>NW_027287205.1:7993522-9193522 GCF_022747635.1 Hetaerina americana
GGTGTATTCTTAATTTATATATGTATGTATGTATGTATGGGTGTGTATGTGCGTACTTATGTTTGTATTTATGTATGTGTATGAATGCATGTATGCATGTTTATGTCTGTATATGTATGTGTGTGTGGATATGTATGTATATGTGTAAGTATGTGTATGAATATAGGTATGTATGTGTGTGTATGTGTATGTATGTGAATGTATGTGTATGTGTGTGTCTATATATATGTATATACTTTTTTCTTTTCGATGTGCAAATCTGTGTTAATGAATTGATGTCTGTCTATATGTATTTATGTGTACATATGAATGTATTTTTAAGTTTAATGGCTAATATAATATGTATATGACGATGGGTTAAATGGAAGAAGGGACCATTTGGTCTCAATTTCGCCCAAATAAAGACCACTATCTATCTAGCTATCTATCTATCCTCTTATCATTTATCACTATTTATTTATTTCTACCTGGTGCTTGCACCCCCTGCCATACAACTTTTTGGTGGCTCGTGGGGTGTTTTATGTCGATATCGAAGAAGAACCGCGTTCATTGCCCTGACGGGAGATGATAATTAGATGCATTATAGAACCTGCTTCGGAACTGGCGTGAACGTCGATCAAATGTAGAAATCAATTCCGGGCAGAGATAAATCAAATTAATGATATTAGGTAATGAAATTAATGGCTGGTGAAAATTATCTCATGTCCATTGATGAAACTAATGGATATGAGATAGTGAAATTAATGGTTGGTGGACTTATGGGCAAGTAACAATAACCTAAGATATCTCCGAGACCTGTTCATTTAGCTGAATATCAAATCATGAAGAAATTTAATTTAAGGTCTTGTTTCAGAGTTTGTTAAAAAAGGCTCGGTTTGAAATTCATTCATGAGACCTGAAGTTTACCTGCTTCGACGACTTTAATGACACCATCCTTTGAATCGGAGAAATGCGAATTTTATTACAATTAATTATTCGTGAAAAGTGGATGGAATTAAAAAAATGAAAAAATACACGTAAGAGGGCTGATTCTCTTATTCTCCCACTTCCTATCGGTGCCGGGCAATAGATTTGGAACTCTATTATGTTCCATATAAGAAATTAGGTCCTTCTTTGAATAGTAAGTTGTGGATTTTCTCATCAAAACACTGTCCAGTTTTCAAATTATGAGGGGGGACCAGAAAGTAACTTACGTTTCGGCCTAGCGTGGCGATGAGAAGCGCTAGAGCCAAAATATTGGTGTCTAAACGTCCCTACACTCAGTGCACATCCTGCGGTGGAAGTGTGCAAACTGTGGTTCTTCTACTTTGCTCACTGAGAACTGTTTAAATGTGCGCTGCAATAGAAAATCCCGTTAGTTGTCAAGTGCGATCTGTGATTAGGTTTTTGCTGTCAAAAAACCACCAGCCAATTGAAAATCATGGGCAACTTTGTCAAGTGTACGGAGACAGAATAACGAGTAAAGACGGAGTGAGGCAGTAGTGTTTCCAGTTTTTAAATAGCCGCACCATTAATTTAAATGGATGTTCACGACGAGAAGTTTATTGTTATAATAAATGCCTCACTTGGAATGGCAACTACGTAGACAAATAGCTTAAGAATGTGCCTTCCCAAAGTATATGATAAAACTTTGTCTTAACACTAGGTTCATATTTTATTTCAAAACGTAAGTGACTTTCTTAACAGTCCTCGTACATAATCCATCGTTTCCGTAGCCTTTAATTATCTCGCTCATTATAACATTGTGTCTGTTTAGCTAGTTTATTTGTTTCACACAGTGGTTCTAATAAAATAGCCGAAATCACGTTGAATATGCTAATTATGTGACAATCACATAATTTCATGTCATTTCAGCTGCTTAATAGTGTTTAAGGAAAAAATGTAAAAGAAAGTTCACACAATGGTACCGTTTACGTGTGACCTTGAGCTAATAAATGCTCTTGCTGAAAAGGCTGTCGTTTCGAACAATCGAAGCGATTAGGAAAATTTTGAATGGGAAATAGAGACATTATAATTCGAATGTACAAAAGAAGTTCATCGCATTAGATGTGTACTGTATTTTATCCCATTTTCATTTCCTTAAAATAACAAGTTTCACTGTTGTATTCATTATTTGAAAGGAGGGTACAATCCAACATTTATGACTAAATTGTAATTATTATAAAAATATGAAAAACTGAAACACATCTCTTGGCTATTGAGTAAATTATACCTATATATATATATTATATAATATATAATTGACATCGTAGAATTTTATCAATGGGCATTAGCACTATGACCTGAACTAATTTTCTTAAGTCTTTAAGAAATGATTTGAGGTCGCTACCACGATAAACGGGGGAATGGTTAATAGAGTCGGTGGAATGATTTATATAAGACCAATAAGGAGGTGACCAGTTATTAATATGAAATAGACTACAACAAATTTGAAAGGTCATTGCATCGAAGTGAGCCAAGACATTTCTAATTGAAATCCTTTCACCAATTCAGAAGAGCACTCGCGACCCAATCAAATCCCTGCCTCCCAATGGACAGCGTTAAGAAATCCTTTCCGCGGAAATCCAATCAAAAGGTCGATTCGTCGTTGCCTCACTCCAAAGAATCATCCAATGTAGGGCATTCCTATTCGTATAAATGTTATCACGGATTTCGCAAATCGGGCAATGGCAAATGCCTTCCGGTGGTGGATCAATGTGGCGGTCGCAAGAGGTGGGCCAGGATGTTGCGAAACGGTCCGTTCGTCTCTCGGATGGCCAGTCGGACGCTTCGTGGAGAGCACGATGGATGTGCCCGTGTTCCGGAAGACAGTCCACTTCGAGGACGAGCCGATCTCGGGACCGGACAGTTTGGACGACGAGCCCAACTGGGGAAGCACGGACCGTAATGCCCTCAACTGGGAGAGTTCGGACGACGAGGCCTTCGGGGTCGAGGAATTGGAGTTGGACGTCGCCGCTTCCGGAGAGTTTTACCGTCCGGTGGATGGGTTCAGTACGGGCATCAGTGTATCGTCTTCCAGCGGTGAGCTTCTGTGGTCGAATCGAGACGGCTTGGCTAGTTTGTTCCCGAACCCAAATTTGGGGAGATACGAGGGTCATCCGGAAAGTAGTACCCGTTCGTGCCGCATGAAGTGCTGACGACGCGAGTAGCCGCTGGACGAGGTCAGATAGCTTCAGTGGCTTGTCTCCCTTCTCTGAGCCAAGTTGCGTGACGCTAGCATTGCCTGTGTTGTTTCTGTGATTGTTTACAATGTTTAAAAAAATTGAGAACGCCGCCAGTTGTGAAGTGAGGGCAGTGATTAAATTCCTCAATGCAAGAAACGTTCGCCCATGTGATATTCATCGCCAATTAAAGGAGGTGTATGGAGACAATGTAATGGACGAGTCGTCTGTTCGGCGGTGGTGTCGCAACTTCAACATGGGGAGGGGGAACACACACGACGATGAGCGTTCGGGGAGACCGTCTGTCATTACAGACCAACTGGTGAGCTCAGTTGACGAATTCGTGAGGAACGATCGGCGCGTCACAATTGATGACATCTGTGAGCATTTTCCCAACGTTTCTCGAACAATTGTTCATGAAATTGTTAAACACCATCTGCATTATGCAAAAATTTGTGCAAGATGGGTCCCTCGCAAGCTTACAGATGAGCACAAAACCAAGCGTATGGCTGCAGCACTGACGTTTTTGGGACGTTATTCTGATGAAGGAGACTCTTTCTTGACTCGCATAATTACTGGTGACGAAACATGGGTTTGTTATGCATCACCTGAGAGTAAACGACAGTCAATGGAGTGGCATCATGCTCATTCACCAAACAAACCAAAAAAATTCAAGACAGTTCTGTCCACCAGGAAACTCATGGCAACCATTTTCTGGGATCGACGAGGTGTATTGCTTATTGATTTTATGGCCCGTGGAGACACTATTAATGCCAATGCGTATTGTGAAACATTAAAGAAATTACGGCGGGCAATACAAAATCGGCGGCGAGGTCTATTGTCTACTGGTGTCATTCTCGTTCATGACAATGCCAGGCCTCATGCAGCTGGGATAACACAAAAACTTTTGCAGCAATTCAAATGGGAAACTTTCGACCATCCACCGTATAGCCCGGACTTGGCCCCTTCAGATTTTCATCTCTTTACAAAGCTTAAAGACTTTTTGGCAGGAAAAAGATTTGACAGCGATGAAGAACTTAAAGAAGGAGTGACCCTGTATCTCAATGAGCTGGCGGCGAAGGACTATGCAGCAGGAATACAGAAACTTGTCACACGTTATGAAAAATGCCTTAATTTGCTTGGAGATTATGTTGAGAAGTAGTTTAAAGTATCCTCTTTCAAATAAAATTTTTTATGTTTGTTAATATTTACTTTTGTGTCTTTATTTCACGAACGGGTACTACTTTCCGGATGACCCTCGTACCTTGTCCCTAGCACTTCCACTTTTATAACTACGTCTATCGGGCAAAAGTTTGATCAGTGGTCTAAGATTTGGGGGTCGGAATCAAGCGTAGCGTGAAGCTTACAGCTCCCGGGAAGGTTGTGATTCGGTTCGGCTGTGCCTGTCTGGAGCCAGCCATCAACGTGCTAATGGCAAGTTCATCCCCACCCTTACCCCTCTACCCAATAATCGTGCCCTCTCCCAGAATTGCCCACCTATCGCTAATGACACAAATCTACATAATACCCCGCAAGGGAGTGTGGCAGGGGTATTAGGTCACCACCCGTAAAAGAGAATAAAAACTTCGATGAAGTTTTCTCGGGTCTTCCACAGGGTCAGTGGTTCCATATTGGTCCAATATCGAACCCGTTGGAATACCCGAGAAAACTTCATGAAGCAAATACGCTGGGAAAGCACCAGATCTTACTTCAGAATAAAAACATACAAAACAAACAGATTCATGCTAATCTACATCCACAAAGACGTATGTATGCATACAAAAATCTCTTTAACTTACACGCATGCAAATACATATACTATCAACTAACACACACTTGCATCTACGAATATACCTTTATGCAACGTATATGTAACGTTTAACCTACTCGTGACTTGTAAGACAAATGTCTTTAATATTGGTTTCTTCGTATCATGGTTCCTGATTGTCCCGGGGAAAGAATGAGTATTTGCATCTATCTGTGCTGGAATCTATCTCCCTTATTTTATCTTTGTGGTCTGATCTACCTAAATAGTGTTTAGGCCACAATAATGCCTCTATTGTATTTGTTAAACTCGTTTGTCCTCAACCTTCCTAAAAGTCTCAGTCTCGCTTGTTCTCTTCGCATCTCAAGTGGCTCCCATCCTTATTCCTCTAAAAGACCTCTCACACTCGTCTTCTTTTTGTAATTTGTAAATTCCTCCCTGGATAAAAAAATCTGAGACAACTGTCCCCTCTATGCCGTTCCTCATGCACTAATAAATATACAATATTTGAGCTATTTTAAGGTATAATTATGTTTTGTCATTCACTACCAAAGCGTTGTGTTACGTGCGAATACCTTCCATGCATCTTGTATCCCCGGCTAAACGCCGTTGCGGTGGCCTGAGGGGTAGTATATTGTATGCATTCTCTACGCAAAATTCAATCGGTCACTTGGTATGGGAAAGGGGTATTAGGGCTCTACTCATACCAAGGGAAACTTGATGATGGAGCTTGAAGACAAGTAGCAAATGAGATCAGGATTAATTTGAACAGTTGTACTAATTTTTAAAAAACCGTTGGTGTGTGTGTGTGTGCCCTAACTTCGGTGTTTCTTCTCCAGGGAGCGACACCCCCAAGCCCCGCAGCGGCCTCGGCGTGCACGGGGGCTGGCCCCGCGGCTCGACGCCCCTGGAGCGACTCCAGTGGAGCCTCCAGCACGATGAGAAGTGGCGATCCGAGGTGGCGCTGGGTCGCAGGGTTGGCCTCTATCGCATCAAGGGCGAGCTAGGCGCCGGGAACTTCTCTCAAGTCAAAATGGGCATCCATCAACTGACGGGTGGTGAGTACCCATCTCCTGCATCTTTGGTCGTCAAATGCCACGAGTGCAACCGTGGTATGCACAGTGCAGTTGTGATAATATCAGGGCATTAATTCTGAGATAAGTTATTTATGTCTTTGCTTTCGATTTTAAAAGATGAACATCCTTGGCGGTAATTTAAAAATGAGTGATGGAAACAATTTGACGTTCAGTCAGATTTTTTGGGAACGTTTTAACTTCCGTTGGAAATCCATTTGCATTCATCATCTGCGCTTTCCTCTCGTGAATATCAGCTGTGCGGTTCGCGGGAGACTGCGGATCGCAATGAAGTGGGGAGTCGAAAGTCGACGTGTGGTGCCTTAGAGATATCAAAAATTTGATGAAAAATTTATAGGCGAATTTATTTAATCACAGGATGGTCTGAAAATATATTTTTTATTAATTTAATGGGCAAAGCTACGCTGAGATAGGGAGATAAGTTTTCAATTTAATTGCAAGTTTTATTTCTTGGCGTAGCAATAACAACGAAATGTTTGAAGAACTAATTCAACAAAAACAGCCATTTTATTCTTCCTAGTTCATGATTACTTAGTAATTAAAAAGGCCTAAGTTGGAATGCATGAATTCTCTTCATTGATTTAAAAGACACAAAGCAATTTGGCCAATTGCTTTCTTCGTCTTGTTACTTGAATGAATAGAAAAATTGGCACTTCATAAAAATATATGTGATTTAAAAGAATGAATCTTAAATTCCAAGCATTTTGATCTTCATCACAGGATAGGGAATAGCAGTGTGGGGTCCGTAATATGCTCACTCCTCAAAGAAGAAGAGCGTAGCGCAATAAAAAAAGAGTACATTAATGGACATCTTTGTAAGATACTCACCTCTGTTGGAAGTTTAATTGCCCCTCAACAGAGTGTATTCGTAAACTATGTCTTTTCCCTCCTGCTAATAACCGTATCCTTCCTGCACATTGTCTCTTCCCCTCTGCCGTCAGCCACCTCATTGCGCCAACCCACGCCCATTCCCCCTCTCCCCCGCGCAGCTGCGTCTTAGGCCCCCCAGTCCCGCCGAAAATTCCCTCCCACAGCCCTCCTTCCTTCCCCTCCTATCGAGAATATACGAGGGTAGGCTGAAAACTAATGCACACATGCTTGTGTACCACCAACAAAATGACCTTCAGGACCACTCCTGATGGCATGTGGAAGTAACATTCCCCCTCCAACACGCATGCGCAGGTTCGAGGTCGTTGCATTCATCCAGAGTATTTTGAGTTGCGGAATGGAGACGTGTTCTAGCGGCATGTTAACACAAATTAAACAGCGTGCTGTTATCGAATTTTTAACTGCTGAAAAAGTGACTCCTACTGAGAGTCATCGTCGTTTAAAGGCTGTTTATGGTGACGATGCTGTTAATAGGTCTGCTGTAAATCGATGGGTAGTAAAATATCGTGGTTGCAAGCCTGGAAAAGCCATATTTTTTTATGAAACACGCAGCGGACGTCCGATCGCTACCACAGACGATAAACATCACAAACTCTTCTAAGATTTGATTCAAAATAACTCGTATAAATGGCCTAACCATGTATGATTTTATACCAAATGATGTCGCATATGCGTTGAAACCGGTAGTAGTTTAGTAAAGTTTTTTGTTTGAAACAATACCAAGTTTTACATTTTCAGTGAAGCGTAGTTCATTTCCGTCAGCACTTCGTCGTAGGAGCGCGCATAGTGCGCGAGGGTTGGAGATTCTCGCCTCATAAGGAGAAGTGGAGGAAACTCGGTTCTCGTCCTCTTCCAGGGATTCGCCTTCCTTGCCCCATTACCTCATAACAACGTTTCCCTAACGTCTTCTTCCCGCTTTTCCTCATAACCGACCACCCCCCTACCCCCGCCCTTCAGGGAGACGTTTCCCTCTCGTCATCCCCCGCCTCGCGTGACTCCTCCAGTCCTCGGGAATCCGTTCGCCTCACGCTCCCCCACACCCCTCCCCCCTTTCCCCGTGACCCCTCCTCTGCCCCCACCCGCAACCACCCAGGGGAGCAAAACTCGATGCCGCTCTCAATCCCAGCGATTATTGTCGACGTCCCAACCACTCCGCCTCGCTTAATGTATTAGCCTCACCCTGAACGCTTGAAATGAGAGCACTTGTTCCTGTTTTCGGAAAGCAGTGGGATGAATGAATGAAAGGCCGACTGACATCTAGGAGTGCTGCTCCTGTCTCTCTGGAACTGCGAGTGTTAATTCGCTCTCCTACTCCAAGTCCCCCCTCACCCACTTCTTCATTTCCCGCCCCTGACTGACAGTAAGATGTCATGCAGTTGTGAGGAAAGTGAATCCAAGTAAAAGGCTTTTCGCTTGATTTAAGAGTAAATGAAGCTATTTCACGTGATTTTTGGAAGGCCATGAGTTCGAATGGGTTTCTTAAGTAAATGTGTCTTTATCCTAGGGGATAAGGTCTCGTGCCGTGGTAGCCCTTGTGTTTTGGGCTGCCGGAAATAATAATTATTTTGACGTGCTCTCTTGGGAGTTCCACTTCACTTTGTTGAACCTAATGGATAATATATTATTTTATTCCATGTAATATGAAACACTGCTCAAGACTCTTGGAACTGTATCGCAAAAGAAATTAAATTATCAATGAATGCCAAATGTTGAGTAAAAAATTATATACTGTATATATTTGAGTTGATGCGAAATTTAACCGCATGAGCACCGGAAAAAATTAAATTATTTCATTCTTTTTTTAAGCAGAAAATACAGACGTTTTTATAAATCCCATAATTAATCTATGTAAATAATGCAAAATATAATTCATGGCGATTGAACGTCTATAAGATTGAATGTGCCAATACTATTGGGATTACTGGATTTTTTTTTCGTAGGAATCGTCCACCCATAACAATTACTCTGTAAGAAGCGAGAAGTGGAAATGGGATGATTCACCGATGCAAAAGTCTTTCTTATGGATTTGGAATAATAATATTCCTTTTATATCTTCGACGTCGACCTAATTTAGGATGTGAATTGCCAGCTGTGGAATTAATTTGTGCGTTATTAACTTCGTCAATCGTATCAACCACCACATAAATGGATGTGATGGCCAATGGGGCAATCTTCATTTCACGTGAACTGTAATGAAATTTGGTAAGAAAAGACCCCTTAGGCAATTACTTCATCCTGCCTTGATGTGTGCTTGTGATCAATTTGCATATCACCGTATCGCGCGATATGCCGGCCCTGGCTCGGGAGCACACATTTCTGCTCGCCAGCACCGTGTCGTGCCCATATTTCATTGGCTATTATCATTCCGCTAGCTTTAAACTTAGAGCGAGTGCCATTTCACAATTTCTATCATGTGCAATGCATGCTTAAGTGTTTTCTTAAGTACATGTCATAACGCTTATTCCACTCAGTAGTCGTGATACCTTCCCTTTTCGCCCTCCAGAGGAGAGGTGTGGTGTGGCGGTGACATGGCGAAATTCACATTTATACTATTTCCGCAGGAAGTCTGCGAGTTGAATTTCATTGAGGTGCATCCGTTGGGGGAATGTATTCAACTGCATGAATTTGTGAAATGAATAACCCACTTATCACTGTTCACGTGTACATTAATAAGAAGAAAGTAATATTAATGTTTCCTTCATTTTATACAATGCTGTTCTACTACGAATATTTGTAGGTGCTTGTGTATGTTGGTTGGTAGTTTTTGTGTTTACATGTGTGAGGGTTTTAAGGGTTTTTGCATGAATGCCTACCAGGTTTTGTTTATAGATTGTATAAATTTGTGGTTTTGCATGCAAGTTGTTTTATTATTACGGGTGGTACCCTAACACCCCTTGCCACACGCCCTTGCGGCGGCTTACGGGATATTAAGTAGATGTGGATGTACGGAACCGAACACGTTTCGACTATAGTATTTTGTTTTAATTTTTTTAATCATTGAAATAATCAAATATTTGTGGCGCGTTTTTGTTCGTCCATTGCATTCGAAAAAAAAATAAATGCTGTTCGATTAATTATATTATGAACATTAGCAATCGCAATTGTCGCCTTGCTGTCACGTGAGCAGCGAATAAAATTATTCTAGCTTGCCGAAAACGGTCATGTTTTCGGCGAGCAGTCTTTGAAGCAGGAGATGATGGATCATTGATGAAAAATAACACGAGTAGTATAAGGAATGGAAAGGGTGATTTATATTAGGCCTTCATTTAACTTAACGTTTTAGGGAAGATGGGGGGGGGGGGGAATGATAGATCATTTAGAGGGGGCATTCTAATGAGAAATTTGGTCAATGCAAGGAATGTTGCTATTTCTCTCGTTGTTTATCAGCCCATGTGCCACCACATTAATCACGTAGCAATGGCGACCGTGAGCGATCTTCCTTTTATCATCGTCCCTAGAAATCTCGCGAGTCCGGCGTTTCCCCGGGGAACTTCTAAAAGTGGCGCCTTGGATGGGAAATGCACTGGAAGCCGGGGACGGGGGGAGGGGAGTTGGATGGATATAGGGGCCGAGGGCGGGAATACGTGCACCCTGGGCTAGGCCTCCCCCTCTCCCCTGCACGTGGGACAACACGGAACCCGGGGGCTTGTCACACTAATGGCGGGAGGAGAGGGCAATTTATTTCCCATCTTTATACGTATTTTCCCGGGCGAGAAATCCTCCCAAGGTCACAGATAATGGCAGTACGAGGGGCGTTTTTGCAGAGGAGGGGGGGGGGGTTGCACAGCGAGGGTGCAGCGTCGTCCGCTATTTGAAGTGCATTATGACTTTGCTGCACGCTTTCCATCCGTCGCCCACACCCCCCTCCACTCTCCCGTTTAACCCCCCCCCTTCCCCCGTCTTTCCCCCGGGGCTCTGCACAATTTAGCATCGCCCTTCACGGGGAAGGGGGGGGTGGGGAGAGGCGGCGCCTGTGGCTACGCATTATCCGTCTGGGAGCGCCACATTATTCCTTTAAAAATCCAAAAATTACCTCGAATTCGCACCCACCCCTCGTCACCCGCCATCTCCCGCACCCACCTCCGACCTTCCGCTCCCTCTCTCCGGCCTGAGAGCCCCTTCGGGTGCGATGCGGATGTCTGGAAGCGTGGCTCTCGAGAGCGGGGTTGATGACGTCAAGGGAATGGTGCGGAACCCGGAATTTCAGCCCGTTGCGGGACAGGAGTAAGTACTGCATTGTTGCGCAGGACTTGCGATTTTTCCAGAATCCTCAAGGAGAGTCGAATGCCAGCGGTTTGATTCCGGATGCCCGTTTCTCATTTCTTAAAGTTAAATTTTCTGAGAGTGGCAGGATATTATATAATAATTTTACTTATCTCTCGTTCCACTCCGCGGGTAAAAATTAAAATTTCGTATTGAGTTTCGGAATTGTTTTGAAAGCAGATTGATTGACATAACAGTTTCAGGCTTACCTTTGTGGAGTTACATCTGCTGATTAGGCTAGAAAAAGAAACTTTGCACTTCCACGTAAAGATTCAATTCTTCACACGACCATGGTTTCGATACTGCTTATCTTCATCAGGGCGCTGCATCGAAACCATGGTCGTGTGAAGAATTGAATCTGTACGTGGAAGTGATCAGTTTCTTTTTCTACCCTAATCAGCAGATTGAATAGTTCAATTGAGAAATGGACTCCAGGTGATGGAATCTTTTTTTGCATGATTTTCTTGTTGATTTGGGTACTTATGTATATGTATGATGAAAAAAATGACAATTACTTTCGGTAACTTACGCGTTAGTGGGCAGTGAATCTCTGGATGGGGAAGATATAAGAGGTGGGGAAGTTTTTGTTTTCCCGGTTTTGGAGATTTAAACTTTATCCAAAAAATTCGAGTCACCTCGACAGCGGTCCAAGCGGATCACACGCGAGACTCACACGAGCAGCCTCGTGATCTTCCGAAAGCACCTCGGGGACCATCTTGGCACGCACCTTTTTATATCTAAATAATCCGTAAGAATGGGATGAACTGTGGTATTCGGAATATTGAACTCTTCTCCTAACATTCTGACACTCACGCGTCGATCGGAATTGAGCGGATCTCTCACTTTTCGCACGTTTTCGTCTCAATGTGTCGTTGACGGACGTCCTGTGCGTCCCTCGTCGTCAACTTCCTCTCTACCTTCCCAGGAACGAACATTTCTTGGGACATCACTTAATCTCCGTAAGCATCCTTAGCAGTGATCATGGTCTTCGGACATGATTTTCCGAGCTCAACACAATTTTTTATCTCGTATATACATCTACACAATACCCCGTAAGCCGCCGCAAGGGCGTGTGGCGGGGGGTGATAGGTCACCAACTATGCATGTACAGTCATGTTACCTCTACACAAATATCAGTTTGATTATGAACTCGAAAAATGTTAACCGTTAAAAAGATTGAAAAAATATATACACTCCCAATTCTAATTAGCTTCTACGCGATTGCTGTCATAACTACTTTGATCTCTGATGGTACGAGGAAAAAACGAAATTTTAGATCTATCCGTTATACAAAAAAAATCTCTGATTTTACGTTGGTGATCTGATCTACCATAGTAAGTCGGGGTAAGTCAGTAATATGTCTTTAACATCCTCAGAGTAACATGCCTCAAATGTCGCAGTAAATATAACCTGTATTGAAGCCAACGGTCAAATAGTGTCTGCCATCATAATTCTTCCGATACAGTCGTGACACTGCTAACTTGTTCATAGCAATTGCTCGCAAACCTAGCTGATCTTCGTTGCATTCGATCTAGTTCCAAAATTAAACCTACTTGATGAGGCTCCCATAAACTTGCAGCATACTCTAGATTGGGCCTAACTAATGTGATGTAGCAACCTCCTCGACCTTTCATCGCAATTCCCAAGAATCCATTTCATGAGTCATAACCTTTTATTAACTATTCCGTAAATGTCACGAATGTGTTTTCCCCAGGGCATATCCATAGTTATCGTTACACCCAAGTATTTCACCGATTATACGTGTTTTATAATGGTTCCCTGATTAGTATAGAAGGCCACTAGACCGTCGAACAGGGGTCCAGTCTAGCAGCGATCCGTTCACTGTATCGGCCCGTAGATAACTGAAGCGGGTCGCGCTGCTTTTCCGAGACAGCTATTAGCTTTCCCGCCACTCCAGCCGCAGCTGGCGGGGAAAAATCGTTCTACTTATTTTCGAGACAGACCCTGTATTTAACGAAAAGTGTAAATTATTCCACGGAAAATTTTATTATTATTATTTGGTATTCTACCCATTAGAGTAGGTTTTGGATGGACACAGTCTCCATAATTGTGCACGCTACAGTAACCTGAAATCAGGCGCTACATTAAGTCCCTCTTCAATTCCACATATTTCATTCACCGCTTCCATTTGACATGCCTGCAATATTTCTGCCCCGTCCTCGTTTACCTAAAATTCTCCCCTCTATCACTGTCTTCAACATCCCACTGCCGGTCAATACCCCCTTCATCCACTTTTCCTGCCTCCATAGGATTTCTCCCAACAAACCCCTCTCCTCCCCCACCTTACCTAGTACTTCCTCATTGGTTTTTCTTTCTGTCCACTTCACCTTCTCCATCCTTCTCAACACGCAACGTTCAAAAGCCTCCAATCTACGTCTATCATCCTGCTTCAATGACCACGTTTCCGCGCCGTACATCACTACGTTCCGTATCCAAGTGTTAACGAGTCTTTTCTTAACATCCTTACTCAACGTCCCTGCCGCCATCAATCCCCTCCTCCTCGCAAAAGCTTCTTTGCCTAATGCACTTCTTTTCCTTACGTCCCTAATACTTTAACCGTTTTGGTCCATAAAACTTTCGAGATACGTAAACTATTCCACCTTCAATAGTTTTCGCCCTCCTAATTCAATTTTTAACTTAACTTTTCTCTTTCTAGAATACCGTTCAACCCTGTTTTATTTACATTTATTCTCTACCCATGTCCATTGCATTGGCCTTCCAATTAATTCAGCAGAGTTTGCAACCCCTTGGCTGACAGACGTACGAGAATTGAAACAAATGAGAAAACAAATCTAACTGATTTTATGTATTCCCAACCTATTTTATTTCTGCCTCCAGTTCTTTCTATCAGAAGAATGATTTCTTGAAAGTAAGGTTCGCCGATGGTTGGATTAAATACTGTATTCGAGGTTAAAATTTGGTACAGTGGCTGACATCATTTCATCAGTCGTCATTTCACACAAATCATGGTTCCAAAATTAAAACCCATATTTTGCAAAATGTCCCAGAAAGCTATGTTATCACCCTTTAACAACGAGTAGTAGTAGTTTTTAAGGGAGATGACCGATAGCTAAGGTCATTTGCGACATTAGGATGGATGGGAAAGAGGAAGGGTGGAGTGAAACCTGGCGTCGCCTTTAGCCTACTCTTTAACGAAAGGTGCCAAGGTCCACAGGTACCATATTATAGCGTCCCATCCGACGGACGTCGCACTCACTCAAAATGCTCTCCACAAAGCACCTCAAATAGGGATCGGGATACCACTGAAAAATATCTGCCGGATTCGAATCTGGGGCCTCTCGTTGGGAACCATCGCACCATTCCGATTTCCCCCATTTGTCAGTAATTATGTGTTAGAATGGTCCTTGGAGGAAAATTGTTATCTGGTTTTCGATTCAATTAGTGCTAGTAAAAGAAAAAGTATGTATTTATCATTATATTTCATGGCAATTTTTTATACCTTTGGTTATTGGCGTAATATGATGCCGATCAACTTATCATGCATATTTTTTTGGATAACAGAGTTACATCTGCTGTAAGCTTGTCTTCTCGAGTGTTATAGGGTAGTAGTAGTTTTTAGGGGAGGCGACCGACAGCTAAGGTCATTTTCGCCATAGGGGATGGACAGGAAAGGATGAAGGGTGGAGAGAAACCCGGCGTCGGCATTAACCTACTCTTTACGAAAGGCGCCAAGGGGTCCGCAGCTTAACGTCCCATCCGACGGACGTCGTACTCACTCAAAGTGCCCTCCACAAAGCACCTCAAGTAGGGATCGAGATACGTCTGAAAAATATTCAACACCGCCGGGATTTGAACCCGCGCCCTCAGGGTGGGAAGCCATTACGTTAGCCCCCGCACCATCTCGATCCCCAAGTGTTATAGGGTATTTGTTGTTTGTAATAGACGGGAGCAGCAGTTTTATTTTCATGAGAAAGCATCAATTGTAAAATATATTTTCCTCGTAGGATATCTTGTCAGAATTCAGTCAATTGGCTGTTTTTTTTCCAGACGTGGAGTAATTCTTCACCTAGGGGTTCTCATTTTTACTTGTACGGTAGTAATATGCTCAGTTATGGCAGATAATTTTGATCTCTCAATATAATATGGTCATATATTTAACAGATTTAGGCGAGATGTAGTGGAAGTTCGTCAATTTGAGAAAAACAAAATTTGTGAATTTCCACGGATTTATTTGTAGCGTATGTACAACGCGTTTCAGTTCATCGAACCATCTTCAGTACTTCAGTCTTGAACCTGAAGATGATTCGATTAACTGAAACGCGTTGTACGTCACAAGTAAATATGTGGATAAGTGCAATTTTTTTTTTCTCATAATAATATGGTCACTCCATTTTTCAACCGATTTTAACCAGAGGGAACGCCTTGGGCTAAAACGGTAGTCGTATGCTGACAGCAATAAAAAATGTTGAATCACTCTATTCATTACATTTCGTGGGTGGGAGGGAGTGCGACCTGGGGGTGATCCCCTCCGTGCCCCATTGACCCCGTGACCCAATGGGCCGAAAATCGTTCACACCCACCGCGGGCGACTCCTGACCTTTGGCTCTTGCTTTCCTTCAGATTCCCCTTTCAAGCAACACCCTCGAGCCGAACCCCCACCCACGTCCTTCCCCGGCGAAAGGATCCCACCCACACAAACACGCGGAACCGCCTCCCCCATCCACTGTCGCCCGCAACCCACTAGACGCCCCCCCTTCTCTCTCTCTGCTGTCTGCGGCGGCAACTGTTGCTCTGGGAGCAGTTTTTGACCTTTCAACCACCCACAATTAGGCGGGATTGTTTTTATTCCATCGCACTACCAAAACGCTAATGTTGGCGTACAGTAAGCGGTATTTTGATACCAATTTCGAGAGTTTATATTTGTATAATAATAAATAAATCAATTTTAATAAATAATAAGAAATATTTTAAGAAGCGTAGGAGCAACCTGTAGTCTTTAGGGTTTTTCTAATTATATTTTGGTAACCTGCAAGCCACCGCTAGGGTGTGTGGCAGGGGTGAATGCGCACCAGACTAATTTGGACCCTAATATGGCCCCTACTGCAGTCCGGCAGGACAATGTTATTCCAATCCCTTATCTTTCGTTGAAAAAATGACATCTCAAATCTATCTGTTCTACACTTAATCTCTAAAATTTTATTGACATGCCCTCTCCTACCGTAGTACGATGGGGGTAATAATACATTTTCAACATCACTGCTTAAGGGTCGTCCTTCCAAATTATGCTAGAGATTTTATCTGTAATTTAAATGTCGCTCCGTTAGTGATTTTCAGCCTAGCTGCTCTAACATTTTGGATACGCTTCTAAATTTATCATAGAAACGTTTTACAAATCTAGCTCTTCCACGCTGCATGCGATCCAATTCGGCAAATATTTCCAAATCGTGAGGATCTCATATACTAACAGCATATTCTAAATGAGGCCTAACCAGCGAAAGATAACATTTCTCTTTGACCTTTTCATCACATTTACCAAGTACTCTTCTGATAAATCCCAATTTCTTGTTAGGTTGTCCCCATGTTCCCCGCATGTTTTGTGAAACGCAGATTTTGGGATTTAGCCAATATATCGGCGACGCAATAGATGAAGGAAAGGATGTGGATGCAGTAATTGTTGATTTTTCGGCAGCTTTTGACCGAGTGCCTCACGATAAATTGTTGTTAAAGTTGGATTCGTTACCATTGGACTTGAGGGTAAAACAATGGATAATAAATTTTCTCAGAGGCAGAACTCAAAAATTAAAATTAGAGAATACATTTTCAAATGAGGCGAGCGTTTTAGCAGGAGTTCCACAAGGCAGTGTTCTAGGGCCATTACTCTTCCTAATTTACGTAAACGATTTACCAAACAATTTACATTCCCAAATAAGACTCTTTGCTGATGACTGCATTATATACAGACGGATAGAGCGTGTAATACTAAAAAATGACATTGATCGCCTTGGTGACTGAGGAAAAAATAATAATATGGGCATTAATATAAGTAAAAGTGAGCATATAAACTTTTCAAATGAAAAGAATGCAGAAAAGGAAATTTACACCCTCTTTGGAGAAAGAAGCCCATGTACCAGTCAATGCAAATATTTAGGCATTTATTTAACTAGGGATCTTGGGTGGAGGGTCCAAGTAGATAATTTGACACGGGAGGCATTTAAAGTATTGCATTGGGTGATGAGAAATTTAAAACGAAGTGGCGTAGCCACAAAAGAAAAAGCATATAAGGTACTGGTTATCCCTATCCTAGAATACCCCTCCATAGTATGGGATCCATATGAGTTGGGTCATATTAAAAAGATAGAAAAAGGTCAAAGAGAGGCAGCAAGATATGTACTCGGAAGGTACAAAAGATAGTGTCACGGAAATGTTAGATGTACTGAAATGGGAGAGTTTGAAAAATAGAAGAAAAAGGAGTAGGTTAGGCGCGATGTATAGAATTGCTGAAAAGGACGAAGCGTGGGAATATTTATGGAAAGAGATAGAAAAGCCTAACTTAAAGGGAAAAAACGACCATAGTTACAAAATAAAAATAAGGACGCAAAAAACAAATAAGAAAAAATACTATTTTTTAAATAGAACTATTATTGATTGGAACCAGCTGCCTGGAGGTTTGTTTGAGCCCTTTCCATCCAATTTTAGAAGTTTTAAGTATAAATGTAAAGCAGCCACTGGGTAATTAACTTTATTGTAGTTGTTAAAATATTGTTTGCATGTGATGTGGACGGCATTTTGTATGTGATGTGGAAGTCTCATTGTATGTAAGGATATTTTGTCTCTTATCTGTTTTTATAGTGCGTGTATGTACGAGGGTCATCCGGAAAGTAGTACCCGTTCGTGAAATAAAGACACAAAAGTAAATATTAACAAACATAAAAAATTTTATTTGAAAGAGGATACTTTAAACTACTTCTCAACATAATCTCCAAGCAAATTAAGGCATTTGTCATAACGTGTGACAAGTTTCTGTATTCCTGCTGCATAGTCCTTCGCCGCCAGCTCATTGAGATACGCGAGGGACCCATCTTGCACAAATTTTTGCATAATGCAGATGGTGTTTAACAATTTCATGAACAATTGTTCGAGAAACATTGGGAAAATGCTCACAGATGTCATCAATTGTGACGCGCCGATCGTTCCTCACGAATTCGTCAACTGAGCTCACCAGTTGGTCTGTAATGACAGACGGTCTACCCGAACGCTCATCGTCGTGTGTGTTCCCCCTCCCCATGTTGAAGTTGCGACACCACCGCCGAACAGACGACTCGTCCATTACATTGTCTCCATACACCTCCTTTAATTGGCGATGAATATCACATGGGCGAACGTTTCTTGCATTGAGGAATTTAATCACTGCCCTCACTTCACAACTGGCGGCGTTCTCAATTTTTTTAAACATTGTAAACAATCACAGAAACAACACAGGCAATGCTAGCGTCACGCAACTTGGCTCAGAGAAGGCAGACAAGCCACTGAAGCTATCTGACCTCGTCCAGCGGCTACTCGCGTCGTCAGCACTTCATGCGGCACGAACGGGTACTACTTTCCGGATGACCCTCGTATGTAATATTCGTTGTGAGAGTTATCTTTGACCAAACTTGACCGTTGCCACCGGGAAAATCGCCTAATTGCAACGTAATTCTATATAATAATAATAATAATAATGTTTCACCCAGGAGAAATCGTAACGCCTAGGTAATTAATTGAGTCTACACATTCCATTTCTGTGTTCCCAATGCATTAGGCATTGGGGAGGGAATTTCTCTTTTTCCAAAAATTCATCGCTACGCACTTCTTTAAATTTAATTCTAATTGCCGAGTGTCGCACCGGCGTTGTTTAGCATTAAAGTCATCTGATATAGCTGTTGTGTCCTTAGGATTCCTGATATCACGGTAAACCACTGCATCGTCGGCAAATAAACTTACCTTACTATTGAGTACGGAGTCAATATCGTTAACGTCAAGTAGTAACGTTCACGTTTATGAGTAGCAATATGGATATACATGTAATAAATTATATTTTTTCTCAGGTTTTTACTTGAAATAAACCTAATTCCGCAATTAGTGGGTTTGATGACATGCAGTGGCAGTGCATGGTTGTTTAGCGGGGGGAAATCAAGCACTTTTTGTCCCAATCGAAATGTGGAACTCTCGAGAGTGGAAATTAAGGTCAGAGGCACCGGAAATTTGACTGGAGTCTCGGGCATCGTGGCACGCACTTCACATTTTGACGCTTTTCCCCGCCATCAGTCAAAGTCGGAAGGTGGGCAATGTGGTTGGATGGGGAAGGGATGTGTGGGGGAGGGGGGTAGGCACCACGGGGTTCTATTTTTAGGGGGTAATCGGGTGAAAGGAAAGGGTTTTGGCGGGGGGTGTGAGGGGGAGGAAGCGAGAGATTGCGGAAAGGGGTGGGGGTGGTGGTGTATGAAGAAAAGGCCTTCTACGTAAATTGATGCTCATCGGTCGCCGGTATCGCGGACCCCCTGGATGACGTCCTGTGGAACTGGACTAAAATTCGTGTTTTCGCCTTATGCATTGGTAGTTTTATTGCCTACTCTATTTCTAATACACTTCACTTCGCTGTAGTCGCCATTTATAATTGCGAAGCGAGATGGCACGACAAAGTGAGGATCCGAACTGGCTCCGTGTGGGCGACTTACGTCACTATGCCTTTATCCTCTGCGAAGTATTGTTTGATTAGATTCCGTCTTGAAATTTATCGCATTGGTGTTTGATGCATTGGATATATTTTCAGATGCTTCAAATGGAAGTATTGAAAAGGTTATGGCATTATTTTGTTAAAAAATAATGGATTGGAATCAAAAAAAATTTAAAGATGTCAACTAATGCGGGCCTCCGGCATAGTTATGGATGTAGGTAGATTGTTGGCGTGTTTAGTGAACGCGTCTAGTCTTTGGTGAATGATTTACAATTTAAATCTTTGAAGTGTTTTAGTAAGGGGGATAGATATACATCGCGCCTTAGCAGTAATAATGGATGGAAACAACATGGATGATGGATATATTTTATGGGAGGCAACGAACAAAACCTCTCCCGGGATGTAGCGCTCAGTACATTTAAAATTGAACTCCATAATCGTAGAGAATGATCGAATTGGAAGTATTTGAGGATCTCTTATCATATCCGCATATCTTCGTGACCAAATGAGCACCTTCGCTAGCTTCAGCTGGTTTGTCCCGTGCTATTTTCTTCTTCGGCTCTTCATATTTTCGAGCACATCCACCAAAAAGTCAGTTCCATCGGTTGTATTTTAGATATTTTAGTACCCTACAAGCCACCGCTAGGGTGTGTGGCAGTGGTTGCATACACTCCAGATTGAGTTGGACCCGAATATGATCCTACTGCGGTCGGACAATGTTATACTGATCCCTTATCTTTCGTGGAAAAAATGGCATTTTAATCTGTTCTGCGCCTAATCTATCTAATTGGAATAATCTCTCCTACCGTATTACGATGAGGGTAATAATTCATTTTCAACATCACCGCTAAAGAGGCATCCTTCCGATTTATGCAAGAGCTTCAATCTGTAATTTAACCTTCGCTCTATGAGTGATTCCCTGCCTAGCTGCTCTAATATTTTGGATACGCTACTAAGTTAATAACAACGTTTCCTATATACTAGCATCATATTCTAAATGAGGAAGTGAAAGATAACATTTCTCTTTTACATTTTTATCGTATTTATCCAGCACTCTTCTAATTAATCCTTATATTTGTTACCTTGTTCACATACACGTATTCCCCCTAGTATGTGTTTCGCCCAGGAGAGGTCGTGAGTGAGGCTAACTTCTAGGTGTGTAATCGAGTCTACACATTCCATTTCGGTGTTCCCGATGCAGTAGCCGTTTGGGAGGGAATTGCTCTTTTTCCAAAAATTCGCACCATGCATGCCATTCCATGCGCACGTTTTTACGTTTAATTGCAATTTCCAGGTGTCGCACCATTGTTGCACAGCATTATGATTCCGCGTCACGCCACATTCTCCATTCTACACGTCCTTCTACCCGTCCGCTACTTTAATACAATATCACCGTCGACGTTGTTTTGTCTTGTTTTTAATCGTGGTTCTTTTCTCTCTTCAACTTATACTCTCTGTTCCCTTCCGTACGAACGCACAGACCCCGGAAGCCCATATTCTGCGCTCATCCTTATTCCTTAACGGACATGTTTCGGAATCTGTTCATAATTCGTTAAATGGTGCTCGTGCAATGTGAAACAAACTGCTCTAAGAGCTAATTACGATAATTTTTCAGAGAGGAAGTTCCGCTTCTTCAGCAGATAATTGAAATCAATTCGGAGTGATACACTCTGCTTTAAAATCAATACTATGCACTAAAATATTTAATTATCGTGGAAGAAGTAGAATATGTCCTGCTGAATATTCGAGTGAATTAAAACGAACTATTGGCAGTGCTACACAATGAAGCTTTTAAACAGTATAATTTATATCCGGCGCCAATATATTTCTGTTCACTGCCAATAAATAATTTTAGATTTTTCATTCAGCAGAGAGTTGCTACTAACCCCACCCATTCAAAAATTATAATTGGCAATGTCACGTAGAGGTCAATTCATCGAAAAAAAACACTGTTCGTAAGTCCACACACTTGCATAAAACACCTGACCGGTTTTGATTCCAACGCATCATTATCATATGTTTGCAGTGATTAGACCACTCTTGATGATGATGCATTAGATAATTTTTATGCATATTTTAGTATCCTGCAAGCCACTACTAGGGTGTGTGGCAGGGGGTGAATACAAGCCAGACTAATTTGGAACATAACATGACCCTACCGCGGTCGGACGATGTTATTCTGATCCCTTATCGTTCGTATCAAACATGGCATCTTAAATATATCTGTTCTATTTATCTATTAGTGTCACATTGTTCTAAATTGCTTGAATTTGAATGCTTGAATTGCTACATTGCACATATTGTCCTAAATTGCCTGAAATATTGTTTTTGAAAATAAATTTATTGGTATACGATTCCACGAAGTTTTGAGAGATGGTTGAGGCCGATTCTTTGTGGAAATCCAATTGTGAAGCACGAAGAGAGATGGAAAGAATAAAATGAAGAAAGGATAAAAGACTTAGCGTTTCCACAGGATAGAATTTATAATGTCGACTAGTTTCACCACACTGTAGCATTGTCTGAACCTCTTGTAATCAAATTCCAAGAAACTTCGGGAGAAGCCGCAACAGTAACTTTTAACGGAGTCGTCCGCTAATATGCATTTCTATGCAACAATTTCAGAGTGTAAAAATCATTCGCCTTGACCGGGATTTCAGGGTTTAACAGGACGCTTCGATAGCTTAACTGGCTGAAGCACTCGGCCGGATATCGTGGGATCCGGATCCCGGTCAAGGCGAATGATTTTTACACTCTGAAATTGTTGCATTCTTTTAATCAGTCCAGATGATACTAGAGTGTAGCGGAACTAGTCGCCAATATAAAATTATTTCCCGTGGAAACGCAAAAGCCGTTGAATCTTACTTCGTGCTTTCTCCGACGAAGTGACCGCGCCGGTCATCAAGTTTACACGTCCTAAGTGCGCCGCCATTTGTGAGGGTGGGCGGGTTTGTTTTAAATCGGAGGCCGTTTTTTTTAGTAACACTTTTTGCTCTTTGCATTGCAAATCTGCGTGCGTGCATAATAAGTAGCCCACCATCGAAATGATCCGTATAGTATTTAAGAGCCGTATGGTTTGTTCAATTCTTTAGCCATCGCAACGCGTGGGGAGGAGGCTCGTCGCGGAGGTCGCCTTCCTTCCCTCACTCTCACTCGCTCGCCCGCCCGCCTTCCGCGCCCAACCCCCGGCAATGCAGGTGTCGGATCCACCCAACTCATATGAGGGGGGGCCCTTATCCACTGCACTCCCCGGCCCGCATTGTTGAGGGAAAGGGGGGAGGAGGGAGGAAGAAGAGGGAGAATACATTTCAGCCACTTATGCATTCAGGGCGTCCCGGCCTTCGATTTCGGGGTCAAGGGCGTGTGTGTGTGTGTGTGTGTTGGCGCCCGTGGTGGCTTCAAAAGACGGCGAGGTGAGGGCGCGGCAGCCGAGTTAGTCCGTCCCTTCGATCGGATCTTCCGCCCACGCGGCCTCCTCTCTGTTCCCTGGGGGGTTGGGGCCTACCCTGCACCCGGGGGGGGGGGGGTCTCTCGCGTCTCTTTATCGCCTCACCGCGACCCCCCCGCGAGTTTACCGAAGCCTCGGTTGAGGAGTGCAGCGGTAAACGGTGTTGGGCGTGGTCGGTCGACTTTCCCTTGGGACGTCAACCACTGTATTGCAATTCCTGGTGCACGTCTCATGCCCCGTGAGCAGGGGGGGAGGAAGAATTTGGTGGGTTGGGCCGCGCCGAAATTGACAACATTCGTCAAAATGAACGAGCAGATATTTCTTCAAGTAGAGAAGACAGTTGCAGTTTCTGCTTCGCGAATCCTTTTGGTTATTCAGATGCTTGTAATTGAACATTTATCAATTTAAGTTTCCATTTTTGTATTTTAACAATTGCAATACACTTAAATTCATGTTTCGTATGAAATTTATCAAAAGATATTTTTGATTAATAGATTAATTTCAAATATTGCTGCTACAATGCCTCAAAATTCTTCAATCTGTACATCCCTTGAGGGTCGACACAGTTTTGTCGGCGGCTTTTTCCTCGACTCGAATGCTCCCTGGTAGGCAGATTCTGGACGGTTTTTAAGGGTACGCGTGCAGGTTTCTTTGACGGCAATTCAGAGTCCCATGGTGGTGTCCTTTGAGGGAGGATTTCACTTTAAAGAAAATAGGTATAGTAGTCTGTTGGTGCCAAGAGGAGACTGTAAGAGGGTTGGGGAATCGTTGCGATGTAGTAGCAGAAGGTCTTCGCAAACAGACACTTGACTCTGCTCTTCGTCGCCCGTCAAGACCTTCGGGAGGACAAGTTTAGCGCAGATATTTCGAATCGCCAAATTTTCAGTGATAATCATTTGTGCATTGTCATCCGACGATCTAAATTCATCACCTGGCGGCGGCGTCAGGAAAACATTTTTACCGGTAATATTTATAGAAACCTTGCATTCAGCGGTAGACCATGAATGAAATTGTCTAAAAACGCAGAATGATTGTAATTGATTGCACTATTATCTATTTAGCTTTTGCAAAAAGGATACATTTCCGAGCTGGACCAAGATTAACCAAAATGTGTTTTAAGATTTATCGGTGAAAAATCTTCGCGAAGTACGTATCAAGGACAACATATCACTGCTTTCGTTGACGTGACGTTATAGTTTTAAGAAGTGCTAATGTTTTAAAAGTAATATTTTTTTAATTTTCGGATTGATACTATCTATAGTACGTTATTTTGTGTCTATGACAATAACGGTCTTTATACAAAGCCGGCGACTACCATTGGAACGTTTTTCTGAAAACAAAGAATATAAACTCTTTGGGCGGTCCTTAGTCTGGCTCGCCAATGGCGTGTTCGTACAGGAGATGAGAGCATTCCCTACCACGATTAGGATTAAAACGGAGTGACTCTCGGGGTATTTATTTGAGTAAGTCAGTTAACGCCCGCTAGAAAGTTTCACATTCGTCACGCTTATTTCCCTCACATCTATTTTGTGCAAGGTAATGGAACATATAGTTGCTATTTAGATCGTGAGGTATTTACCTCGATAGTTATTTATCAGAAAATCAGCGAAAATATGTTCTTACTTCGGGAGAGAGAAATGTTTCAGTGGACGCGAATTTTCTAGATTTTAAGAAATTCTTCGACGAAGTGCCGCGTAGTAAACTACCTGCAAGGGTAGAAGCCTATTGCATAGATAAAAATATCCTGGGTTGGATTAAATACTTCTTGAATGGTCGGGTACAAAGAGTAGTCATCGATGGAGTTAGCTCAAATGCAGTAGACGTTACTTAGAGGTGGTCCCCAGGGAAGTGTTATCGGACCTCTTTTATTTCCTACTTTACGTTAACGATATTGACTCCGTAGTCAGCAGTAAGATACGTTCATTTGCCGGCGATGACAACGACGTGGTTTACCGTGATATCCGTGATCCTGAAGACACAACAGCTTTATCAGATGACTTTAATGCTAAAAAGCGCTGGTGCGACACTGGGCAATTCAAATTAAATTTAAAGAAGTGCGCAGGGTTGAATTTTTGGAAAAAGATCAATTCCCACCCGAAAGCCTACTGCCTTGGGAACACCGGAATGGAATGTGTAGACTCAATTAAATACCGAGGCGCTACCTTCACTCACGATCTCTCCTCGGTGAAATACATACGGGGAATATGTGGCCAAGCTAACAAAAAATTAGGATTTCTTAGAAGAGTGCTTAGTGAATGTGATGAAAAGGTCAAAGAGAAATGTTATCTTTCGCTGGTTAGACCTTACTTAGAATGTGCCGCTAGTATATGGGATCCTCCTCACGAAGTTGGTTTGATTGCTGAATTGGATCGCGTGTAGCGTTATATTTGTTAAACGTTGTTATGATAAACTTAGTAACGTATCCAAAATATCAGAGCAGCGAGGTTGGGAATCACTCACGGAGTGAAGGATAAATTTATGATGGAATTGTATTATTATCCCCATCGTACTATTGTAGGTGATATCATGTAAATAAATTCTTAAAGATTAAGTGTAGGACAGATAGATTTGAAAATGCCATTTTTCCCACGAACGATAAGGCATCGAAATGGCTTTTTCCAACCGCGGTAGGGCTCATATTCGGGTGAAAGATAGTCTAGTGTGTATTCACCCCCTGCCACATACCCTAGCGGTGGCTTGCTGGGTACTAAAATATCTAAAAAATAACAGTTTACAAATTAGTAGCATTTTTTTGACATGCAAAAATATTATTTTGATGCCTGTGCGTTTGTGGCCATGTGTGTGCCCACTATGGATCTCTAATAGCTCTTCAGGGCTTGTCGTTAGGTTTCTTGGCCTCCAAACCATCACATATTATGAAGAAGAATGTCCTTAGAGAAGCTCAAACCCTGTGGATAAACCCTTTTGTCATGTAAGCTGAAGAATGAAGTTCCTAGCTAGAGTGATAGACGACGGGATATACGCATGTCAAGCAGAACCCCAGGGAATTTTAGGATGAATAATACTTCTTATGTTTACATTTCTCCATTTCTGAGAGTGCCAACGAACGTCTTTTCCCTTTCCAAGCGTCTTCGACTCGAGTCTCCTCGAACTGAATCGTGACCCTTGCTCCTTGGAGGCTTCATTCACTTCCGTCGTCCGCCGCTCACGCTATGAACACAAAACCGACCCCATCCCCGCTAATCTTCGACGTCAGCTTTCTCCTCCCCCGAACTCACTTCTTCCTCTTCTCCTCCCCCCCCCTGCAGAAAGGATTCCCCGTCTCGCGGCGACGACTTGCCAACAAACGCGCCCAGCTGCGTCCGGCAACACACCAAGTCAATAAAACCAGACGCTTGTCATTTATTTCGAATGGCGAAGTTGATGCGTATTGGTAGTAGCTTGTTTTTCATAAGCAACCAATCGGTGAGCAATTGATGAAAGAGGAAGCTAATATCAGCCACTCATAGTTTTGTATTAAAATTAACGCTGGTCCATATGGTCTGTTTAGAACGTAGTGGCTCTCTCTTACGTTGCTGGATCAACCATATTGTAAATAACACTTTCCTTAGGCGGACTAATATAATGAACACATCAGGTTCACCTGGAGGGGGGGAAAAGTGATCGATTTCTTTAATTTGTTGGTGCGCCGAAGGAGGTTCAAACGTTGGAAGATTAGGATCTCGGATCAGAAAAAACCCTACTAGTTCAACTTGCGATTAGGCTGGAATTTTTCATTTTGCAATACATTATTTTTCCTGCCATTTACGAAAACGTTGTAATTTGGAAGGAATGATCGCAATTTTAATTATACTGGCGAGGAGACATGCTATCTGAACACCTGAGAGACTAATGGGGGTGGAGACCACGAGTTGCATGTCTATGTAATAGTGAATATCCCCTTCTTACTTTTCAGTTCTGCAATACCTGTCTTGTTATGGTGGAGGCCTGTCGTCGGTTGTGGTTCATTTTTATTCACTTTGTTCGCATAGCAAATAAACAATTTATTAGGCGAATTTTAACCCTTTGTTTTGAACTAAATATACCTATTGTTTGATAGTTTGTTAAAGAATCTTTCTCTCTTTTCCCTTTCTCTCCCATATCCTCTCTTATCACTTACCCTACCCACCTGGTGCTTGCACTCCCTGCCACACACCTTTTCGGTGGATCGCAGGGTATTTACGTCGATGTATGTCGATGTCGACACGTCATTTGTGGTTACAATTCAATTAAATTGTCAGAGGTATTGCACAAATGAAATCATATTAACGGAGCAACTTATTGATGTTTCTGCGAACCATATTGGAATTTTTTTCCTTTCCTCTCTTACCCCAAAAAATCGTTGGCAGTATGATTGATTGCCCATGCAAATAGTGAGCAAGCCAAGACAAGGGGAGTATGGGGGTGGACCACCATTTAGGAGAAGCGTCCCGAAGTAGCATTAGTGGTTTAAGAAACTTTCATTGGCACAGCAGTCACTCACTCTGTACATCTCTATAATACCCCGAAAGCCGGGGCAAGGGCGTGTGGCGGGGGGTGTTAGGTCACCAACAAAAAAGAGAATGAAACCACCTGCAAAACCAACAAATTCATGCAAATATACACCCTCAGAGGCGAATGCGATATTCATGCGAAAACATTTTTAACTTACACGTATGCAATTACATATGCTATCAACTGGCAAAGACATGCAACTACAAATTAGCTTATGTCTACTCAACGTTTAATCTTGTCCTGACTTGTAAATTAAATGTCTTTAATATTTATTTGGCGAAATTGGTTTCTTACTATTATGATTTCTGATTGTGCGGGGAAAGAATGAGTATTTGTATCTATATATACTGGAATATACCTCCCTTATATTATCTTTGTGGTCTGATCTACGTGAATAATGTGAGACCATAATAATTCCTTCAGTGTCATTGGTAAACTCGCTTGTTTCGAAAGGTCTAAGTCTCGATTACCTTTCCTGTAACAGTAAGGATAAAAAGTGATATTTTAGATATTTTAGTGCCCTGCAAGCTACAGCTAGGGTGTGTGGCTGGGGGTGAATACACACCAGACTAATTTTGACCCGATTAAGACCCTTACCGTGGTCGGACAATGTTATTCTGATCCCTTGTCATGCTTGAAAAAATCATCTTAAATCCATCTGTTCAACATTTAATCTCTCTAATTTAATTGACATGATCTCGCCTGCCGTAGGACGAAGGGGGTAAGAATACATTATCAACCTCACTGCTAAAGAGACGTCCTTCCAATTTATGCAAGAGAAATGATCTGCAATCCAACGTTAGCTCCGCACATCTTTCAGAAGAGAGCGCTTGACACACTGAGTTTATAATCATGGAGTGGGCTTCCCTACGATGGTGTGCCACATGCTGAGTGAACGGCAAGTGAAACGAAGGAAAGAGAGCCAATTGATTAGTCTGACGATGGCAGATCAGGAGGTTAGAGAATTAAGACGCAGCCCGGGTGGACACCTTAATTGTAGCTTGTCAGGTTGTTTACGTTTTAGCATCCAATCACACGTTGCACAAACAAACTGTCATTCAAATATTTTGTTTCGATAATCTCTTTTGTTTTCATTGTTGACGCCCGAACCTCCCAAAGCTCTTTGAGATAAGGAATTATCCACACGTCACATCACATTGCTTGTTTAGGGCCGTCCTCACTAGTTGCCAAGTCCTGTTCACACAATTGTGACCCCGGTGACATTATTCATTCAAATCTTTCTCTTTCTTTTCCCCTCGGAATTTTAAAATTGAAGAATTCCTGTCGAGGCGCAATTCCATATTGTTCCTCCTGCATTCGGATGATCATCGTAGGCGTTCTGCCGTGGTTGGCAAGTCCATGGAGGCCTCTTCTCCGCCACGTTTGCCTTTTCTCTGCCCTTCTCTTCATTTCCTAATACCCATGACCCTTTCCCACATTGTCCGTCATTTTGGCCCTCTTTTGCCTTCCTGGCCCTTACACCGTTCCTTCCAGAGCCTTCTTCAAGTGGCAGTCCCTCCTTAGCACCTGTTAAAGCCAATTTCTTTTTCTTTTTTCGATTGTTTTCAGCAATCTTCTCTCGCTCTCCTCAACAATTCATCACATCTATTGGATATTTAAGTAACCTGTCAGCCACCGCTAGGGTGTGTGGCAGGGGGTGAATACACCCCAGACTAATTTTGACCCTAATATGACCCCTACTGCCGTCGGACAGTATTATTCTGATCCCTTATCGTCCGTTAATAACATCAACAATCTATCTGTTCTACTCTTATGTCTCTCATGTTATTGATATGATCTCTCCTACCCTAGTAAGATAGGGGTAATAATAAATTTCCAACATCACTGCTAAAGAGACCTCCTTCCGATTTATACAAGTGATTTAAATGTAATTTAACCTTCGATCCGTGAGTGACTTCCAGCCTAGCTGCTCTAATATTTTGGATACGCTACTAAGTTTATCAGAGCAACGTTCTACAAATCTAGTTCCTCTACGCTGCACGCGATCCATTACGGCAATCAATCCAACTATGTGAGGATCCCATTTACCTGCAGCGTAAGTATTCTAAGTAAGGTCTAACCGGCGAAAGATAACGTCTTCTTTGACCTTTTCATCACATTTACCCAGTACTCTTCTAATAAATCCTAATTTTTTTGATAGCTTGCCCACATATTCAATGTCTCTCCCTCGCGTGCTTCCTCTACTTAACAATGCTTCAACTCATAAGACTTCATTTCCTCCTGCATAAAATACCCCCGAACGCATCCTCCACGTGCGGAAGAATGTTTGTCGTGGCATCACCCTGACGACGCTCCCGCCCTCTGGGTGCCAAGCGGCGGAAACTTATCTCTCTCTCTTCAGCTGCGGTCTCGGAGCGTCTTATCGGCAGGAGCGCACCCCCCCCCCCCTCCTCCCCCTCTCCCTCCCCCCCGTTCGCTTGCTTGCTCACGGTCGCCGAGGAGATGATGGCCGGAGAGCGGCCGAGGTGTTTACGTCTGCCGCCTTGATAATAACCTTAAAGCGGCGAGAGGATTGCGTCACCCCTGAACCTCTCCCTCCTCTAATGGGAGAGTGCAGCGCGTGCACACCTCGGTAATAAGGTCCGCCGGCGGGGGAAAGGGGGGGCAAAGAGGGGGTTAGGGGGGGTGTTTGTCCCCGTCTCTCCTCTCCGTCGTCGGGGTTGAGCGGTGGCATCTTCCGGTGGGATTGAAAGGGGGTTTGTGCGGGAGAATGAAGGGGCGGGGTCGGAAGAGGGTTGGCCGTTGGTCGCCCCTCTGGTGCTGCAGCATGCTACCCTTAATCGCATGTTGCCCCACATACTTAGTTAGCTCACCCCACCCAGAAGCCTCGAAACAGCCGTCTAATAGTGAAAAAAAGCTCGAGATGATGAGAGCCGCTGACAAGTGTCGGGGTGAATGAGTGATACGATTTATGTATGTCCAATAAATACGCGAACTGAGGCCATAAAAACTTCATTTTGCAAAATTTAGTCTCCATCGATTTCGTAGTTACCGTTCGCTTTCGATTTTGTCCCCTTCAAAGTACTCTCCGTTCGTTGCTATGCACTACCTAACCTGTGTATAGGCTCCTCACGAAGTTGGATTAATTGACGAATAGGATCGCGTGCAGCGTAGAGGCGCTTGATTTGCAAAACAGTCGTTATGATAAACTGAGTAGCTAGTTGTTAGCTCTGGTATCTATTTCCCGAATTTTATATACATGATCCAAGCGACCAATGCATGTTGGAGTGCGAATAATTTGCGAGACCTCGGTGCTGAAACATGCAGATCTGAATGTATTTAGTAAGTTCAGACTAGTATTTAATCGTCTTCCTTCCAATGATTCCCACCCCAACTCCATAAGCATTTCAGTGACGCCTTTCGTTTTATCGTAAGAGTTTTTAACGAAACGGGATGCCCGGCGTTGAATCTTCTCAGTTTCCCGAAAGAGGCCTTTTTCACTCGGGTACCATACACTACATGCATGTTCTAAAGGAGGCCTTAAAAGAGCGTGGTAAGAACGGTCCTTCACCTTGGACTGACTTCTTCCTACAATGCGTCCAATAAATCCCAATTTTTCATATACTTGACTGCAGAATTTACGTATGTGGGTCCCCCAAGTTGTCCTAAGTGGTTGTAACACCTAGGTATTTGACTGTACTTCTAGGTCAACTCCAGCTAATTTGTAAACAAATTCTGTTGACATTTTAAAGAAATTTACCACGGAACATTTATTAAGGTTTAATGGCAATCCTCATTTTGAAAACCATATAGTAATTCATTATAGATCCTATGTTAGAATTAAACGATCCTCATCCCCAGATACCTCTCGATAAATCACCGTGTCATCTGCGAACATCCTAATCTTACTTTTCACTTCGCGGTTCAAATCGTTAATAAAAATTAAGAAAAGCAACGGCCCTATTACACTTCCCTGATAAACTAGAAAGGTTTTTTTAAAATCCAAAAAGACCGCATCCACTAGCCTACCTTTTTCACCCAACAAATGTTATTCGTGTGTAATTTGTCCTGCTTGAGCCTTGCGTGAGCGGGTTTTTTTGAATCCGTGTTGATTGTCACTTAAAAAGTTAATGTTATCAAGGTATCTTATTATGGAACTGACAAAAATGTGCTCCAAAAATTTTTGCAACACATAGAAGTGAGGGAAATGGGTCTGTAATGACTGGGGGTCCTCCCTGTCACCACTTTTAAAAAATAGGCGTTATTTGCGCGGTTTTCCAATTCTTAGAGTCTCTGCACTCGGTGAGGGATTTTTAAATACATGTATAACTTTGTAATACGGGGCGAAGTTAGGAGCTAAATGTTTTATCCCCCTAGCTGGTATATTTTCGGAACCCGGGGATTTCTTGGGTTTAATCTCATTGAGCAATTTAACAATTGCTTGTTTGTCCGCTGTTATATTTGCCATGGGTTGAGTATGTATTGTTTCTTGGAGATATGCGGTGGCAATATCGTTCGTGAAAACGCTTTGGAAGAATATATTTAGAATGTTAGCTTTTTCCTCACAGAAAGCTTTAGGGTCAGTGTCCAAGTACTCACAAAGTGCTTTACGTTTATAATTCTTGTTAGGCGCTACGTAATTGTGTTTTGGTTTCAATTTTAGAGGATCTATACTTGTTGAATAACTGTTTACTCTCCGAGGATGATGTGTTCACACCTGCTTTCTTTACCTTAGAGTGCAACATTCTTTGCTTTCGAAGGGCTTTTCTAACGCCTTTTATGTCCCACCTGGGGTCGCGATTTGCTTTAACGTACTTTATAGGGATGAAATACTATATGTGATTCCTTTTTGCATGATATTGACAAATTCTGTCCAAGTTTCTTCCACGGCGGCACGACTTAAGCGGGTTTTGAACTCGGGTAGTGAAGAGTTTAATTGACTGGCAAAAGCTTCAAAGTCTGCTTTATGGTAATTATAAATTTTTATTTTTGGTTTAACAATCTTTTTATTTCTATGTCCAAGTTGATATTAACTGCTTTATGGTCACTCAAGCCCTCGTCAGTTGATACACTAATAATACGTTCAGGCGTGTTTGTAAGAAATATGTTACGGACAATATGTTCTTTCCAGGGGTGGGCTTGCGTACTGTTTGATGGAGGGAATTTCTTTGAACCGATTTTAATGAGAAATTACTAGATTTGCAATCACGGCTCCGAGATTTAATGCTATTTCTGTCCCAATCGATGCCAGGGAGGTTGAAGTCACCACCAATTATGTTGGTGCTGTTATTATGTGTACGTGTAAATTTGTATATTTGTTCATTGAGGGCATGAAGTGTTTTTAAATCTGAGTCTGTAGGGCTATAAAATGAGTATAATTTGACGTTATGTTGATTTGATTGCAGTAAGGTGCACCAAGAACTTTTTATGTTATTATTTTTAAATACGCATTTTTTGCTTTCAAAAAAACTTTTCTCTGCCACGAAAACTCCTCCTCCGGGTCTTGTGCCTTTATCGTGTCGGTTATCTGTGAAATCTATTGGGAACATTTCCTGGTCGTTTATATCATCACACAGCCAACTCCCTGTGCCTGATACTATTTCAGCGGAATGAGTTTGGATAATGTGCTCCAGATCCGCTGTTTTATTTTTGAGACTTCTGCAATTTAGCACAAGGATAGATAGATTATTTTGAATGCCGCCCATATTTATGTCCGACTAATTTAGTGCGCCTATCTGGGCACCCTCTAGCACCCTCTGCCCCACACCAGCTGGGTAATTTTTCGGGTGCCCCTGGGAAACCATAACCGACACAGGGAAAGGCTTAGGCCCCCTACCCTGATGAGTGAATTTCATACGCCGTCGGGCTTAGTACTGGGTGAACTCTACCATCACATACCCAACCGACCTTCGGGTTGATTACTGTGTTTATGGGTTATGTATAACACTTGGCGGCAAAATTGAACACAAAAATATGCAAAGAAAACACGCAAAAGGACACTCACAGTTAAGACAGTTCGAGCTTTCGGTATAATTTCTACGAGATATTCGATAGAGTCGAATTGTTGTCATTCTGAGTCTGGCATTCTCCTGGCTTCACCAAGATCGCTGCTTTGAGTGCCTTCCAAGAATGCGGTAATATGTACGTGTGTATTTTGTATTTGATGTTTTTCTTCTAAGGAATGTTACGATGTTGTAGGACTTCTGGAGCGTCTTTCTAAATTCTACAGGCTCTATCTTTCGCAGATTTATTTAACGCGTTTTTCTTTGTGGAATTTCAACAAAACCCTGCTTTCATTTTACTCAAGGAGAGATACATTGTGATGACTGAACTGAAGTAATTTTTTCGGGGTGAAAAATCCGACATAAACAAAACGAAGCGGAATTCTTCCTTCTCTTTACAAACCCCAGCGGATGGTAACGGCTCTTCGGTTTAGCCTTCATGATTTTGATTGTATTGGCCGAATGTTTTCCCTAAAATATTCAAGCATTACCACAAAAGCGGAGATATTGAAATCATTTTGCTCCGTAATGACCGATTGCACATTCGCTGAAAAAGTCGATCTAGCTTGGAGACCCACTTAATGCGCGAGGTTTCGATCAAGCCTTTAATTTTTAGGTCACCGTTTCAAGTTCTCAAATGGAAATAAAACGTGGGAGTTTTTAAATATACGACAAGTTTATCTTAGATTGTTACCACTTAGACGCGGAGGTTTCCTACCTTTTTTATTCATTAGCACGATTCACATGTATATGCTATAGTTATTGCGAGTCACGCTTGAGCGTCGGCGTCGTTATGCACGAGTGGGCCGCTGTATGATAAATACCAGCTCGGGAAGGCTCCCCTGTAACCCCACTCCCCTCTATACGATGTACCCGGGGAATATGCATGTAGCTAGCTGTCCTTTCTTCTTAAGGTTGTGCATCCACCGAAAATTCAAAAAAAGCTTCTTTTAGTGTTAAGTTTATTTTTTTGTGTCTACGCTTAAATTAATCTGTTTATTATCAAAATATTCGCGTTCGTGAGTGCTCTATGAATGCACCGAGTAGATGTGGTAGTAGCCGATCAGATCTTGAGGGGGAGAGGGATGGCAGGCCACTCCCCTGCCTTTATGTGTGTGCTCCTTCTCCCGGGGCAACTTCACGCTCGCCTAACGCACCAGGCCTCGGGTTGATTTCTGCGAGTTTTATACCTTAAAATCTGTAAGCTACAAGAAATGAAGTGTTCTGATCTGTTATCAATTTATTCAGCATTGCAATGATATTTGATTTTCACATTGGTTCATTTGTTGTGGTAATAATGAAAACTATTGGAGATTATCACAAAGACAATGCTAAACCGCTGCACATCAGTTTTCTTTAATTTTCATTGTGTAAGGTGTCTTACGTGTAAAATTGAGATTACTTGCGACTTATTTCCCCTAATAGTTGTGATTTTTATTATTCTCTGTTTTGTGGAACCTTAATTTGATAAGCTGCCCGTATATTACGTGGATCATTTCATTACGTTTCCTTCATCTACCTCTACACAAGGCCTCACAAGCCATCGCAAGGACGTGTGGCAGGGGGTGGTAGATCTGTTGCCATTCTACATGTATTCCTTCTATTTCCTCATGCACCAGGCACCTCGTGATCCACCAAACACCGCGTGGAAAGGGGTCGACCGAACACACAGCATGCCTACACATATTACGAGTATTACATGGTTGGTAGCTGTTCCTATGCCTATACAAAGAGGACGAGAAAATTCTTTGAATGAGGACAAGCACACATTCCATTCAGGAATTTATTACTGGATAGTATTCTACTCATTTCGGACGGACAATTCAGAAATACAGTGGCCTTCATATACGAGGGTCATCCGGAAAGTAGTACCCGTTCGTGCCGCATGAAGTGCTGACGACGCGAGTAGCCGCTGGACGAGGTCAGATAGCTTCAGTGGCTTGTCTGCCTTCTCTGAGCCAAGTTGCGTGACGCTAGCATTGCCTGTGTTGTTTCTGTGATTGTTTACAATGTTTAAAAAAATTGAGAACGCCGCCAGTTGTGAAGTGAGGGCAGTGATTAAATTCCTCAATGCAAGAAACGTTCGCCCATGTGATATTCATCGCCAATTAAAGGAGGTGTATGGAGACAATGTAATGGACGAGTCGTCTGTTCGGCGGTGGTGTCGCAACTTCAACATGAGGAGGGGGAACACACACGACGATGAGCGTTCGGAGAGACCGTCTGTCATTACAGACCAACTGGTGAGCTCAGTTGACGAATTCGTGAGGAACGATCGGCGCGTCACAATTGATGACATCTGTGAGCATTTTCCCAATGTTTCTCGAACAATTGTTCATGAAATTGTTAAACACCATCTGCATTATGCAAAAATTTGTGCAAGATGGGTCCCTCGCGTATCTCAATGAGCTGGCGGCGAAGGACTATGCAGCAGGAATACAGAAACTTGTCACACGTTATGACAAATGCCTTAATTTGCTTGGAGATTATGTTGAGAAGTAGTTTAAAGTATCCTCTTTCAAATAAAATTTTTTATGTTTGTTAATATTTACTTTTGTGTCTTTATTTCACGAACGGGTACTACTTTCCGGATGACCCTCGTACATTTGCCCACGCCCAATCGGGCACCCGGAGGGGGGGTGTTTGGACGCCAGACCTACGTAGGGTGGCATCTACATCTACACAATACCCCGCAAGCCGCCGCAAGGGCGAGTGGCGGGGGGTGTTAGGTCACCACCTGTAAAAGGGAAAAGGGTAAGGGTTCAGGAGGTACATCAGGTAAAGCATACTTCTGCACTATCTCGGCCATTATTAATAAAGAAAGATTTTAATGACTAACTGATCGTAGCACTTTTTCACTTGATAAAACTTTTATTTTACGACCGGGTTTCGAGGTATCATATCATTCTCAGATAGTGACGATGATGTAATACGTAGCCCGGTCGTAAAATAAAGTTTTTATCAACTGGAAAAGTGCTACGATCAGTTATTCATTATTCCACCACAACACGCCTGAAGCTAATCAAATTTTAAGATTTTTGATGATCCTTGTTTACCTGAGAAATTATTGCTCAAGTGCCCACCAATGGATCCCTTCGGAATTATGTGGGTTTAAGCATTTATCGGTCGGTTAAAATAGTTTAAAAAATTTTTCCATTTCACTGTATGTACTCCGACATCACTAAAGTAAAAATTTCGTCATTCAAGGCAGTGCTTGCAATTGATGAGTAAACAATCGCAGTGAACAAACTGTCGTCAAACCTAAATGCGTTATTCTTCTTTCGGCCAGAAGAAAATGGGGGCTGTTTATTTACTAATGTTAGCGTTGATTTTTGGGGGAAAAGAGAGAGAGAGACATTCATATCTTACGGATCCTTGAGAAAGAGGTGGGAAGGCTTAAATAATAATCCAACATACGGTAACGTTATTTAGGGATCCGTATGGCATTAATCACGGCCCTTAGGACGTGAGGATGCTGAATTGTTTGTGTGTACCGAAGTTGAGGCGTGTAGAAACCTTGTCGGCTATTTAGTCTGTTAAAACTCCTCGGCGAAATTGTCTCGGCGGCCAAAACACCGCGCTGCATTTCAAGGAATCTCTGCGGGAAAACGTAAGCCGGAACAGTAATGACGCCGCAATGATTCCGCTTCCAGTAATCGAACAGTCCTGCACAGAGTCAGCACCGGACGTCAGTTCCGCTGTCGCCTAAGCCCGAGGTTAAGGTGGATGTCATCACCTTGCCCACGCACGTTCAGTCATGCAATTCCTCTGATGTCGATGAAATAATAAAACCAAAGAGGGTGTGCCCCCCCCCCCCCAATGGGCAATGCCGGACGTGACTGGACCACTTTCGAGACCGGCAAAACGCGATTCGCTGGCGGTGCTCGAATGGTGTGCCGCCGCCGCTCACGGATCACGATGATGGGAAGAAATAAATAAACCAGCGCGCTTCTCCGGAAGGCGTCGTCGCTAATAATCTACACTCGTTTTTTATCTTTTCGCTTGCTTCCGCGAAAACATGAGAATTTATCGGACGAAAAAAATGGCCTCCCCTGCAGTTGCATGATATACGGACGGAAGAGCATTCAAATGAATCGAAGGGAAACGACTAAAATGCCCAAATTAATCGGGACGCTCGAATCAAATTGGAGATAATGATCAACCAGAAAATGATTTCAATTCAGATCAATTTAAGAGAGTTTTATTGAAATGTCAATACGATTTTTTTCCTGACCTTTTGTGGAGTTTTGCAGATTTTTTTTCTGATTTCAATGGTCCCAAATGTGCAAAGGATGAGGTTTTTTTTTCGCTACAATCAATTCCTACTGGAAATGAAAATATTTTCTACTTCCCTCCCTTAGATATGTAGTTTAAGATTAACCCTTCAGTGAAAATATAAGTGTTGCAGTAATTAATTCTACAACACTGGGATTCATACAGTAGTTCAATGAAAAATTACGAGGAAAAATAGCAAATTAAATTTATTCCAATAGAATAGTTGATCAACTGTTGTGATAAGTAGATATCACGTTTGTATTGAGGAAATGTAGTATGTGCAAATGTAAAATTCTCTTCGGAGTGCTCATAATAGTAGTATAGTACTACTCCGTGATTATCTTAGAAATATTTGCAGAATAATTTCTTTATACCTTAAGAAACGAAAGTCACCATAGGAATATTAAAGACATTCGACTTACAAGTCAGAACAAGATGAGACACTGCGTAGATATAAGGTATATTCGTAGGTGCATGTGTGAGACAGTTGATAGTATATGCAATTGCATGCGTTTAAGTTAAAAAGATTTTTGCATGAATATCACAACCGCCACTGTGGATGTACATTTGCGTGAATTTGTTGATTTTGCATGTGGTTTCGTTCTCTTTCACGGGTGGTGACCGAACACCCCCCCCACACGCCCTCTATACGGTTTGCGGGATATTGTGTAGATGTATCTACATTTAAATAACAGGTACTCCGCAAGGGCGGGTGGCGGGGGGGGGGTGTTAGGTCACCACCCGTGAAAGAGAATTAAACCGCATGCAAAACCAACAAATTCACGCAGATCTACACCCACCGAGGCGATTGCGATATTCATGCAATGGTTGGCGGGTTCCAACCCGAACAAATCGCGTTTTCCACTGGTGATCCAGTTCATCACTGAATAGGCTTGATTCATGTTTTTCCTATTGCCGACGTGGAAGACAGAATATTCTTAAGCTATAAATTTGTCATCAACTACAGCGACTTCGTATGTGTATGAGTGCGGTTGTAGGCAGAAAGTCATTCACGCGGGCCTCAGCTGTCATCATCTCCATGGAAATGGACAAACTTCTATTTAAATGGCTCGATTCTATGTCGAGGGCAGTTGTATGAATATCTTATTTACGTAAGTTCCATACTCTTTACGTCCCCGTTATGCTGCTTTGATTATTTTAAAGCCGTAAACCAAACGTATGTCAGCCTTGTTTGGCAATGACTTCAAAATATTCCGAAAACCCATGATTCATTCATGGTGAAATGAAGTTTAAATCTAAGGGAAATATTGATCTTAAGATATTTCGCTTTTACCTCCTAAAAAAGTAAAATGAATGGAACGTTTTTCCCTTTGGGCGTTGGCATAGTAAAAAAAATTATCCCCCTGAGTGACCGTATACAAAATTGGAGCGAATCCTGGCCTCTCTGAGCTGGAGTTCAAAAAAAATATGACGGAGTTAAAATAGCAAATCCCTGCACACGACAGCGCTCTCGTGGATGGACGGCGTAAACAATAAACGATCGTTATTCGCCTGAAAGAATCAAGCCAATGGCACTTTTGCGTCTCCCTTAATGTAAACATTGACCTCGTCGGGAGGAACTTTTTTTTAAAGCTGCCTAGTTCAGTCAACAATTCAATGAATGAGTAATAGGGTGCTTAAAGAAATGCTGATGCTTAAAACAAGATGTGTTGACTGGAGCTCTCCGAAAAGATAAATTTTCACACTTCAGGCTTTTTTTTAGAAAAGTCATGAAATTTAAATAATTTTTATGAAAATATAAAAATTCAGTTTACCGGTTAATGGTTATTTGCCATGAACTTGGGACTCCTTAAAATTCTCCAGCAATCGAACATTTTGATCTATCAATGAGTGTAACCCTGTCAAAATACGTAAAAAGTCTAATCTACATGCCTTTCTTGTAAACTATTTAAAGACGTTTCATGTCTTTTCAATATGTTGCAGTCGTATTTAGGGGAGGCGACCGACAGCTAAGGTCATTTGCGCCATTAGAGATGGATGGGATAGGATGAAGGGTGGAGAGAAACCCGGCGTCGGCTTTAGCCTACTCTTGTCGAAAGGCGCCAAGGGGTCCTAAGTTTAACGTCCCATCCAACGGACGGCGTACTCACTCAAAGTGCCCTCCACAAAGCACCTCAAGTAGGGTTAGAGATACCACTGAAAAATATTTGTTGTCCCCAGGATATGAATTTGAATTCTGTGGGAAGCCTTTACGATAGCCACCCGCACAATCCCGACCCCCTCGTTTCAATATTAATCAGTGTGCTCACTATATGTCCCTGAAGGTTTTACGCATTAATGGAGTTTTGGTTCGACTATTAGAAAATTAGACGTTTGGGTCGCGTAAATCAAGTAATTGAATGATAGCAATTTTAGAATACACGATTCGAATATAAATCTCTGTTTATAAAATAGTGACTACATTACTCATGACTGTGATATCAACTAATACTTTCAAATGAATATGTTCGTGAAATTTATGGCATGGTAGGTATTAAAATTAATATATGCAATGTCAGAAATGTATAAATTTTGCTTGAGGCTGTCATTCCATGATATTCGTTGGTACGTTTGTGTGGACAATATACGTATTTTCCCAGTGGTCCGTGTAATAAATATTTTGTCTCAGGGCTACGCGATGAAAAACGTTCGGAGACCATTGGCAATATCCATTGCATGGTTTGTCTCATAAGTAGTGCGGCTGAATCGATTGAAAGAAATTTATTACCATGATTAAGTCTTCGACGTAGCGCCCTTGGGCGTCCACCGCTGCCAGCGGGTTTTCCATGCCTCGCGCGCCTTCTGGGAGGGGGCGCCGGGAATGCTGCTTGGCTCCCTCGTCACGGCCTGTTGTAACGCTTCCACCTAGCTGCAGTAAAATCCTTTCAGCACAGATTTAAGGCACGACACTACGCAAAGATTTAATCTACGATCCCTGTCCAACAAACCTTCACTCTTTTAATATTGTCGACACTTTTTGAGGTCGAAGGGCGTCGTGTACGTTCGGCGTCTTCAACATCCTCTCTTCCCTCCCGAAACAACTTGTGTGTGCCACTCAAAAACACCCGATCTACCCATGGCGTTATCATCATAAGCTGCCTCGGGTTTGCCTCGAGTCTCATTCCCAGTTTTGCCCAGTTTCACGAAAAATTTGATGGCGTAGTAACTGGTTCACGACGGAGCGTAACGAGGTCACGCTATTGAGGTTTCGCAAACGAACAATCCGCACTCCGCAAAGGCTGCGAGCAACCTGCCACCGGCCTCCAGCCTTTCCTGAGACTCCCCTCCCTCGAACCTAGTCAGAGAAACCACCTCCCGCCCGTCTACCCCGGAAAAAATAAGGCATACTACTTTTGGGACTGACCTTGTATAATATAAAAATCAATTTTACTTTGTTATTATGGATACATGCTTAAGGATATACGCAACGCTTTAAAGATGAAAAATATAGTATTCTTTTAATGTATTTATTTGATTTATTATATGAGAAAACCTACAGTAAATCCACGATGAAGAAGTTGACTTAGGGAAACATGGTAAACCATGCATATCATTGTTGCCCTTTGTTAACCAGCCGAACAGCAAAAACAACTCTCCCTGCCGCTGTTCACCCCATCACTTAGCTTCCTCCGACTCCCCCACGTCCTGCCTCCAGCAAAGAGTCTAATGACTTTCTCTACCCACTTCTATTTATTTATTTATTCAGTATAAGTCCGAAAACAGCACATTTTGGCCTTTACATCGAACTATTAACAACGATAACAATGGTCACATTTACAAACACCCAAGCCCTAGATGGAGCGAAAACTCACCCAGGCGGGAATCGAACCCGCGACCCTTGGAATGGCAGACGAGGACGTTACCCCGCTGCCACCGGGGCCGGGTTCTTCATTAATAATTGGACTACCCACTTACTTCGCTCTACCCTTGCCGCACCGAGGATTCTTTTTTATAGCGTACTCTTTGTTCAGCTTATTTTTTCAATCCTCCACATGCCATCACTTTTTTATAGGAAAATGTAATTTTTTAAATTCTTGTTGCCTTCCTTCATTTTGGAACTGCGCCGATGCGTTAACTTGAATCACGTTATTTTATACATTTTTACTGTATCCTAAGGTTTAATTGTTTGTTAGTTGATAGCATATGTATCGTACTTGCATGCGTGTAAGTTTGAAAGGATTTTTGCATGAATGTGTACGCCGCTGTGGGTATAGGTTTCCATGGATTTGTTGATTTTGCATGTAGTTTTGTTCCCATTTACGGGTGATGCCCTTAACACCCCCCACCACACGCCCATGCGGCGGCTTGTGGGGTGTTATGTAGATGTAGATCTACCTAAATAGTAGTGTCATTGTTAAACTAGTTTGTTCTGAATCTTTTTAAAAGTGTAGAACTCGCTTGTTCTTTTGGGAAGAAGTTACGTGCTTCATTGGGATAAAGAAACTTTTATTATGTTGCTAGTGGTTCTTAAAGATGCACGTACCTGCGTAAAGGATTAAACGAGCTCGGGATAAGGAAACGTTTTGTCCAACTGTATGCCCTCATTGTGGAAATTCACATCTTCTCATGTCAGATATTATGGCTTACGTCGTATCCGCCAGTCATCAATTTGGTGTTGCTTCGACTTTTTAGCGTAATATTAAAACTTATCGATTCTTTGATTTCAAGCAAACATTCGATAACTAAAATTGAGTCGAGATATGCTCCAAATTGTCTTAGATTTTTACAGAAACTCTTATCTTTCGAGGGAATTCACTTCCCTTTGTCATAAGAAAATATAAATCAATGGTATCTGAGGCGATCAAGAGAGAGATCGTGATCTCTCTATACGTCGGTAACGTTCACTCCAACACTAGAGCTATTTATCTAAAGCTATATAGAGCTTTTATCTCTATTTCCGTTGGCACAAAAATTCGAAGGATTATCAATAGGTAAACATTTAGGCTTCAAGATATGTATATTACCCTTGCGGAGTTATCAACCCTGAGAAGTTGGCAGGCGTCTTTCCTAATCATAGAAGGGTCTAAGAAAGAATAGCAATTTATTGACTTTGACCAGTTCAATGCCATTAAATCCCTGAATAATCGGGAAAATCTGGGAATATTGTTGATATTTTTTAAACTTTAAGTACCCTGCAAGTCGCCGCTAGGGTTCGTGGCACCGGGTGAGTACACACACGACTAATTTTGACCCGAATATGACTCTACCTTGGTCGGAGAGTCATATTCTAATCCCTTATCGTTTGTATTAAGAATGACATCCTAATCTATTTGCTCTACAATTAATTTCTCTTATTTTATTGACAGGATCTCTCCTACCGTAGTATGATGGGGAAATAATAAATTTGCAACATTACTGCTCGAGAGACGTCCTAATTCATGCAAAAGATTAATTTTGTAATTTAACCTTTTGCTCCTCGAATGATTCCCAGCCTAGCTGCTCTAATATTTTGGATACACTGCTAAGTTTATCATTACAACTTTTACAAATCTTGGTGCTCTACGCCACACGCGATCCAATTCGGCAATCAATCCAATTTCGTTAGGATTCCATATAATCTACATCTACATAATACCCCGCAAGCCGCCGCAAGGGCGTGTGGCGGGGGGTGTTAGGTCACCAACCGTAAAAAGGAACAATACCACATGCAAAACAACAACACGGAAAATTACACCCACAGCAGCGCACACACTTATGCAAAAATCCCTTCATCCAACACTCATGCAAACACATGTACCGCAAAACAACAAAAAACTGCACCCCAGGATGCAGCACGAAAGCCATCCAACAAACACGCAAGCCAGGACACAACAAGCAAGAATGTGAAACATCACTACCACATGAACATGCACCAAAAAACGCTCTACCCCCCAAAGGGTCTGTAAAAGGCAGGGAATGCGACCCAACGTTGCAGGTAGCAGGAATTTCCCCCCGCGGAGAGGGACGAGGGACTGAAAGGGAAACTTAAAAACAGATGAACAGAACACGAATGAGGTCATTCGGAGAGAATGGGTTATTATAACAAAACACATAAGGTTACTGGAAGAGCATTTAAGTAGAACTAATTATTTTTTAGACCCTGAGGGTGGGATAATAGCAGCATATTCTAAATGAAGCCTAACTGGGGTAATGTAACTACCTTAGACATGGCAGTCAACATGACTTTTATTATCCGATTTGTATAATTTTTTGTGAAACTCTATATCGTTATATAATAAGTGAAAAAAATACATTCCCTGTGTTTACAGATTTGGGCAAAGTCCCGTTATAAAACAAACGGAGAAATAAAAATACTGGCTCTGAGTCGTAGCTACGAGTGGATGAGCGAATGGGGATAGCGAGATGCCTCTGCCCAAGTTATAAATATCCACAAGGCATAAACACGCCTCAGGCACGCTTATCCACTCCTAGTCCCTTAAAGCGGATGTTGTTGCAACCTCATCTTAAATCACGGAGAAATATCCAAGGAATCTAATCACAATGGGTCTGTCGATACCCCTTCAAAGTCCTTGGTTTATCTTGCGAGAAATCATCGGTGATCTATCGAATGAGGTGACAGATAGGAACAAAGTATGTGCTGAAGACTTTTTATTTTTGGGAGCTTTGACGGACCTTTTGTTGAATTGAAGTGCAGATGACACACAGCTTTATATACTAGATACAAAGTTGCCATCATGGAAAAGAGTGGAGTGTGTCAATTGCGTTGTGAGTGCTCTGCTATGTACATCGGACGAACCGGCAGGACATTCCGTGAAAGCGTGAAAGGAAATTTTGCCTTTTTCAAAAGCAAAAATTCTTCTTCCCAATTTGCCAAGCACCTTATGGACAATAACCACACAATTGACTTTGTTCCTGAGATTTCACTTTTGGAGAAGAGAGGTTTAAGATCACCTGCCAAACCGACCTAAGGGTTGATTACTGTTTTTTTAAATGTACCACCAAGCCACCGCTAGGGTGGGTGGCAGGGGGGAAATAAGTAGCATGTCTTGATCACTTAAAGAGTTTTCCAGAACTTATATTTATCCGTTTGTGACAGAGGATTTTTTTTCCTCCGGTAAGTACAGTGAAGATGCTGAACTACCAGAAGAAATTCAACCGTAGAGGGAAGCCTTATCCTCCATCTCCCACGCCTCATCACGCATGCTGTCCAATGCTGGGCACTCGGGGCCTGGTTGACCGAAATCAATGTTGAAATGAAACGCATGAAAAGGGCAATTGGATCCAGGGAAAAAACTGCAAAAACACAACTCACGGAAGTTCCATGCGGCCATTTCTAACAATTTCGTAGCCATTAACGGCTTCGACGCGACATGTCCCTCTTGAAATTCGAAGTAGATGGGGAAGTGGAGGGGACGAAGGGGAGGGGGGTGCCGAAGGAGGGGAAGGTTTTTTAAAAGGCCTCGCCGGTGGGTGTAGAACGGGCAGTGGGGGGAGGGCAGGCGCCCTTAGCTCCGAAACAGTTGAAGTAGTTAATTCACATACGTCTATTCGACACGCAATCGAAAGATTTCGAATGAATTATCGATCTAGTATTACCATGATCGTCTTCGCCGCCCTCAGTTCTCAAATTCCTCACGGAAGGTGGAAACTCCGCCTTCTCTCATGGCCATCGGAATCAGTTCGGCGTTCTTTTTTACCATCCGGTTGTTAACGCTTAATGGTTCAGTCCTGCGGCTCGCGCCGCGCGGTCTTGGTTTGGCGTAGGAACGGCGGTCCTTGACTGAAAAATCCGCAATTTAGGTTTCATATTTATTGCAAGGGCATATATTTAGATCGGAATTCTATATCAGATTTCTATTATGAATTTATATTTCTGTCGGGCTATATCCAATTTTAACTTTGAGAGAATTCTCGAAAGAAAGTTGTATTTACATTCTATGTATTATACGAAACCGATCTATCGGCTATTCTTTTTAAATTGATTTCTTTGTATTATGTGTTTTCCTTTTTAAAATCTCGATATCTAAACGTTTGAGTCGTTATTGCCTCGGCTCTGAGCAGGAGACAATTCTTGATTGGTTGCGATAAGCACTGATGGGATGATTATGAAATTGAATCGGGGTATTTCGCATTATCCGCAAGTATTTTTATTAGGTAATCTACCGGTTAAGGTACGTTTTTGGATGGCCACAGTTACTAAATGAAATTTTGTGATTCCTAACAAAATACGAAATCCAGTATCATACTCTACATCTCTACATCTACATCTACATAATACCCCGCAAGCCGCCGCAAGGGCGTGTGGCGGGGGGTGTTAGGTCACCAACCGTAAAAAGGAACAATACCTCATGCAAAGCAACAACGTGGAAAATTACACCCACATCAGCGCACACACTCATGCAAAAATCCCTTCATCCAACACTCATGTAAACACATATATCGCAAAACAACAAAAAACTGCACCCCAGGATGCAGCACGAAAGCCATCCTACAACACGCAAGCCAGGACACAACAAGCAAGAATGTGAAACATCACTACCACATGAACATGCACCAAAAAACGCTCTACCCCCCGAAGAGACTGTAAAAGGCAGGGAATGCGACCCAACGTTGCGGGTAGCAGGAATTTCCCCCCGCGGAGAGGGACGAGGGACTGAAAGGGGAACTTAAAAACAGATGAACAGAACACGAATGAGGTCATTTGGAAAGAATGGGTTATTATAACAAAACACATAAGGTTACTGGAAGAGCATGCATTTAAGTAGAGCTAGTTATTTTTTAGACGCTGAGGGTGGCAAGTGGAATTTTTGCTATCTATAAGCCTGCAGTTGCTATCCCGTATTGTCCGTGGGAAGAGGGAGTCCTTGAGTCGGCTAGTTCTGGCATCTATTTCCCGAATTTTATATGCATAATCCAAGCGACCAATGTATGTAGGACTACGAATAATTTGCGAGACCTCGGTGCTGAAACATGCGGATATATCAGACCCCTCTTCATCTCTGAGTACTTTCTTCCTCCCTTCATCCCGTCCAACATCCCTCTGCGGTTCCTTCCCTTTCCTCTTTTGCCCAACATTCTCCCCTCTATTACAGTCTTCAACATCCCACTGCCGGTCAATACCGCCTTCAGCCACCTTTCCTGCCTCTACAGGATTTTTCCCAACAAACACATGTCCTCGCCCACCATACCAAGTACTTCCTCATTTGTTTTCTTCTCTGTCCATTTCACCTTCTCCATTCTTCTCCACACCCACATTTCAAAAGCCTCCAGTCTACGTCTATCCTCCTGCTTCAATGACCACGTTTTCGCACCGTACATGGCTACGCTCCATATCAGAGTTTTTACGAGTCTTTTCTTATTATCCTTACTCAACGTCCCTGTCATCAACTCCCTCCTCCTTGTGAAAGCCTCGTTGCCTAGCGCAATTATTCTCCTTACTTCCTTTTAGACTTTCCATATCCTCGCACTGCGTCTTCCACCATGCTTCTTTTGCTTTATTTGTTGCTCGCCTCAATTACTTGTTTAATTCTTTGTACTTCATTTTGCCTAATTCTGTATTTACATTCTTCCATTTTCGCCGCTCTTCCATCTTTGTAATGATCTCATCAGTGATCCATGGTTTCCTAATCCTTTTCGCATTAACGGTTCGAATAGTGTCTTTTGCGGCTTTCGATAACCCTTTCTTGATGCTTTCCCATTTTTCTTCGATAGTACTTAGCTCTTTACCATCCTCCATGATTTCCTCTACCGCCTGTTTGTACTCCTTCCTTTTCAAACCATTTAATGCTTCTACATTCCATTTTCTAACTCGCCGCCCCTGCCTTATCTTTTTGAAACGGACGCTACATGTCATAACAAATAAATTGTGGTCAGAGTCCGCATCCGCTCGCGGGAAGCTGTGCGAATTTATCACACTGTTCCTAAACCTGTGTCTAACCAGGATATAATCTAGCTGATATCTTCCTGAGTCACCTGGCATTTTCCATGTATACCTGCGTCCTTTGTTGTGTCTAAACCAAGTGTTGTAAACTAGCCCATGTCTCCTGCAGAACTCAACTGCTTTCTCCCCGCGGTCATTCCTCGTGCCTAAACCGTAGTCCCCCACCTCATCACCATCTCTTCCTTCGCCTACTGTCGCATTCCAATCCCCCATCACTATCAAATTTTTCCCTGCGGGAAAACACGCGATTATGTCCTCTAACTGATCGTATATCCTATTGACCTCTTCCTCCGTATGGTTGCTCGGTGGCATGTAAACATGAATAATAACCAAGTTCGTCGGTTCTGCTTTTATCCCTATTAGTAATAATCTATTTGTTACCTGTTGTATGTTGACTACGCTTCTTCCTACCTCTTTAGTTAATACCATGGCAACCCCTCGTTGGCTCTCGTCCCCGCCGCTGTATATTATTCTATAATTAATACTCCAGTAATCCCCGCTATCCTTCCATCTCACCTCGCATAGACCAAAAAATCTATTTTTCCCCTTTCCATCTCTCGCTTAATATTCTCCTGCTTCTATTCTATACTCCGCAAGTATTATAGTACTTATTTTGTCATCATCGTTATGGATTTCGTGACTGTGGGCAAAGAAGAGAAGAAATGAGTAGTAGTAGTATTTAGGGGAGGCGACCGACAGCTAAGGTCATTTGCGCCATAGGGGATGGACAGGAAAGGATGAAGGGTGGAGGAAACCCGGCGTCGGCATTAGCCTACTTTTTACGAAAGGCGCCAAGGGGTCCGCAGTTTAACGTCCCATCCGACGGACGGCGTACTCACTCAAAGTGCCCTCCACAAAGCACCTCAAGTAGGGATCGAGATACCTCTGAAAAATATTCAACACCGCCGGGATTTGAACCCGCGCCCTCAGGGTGGGAAGCCAGTACGTTAGCCCCCGCACCATCTCGTTCCCCGAGAGAGAAGAAATGAATAGGCATGATTGTGAATAGTGTGTAGCTTTGTATGGTTCAAAATTGCATTTAAAGGAAGAGCATTAAAGTGGATCAGAGACTTTTGCAATCAAGAATGTGGATGAATAGTCAAATAACGCAAATGGAGAGGGGTTGAATGAGGTTGGGGAAGGCACTAAGCGGTGAGGGTATATGGTGAGGGATCTACCAAATGGTATAATATCTCTAGAGACCCGAGAAAGATGGGCGGATGTTTGCCCTCTTTAAAGAATTTTTCTTGTCCTCTTTGTGTACCCACAGGAAGAGCTGTTAATGTAATGAAAGGAGAAACGAATTAATTGTTAAGTCGATTCCATGAAGTCACGCCTGAGACAACGAAGAGCTGTTAACCTTGTAATATTCGTAATGCAGTATGTTTGTCTAAGTCAGACGAAAAGTATCATGCGCACAGCTGTACATTCTTTTAAATCTACAATGGAATGCGAATATCTTGAGGAAAATCCAAAGTCATTCTGGTCCTATGTTAGGGAAATGCAGGGTAAGCGTCCAACTGTATATTTTTGAAGACGGAAAACGGAGAAATTATTACAGAGAGCGTGAAAAAGGCAAATATTTTAAACAAACCTTTCTAGAGCGTCTACTATAAGGACACAAACGCATCAATCGTTCCTCCACACCCACCCGGGGAACACATGAGCGATATAACACTTACCAAGCATGGAATAGAACATCTGCTCCGTAGTATCGAAGCACACAAGGCACCTGGTCCGGAAGAAATACCTGCTAGAATATAAAAGGAATTAGCGGAAGACATTGCCCCGTTTTTACAAATTGTTTTTCTAAAATCGATGGAAGAAGGTTTAGTGCCTCGCTACTGGAAGCTAGCCCATATAACTCCCATTTATAAGGGCGACGATAGGGATAAACCAACCGATTACCGACCCATATCCTCAACATCGATCTCTTGTAAAATATTGGGACACATTATTGTCACTAACATTAATTTCTTGAGAGTAGGAAAATACTAATCCATAACAGCACGGATTTAGGAAAGGCATATCTTGCAAAACACAACTTGTTCTTTTCATTCGCGATATACTTAGATCTGGAGAACACAACAGACAACTCGATGCCATATTCCTAGATTGCAAAAAAGCCTTCTACAAAGTCCCACACAATAAACTGTTACACAAACTCAAATGCTTTGATATCAATGAGAAAATAATTAATAGGATTAGAGACTTCTTGTCAAATCGAAATCAATTAGTTGTCATCGATGTGTTGTGCTCAACGGATATAGAAGTAACTTCGGGCGTCCCTCAGAGAAGTGTAATAGGGCCGCTTCTATTCTTAATATTTATTAATTACTTAATTCACACCCTCTTTGGAGAAAGAATCTCATGTACCAGTCAATGCAAATATTTAGGCATTTATTTAACTAGGCATCTTGGGTGGGGGGTCCAAGTAGATAATTTGACACGGAAGGCATTTAAAGTATTGCATTGGGTGATGAGAAATTTAAAACGAAGTGGCGTAGCCACAAAAGAAAAAGTATGTAAGGTACTGGTTATCCCTATCCTAGAATACTCCTCCATAAAATGGGATCCATATGAGGTGGGACATATTAAAAAGATAGAAAAAGTTCAAAGAAAGGCAGCAAGATATGTACTCGGAAGGTGCAAAAGAACAGCTAGTGTCACAGAAATGTTAGATGTACTGAAATGGGAGAGTTTGAAAAATAGAAGAAAAAGGCGTAGGTTAGGCGCGATGTATATTATTATTATTATTAAAAATCCACGTATGTTGATAGACAGTGTCAGGTGGCACACAAATCCCAAGTAATCACAAAAGATAATAGATAAAATCAGTCAGTAAAACTTAAAGAAAACTTCCAGACATAAATCTCTTTGACAAAACAAGAGAATCCCAATCTCATTTACATCAATCAATCAGCAAGAAAAATGCATAGCATGTTATGTATATGTTAAAAATGTAGAACATTGTTAAAAATGACGAAGCGTGGGAAGATTAATGGAAAGAGATAGAAAAAGCAAACTTTAAGGGAAAAAACGAGCACAGTTTAAAAATAAGAACGCAAAAAACAAATAGTAAAAATACTCTTTTTTAAACAGAACAATTGTTGAATGGAACCAGCTGCCTGAATTCCTTTCCATCTAATTTTAGGAGTTTTAAGAAGAAGTGTAAAGCAGTTACTAGGTGATTAACTTCATTGATCAGTGATTATTATATTATTTTACTTATAAAATATTGTTTGTACGTCATATGGACGACGTGAGAAGTTGTATTGCAAAAGTGAATGGTGTGTGTGAACGGTACGTGATTTTGAACGGTATATGAAAGTGAAGAGTGCGTGATTTTGGGCGTAGTGTTGCGATGGACGGAGCGTTGTAGGTAGGATGTGAACCTTGCCCTTGTGTGATGGTAAAGTTGTGGTTGGTAATCTTTAAGTGTCTTTGTATAAAAGAGCATTTTGTCTCATGTATGTTCTTCTTGTGAATGAATGTATGTGCATTGTAAGAGTGACCGTTGACCAGACTTGACCGCTGCCACCAGTACACTTGCCTAATCGCAACGAGATTTATATAATAATATAATTTAAATCTCCCTGATTTTACGTTAGTGATCTGATCTACCGCAATAAGTCGGGGCCTGTAATATGTCTTCAACACCTTCCGATAAGTAACCTCCCTCGAATGTATTTAGTAAATATAACCCGTATTGAAGCCTACGGTCAAAAAGAGGCTCCCAACCTAATTCCTCCAATAGTTTCGTGACACTGCTACCTTGTTCACGACAGCTTTTCAGGCACCTGGCTGCTCTACGTTCCACTTGATCTAGTTACACAATAGATAATGATACTAGCGCTCTCCTGATAGGTCAGTGGTTTCGTAAAATCGTTGGTACATGGAAGAGGGGGTTCCCTTGTTGGGAATTCGGGGTTGTTTTGTGACGGTCGGGCGTCATTTCCCCTTTTTCGCCTCGGCAGCGCTAATTCAACTCGGTTGAGAAACTGGATTTGTTGCGACGTTAGCCCATGACAGCTGACGCCACTTAATTGGAGGTTTGATCGATGACGTGACACCGGAGTCGTCTTTTGCGTTTGTTTGCTAATTTTATGGTCGCCAGAGGTGAGGTGCGTGCGGGAATGGCGTCCTCGCTCGATTCCCACTCTTCGCACTTATCGACCCCTCTGTGGGGCGGGGGAGGATGCAGCAGATAAAGTGCGACACCACCCCTCTCCTTGGGCCGACTTAACCTAGTCTCCCGAATGAAGGGAGGAGCTTATTAACGCCGTGAAGGTTAGGCTAGGTCAACGGGCAGCGCAGAGCACCCGTTATCGGCGACGCCACGTGGCAGCACCTAATTAGATTTCCCGGAGGATGGATGTGCCACGCCGTCTGATATTTGTGAACCTGGGAATGGGGAGGGGTGAGATTGCTGGCGGCCGCTTTGGAAAGGAAAAGAGGATTACCTCGCCTGTAGGAAACCTGTTTACTCGCGTTTAAACATCCCAGGGAGGGATGCTGGCTCGTAGTAATAATAATAGAAAGCGGGGCTCAGGGAACTTCGCACCTCCACGAAGGCCTCGGCTTCATACCGTTGGGCTTTATCGTCGCGTGTGTCGAGTCGGCCCCTGGGCTCCGGTAGCTCTTCCCCCCCCGCCGAGTTCATTCTCCCAACCCATCCACTGAATGGACCCATTTGAGTGGCGTGTGCTCTCTTTCCTAATCGTCCTTTGTTTCATTTTAAAATTAAATACCTCATTTAATGTACCTGCATATCTCATTTTCAATAATCTTCATACATGGTTTGTATAAAAAGTATCGGGAAAGTTTCGGAAAAATAGCTTCATTTCAGATATTGTTACAATGCCTCAAAATACTTCAAAATACACCATCCCTTGAGCGTAGGCACAATTTTTCCCTTGCGGCTTTTCCACGGTTCGAAGGCTCCCTGGTAGGTGGATTCTAGAAGGTCCTTATAAGGATACGAGTGCAAGTTTCTTTTGATGGCACTAAAGATCCCATTCTGGTGTCCTTCGAGGGAGAATTTCACTTTTTGGAATGGGAAATAGTCCACTGGTGCCGATTCGGAACTGTAATGGGGTCGGGAAATCATCGTGATGTCGTTGATGGTCTTCGCAAGCAGGCACTCCACTTTGTTCTTTTGGTCGTCCGTCTAAAGACCTTCGGGAGGACGAGTTTAGCGCAGATTTTTCGCATCGACAAATATTCGGTGATAATGGTGTGTGCACTGTCATCTCATCAAATGCCAATATGATGTACGATCATGGGCACACTTAACCAACGATCTGAAATCAGCACTTTACGCACACGTCAGGAAAACATTGTTACTCATACTTTCAATACACACCTTGTTGATGTGTATTTTATTAGATTAGATTTATTTTTAATTCGATATTAGATTTATTGGCTCTATGATGCCTATTAACTATGTAGTAATAGCATTTTTCGTTTTAAATAAAATGCACCACCGCTTCATCTGTGAAGAGAATAATTGGAGAATATTGGTTCCTATTATGGGCGCTGTCAATGGTCGAGATGACGTATTGATTCAACTTGATTGATTAGTTTCAACATTATATTCCTGAGAAAGGTAATGCGTACGCAGCGTGCAGAATTATCCATGATTGTGTATGTCGGCACTTATCGTTCATTTTTAATCGCACTTCTATGCCTGGGTGCCCAAAATAAATTAATATCATGTTTACTGACGGCAAATATGTGTCTATAAGAAAACACGTAGGAATGGGAAGGGAAATAATAGAAAGTGTCCTATTTATTGCGAAATTCAATCTTGCTAAGAGGTTACGCTCAATGTCGATATAAATGTAGCACTGCGTCAGTCGGTGAATATATTTATATTTTATCTTTGCCGATAGCAGAAGTCATGATTTATCGCCCTATATAATATTTGAATTTAAATTTTTTCCATCGTGTTTCCCTCGTAGGATTACTAAATATATCGACAGATTTATCTTCTCCCTACCATTAACAATAAATCGACGAAAACGGGAAAGTCGCGGAACACGGCGAGCTTAAATTGTGCTTTCGCTTGATTTATCTTCTCGGAAGTAATGGATATTGGAAATTAGTTGCCCCCAATCCATCTTGGCCAATAAAAGGGCACGATGCAACTCTATAAGCACTCATGTTCAAAGCATTCTTTTTTTTGGTGTTGTATCGATTTTACTGTAGGAGGACCGTTGTGTATAGCTACGGAATAGTAATGTTAGCTGTGTCTGGTGAAGATTCGTCGAAATGTTCCTGATGAAATAAAAGGCGTAAGTTAGTTTTTCCACTTATAATATACTATATATACTTCTCACGACCTCCTCATTCTGTAGAACTTCAACGAAACCTAGCTCGTGAGAGATATATGTTCAAAGGAAAAACTAAGTTTTGTCCTTGATTTCAATATTACGGGATAGTGTCAGAGGTTAGTGGGCATCAGTTTAAGATGATCCGACGAATGGGAAATATTAACCCTTTCCTTGTTACCTTTCGACATTTTTTTTCGGATATATTTGTAAAGAACTGTGAAGACATAAAATTATTCGTAGTTTTACTCAAGTTTGATGTCGCCTCAAATTCATTATTTTTCAAAATGGCGAATGTGCTGAAACGCCTTGGTGATAAAAGAAATAAGAGAAGGTATATTGATAAATATGTATTTATTGTTACGAATTTTTATTCATATTTAAATCACCATTTCTGCTGTGTGAGACAGGGAAGATAAAAAAGTCATTTATTATTCAATGGATGACTAATAAAGCGTTTGAATACCTGATCGTGTTTTCGCGAATGAAAGAAGGGTACTTAAGAATTCTGCGCAGTTTCAATGCCGAAGAAATGTCCGGAAGAAAGCGGTATCACGATAGGGGAAGCTTTAGAAAAAATGTTTTCCCACTTGGATTCCTTTTTTTTTCGCTTTCAAACATCGGCCATTAATATTCCCTACCCTCGGGGACAGGCCGAAGGTTACAGAGGCCAACGTTCCCGTAGTCGTGGGCCGAGTTCATCAAGGTGGGGCCGACCGGGGGGAGTCAGGTTATTCGCGCGGGATGTCCTGGCGATGGGGTCGCCGGACATCGCAAGCTGAGATGAGAACCCGACCATCCCACTCGCGGCGGTCTTCTGACCTGAAACGCTTAACTGTCCGACAGGACGCTGCCCTGACAGATTTCTCGACAATTGCCCTCCGCCGTCCTGGGTCGGCCGGCGTCCCCGTGGCGGCCGGCCATCGAAGCCGCCCTGGACGCCGACGGGGCCTTCCATCCCTCGCCGAACCCTCACCCCCATTCCCTGCGACTCGGAGCAGTCCACCTCCGCGGAAGGTGGCGAGGGGCGGAGGACTCGGCGCGCGCGGCGATTGGCGGAGGGCGAATCGGGGGGTGGGGGGGGGGGTGGGGGGGGGGGGTGAGGGGAGTAAGCCGGTTGTTGTTGCGGTGATTTCTTTTCATTCTCGGGGTTTGAGAGGGGAGTGGTCGGAGGGACCCCTGAATCATCGCGTGCTGCTCAGGATCGCACTTCCACCACATTAAAATGGATGAATGTGTGAGAGTAAAATCGCTCTTGTGGAAAGTCAGCGGTATAAATTATGATGGCGGAATATCGCCTGCGTAAAATGCATGTGGTCTGAGCCGAAGGAGTAAAACTTGGGATCAGGAGGGCTACTGAAGAGGATTATGATGGAATGAACGAGGGAAGGGAGTTATTTGAGTTGAAGTAACCAAATATTGTTCGACGAGGTTTATATTTGCCAGTGAGATGCCCGGATAATTACGATAGCTGGTGATTTTAGGGAGGCAAGAGTGTGTGTTGCTCGTACTAATCGTGCTTGTGCAATGGCGTGGGAGTCTGTTTCTTGTGTCCCTGATGCCGGAATGTGGCCTGGATGAGTCGCTGGGGGTCGCTGAACACAAAGCCGGCGTAAGACTGATTTACGAACATGCTGAATTAAATGGAAATATCTCGCTCATTCAAAAAAACGTCCTTTTTGATTAAATGCCTCATTTCCGGCAAATATTTCATCCTTATCTCTAGGATTGGTTGAGCAATCCTCGCCATTCTTACGCATGCTACCTCTTCTCTGTCTATTTGAACGTTTTTTTTTTGCATTTAGCGAGTCAGTCGACCTAACATAGCGCGACGATCATACCATTCGCATTCACGACTCTAAATTTGTATCTTTCTCGCATAGATTCGTAAACATTTAGCTGGACACTACTCTCTCCACCCCGTTAACTTCGTGGTTTAGGCTAATCTCTCTCCTGTTCTCTAATTTTTATTTGTTTTGCTAAGTATATTTTTTCATTTATTTATTTCACGTGTTTTGCTTTTCTCTTTCAAGTGTTACTCGATCAGTGCACAATTGTTTTGAACAATGATTTCTGTGTTGGCGCTTCTATAATATGTATTTTCAGTATTCAGTTTGCATAACCCCTCACATGTCTTCATTTCTATCGTCAAAATCAATGGATTCGTCAATTCCGCTCCCTGTTTTATCACTTAGACGTGTAGATTCATTTATAACCGTCATAAAGAGCTTCCTGAAAGTGTTATCAATACACTTGCAGAGACGTGCCTGCCCCGCCTGGAAGACACCCTGAAACTTCTCGACGGGAATGTTGCTCAGGAACGTTGAGTAACATGCTTTTGGATGTTTTTCCACGGTCATCCAGGGCTTTCCTTTCAGCTATCTCTTCAGGCGAGGAAACGAAAAAAAGTCGCACGGAGCCAAGTCGGGAATATGAGGGGGCTAGGGGACCACCTGCTCCGGACCAGGAAGTTGGTAACGATGAAGGACGTGTGGCTGGGGGCATTGTCATGGTGGAGCTTGACATTGTATTTGCCGTGTTACAAATCCGAAAACACAATTCACGTGGAGGCACGTCTTTCCGCTCGGACTGCTCGGAGCAAACCGGCGACCGGCTGCGTTGGAAGGGCAAACCCCCACCACATTTCCCGACCGGTTTTACCATGGTTAGTCACGCCACAATAAATTCATGCGCATTACTTAAATAATGGTCCAAGTATGTAGGTACTTGGGGCGTAGAAGTGCAAATGATGAATGTAAATTTGATCAAAATATAACGAGATGAACTGATAAGATATTTAATCTCTTGGACGCATAAAAAGTTAGGGAAGGTTATTATTATATGATAAATCGCGACGTCAAAGTTAGAGCGTCGAAGTGAGCCGAAAGGCAGTTGAAACGTAATCGCTTGCATTTTCCGAGAAGCGCTAGAATAAGGGTACGGCGTTGGTTCGTAATACCTCCTGACACACGCCTCTCTAGGGTTTGTTTGGCAGTTTATAGATGCTGAGAAGGACCCTAGCAATCACCTCGGTTCCCTGCGTACGCAATAATGCGAAGGAGGGTGGCCCGCCGTCCGCCCCGCACTGGGTTTCAAGGGCGCCAGCAATGTTTGTAGCGGAGGGAGGTTGAGGTCGAAACCATCGCGTGCCTCTTATCCCTTAAGGCTGCCAAATTCCCCAACTGGCACCGCCTGCCGCGCACCCTGCCCCACCCTCTCTCCTCGGAAGGAACCCCTTCGTTCGCACACCAAAATTAAAAAACGTTAAACTTCCGCTTAGTCACTACAACAACGCCCCATGAAACAATTCAATCCGTGTCCACTGTACCTGAAGTGTGTGATCCAAGTCCATGGTAAGACGTTTGGAATGCTTCGCCGCAGAGTGATCGGTCAGGTGGGCAAAATGCAATAACGCAAATTGGTCCGAAAACACCGTCTTGGGTCTTTAAAATTAATATTTTTGTGTTTATTTTCTTTGCCCGCGCCAAACACACACACACACACACATACATACATACATACATATATATATATATATATATATATATATATATATATATATATGTTATAAGGTAATCTACCGGTTAAGGTAGGTTTTTGGATGGACACAGCTACTAAATAAACCATTTTGTGACTCCAGTCACAAAACACAAAATCCAGTAACCTACTTTATATCAGGTCCCTCTTCATCTCTGCGTACTTTCTTCCTCCCTTCATCCCGTCCAGCATCCCTATCCTGTTCCTTCCCTTTCCTCGTTTGCCTAACATTCTCCCCTCAATTACAGTCTTCAACATCCCACTGCCGGTCAATACCCCCTTCATCCACTTTTCCTGCCTCCATAGGATTTCTCCCAACAAACCCCTCTCATCGCCCACCATACCAAGTACTTCCTCATTTGTTTTATTCTCTGTCCATTTCACCCTCTCCATTCTTCTCCACACCCACATTTCAAAAGCCTCCAGTCTACGTCTATCCTCCTGCTTCAATGACCACGTTTCCGCGCCGTACATAGCTACGTTCCATATCAAAGTTTTAACGAGTCTTTTCTTAATATCCTTACTATATATACATATATATATTAAAAATAATATATATATATATATATATATATATATATATATATATATATATATATATATATACGTGTGTGTGTATATATATATACATACATACAATAAATCAACTATGTTACAATGTAAACCTTATGCAAAATCAAAGATAAAAGTTATGTGTATTCAAGAAAGATTTTGGTAAATATATCTTAATTTAAAGATGGAATGATTATGCAAAAACGTATTTCAGATCGAATATGATGAAAAAAATTAAGATGGACGTGCAAAAGTAAGATTTTTAATCGCATGGTTAGCTAAGGGTCATTAAAACTATCCACCCTTGTCTTTTTTATCTCAAAGCATGAACCAGCAAACTTACATTAAAGAATGCGTAAGATCAAAATAATGATATATTCCCTTATAAATTACAAGATATGGCCAAGGTTATCTGGCAGGATCATTCTACAGCGATGGTATTAACTTACGTGCGCTTTGCTACGTCGTGTGGCTCTACGTTAAGATGGTTGGGCCTCGTTATTGATTTAAGGTTTCAAATCTGCCACATGTTCGCTGGAATTCCAGCATATTCCTTACGACGGTTAATTGGCGTTGCTCCCATTAGTTGCGCTACCGTTGCGCCATGGCTACGAGTTTATTTCAGGTACATCCATGAGAAATACTAAATTCGTATCCGTTTCCCTCGCTGCTTAAAGTAAATCCGAGGGTGTCTCGTATGCGCTTCGGTAGCGTTAACTCTAATTTCCAGCCTTCCCATTGAAATTAGTTTAAACCCTTAACATTTATTGTTCAAGAAAACTCTTGGATGACTTACGTAATAATAGGCAGCGCCCAAAAATTGATAGAGCCACAAGAGAGAGAGCTCATTTAACATTTTGATGGTATTAAATGATCAAATCGAGAGGCCTATTTTTTGTGAGTTTGCTGGATGCTCTTATACATTTTTATTAAATGCTTAACGCCGTTTAGGCCAACATAGGGAGCTTGTTAATGGGACAAGGAACCTTTTTAATTCATAAATCTATCCGTTTAGAGAATTATCCTGGCTTTTTCTTAGATGCCGTTTCTCAAGATATTAGATTAGGTGCTATAATTTAACATAGTATGTACCCTCCATAATGTGACCTTCTGAGGAAAAATTTATGCCTTGGAGTACATTACATTTTGAATTCATATTGAAAACATTTTTAATTCTCCTCCTTTGTACGACTTGCAATATTCATCTAGAGGATGTAAAATTTCATTGCACTGTACACTGTGGTTAAGAAGTTGTAGGAAAGTGAAAGGAGCACACGTTTACATGAAAGGACGGAGGGTTGAAGGGGACCCGAGGGAGAGAGGGCTGATAAGGGAGAAAGAAGTTCTAAATGGAGAATAATGGGAGGGCAAGGATTAAAGTTGGGGAAGCAGTACTCGTAGACGCTGGTTAATGCTGAGAAAGACTTGAGAAAAATGTTTTTAAGCAGCCTTAATGAATTATATTCTTTAAGGAGCCTAAGATTTTCATTCTGAATAATATTTTGTCGGAGTTTTGAGTATGCCTAAAAGTTAATTTGTCAGTCTCGCCATTTACCTCGGCATTCTATAACTATCATGAGTGTCGAAATCAAATCTATAAATCCAACAATTTGATTGTGAGAACGAAAAATCTCATCCCGATGGATAAGTACGGCTATAGCGTCGAAGCGAGCAAAAATGGGGGAAGGAATAAAACGAAACGGGTCGTGCGGAATGGGGGGGGGGGAGATTTCTGTGTTTCAAGTTTGTCGAATTCTCTTGGCACCGTCTGATGGCCGTGTTGCGTGACTGTCCGCACCTCATTTCAACCGAAAACCCCGATAATCCGCAGAATAATTTAGCGATTGAAAAATTCATATACTCGTATATATTTTTTTAGGAATGCTAAAAAAATGTTGGCCGCAGAATTAGTCGGTTTCTGAATTCAACATTAACCCTGCTCTAAATAAATTATATATATATATATAATGAATCAATTTATATATATATATATATATAATGAATCAATTTATATATATATATATATATATATATATATATATATATATATATATATATATATATATATATATATATATATGGGTCATCGACGTCATATTTCCCCAAAAAACGTAATAATTCCCAATTTTCAGCAATTCAGTGCGTGCTTTTTCCTGTGAAACGGCGACGGATTCGGATGGGGACAGAAGAGAAACGCTCGGGGATATATTAAGATTGATAATGTTGATTTACTATATTTGAATTAAAAAAACCGTCGTTTCATCGACCAATTTATTTCTATTGAATTTTCTTTTAAAAAACGACTTGGCATTGGGCTTCAGGGAAAGTGTCTGATCGACAAAAAAAGATAAACGCCATTTCTATATCCGTTGGAATGAAGGGTTTTTCCCTATAAATACCAAATTAGTTGGATCCGCCCAATAGCTGGGTGTGAATGGAACGAGCGACTCATGCCGGGCGAAAACTGCGCTTCAATTGCAGTTAATGAGTGCGAGACCGGACATCCGATCGCCGAGTTAACGCCATATGCCTTGACGGTTGCCCTCGCGATCGCCTTATTCAGCGGCGACTTAGAAACGGGAAGGGACACCAGAAGATCCCTGCGGTGTGCAGCACCTTCTTCGGATGTTTTCATGGCGCGTGATGCGTGGATGTCAAGCTCCAAATCGTGAATTTCACGGCATAACTTTCCTTCCGCCATCATTCTAACATTTACTTCGTTTTTTGAAAATTTGTCGCAATCCGAATGTTAAATGTTTTTTTTTTGTCTTCCTATGGAATCATTTTATTTATGCTTTGTGCTATAATACATTTATCATTCTATTGCTTAAGGCTTTTGGTGAGATGAATGATTAATTATTCATTCCGAAAGGTGAAATTACTCGCGAATTTTTCGTGTCCAATTACTTAAGTCTGCGGATTTAACTTAGTGATACACCTTTTAATATAATTGGTGGCATTAAGATAAGATGTATCCAATCTGATGTTCGTGAGTAAGACCTGGTTGAGAAGACCTGGCTACGCATATTTTACATTGATGGCTACACATATTTTACATGGGTTCCTGCCGGTATCAAGAATTGGCAGAGCTTAGTGTCTTGCAAACTTCGTTCTTTCCCTGCCAATGTCTGTTCGTCGCCGCGCGATGTTTTGCTGTGTCATAGCTTAGCTTTGAGAGCATAGGTAAAATGTTGCCCTCTAGAGATGAGATTAGAAGTTACCACGGAACTATCTTTCCTGATAAGAAGTGTAATTGCAGGGGAAGAATTAACGAGACGAGAGCGAAACTAGAAGGTTCGTGTAAAAAGTATCGGTTATAATTTTTTCCCAGCCTGTGTGTGAAGTGCTAAATTCAGACCGTCAGGTAAGTGTACGCATGATCGTGTTGGCATTAATGAGATGACAGGGCTTATTATTATTACTGAAGATTTTGCGACGGCAATATAAACGATTCCCCAACCCATTTACAGTACCGACCAGGCACCAGCAGACTATTTCCTATTGCTAAAAGTGAAATCCTCCCTCAAAGGACACCACCATGGGATCCTAAGTGCCCCTAAAGAAGTTAGCACGCGTGTCCTTAAGGACATTCTGGAATCCGCGCTTATCAGGGAGCCTTTGAGTCGTGGAAAAGCCGCTGGCAAAAGTATGTCGACGCTCAGGGAATATACTTCGAAGAATTTGAGACATTGTAGCAATATCTGAAATAAACAGAAACTTTTCCCGATACTTTTTATGGAAAACATGTTATTTGTTCGCAAATGAGGTAAGAAATTTACTCTGGTAAAACCCTCCGCCTGAGGCTAAAATGAGCTCTCTGTGCTCATGGCCCTATCAGTGATTACTTTGTTCGAGTTCGTGTGGGTGTTACTTCTAAGTGACCGAAGAATCTGGACGGGCCGCAATATTGAACAGCATGCTCACTGAGAACTTGTTATTTCCTTTCAATCATTATATCAACTTTCTTCGAGAACGCGGAGCCGCACTGAAAGTCGTCTCGCCTTTCACAAATCGACTGTTGCCCCCTCGGGGAATTACGATTTACGAGTTTTTACAACGAAGATTGCCCATAGTATAGGATACGGTTATAAGTATTGCGATATTTTTCTCTAGGGGTTGCAAACTTTTATTTTTTTAAGCTTGGGACACATGGGTTAATTTCCCGTGCAACTCGCATCAGAGACTTGGTCGCATTTGAAATTGTAAGAGAACTACGATTCTTTCGTAAAAACGGGAGTTATTACGAGTAAGAATTTTGGGGCAGACTCCATTTTCCCCTATGCAAGCGACTCCCAATTGGAAATAACCATAGTGTTATCATGACACGTTTCTGAGCAAACTGTAAGGGAGATGACAATCGGAAATGGTGACACAAATATTTAATAAGTGAGAGCTGAAATTAAGACGCCACGCAGATTTTGTACCCCAGATAGGGCTTTACATATAGGGCTTTACATATAGGACTTTACATTTAGGACTTTACATATAGGACTTTACATGCAGGACTTACAAATAACTTTACCTCAGCAAAGGTGAAAACTTCTAAAATAGACCGTTCAAAAACTTCGTATGTGACATAGATAAAACGTTAGTGAGTGAAAGGACATCCGAAATATCTTACTTACTTGCTTACAAATCGGTTCGGAATATTTCTCGGGAAGAATTTTTGTGCTAATACGTGACTCGTGTGTGTTCAGGAACAGGTGAGGAGTTAATAGTTTAATTGGAAACATCCGATTGCAATAAAAGTCAAGAGTAGAATTAAAAATCACTCAGTTTTGGGATTACTGTTATTCACCGTTAAGAAATAAATACAATTATCAGTCTTGATTCATTTACGTATTTTTGCTATCTCAATTGTTTCTCTCGATTCTACTAATGGTTGACCTCCTGAACGAAGCAGTTGGTCGGAGTGTTTGCTTATTTCAAATCCTCGCGTCGCTCTCCCCACCTATGCCCCGCAGGAGGTTTTCTTGGACTTGGAAGGGTCACTCGGAGGCGGAACCACGCGCCAACGTGCCCTGGTCACCGTTAATGGCGGCGCGAGAGGGTTGCGGTTGAGGTGGGTCAACGGGCCACGATGTGGGAAGGATGTCGTCAAGTTGTGCCGAAGTGAAGCAAGGTGATGGGAATGCCTCTGGGTGATTGTTACGCATAAAAATATGAAAAAAATGAAATAAAAATTTGAAACTGCACTGAAAGCATTTGAAACTTGGTCCGATCGACTCGTCTAAATGTGAGGACGTTCCAGGGGTTCCTTTTTACAATGGAAGGGGATTAGACTCGGGCACAAAGTTCAAGACACGGTTAAATGCATTTCGAAATCGTGCGATGTGATATATGGATGACTGTTTAGAAAGGTATCAATATCGCATAACCTTTTACAGAGATCAAATTGAAAATAACTGTAAAACTTCATCCAGTTTCCTCCTAAGATTATTGAAGCTTTTGAAATGAACATCTCATATTACTTGACACATGTTATTCAGGATAAAAATTCAGGCACCTTTGATCGTTGCAAAGTCTCATATGGTGAAGTCTTTCTTTCATTAGCATGCCTTGCTGCACGCCTCCCGTCATTCATTATTGATGATGATGAAGAGGACTTTAGGGGATATTGACTGCCATTCATTCCTAAGTCCTTGGTCACATTTCTTAAGACTAATTAATAGTCACTTAACCATTCCCACTCGTTTCCTTTGTGTTTCTACGCCACCCGTCACATTTCGCTTCTATCGCGATGGGATCTAGCGAGTGATTTCTCGCCGTAAACGCCTCGATTTCCCAGCTAAAGTGGATTCTCTATACTACGCTTATCTTTGCGAAAACTGTTCTTATCTAATTTCTTAATGGCTGTGTAAAAGCCGTGGTTCTCAGCGAATATCGACTGGGAACACCTTAAAAAGTTTCTTAAGAACTATCCCGGAAAAATAGCAATTTTTATATCTCTATTTCACGGAGATAAAAAATTCCCTCTTTCCTTTGTTTAACTTCAAAAGATAGGTGCTATTTAAGAAATATTTAGTCGAGTATAATCCCTCCGTACAAAATTTTTGTTTTTAATGCAGTGCTACTTTAGTTCTTCCGCAAAAATGTAAATGGAAAATATGTCTCAGAGTATATTCATGTACTATTGCCGATAAAAATTATGCTTTTGAGAAGCTCACTGATATTAAGGTTTTTCGGAGTTATCGGAGGCCTTGAATATGCTGAGGGAAACCGTGCGTCTAATTGCTATAGTCTCAACGACCGCGGTGGTCCCCGAAGGGCCTTCAGAGGGCTTCAGGTGCCTTCCACAAATCAGTCCCCGGTCATTCTTCTCCACCGGCGTTCCCCGGATAGCTCTCAGCGACTCTAAATTTTTATTGGTCGTGGAAAATGAAGCGGGGCTCCCATTGTGGAAATGTGGGTCATTAAATACAGGATACAGTCACAATCTCCGAAATTGAGTCGTTTAATGGGCGTTTCAACGTCTCAGTTATCCGAGACACCCCTGAATTCTTTCTACCTCCCTTAATTCATCCAAAATACCTCTCGTTTATCCTTCCTCTACCTCGCTTTCCCTACAACTTCATTGTTTGTTTTCATTTCATTCCATTTTAGTTTCTTCATTCTTTTCCGCACCCACATCTCGAAGGACTTCTGTCTATGCTTATCCTCTTGCCTAAACGGCTAAGTTTCCCAACTACACTTCACGTTAAAGTTTTCACTAGTCTTTTCCTTATGTCTTAATTCCAAAGAAACTGCGGGAGATGCCGCAACAGTAACTTTTAACGGAATCATCCGCTAATGTGCATTTCAATGCAACAATTTCAGAGTGTAAAAATCATTCGCCTTGACTGGGATCCCAGTCAAGGCGAATGATTTTTACACTCTGAAATTGTTGCATTGAAATGCACATTAGCGGATGACTCCGTTAAAAGTTACTGTTGCGGCATCTCCCGCAGTTTCTTTGGAATTTGTCAAAGTGAAAACACCATAAGTGTTTAAAGTTGGCTTTAACCTCGTGGACTGTGGCGCCTCGCGCACGACTACGAATGCCTGTGACATTGTATGTACGGTATTTCGTCACAACATCTTGTTCCTTTAAAAGCCCCAAAATTTCAGAGTTTAAGAGGACGCCTCGGTAGCTTAAGTGGCTAAAGCACTCGACCGGATCCCAGTCAAGGCGAATGATTTTTACACTCTGAAATTGTTGCACTTATGTCTTAACTTCAGGTGCCTAATATTAACTCCTGCATCTTTGTACAAGATTCTTTATCTCACGCAATTTTTTGAATGTCCTTACTACCTTGCCCATTTTCATCTAAATCCCTACTATGATAAGTGAAATATGCTAGTTTATGTCCCACTGATGTATCGTTTGCTAAAATACTATATAGACTTATCGCTTTCATGATAGTAGTATGGTGGTAGTCAGAAAACACGAGCGTTTTCGTGCTATTCTGATCTCGATGTATCCTTTCATTCTACTGAGTGTAATTTTGTTGATCGAGCCAAAATCGAGTCAAAAAAATCGAGTCGAATCTGGTAAATTTCGCAGTGACGTAATTCAGTCTTTTCCCTGATTTTTGAGCCTTTGAATCTGATGAATGAGAATTCCCTAAACCGTCTGATAACGTATCCGAAATGGCATTTGCATTGCTTGATGAATCGTTCGGCCAGTCAGAGAAGTGAATGAATGACTTTGGGACGACTGGGAAAATTCAAATGTCCGCGTGGGTAACTATAGCCGAGATGTGACGCATGAGATAGGTACCGCTCGAACTGATTCGATGTCGCACAGTCGAACACGCCAAGGAATGTCGTTCGCAAACACGAATAAGTGATGCCAGGTCAACCTCGTAGAACCCACTACTTATGCTATAGTATAGCCTACACGCCAATTAATCGTTAAAGTATCAGTGAAAGCACATATGAGTATTAATTAGTGCGCAAAAATGAGAAATTCCAAGAAACTGCGGGAGATGCCGCAACAATAACTTCTGACGGAGTTATCCGCAAAATATGCAATGCAGAAATTTCACAGTGTAAAAATCAGTCGCCTTATCCTGGTCAAGGCGAATGATTTTTACGCTCTTAGATTTGTTGTACGTATTGAAATGCAAAAATGAGCCCAAGCACAGCAATGGTTTCCCGAAAAAAGTATTGTACTAGATGGTGGTAATAAATGCATAATTGGAATGTTTTAATTTTGAGTTATAAAGCATTTTTTACAACATTTTAAAGCTATTTTAATTTTTAAAAGATTTGAATAGTTACCTTACACTAAGAATGTTTTAAGATGCACACATTCATCAAGTTTTGGATTTTTGGCGTAGTGAAGACTCCGCTTCAATCTCAATGGCTATTTTTTTCATCACATTCAACATTTTACAAGTATTTATTGTGCTGGTAGAATTAATGGCGTGCCTTAAAAATAGAGATCCTAGCCCTTTCGCAATGCATTAATGACCCGCTGAGATCCATAGACAGCCAGCCACTGGGTGTTTTTGTTAGACGATTGAATCTTAAATTTGAGCCGAGATGTATTTCGGAGATAGCGTTAGTATTGCAGAAGCCCTTCAAAATCAAGTTCAAGTTTGCGACCTGCACTGTTTTTAGACGCTTCGTCTGCGCTGCATACGATTTACTGTGCAGTCAAAGTCTATGTCAACTTTGGCGATCTTAAGTCTAAAATGAGTACACGCTCTGTTTCCACGATTACGACGTATGCTCAGCCTATTTCCGTTGAGCAAACCATATCGGCGGAGTACGATTCTAATGCCTTTTTTGGCATTTACCAAGATATTCAAGTTCAAAGAATTTTCGGGAGATGCCGCGACAGTAACTTTTGACAGAGTCATCCGCTAATATGCATTGTAAGGTATTCAATGAATTAATTATACTTGAGTCATGATTCATGAAGTTATTATATACATTTTATATGAACTAATAATAAAAATGTGATATAAGTTTAAAAATATAATGAAAAAATGAAAATTATGTGTTAAGAACAATTTTAAGTGGCGCATTGCAGATTTTATCTGTCGATGGGTGAAAATCGAAATGGCGTTCAGTTGTGTCCATCGAGAGCCATGGTGTCCAAACAATTCGTGCCCAAAGCCACGAGGTGTCTAATCTGGTCAAAAGTTACGCATTTTAATTTGAATTCTGTTGATCCCAAATGTGCTTTATGGGTGAAAAGTTGAATGAATGTCCTTTCTTTAGGTTACATTTATTTCAACACGAGTAGTTGTATTTTTGTATGTATTTGTCTCAAATTTCAAAATATTAATGGCCATTTTCGTACTTAGCTCTTAAAACAGCTACGTCCATTATCTACTTCTTTTGGAAATTTTAAATCTATTGGTGTAATACTATATATTTGTCGCTGAGGAGGCGCTTAGCAATTACGAGCACAAATCGATTCGATTTGACACCGAGCGACTTCAATGTTCTTCTGTCGCTTCTATCGGAAGTTGCCCCGCCGGAATTTCCTCTCAGGGACGCAACGTGGCGACAAAGGGCCCTCCATTGTTGATGGAACTGTGTTTGCGGGGCATCAAAGGTGTTTTCCTTTTAACCCTTACGTAAAGTAAGAGGCGCGAATGACTAACCGGAAGTAGCTTTAACTGAAAGAATCCAGTATGGAAAGTTTTAGATAGTTAGATAGTCATTTCAATGGCATCGAGTTCAACCTTGAGAACATTCCTCTTGAGGAATAAGACAAACTTTTTAAATCACAAAAATATTTTGTGAATTTACATTCTCATGGATAGTCTTCTTTATTTTGGGGCGAGATTGAGACTATAGAGTCTCTTATACCTCCTCAGCCCTCGTCACACATTTATTTTGATATTTTATTACCCTGAAAGCCACCGCTCAGGTGCGTGGCAGGGGGGTGATAATACATCTTCAGCATCATTCACAATATTAAACTGACTAAATGGTTTAATCAGTGCAACTTTTTTGCGTAAAAGAGTGCTTAAAAAGTGCCAGTTTCCAGCGCCGATGACCACAGCGAGCGTAACAGTATTGGAGGTCCACCAGAAACCTGTTTTGACGACTACGGCCAAAAATATACGCACGTATTTTCGTTTACCACCTAAAACGAATCGCAAAAATAGTCCACCATTTTGGCAGCAATGCAGGTGCTAGGGGATGATGCGTTTTTGTTCTCGCTTGTGAACTTCAGATCAACGGATAGAACCATCGGAACTCGAGACGAGAAAAGGGTGCATGACCTCCTGCCACTTGGTCACTTGGAATGATTTATGAACATTGACTCCTAAATGAGCGGTGTGCGAAACGTTTAAGTTTCCTTATGCCACTCATCCCGTGGCCGGAGGGACGAAAAGTGCGTGACGGCTGAGAACGGCTGGAAATGGGTGGAACTTGTCGCGACCATCCTTCCTCTCTGAAACGGACGAAGCGAGGATTTATAACAGCGGAGGAGTGAGGCACGGGGGGCGTTTCCAAGGAAATAAAAATATCGGGGTTCGCCTAATGAGAATCCAATAATTGCTCTGGACTCGATTGCATTTGAGTTTTAATCGATACGGGCAAATGACGACCCATCACGAACACGATGCGTAGCCAATCGATTGAATCAATCTCATGCAGTTCATGGTTGAGGCTGAACCTTGGTAAAGATTCGGAAACGCTGAGCGGTATGCTGGCGAACTCAGGGCGAAGGAGATTAATTCTGGTTCCCTTCAAGTCTGGAAAATACGAAAAACATGATTATGTCGGTTAAATCGATTGACAATTCATTGATTAATGAGAAAGTTAAAGAATGGTGTTATTTTGCTCTAGTTAGACCTCATTTGGAATATGCCGCAAGTGTTTGGGACCCTTGGGAGGAAATTTGTCTGAAAGAATTAGATAAAGTCCAGAGAAAATCCGCCAGATTCGTTAAAAATTGTTATGATAAGAACACAAGTGTGACAGGTGTCTTTGGGGATTTAGGCTGGGAACCACTTGAAGTGCGGAGAGAACAAGCGAGGCTTAGACTCTTAGAAAGGTTCAGAACAAACGAGTTTAACTATGACACTGAAGGAATAATAATGGCCCCACACTACTTAGGTAGAACAGACCACGAAGATAAAATAAGGGAGATAGATTCCAGTACAGATAGATACCAATACTCATTCTTTCACCGAACAATCAGAAATCATGATAGTAAGTAACCGAGGTCACTTTTAAAAAAATATAAAAAATATTTAATTTACGAGTCGGAAAAAAATTAAACATTGCGAAGACATCAGGTGTATTTGTAGGTGCATGTGTATGTTAGTTGGTAATTTGAGTGTTTGCATGTGTGTGGGATATAAGGGGTTTTGCATGAATGCATACCATGTGTAGATTGTGGGTTGTATAACTTTGTGGCTTTTGCTTGCGGTTTTTCCTTAGTTACGGATGGTGCCCTAACATTCCCCCAGTATTAAGTTGTTGTAGATGTAGAAACTATATCTGGACACCGAGGAAAAATTGGGAGAGACCCACTGGAACAATTTTTAGAATTTTACTGCTCGGGTAGCAAAGATCACCAGCGGTGAAAGAAGGAATAGGGATGTAGTGAGCAAAATGGGAATGGCGGCGAAGGATTTCTACCAGAGGAGGCAAATAGTAACAGAAAACTGTATTTAACATAGGGATAAGGAAGCGATGTGTTCAGAGCTGTATATGTAGTCTATCTATCTATCGATTGAAGCATTGAAAGGTACAAGTAGTAGAGGAAAGAGGGTTGGAGGTAATGTAAACTTAACGAAGAATGATGAAAAAAAAATGTATGCCCCGGAAAATAAATGGAAGGGTACGTACTACGGAGGGTGGGGGAAGAGAGAGATTGCCTTTGGAGGACAATATTGTAAAATCAGGGTGGCGTGTAGTCGAGGCCCTCCGCCTCCAGGGCTCTCTTCAGTGTGGCGCCCTTAATAGGTATTGATGGGAGCAAATCGCTAATCAAACCCGTTCTCTAAGGGTTTTCAGTGTTCATCGCTCTTATCCTTGCGATAATGTTACCGTGTGATTTCTGCAAAACCGTGCAAAAGAAAGGGAAATGTTCACAAAGATAAAAAATTTCTGTTAATGGATAGGATGACCAAAGCTTTTCATGGGACAGGGAAAGGTGGGAAAGGGAATCTGGGCGAAAAATTTATATTGAGCTCTCAATTCATATTTTTACGAAGTGCAAAATACTCGTAAAGATATACAAGATAAGATACAAAGTACAAGTTCCACAAGATATAAGATATACAAGATATGTATATTTGTATATATATATATATATATACACACACATATATATATATACATATATATATATGCATATATATATGTATGTATGTATATATATATATATATATATATATATATATATATATATATATATATATATATATATATATATTTCTGAAGACGACGGCCGAGCCGTCGAAACGTCAAAACAATTTATTGTGAGTGTCCTTTCTTTGTGTCTCTTTTTTTTTTTTTTTTTAAGGTAATCTACCGGTTAAGGTAGGTTTTTCGATGGACACAACTACCAAACAAATATTTTGTGACTACTAACAAAACACAACCCTAAATTCTACTCTACACCAGGTCCCTCTTCATCTCTGAGTACTTTCTTCCGCCCTTCATCCCGTCCAACATCCCTATCCTGTTCCTTCCCTTTCCTCTTTTGCCCAACATTCTACCCTCTATCACAGTCTTCAACATCCCACTGCCGGTCAACACCCCCTTCATCCACTTTTCCTGCCTCCATAGGATTGCTCCCAACAAACCCCTCTCTTCGCCCACCATACCAAGTACTTCCTCATTTGTTTTCTTCTCTGTCCATTTCACCTTCTCCATTCTTCTCCACACCCACATTTCAAAAGCCTCCAGTCTACGTCTATCCTCCTGCTTCAATGACCACGTTTCCGCGCCGTACATAGCTACGCTCCATATCAAAGTTTTTACGAGTCTTTTCTTAACATCCTTACTCAAAGTCCCCGTCATCAACTCCCTCCTCCTCGTGAAAGCCTCTTTGCCTAGCGCAATTCTTCTCCTGACGTCCCTACTACTTTGACCGTGTTGGTCCAAAACACTACCGAGATACGTAAACTGTTCTACCTGCTCTAGTTTTTGCCCTCCTATTTTAATGTTAAGCTTGCCCTTTTTCTTTCTAGAAAATCGCATAACCTTTGTTTTATTAATGTTGATTCTCATCCCATACCTGTCGCACTGAATTTCCAATTCACTCAGCAATGCTTGCAGCCCCTTGGCTGACTGACAAACTAAAGCTTGGTCATCAGCAAACCTAACTGATTTTACGAATTCCCCGCCCACTTTCATTCCTACCTCTAGTTCTTCCCATGCCTCTTTGATCATTTCCTCTGCATACAGGTTGAACAGCAACGGTGATAATGGGCAACCCTGCCTTACACCCCTTCCTAACACTGCCCATCCTGACTCCCCGTTTCCCACCCGCACCTGAGCAGTCTGAGACATGTACAGGTTGCGGATTAGCCTCCTTTCCCTCCAATCTATTCCTATTTTCTGCAATATACTCATTATTTTTTCCCAATTCACTCTATCAAACGCTTTTTCGAAATCTACGAAGCAGGCAAATACATCCTGGTTGTATTCTATATTCCTCTCGATTAATAATCTCATTGAAGAATGATCTGGTACTTTCCCGGCGAATAATGTTTTCCAAGATTATTCGGGTCTCCCACCGGGTCCACGTTCGTAGGGTTGCCGACGTTTCGATGGCCGAGTCGTCCATCGTCTTCAGGGCATGTCGGTACTCAGGTTTGGCCGCCTTATATAGTCTGGTCGGGAGGTCAGGTCACGTCTGATTGGTCGGACGCTTTCCCCCTCTTGTTTTGCCTTATGTTCCTCAAAATGGGTTTCCACGCATTACTGAGGGAGTATCCGCTGTCTCGGTTAATGGATTTGTTTTCGAGCCGGATCGCTATTGCTTCCTTAGTCAATCTTTCCCAGAATTTTTCTTCTCGGCAAAGGACCCTTGTCTCCTCCCACCGAATGCTGTGGTCGGAGATGATGCTGTGCTCTGCAATGGCCGATTTCTCGGGTTGGCACAGTCTGAGGTGTCTCCGGTGTTCTTTTAACCTTGTAGCGATGGTCCTTCCGGTCTCTCCCACGTAGACTTGGCCGCACTCGCAGGGTATTCGGTATACTCCCGGGGTCATGAGGCCACAGGGGTCCTTTGCCCTTACTAATTCGTCCCTGAGTTTGTTACAGGGACGGAAGTAGGTGTCGATGTTGTACCTCTTCAGTATTCTCGTGACCTTCCCCGAGACCGTGGAGACAAAGGGTAGACCCGCCCTTGCCAGTGGTTTTGGATCGGCTTCCTTCGGTGTGGAGGCCCGCGGCTTGACGGTCCTTTTTAGAGCCAAGGCGATTTCTCTCTCGCTGTAGCCATTTTGCCTGAAAGTCTTCTTAAGGTGCAGCAGCTCCTTGTGAAGACTTTCTGTGTCAGATATTGCTCTTGCTCGGTGTATAAGCGTTGATAGAACCGCCATTCTCTGGGAGGGGTGATGGTGACTTCTTCCGTTGAGGTAAAGGTCTGTGTGCGTCGGTTTGCGGTAGACGCTATGTCCCAATGACCCGTCTGCCCTCCGGTGGATGAGTATATCGAGAAATGGAAGGCTATTGTTGACCTCCACCTCCATGGTGAACTGTATATTTGGGTGCAGGCTATTCATGTGCTCCAGGAACTGCTTGAGGGTCTCCGATCCATGCGGCCAGATGATAAATGTGTCATCCACGTACCGGAAGAAACATTTAGGTTTGAGAGGGGCTGATGTTAGGGCCTTTTCTTCGAAATCTTCCATGAAGAAGTTGGCGATCACAGGAGACAGGGGAGATCCCATTGCCACCCCATCGGTCTGCTCGAAGAACTCGCCATCGTATTTGAAGTACGTGGAAGTCAGTGCGTGGTGAAAGAGATTCACCGTGTCACGATCAAACATGGCTTCCAGTAGTCTGAGAGTGTCTTTGAGAGGCACGCGAGTGAATAACGACACCACATCGAGGCTGATCATGAGGTCTCCTTCTTCGAGGCGAAATTCAGCCAAAGTTTTAACGAAGTTCAGTGAGTTCTTGATGTGGTGTTCACACAGTCCGACGTGAGGTGACAGGATTCCGGTGAGGTGTTTGGCCAAATTGTATGTGGGTGACCCAATGGCACTCACGATGGGTCTCAGGGGTACGCCGTCTTTATGAATCTTGGGTAATCCATAGAGTCTAGGAGGAGCAGGTGCTGGAGGAGACAGTTTTCTGGCCGCATCTGTGGGAAGGCCTGTCTTCTTGATCAAAGCGATCGTTTTCCTAGTGATGGAGTCAGTGGGATCTCTGGTGAGTTTCTGGTACGCTTGGTCCCGTAGGATGTCCTGCATCTTATGGCGGTAGTCCTCGGTGGTCATCAGTACCGTGGCGTTGCCTTTGTCCGCTGGTAGACTGCAATGGCATCACGCGTACCTCTCCCCTTCCTAAACACAAACTGATCATCCCCTAAGTAATCATTGGCCCTATTCTCTATCCTTTTGTTTATGATCCTGAGAACAACTTTAGCTGCGTGGGATATCAAACTAATTGTCCTATAGTCCTCACATGACGTGGCCTTTACCTTTTTCGGAATCGGAACTAAAACTGCTCTCACAAAGTCTTCCGGCCAGATTCCCTCCTCATAAATGCTACGGATCAGCCCATATAGCCTCTTCCTCCCACATTTTCCTAAGCATTTTAAAAGTTCCACGGGAATGTTATCTACCCCCACGGCCTTATTTAGTTTCATCTCCCTTAATGCCCTTTCTATCTCATTGTCTAGTATGCCTGGACCTAAGCTGTCTTCCTCTACGTCATTTTCTTTTTCAATTTCTAACTGTGTTGGTCTGAGTTCTTTACTATACAGTTCTTCTATATACTCCTTCCATCTCTCTTGGATCTTTCCTGCGTCAACTATTACCTTACCCGCCTTATCTCTAACTATTAGCATAGCGCTTCCTTTCTTACTTCCCGATAACGATTTATGGTTTAAAAATCTACATCTGTGTTTTTATATATTTGTGCGTCGCCGAAGAGCGTTCCATTTAGAAGATATATATATATATATATATATATATGTATACATATCTTGTATTCTGCAGAAAAAACTGGAATATGAGAGCCCCTACGTTGCACAATGCCACATCATATTGGTTAAAATAAAAATGCAATGACTATTAACAATGCAAATAAAGTGTCATATTTATAAATGAATGCCATTTCAGCGCGCGAGGGGAGATGCTCGCGTGTAAAAAGTTTTAGATTGATTACGAAAGGTAGTATTTTGCTTTTTTCCGCCTCTTCTTTGTACCTGTTGTCGTAAAAAAAATAACTCCCTCTAATTCGAGTGATACGGTATAAATGTTCCCAAAAAAAATTAAGATACGAAAATGTTATGATACGAAGATTAGTAAATTAAGATACGAAAATTATTGCTATGATAAAATGTGAAGAGCAGTCTGGTTGCTGATCCACTCCGGGTGAAGCGTAATGCAAAGGCGGAAACTGTTACGCATACCTCGGAATCAGTTTTTTGAAAACCAAAATATTTTCCAGCCTCCCCATACATCACGCTGCTAATAGCACTATCCTTTCCCATGTAGCGTAACTAATACTCTCGCCAAACTTACATCCTACAATAATTACTGATCCTCCGTTCCTGCATCAGCACAGTACGATCTCCCCCATAGCAACTTGACGACGGGGAGTTCATTTCCAAGTAATACTCAAAGACTAATTTCCTCACTGAGCTGTTTCAAGCATCCTTCGTATTTGTTTCCTCTCCGTTGACGTGGAGACGTTGGCGAATGGGATTCGTGGATCGTAGCGGACGGCCCTGATGCGTTGTGTCAGGGGACCCTTGAGTAGGTTTTTACGAGGGTTGCTATTTATATTTATAGCCTAATAGTGAAAAGACCGCCAAAACATGTTTTTTTAATGCAACAGTGGCTTCTTCAGGCGCCGAAAAACGTTTGCCACGCAACGTTTTCTTGATAAACGGGAATGAAAAGAATTCATTTGGTGCTAAATCAGGGCTGTACGGAGGATGGCCCATTAATTCGACGTCTTGGCCCGTCAAATAAGTAGTTGTTTCAGCCGATCTGTGAGAGCTTGCATTGTCTTGATGAAGATTGGCCCTTCGTTGTCGCTTCTTTTTCCGTATTTCACCAAGCACTTCTGGCAAACAAATGCTCGTGTACCATTTAGAATTCGCGGTTCTACGTTGCTCTAGCGGTACGGTTGCCAAATGTCCAGTTATTCCGAAAAAACAGGCGATCAATTGCTTCGATGTGCTTCGTGCACGAGTCTCGTTTGTTGGATTTGGCTCGTCTTGGAAGAACCATAATGTGGATTGCTGTTTTGCTTCGGGCTTACACGTATTGACGCAAGATTCGTCACCTGTGTAGATGTTACACGTACTTTTGATGCAATGCGATTGTGTTTCTCGAGCAAATCTTTGCACCGATTGGCACGAGCATCTCAATTTTGAGCTGTTGTCAAATTATGCGGGATCCAACGCGAACAAATTTTCTTTGCTGGAAACGTCAGAAGGCGTCTGAAGCACTTCGTATTGTCAAGGCTCGAGATATTAATAGCAACCATCTTAATCCATGGGGACGTATCTCCGTTGGCTCGGAGGTTACAAGTGCTCCGGGGGGCAGTGTCCCGACCTACGCCTGCGAACGTCCTTCGCCCTGAACCCAAGTTTGTTGTTAGAATTGCCATCACAAGGTTTATTTTTTCCTGGACGCACGGGGGTTGATTTTCATGTCGCCTCTGGTCTTTGTTTTAAATCCATTTTCAATCATCTCACTGCGCAACTTCGTGACGGAACAACAAAACACTTCAATTAGTCCCAATTATCGGCCCCTCTTCGCTTCGCTGCCTTCCCCTTCCTCCTCCCTGGCGCCCCCTCTACGTATTAAGAGTGTGCCGGTCCCTTCGAAGTCTCCTCGTCGGAAATGCATAAGGGCCTTGGCTCAGGACTTGCGCATTCATGAATTACCCTAGAGCTCGAACTTTTTAAATAATTGAAATTCGAAGCAAATATTTTTTCTATGAATAGTAAACGATAATGGAAATGAAAAGGCACTGAAAAAATATGCTGATTTTTTATTTTTTTGTTAATGCAAATTGTTTGATGAAATCTGTGTATAATAATAATTTTTTTACATTAAATAAAAACAAAGGGGGACTCAAAAATTATTATTAGCTACTTATTAATGACTTTATTTTTATACGCATTAATGATTGAAAATTGGGAAAATAAATTGGAGAAAGTTAGTAAAACAAAATAATGTTGATCTTTGTTTAACCTGGTATACCCATTCATTATTATTGAATGTATGTCGGGGATTTACGGTTTCATATGTTGAATGAAATCTCCATTCTTATTTCACTATTTACACACATAGAAGTATTTTCGATGGAAGTTCAGATTAAGTCATTCATTATGTACTATCGCTTAATATGTGTTACATATGGTCTCTCTCTGTGGATTGAAAGCGGCGTCACTACACAGTTAAACAAAATAACCAATATACCATGCTAACCTTTTTCTCCCCACATATATTTATCAAGTAACTAAACCTGTATCTCGTTCGGTATATCGGTTAGTGCTTTAAGTATCGCGTTTCGTTAATCGGAGTCACCAGTTTGACGTCAGAGCTCTATTCCATCCTTACTGCCCAATATAATCCATATTAATAAAATCTTCGTTTTATCCGAATTGCCTTTAAGCGGGAATCGGAGAGTCTTATCGTACGATAGATAGCGTTCTTCGAGATTCGTTCCAATTTGATCCCGGGGCGATAGTCGCAGCATTTTTGGAACACGACTTTGGAAAAGTTTAAAAAGGCTTTTTCACTCGACAGAAAGTTTTTCCGAAACGTCAGGCGTGCCGTTGCCTCTCTTCCGAGTTTTCGAAATGTATGATACGAATGGTTTTCATCGCTAATTTTAAATTTGATGATTTATTCCTCCCTAAGTGCCTCCCTCTCGATTATTCTCAGAGAAGATACTCATGGTCTCCAATCAAGGAGGCAATCATCCAGCAATGGCTACGTCTCACCAATGTTGAAACTGTCACGTGATTGCCTCGACGCATCCAGGAATTAGTCGAAAATTTGACGTTGGGGCTTCGTTATCGTCGAGTTTTCCCTGATTTTGGATCAGCCGAAGCCCCTTTCCCTCCTTCCACTCCCCTCCCCCGCCTCTCGAGGCGAAGTCGTGCTAATTTACGCGAGGCAACAGCTGTTGCCAATCACTCCCTGCGCCGGGTGCGGGAACTGCCTCAGAGGGACGAGAGCGCCACGGACAGCTTTCGCATGCACGCCAGTCGATTCGAGTCTTCTCTTATTCAGGTTCCTTTGATGGAAGATACTTAAGCTCTCCGAAATGTTTGGTCACATCGATTCTTGCCATTAGTCACCATAAATCTCATCATTCCCCGCATTGGATGTTGGTGCTTACACCTAGGTGCTTCCTCCTTTTCATTTCCGTATTTCCTTCGCACAGATGGAAAGGCGTGTTTGTGTTTGCTTGCGTATTATAATTAACATGCTCTTAAGTCTACGATATACATATTTAAACCGTCATTACCCGAATTGTTTCATTTGGATCTCATTTATTACCCTATGTGATCTTATCGTATTAACTACCAAGTCAACCAGAAGTCATGTTGTTGACTAATCTGGCTATGGTAACACGCGGGTCCTTTATTTCGAGATGACTCGTGTAACCGTCTGATTTAAAAGAAAATGAGAGGATTTTTCTATAATCATCGAATTTGATAGTCATACTGATTCATACGCATTCTAAAAGTCTTAAAATCCATTGTCTGAAGATTACGACAGTGCGAGAAAAAACCTGAAGCGGATTTTTACCTTTTGGCATGTTTGTTTTGTGTTCATAATACTACTTGTCTGAAAGGATGATCAAAATACGCAATTTCCCTTTCCATTTTGCCATTTTTCCGAACTGAGTTATCTAATCTCTTAACGATAGCTTTGCTAATGGTTTTGTTACTTGTAGTCCCATTCAAAGCTTAACCAGCATCTGGAGCACTTTACATAAACATATAAATAAGACCATCAAGGCATTCATCTTGTCGGAACAGTTCCTTCTAATACGTAAGGTTTTTAATTATCAGACGGAAACAAGAAATTCACATTCAAAGGTGAAATAATACCATACATTGTTAAAATTGGTTAATGAATATTCACTAAAGAAAATGTAATATCAATTGGTATAGCTTATTGTATGAATCAGCATGGCTTAGCATTGAACCGATCGGGTTTCGGAGAACTGTATCATCTTGTGAATGTTTACGTGTTCAATGTCTACAATTCGTCTTCAATGCGTGTACAATTCGTAGGACTCTTTACTGCTAACTTTATTTCACATGTATGTAGTATATGGGTACTCGCTATTTTAAAAGAAACTACTTATATCGCATTGAACTCGAAACGTGTCTTCTGTGCTGTGAGAAACGTGAGAATTTCCTCATGGCTCTTTAATGGTTCAAATGCATATTTTAGATTTATATTGTAATGATAAATGCGCCTATTTTCGTATCCTTTTGGACGAGGGGTTAACGGATTTGTTCTCGGTTGGGTGACAACGGTTAGTCGATCGCGGGGAAGGATATGTAGCCGGAATAAAGTGGACGTTTTAATGGATGCAGAGAGAACTATGCTCTCATCGGGCAGCCTTTTTCATGCTCTGTATAGTTTTCTCCCTCCGTTGTTCGGCTAATGGTGCTCTTTAAATAGCATTTTAAAAACACATCTTAGAGACGTGGAGGGTGAATTGAAGTAAGAAACAAGAGAATTTGCGTTAAATTTTGAGGAAAATTGAAATCCATAATTGCCTGTGCATATTTGGTCTTCCGTGCAGGCGAGTATGAATGTATGATTAACGCATAATATTAAATGAAATAAAATCCTAAAAGCTGTGAGGGGAAACTTCAATGAAAGTAAAAAATTACGGAGAACACGAGGAGTTCTGGGAGGCAGCGAGGTACGGGATGGCGTCGTCAGCGAAGCAAACTCCCCCGGGACGAGGGGAACTCTCCCGTCGTGAGGGATGATGCTGGGTGAAGCGTGCGGTGGGGGGGGGAGAGGAGGGGGGGGAGGGTGCGTGAGGAGGGCAGTGCTGCAAGGTGAGGGGGAAATTATAATAAAAAAGTAGCGTTAATGAGATCTGCAACTTGAATGTTAAATGTCTTCGGTTCCCAATTGATCCAAATCGCTGGAAACTATGATACTTCTGCTATTTCTGTATAAATAAAACGGTTTCTGACGTCGCTTGGTGGAAAATCTTAGCATTGAAATTCAAAGTGAATAACTTGACTTTTCCTCATAGAAAATTGTTTATTTACGACCTAGGTTTCGTTATGGTATAACATCGTCAAACCTGTCGATGTCATACCATAACGAAACCTAGGTCGTAAATAAACAATTTTCTATGTGGAAAAGACAAGTTGTTTATTTTCAAATTCAATCTCTATAAATAATTAAATAAGAACAGGAGAAAGGATAGAAGTCGATACTGGCAGATACTGATAGATATACCCTGTTAGTCTAGGAGAAATTTCGAACATTTAGATCCAACCATGGTATGTCACATTGTCAAATAGAATGACATTAACACTATTAATTCGATGGCAATAAATGTTACCTGCTACGAAATGTGACATATGAATAAAATTCCGTAAGATTTTTTAAGTCCACAAGTTTGTTTAGTAGCACTGTAAAGAAACCAGAAACGATGAAAGGATTCTTTTCAAAACATTGAAATGCTATATTTCACATATCCCCATGCATATGTAATTACGTATTTTTTCGATCCGTCGGATTAATTCTTTCTTGCGTAAGCTTCCAATCTGTTCATGGTTTGTTAAAAAAGTATCGGGAAAAGTTTCGGAAAAATAATTTATTTCGGAAAATGTTAAAGTCCCTCAAAATTCTTCGATGTACATCCCTTTAGCGTCGACACACTTTTACCACGACTTTTCCGCCTTTCCTTTTTCCGCGCCTTTTCTACGCCGCGAAGACGCCGCGGTAGGCGGATTCCGGAAACTCCCGCGGATGGGTACGCGTGTAAGCTTCTTTGATGGCACTTAGGATCCAATGGCGGTGTCTTTTGATGGAGGTTTTCACTATTGGGAATATGAAGTAGTCCACTGGGGCCAAGTCGGGATTGTAAAGGGGTTGGGGAATCGTCGCGATGTCGCTGCAGAAGGTATTCCTAAGCGGACACTCGACTCTGCTCTTGATCGCCCTCATAGATCTTCGGGACGTATTTGGTGTAGATCTTTCGCTTCGCCAAATCCTCTGTGGTAATGGTGTGCACTGTCATTCAATCAATCCCAATACGATGTGCGATCATGGGCACACATAACCGACGGTCTGAAATCAGCGCGTCACTCACACGTCAGGATAAAATTGTTGCCGATACTTTTTATACAAACCTTGCCCTGTCTTTTCGGGAAATTCGTAAATGCAACAGAATTGATGGAAGTAAGGAATTCGAATGCACGAGTCAACTCAAGTTTGAGACGTTTTCACACGTTGTTTTTGCAATTTTATCCGTGTTTTTATTTGCGTGCGAACACGAATGAAGCGCCCGTCTGCCAATGTTGATCGGCAATTGTGTCCGGGCGGCGGCGGATTCCCATTCTGTGTCATCCTTTTTCTTGACCCATCCCAACTGGGCGAGTTGGTGGGTGGGTTGATTGGGGGGGTGTGGATGGAGTGGCTGCGTGGAAGTGCCCGCCCTTGGGGGGTTAAAGAACTTTTGATGGGGGATCTGGAAACGCCACTGGGGCGGACGAGCGCCCCTGGAGACGAGGGCCCCCCCCGCTCTGCCCTGCACGTGCACAGCGAAGCCCCCCCCCACGCGGGCGTCGCACGGCCCTTCTGGAGCGAGCTGGTCTCGTGATCGATTGGGACCCTCGTCCTTCCCCCTCCCCCCCCCCTCACTCTCCCGGGGGAAGGGGGGATCGATGCCTCCTCCCTCGCCTAACCGCCTCACCTTCAGCAGCTGAAAGAAAAGCTGGTGTTAGCCCAACGCCCTTTTTGGAAGGAATAAAATATCTCCAACAGATGAAAATGCGGGAAAATATAAAGCTCCCACTTTTCTCAAGGGCACGAGAAATATCCCTGATTTATCGTATTCGTTTCTCCATTCTCTCACTCTCTGTGCCATGGGCCAAAACTTTAGGGGGCAACCCAGCCGGCCAGAAGCAACACTTAGGGTGCTCACGCTGGAACAAATTCATGTATACAATCCAATGCCTCTCCACTATTTTCTCGCTAAACGCTACTGCGCCTGTGGTAATTGACTTAGTGATCAACTGAGGCTACAAAGGCATATTTTGCTATTTTAGTTAATGCTTCGAACATTAGCTAAAATTAAAAAATATGATGAAATATCTTAACTCAAAATCAAATCATCACGGCATGATTTGATTTTGGCACGGCAAGGCGGGACTGATGAGCGATTCTGTGAAATGATCAATCTTTGTAATTTTTTTAACCTATTTGTTATTTAACAATTGATGAAAACAGCAGCATAGCAATGCTATATTTTTTTAAAGTTGTATGCATATTTGTAAAGTTAATAAGTAATAAAATTCGAGATCAAATATATTAACAAGAAAATACTTGTGCCGTTTCAAATTGTATTTGAACATTAAACATTAACTGGTAAAACATGACGAAAATTTTGATACAGTAAATAGAACGGCAAATGCGTGCGCATTTCAGAAGTAGCACCTCTTTAGTTCATATAGCCTCGCCGTCTGTATGAAAATGAAAAAAGCTCCTTGCCCATAATCCTGTTAGGGATTTATAGAAATATTAGTGAATAAACTAGATAACCATTATTACTCTATATGGTTAATTAAACTCTACATGGTGATTGGACGCATAAAAGTTGTAAGGGCACCTTGTATTATCGCATTGGAACTTGAATAAATGGGATTTTTGTGAATATGAAGAAGCGTGATTCTTCTCCCGGTTCAGTACGCTGACTAAGAGAATCATTGTCTTCAATGTTAATGCATTTCGACGTGTCAAGAGTTCAAGAGCTAATCCATTTGATATTTCAGAGAGACATACTAGGCTCTAAGGTTAGTAGGCATGTTATCCTGAAGCTATGCCGTTATATGGTGTTAAAAATCCGAAGATCAGTTAGCTGCAAATCTTGGCTCTTTCTATAAAACATGTTTTCAAATGATCACTTAGTTTCTTCTTGAATCTATAGTGTCCAATCTGTATCTCATATTCTGTGTTTATTCACTTGTAACTTTTGTATTCTTTACGTTTAGTCATCAAATTTGCTCCATTCATGTCTCAATTAGACTTTTAGAACTCCTTCTGTGAACATTTTGTTTTAATAATGTAGAAATGACGAAGAAATTTAAGACCATAAAAGCGATTAATTTTATGACGAAAAACCATAGCTTTGTTTTTCATTCCACGGTATGTTATTCAGACAAGACCCGGGTTTCGACGTTCAACGTCATTATCTGGTGACGATGGTAGACCGCGATTGTGACGCTGAGCGTCAAAACCCTGGTCGTCTCTACGAGATTTTTGTCCGTTTCTCGCTATGACGACTCGTTACTGATGCTCAACTTAATGTGTATTCACCATTTCTGAAGATTTTTATTGTGTTAATATGTTTAATTTAATAGTAGTAAGAAATTCACATCCGTACACTCATCAGTTGTCCTGTCCATTTCGAAGTATTATAGAATGCCATACGATGGTTCAGTTACCCTTCCCTTAAAACTGGTTCTCTTCCGACCTATCCATGAAAATATAGCTTTCGCATCAATTATTTCCATGCAATAAGCCAAACCTTTTCTATCGTTCTGTTAACTACTTTATATTTCAGCTTTTAAGAGTGTATCATCCGTGGCATTTGCTCAGGTCTTAAGTATTCGACTGTAATGATTGTATTATTTTTGAAGTAATAATAAATGCGTCTGCGTACTCCTTTAAATAATGCGGCCATCAATAACTGGGTCAACTGTTGAGAAATAGGACTGACTCATAGATAGACTCGGAAGACCAGAAATAAACTCCATATCAGTAGCGACGCCTCCCAGCGTCCTATATTTCAATTCACGCCCGTAATCGCTGTTTGTTGGAAGCGCTTGGGAAATATTTATGTTTTGTAAATCATTCGATGCTCCGAAACATTCTCACTCCAGCGGGATGCAGGTGTTTTTTATAGTGTTAATGCATTCGATAAAATGAAATCTTGATATCTTTCAAAACTTTTACTTAATTTCTATTCAGGCCAATCCGAGAATTTGTCATGCACGATCTACTCTTAAAACCAATCATTCTCCATGATACCAACTTTATTATGGTTAATAATCTATGCGTGATACCTTTTAATTGCGTGCTTCTGATAACAAGTCGCGTCAAAAGATAGAACTTCACTTGTCACGTCAAATAGCGCACACACCCCATACGACTTGAGTTCATTCTATTCCCTCGAAAAAAAAAAAAACACCCACACGGCGAGTGTCTCTAAATTGAAATTTTTTATTACGGCGTATTCCATCGGTGCCTGTATGACCTTGAGGCACAGAAATGGACGATTTTAAGCATGTTTCTCCCTCGAGGTGACATCAAATTATTGGCACGCGAACGATTCCCTTCTCTTCGCAACCCTGCTCCGTTGGCACGCGAGAATGGACTGACTGCAAACCCATTCAACTAGCGTGGCCATTTCACTCGTCGCGATCAATTTATGATCAAATTCATGATCGGCACGGATTTTTTATGGCCTTAGTCGAGTCCCCAATGATGTGGATGATGATCATCATCATCGTAAGTTCTTAGTCCTAGGATTGTTTACTGACTCCCCTAAAAACAGGACTCTCTCTCGGACTTCCTCTGCATTCATTCTTTCATAGCTCCCTGCTCCCAAGTCCACGGGCTTGCTTCTCATTCATCGCTCTTCGGATTCCATTGGCCAATCCTGAAAATGAGATGCTCATCGTTTCACAATTGAAATCCCTGCCAAAGAAATAATATTATCATTTTTGCTCAAAAATCAGAGGTCCTTTTTAGCATTTGCCAGAAATTAGGAGGACTAATTATGCTGAAATATAGCATTTATTCACTCAAAGTACACCTTTCTAGTGATGTAATGAGATGTTTTATAGCAAAGAAATTTTCATTTGAACGCTTATTAAAATCCGGTGCCGAATTAAAATTTTTGGTAATAGCTTTTAATTTTTTAATAGGGATCCAAAAATCATAGTCACCTTGTGGGCTAGATGAGCCCAGTGCCGTTTTCAAGTTGAGGTTATCATTACATTTGTTAAATGATAAACGCTGCTTCCATTAAACGTCAGAGACCATCCGTCAAACTTAGGGATTAATATGGTATTAAATTTTAATTTACCCAATGAAAAAACATTTAAGTGAGGGAATTAGTGGATGGTCCAGAAAGGCAATTTACTTTCTTCGGATTGCGTTAGTTCTATTACATAAATTGTTATAATTTGCATAATTATGGGAGCTAGATAAACATGAATGAACGTTACCATTGACTATCCCGAGAACCCAATTGTACTCGTATGCTTTCGATCGTAACAACTACCTGTGTTTTATCTTATTTTAAAGTCACCTTTGTAATTTACTCCAATCAATCATTTAGCAAGACATTTAAATACTTCACGTTTTATGTAAAATATAATGTTATTGCCGATATTATTGTAATCATAGGCTAAAGAAAACTCCGAAGGTTTTGTTTCCTGCGGAGGCAATTGAATGGACGGTGCGTGCGTCATTCCCGGGTCACTCTTTCCCGCTCACTGTCACAGCTGGACACGAGTCATTTCGTAAAGGAGCATTGGAATATGGTGTGAAGGCCTGTTGCCATGACGACGGTTTTATGCCTCTGGAATCCAGGCGGCTTGGGCGGAAACGAGAGCTATTCTTCTCTTTGCTTTCTGGGTCAATCGTCTGTCTCCGCTGTGTCCTCAGAATCGGTCCTCTGCCGCTGGGGGTCCATAAGAATGGGATCAAGCGAGCCATTAACCAACACCCCCTGACTGACTTATTTCTCTCCTCTTTGAAATTCGAAATATATGTGTTCTCATTAGACGAACCACTTACCCTACTGAGTCCCTGGAGCCTTTTCTCTTTGTTTAAAAAATTAAATATTTTTGCGCACAGAAAGATTATGTGAACACCATTTGCTGTACAGTGCTTTATAAGATTGATCAGCGTGGTTAGCTTCTTGGTGAACGTTACTAATGATAAAAATCATAATAATAGATAAACAAGAGGAAGAGCAAAGGAAGCGTATTACATAATACGATGGCTGTCCAGAAAGTAACTTACGTTTTGAAATAAAATACAAATCTAGTAACAAGACAAAGTTTTACAATATATATAACATCTGGAAGGCACATTCTTAAACTATTTTTCTACATAGGCGCCATTCAAAATGAGGCATTTATCATAACGATACACAAGCTTTTCAATTCGGTTTCAGAAGAAATCTTCCGCCTTACATTTTGACTGCTTGTTTACACCAGCATGCGATTCTGCGTTTCTGTCAAAGCGCAGCTGCGTTGCAGGCCACCTCTAGCTAGAGATCCGTAATCGAAAATCGACGATTTTCGAGAATTTCTTCTTTGAGTTTCATCGTCAGTTCCAAGCTACGCCAACACTGCGGTCCTCATCGCGAACATTGGTGATGTGGCCATTTTTAAACTGAATACATCTCTGTCTCATTCCGTCTTCACTCATCATTCCGTCTTCGTGCACTTCACAAAGTTGCCCATGATTTTCAATTGGCATGTGGTTTTTTGCCAGCAAAAACCTAATCACAGATCCCACTTCACAACTCGCGGGATTTTCTATTATTGCAACTCATATTTTAACGGCCCGCAGTGGACTAAGTAGAAGACACACAGCTTGCACACTACCACAGCCCGATGCGTACCGAGTGTAGAAACGCTTAGACACCAAGATGGTGGCTCTAACTCTACTCATCGCCACAGCAACGTTTTACAAATCTAGCTCCTCTATGCTGCACGCGATCCAATCAATCCAACTTCTTGAACACCCCATATACAGCCATGTACTTTCAGCATATTTCAAATGAGGCCTACCCGGCGGAAGGTAACATTTCTCTTTGGCTTTTCATCACATTTACGCAGTACTCATCATAGTTATTTGTTAGCTTGTCCACATATTCCTCGCATGTGTTTCGCCCGGGAGAGGTCGTGAGCGAAGGTAACGCCTATGCATCTAATCGAATCCACACATTTCATTTCGGTGTCCCCGATGCAGCAGGCGTTCGGGAGGGAATTGCTCTTTTTAAAAAAATTTATCACTTCGTACTTTCTAAGTTTAATCCTAATTGCCAAGTTTCGCACCAGCGTTGCTTAGCATTATGGTCATCTGATAAAACTGCTGTGTCCTCAGGATCACTGATATCACGGTAAACCTGCATCGTCGGCTAATAAACGTATCTTGCTAGTGACCACGGAGTCAATGCCGTTAACGTGAAGTAGGAATAAAAGAGGTCCGATGACGCTTCCCTGGGGAACATCCGAAGTAACGTCTACTACTTTTAAGCTAACTCCATCTATTACTACTCTTTGTAACCGACCGTTCAAAAAGGCTTTAATCCAGCCCCGGATATTTTAATCTATACCATATGCTTATCGCTTTGCAAGTAGTTTACCATGCGGTGCTTTGTCGAAATCTTTCTTAAAATCTAGAAAAATTGTGTCCACTGGAACATTGATCTCTCCAGAAATAAGAATATCATGAGCAAAAGCGGAAGTTGTATCTCGCAGGATCAGCCTTTTCGGGAACCGTGATGATTTTTCATAAATAACTCCCGACTATCGAGTTGTCTCACGATCGAACTAGCAACTATATGTTCCATAACCTTGCACGAAATGGATGTGAGGGAAATAGCTCTGTAATTGTTCGGTTCCCCCTTTCTCCGTTTTTAAATATAGGTATTACATTATTTATTTTAGAATATCTGGGAACCTTGTGTTCTACCAGAGACTTTAAAAATATGATTTTAAGTTACGACGCAATTTCCGAAGCTAGATCCTTAAATATACTAGTGGGTATTTCATCGGGCCCGGAGGATTTATTCGGCTTTTTATTAATCAGTAAACGTTCTATTCCATTATATGGGCTTTCAATTTGGGGCATCAGTTGACCGTCTCGATTTGGTAAGATATCGGAGACATTTGGTGAGACATTGGTGAAGACGCTTTGAATGAAGGAAGTTAGACTTTTCCAAACTGTTGGTTACCCTATCGTCTTCATCATTTTTGAGTTTATTAACAGTTGTCTTATTTCCCTGAATATCTCTGACATACGACCAAAATGCTTTCGGATTCTCTTTCAAATTCTCCGCTAATATTTTCCTTTGGAATTCACTAATTATTATATTCGCTTGTTATTTGAGGTTTTTAAGTCTATACATAATTTTCCGTTCCCCTATCTTATCCTCCCTTATCCCTCACCCTTCCCACCTGGTGCTTGCACCCTCTACCAAGTACTGTTTGGTGCATCGCGGGTTTTTTTATTTAGATGTAGATTAAGGCATACGAAATTTTTATCATGGTGTTAAACTTGATTTGACACTCTGTGTGTAATTGCACTCTCTCTGATTTTGACTCATTATATAACCGATGAAAATGTCTGATGCAGTCTGAATTTGACCGTCTATATAATGTCACTGTTTACCGTCCTTTGATACATTCGGATAAATGCTCTTTGAAGTGTTGCTCATTTGTGGAATTAGCTGCGCCTTTTTCTTTAATACTAAGAATTTTCGATCCTCTTCACTTAATCAGGAGAATGCCATAGCTTCCTTGTTAACAGGGTATATGTGCTTTTCAGGATGACGCTGCCAGTAAGAGGAAATAAACGTCGAATAACTTTTTTGAATTGCAGCAACTAATCATGGAAATTTGTTATGTATCAAAAACTATTTATCTGGACATCACAAAACATTTTAATGACGGTCAAAATTTGGGTATTTGACTTATCTATTGGTTTATTTTAATTTTTTTATTTATTCATTTAATACCAATCCGAAGATCCATGTTTAGGCATTTTACATCGTAACAGAAACCTTCAATCACAATAAGGACAGCCTCGAAAATGCATGCCCTAGGGTGAGGGAAATCCATCTATGCTGGAATCGAACCCGACTTTTGAGCTGTCCGGCGAGGACATTGCCCCGGCGCTGCCGGGACTGACCAAAATAATAAAGGAATTTAATTGGTTCAAGACCAATGTACGAGACGAGGCTGTGGAAGCCTCCATTTAAAGGTAGACTTTGGATTACACGAGTAGCCCAGATAATCAAAATCTCATAAGCACTTATCGAAAGACAACATCTGGATAACGGTCCTTATGTTTTCCTCTGAAACGTCTATTTCCGTCGAAACCCATGGGATTCCCATTTCCTTGTAAACCGTTATTACTTATTATGTCAGAATGGAATGCATGCGTTTTATTCGTACCGCATTTAGCTTTTCCAAGCAAATAAACCTCTTAGATTCTCCGCAAGGAGTCCTACGCGGATGGCATAATTGCATCGAGGAAATGGAAACGAGTAATTGCGGACGAGAACAATGGCACTCGAAGCAGCTGGGCAGCTGGAGGGGAGGGCATTTAGAGGGAAATGCGGGGACATCTGGAGGGAATTTTCTGAATAAGCTACGGGCTGGCACAATAAATACATAAATTCCGCTGGTACATTTAATCGAGGGAGAACCTATTCTGTGCAGCGGATTTATGGCTCTCAGTCTAGCGGCCCCCCTGAAAGCGCCCCACTAAATCCTCTGAGCACAGCTGCGGATCCCCACTGCCCTCTTTGTCATCTCGATGTCGATAATTAACGTGATGCCACAGAGAAGGCGGTAACTCCTCAGCCTATTCCCAGGAAGGATGGACTCTTTGTTTTGATGCGGTTTTGAGAAAACCGGTCATCTTCCGATATATATCCGTGGTTGGGGAAGTATGATTTTGAAATATATTTCAAAAACTATCCTCTGAAGAACGTGATACGAAAAATTTCGCGTGGTAACGTTGACGCCATCAATGATACTACACAGATATCACAGATAATCTAGAAAAAATATACTAGGTATAATGGCATCGATGCTAATCGTTGTATCCATCCCATTAAGTTTGATGAACGTATTGCAGGCTAAAATTATTGAACTATAATAAGTTAATAAAAAGCTCAAATGTTTTCATATTATATATATTTACGGTAATGTCATTTGTATAAAAAATGTGCATCACCACCGAGTAAGGTATATACTATTGATCCGCGCTATTGTTTACTTTTTACATAACATTTTGAATTGTTTTGTGTTTTATGGACTTGCTTTGCATCCCGTTTTCTTCTTAATATGAACGGCAACGTAACAATAACGCAACCTGTGGCACCATGGCCCTCCGCCCAAATGTTTCTACGCCTAACGGAACTTCACGTACACGTACACGAACACAATACACGCATGACCGTAATGGAATCGGCCCTTGGGAGCTCTGAAACTGCACAATTTTTTGCAGAAAAAAAGATGACCTAGTCAAGTCCATTCACGGGATTCGATACCTCATGGCTTAAATAAATGGCTTTGCATAATGGTCGTACCTTATATAACCTGGAATCACTTGTCCTATTCAATGGAGAGGCATTTCAATGGTAATTAATGATATGAATGCTTGCAATGGAATGTCCAATCATTAAGGGATACCTAATATGTCTGAATTTTATTATGTCCCACATGAATTCTAAATTGTTTCGTCAAATATTTCTATGTTATTCGTTTAACGTAATGGTTTACGCAGGTGTTGATGAAGTCCACATTTTCTTTCATTGGGTCGTGAATAAATCTTTTCAAACTTCGATTGTGCGTGGTTTATGAGCCTTAAAGCCATCTAAATGAACTTTATTTTCCCTACAACTATTTAAAACTCTACTACCGTGATCCGGCGGGCACCTTAAAAGATAGGTGGATTTCTTTTAAATATATATGCTTATTCCTTGCTATGAATCATATCAATTTAATCATTTACGGCGATCATTGCGTCAACGATTATATATTTACTCGCCTGACAACAATTGCGTATTTGAATGGCCGTAAGTTTGTGTAAGGTTATTCGGTTCTTGAGAAAGGAAATCGTCTGAGATGTGAACTGAAGGCCATCCATTCAATGGAAATCGAATCATCTATTTATTTCCGCATTATCGTTTCTGAATAATCGATAATGTCGCGGACCGGGGGACTTGTGCCCTGTAACATCCATTACTACCAAGAAGGTACGGTTCTGTCGATGTTCGTGAGCGCAAAGAACTGGAATTAAGAAGCTATCTCTTTTAATGAAACCTAGAAAATCCTCGGTTGTCGACGTTTTTGATGTAACCACCAATACACGTAGTATATTAATAAAAATATACAATATGTCCTTACCGATCGTCGAAAAACTGTCCGAATGATAGCTGGTGAACTGAAAGTAGAAAAATCGACAGTGCGCACTATTTTAACCGAACATGATGGATGGATCCTTCACCATGACAATGCACTTGCACATTCAGCATTGATTGCTCGCCAGTTTCTGGAAAAAAATTCAATCTCCATCCATGATCATCCTACTTATTCCCTAGATCTCACCCCCTGAGACTTTTTTCTATTCCCAAAATGCAAAAAATGTGATGATGCGACATCACTGGGAAGATGTGGACACAATTTAGAGAGAAAAGACGAAAAAACTAAAATAGCCTAACTGCCTAGGGCTTCCAAGGGTGCTTTAAACAGTGCATGAAAAGAAGATGGAATAACTGTAAAGCAACGAATGGAGAGTACTTTGAAGGGGACAAAATCGATGTAGACTAAATTTTGCGAAATTAAGTTTTTATGGCCTCAGTTCGCGTATTTATTGGACATGCCTCGTATACCAAAAGAATGCATCCGACTGCAATGAAGATGAACGCTTGCATTTTTATTCGGGAGGCATTGAATCTGCCATCTTCAGTTGCGATTCTCATTTCCCCTTAAAACAGAACATAACTAAAATAGATAGCAGATTTAATCTTCTACACATCGATGCATTACTCAGAAGAGAGCTGGAAATTTCTCCCATATATTGCATGATCAAGAATGAGTGGAGATCATCATTTTCTTGTTTCATTTGAGTTAAAAGCGTTTTTATATTAGCCATTGTGACTCACGGTCAAGCCAAGTGGCGCTGCGTAGACTTCGAATGAAGAAAGGCTAAGATTAAATGACTCGTTGGGGGTATGGAAGTTATTTACGGATTAATGTGGAAGAAGGCAGGAAAACAACCAAGGGTATGTTGAGTAGCAGGGGAATGATACGGAGGGGAGGATATTGGGTGAGCGAGGTAGAGGAATGGAAAGAATGAAGTGTGTTCAACAGATTGAGTGTAGACGGGAAGCATTTGGAGTTGAAGAATTATTGTGAGTGCCAGGTACTTAAGGAATAGATATAAAAAGTGGAAGGGGCTTAAAAGTACAAGGTTTTTATATCGGTGACAATATTTTCCTGATGAGTGTGTGCAGTGCTGAATTCAGACCGTCGGATGACAGTGCACAGGATCGCAGATCGTATATTGGCATTGATATAAGATGGCAGTGCACTCACTAATACCACTGAATATTTGGCGATGCGAAAGATCTGCGCCAAACTCGTCCCGAAGGTCTCGACAGGCGACCAAGAGCAGAGCCGAGAGTCTGCGTACGATGAAGGGCATCGCGACGATTCCCAAACCCCTTTACCGTCCTGACTTGGCATCAGCAGACTATTTCCTTATTCCAAAAGTGGAATCCTCCCTTGAAGGACACCATCATGGGACCCTGAGTGCCGTCAAAGAAGCTTACACGCGTACCCTTAAGGACCTTTGGAAATACGCCTACCCGGGAGGCCTTAAAGTCGTGGAAAAGCCGCGGGCTAAAGTGTGTCAACGCTCAAGGGGATGTATTTTGAGGCATTGTAGCAATATTTGAAATAAATCAATTTTTCCGTGAAGTTCCCCGACACTTTTCATACACGCCACGTATTGTAGTGCCCTAGACCAATCTATTGGCAGACTACGTGCCCCTAATGATAATAACAAGAAGAAAAACTAGGAGAGTGGCGGATAGGTGCGGGGTGTAGTTGGAGAGTTTTGTTTTCCCCAAGTTTTTAGCGCGGATTCCGTAAAAGGAAAGGGGAAATGCAATTACCGGAAGTGTTTGGGCGTAACCCAATTAAGGCCCTTCCCTGTTTGTTCCCGGCTAATCTCGGGAGAAGGGGGGGGGTGCAGGAGAGGACTTCAGCTGTCTCAAGTGGCCGGTCTTAAGAAGGGATAAGCAGAACCCCAAGGGGAAGACCTACTCATGTCCACCCTCGTGAAGGCGGGGAGGAGGAGGTGCAGCCCGCAGCTTTCCAGTGCAAGTGCATACATCCGCGGGGGACTTGTTCGGGCTTCATTGCAGTCCTGTCGTACACGGGCGCCGATTCCTGTTCCACGTGGTTTAAGGACGCTCAGATGGTTCGCCAAGTAGACACGGGTTGCGTAATACGGACGAATGTTTCACTTGACCTCTTTCGTCAATTATAGGCCCGCGGTGCATGGAATTGAGTCGAGAGAAAAATACCATCGACCAATTTCTTAGACAATTGACTGCAAATCGTTTTCTTAATTCTTTTTTCCGACGAACAGCATTCTTTTCTCTAACCGTATTGGGAAACCCGAAAATTTAAACTGTACAATCGTCAAAATTCGTCCTGCACTGCAAGCCCCATTAATTCGTCAGTAAGGAAGCGAGAAGTGTAAGCCTTTGAATGAAGAAGTGGACTCGCTAGTTTTCCACGAGGATTTAATGTTTCATCGAACAGTATTCAACGGGTCTGTGGACAACATGACTGTCGGAATAGGCCATCATCCCGTGTTGTTTGATAAAAATTGCAAAAGTATCGTGATTCTGCCTGATGTAACTTCCTGCCTAGGAGAAACTTTGTGGGAAGGAATGTCGGTTGGTTGACTGTTTAAGATATGGCGTGCGAGTGGGAGGTACGTGTTTAACTGAAAAACTCTTGACAAATTTTTATGATACTATTGGTACCGTTGGGAAATCATTTTTGGAGCAATAAAAATTAAACTATAATCCTCCCGAAGAATAATTGTTATAAAATATAAGAAATTTAGCTCTACGGCCTCGGAAATGAATAAAATAAAATGAAAACTCCAATAGCCGTAATAATTTAGCACCAGTCGTCCCGCTATGAAATAAAAATTTTTGTTGTAATGGGTTGTGGGAAAAGAAATTCCCACGGCCTCTCAACCAGAACACCTTTCTGCAGTAGTTTGCAGGAATGTTACTTCCTCACCAGTGACCAATGACAGACCCAAACAACCAAACCCAATTGGGATCATTGACAGGGTTAAAGGGACTCCGTTAAGGATACCTCCGTTTATGAACAGCTATGCATACACTATCTGTGATTTTTTACGGGAATAAATTCCGCGCCAGGGACAAACACAGAGTTGACAAACTCACGAGCACTCAGGAAAACCATCACTCACACATTCAAAAAGGAGCTCACTGCTGGGAGAATATTACTCAAAGAGAAAAAAGTGAGCAAAAGATCAGGGTAAGACGAGAATGGGCGTCAGATAGGCGTATTTCTCAATTGTAGCCAAGCCTTTCTAGAATTGTAGCCGGGCTACAATGTAACCGTACCCTGAATTACGGGTGTAGGAGTTTTCCTCTTATTTTATCAATAATTATTGTTGCTGCACCAAAATAAAAAAGCGTGACCGAAGTGAGGGATTGCAAATTGTAGACGAGCACTTGTTGGGTTTTGGAAATTTTATTTTAGGGATAAGCAAAATTTCATAGACACATCTATCTAGACGTAAATAGAAGATTCGCCATCGTGTTTGCTTAAGCAGGCGAATCAACAAGTAAGGGGAGATGTGTTCAGCTGTTGCGACGCCTTCGGAACTGAAGAGAAGGCGTCGGAAAAAAGAGAACGTGCGGTAATGGGATTCGTGTGCCCTGTGGAAGCTTTACCCTGTTGTTTTCTTTGTAGTCCCCCCCCTCGACGAGGATTAGCTTGTTGTTTCATTTACGTAAAGGGGAGCAGCGGATCTAAGGTTCGGACCGATGTCTTGGCTGGGTCAGCCGCTCGCTTGACCTGCATTTCTCGGCGACGTCCCTATCTTCGAGTGTGTGCGGCGAAATTAGGAACGGGTCCATTCCTCCCCTCGGTCCAAATAGGGGGTATGTGGCACACTTGGGGGGGTGGATATCAAGAACATTCACACTTAAACAAACACCCCTTCCCTAACTAAAAAAGTCAGCGCTTGGTGTTTGGTCTACTTTCATTACCATCAGAATTCTTTTCGTTTAGTCGTTAATGCCACGGATAGATTTTAGACTGTCTAAACATGCTAGGAAATATGGTTTCGTTCAAGTTCCACCTGCAATATGCATAAAATCCAGTGGAATCCAGACCACAAAGATAAGAAAAGGGAGATAGATTCCAGTGCGGATAGGTGCAAATACTCGTTATTTCCCCGAACAATCAGGAATCACAATAGTAAGAAGCCAAAGTCACCTTAGAACTATTAAAGACATTCAATTTACAAGTCAGGAATAGATTAAACTTTGTGTGGGCATAGCTATATTCGTAGGTGCATTTGGGTGTTAGTTGGTAGTATTCGGCTTGATATTTTTCAGCAAACTTTCTATTCAATTAAATGCGTTATCAATTTGGGTCATCAGTTGACCGGCACGATTTGGTAAGCTATCGGAGACATTCGGTGAGACATTGGTGAAGACGCTTTGAAAGAAGGAATTTAATGTCAGTCTTTTCTTAACTGCTGGTTACTCTTTCGACTTTATCATTTGTGATATGAGCAACTGAATTGCTTTCAATTACATTAATGGATTCCTTGAACTTGACCTCTTTGTTCTTACCTATGTTTGTGTTTTCGCGAAGAACACATGTAAATGTCTGTTAATCATTAGATAAAATATTCGTTCCTCTCCGAGGAAGGTGGCAGGTGGAATCGATGGGGAGCGTTGACTGGCTGGTTGACTGTAGGCATATCGGAAGGCGAGGTTTTCGTGAAAGAATTGAGGCAGGGAAGAATGATAAACAAGTGAGGATCCAATATCATTGTGCACTAAGCTGTGTAAACCGGCAGAGGGAATATAAGGGTTTAATCAGGGCTGCTCTATTTAGGTGAGCGAAGATTGAAAAAACTCTCAGCTGCTTGAAGAAGAACAGGGAATAGTGTTTAATAGTGAGCAGTTTTAGAAGAGAAAATGCGTAAAAATTATCGGATATTTCTATCCCTCGTTTTGCTTTCATTTATAAAATACTTAACCTTTTAAAAAGCCTCCTCTTCCACTCATTGGGGGAACATAGCCTGGATGAATGAATAAATGATGTTGAAATGTGAGTATATTTCACGGATCGAATCGAAGTGGCGTGCTCCAACTGGGTTGGCTGCTTCCATTTGCTATAGCGCCCGTGAGCCATTGGGTGTCGGACCTATTTGAAGGGAAAGAGTGATCCGGAATTCCACGAAACGCCGGCTATATCAGGTTGAGGGCGGTTCCCCGGGTGTCGTGGACACGAAAGCTTCGGTAAAACAACGTATTACGTTGAATTAAAAATTCCTGCTGGCACATCACGGGCAAGAATCTTGGAATGAATTCAATATTTTCTCTAGTAGATCGAGGAACGGTGTTCATTAATTTTGACACGCAAGTCGTCATGGCATCATACCATCCACAAAGCCCGAGTGTTAACTCAACATCGGCAGATCCGCACATGAAGTTTGTTTATTTGCCGAACCTCTCTCTCTCTCTCGTGATGAATATCAAAGGGAGTGTTATTTCAACGCATCGATCCTCCTTCTATTTGTTTTGATTGGAAGTTAAGATTTCTGGAAATTATATCACATGAAATCCACGAGGTTTCTCTCCTTTTTTTCAAAACATAATAATTATTTTACATAAATTTCTCTCTCTTAATGTTATATGTTGACTTTGTTTAGCGCTTTAAAATTAGAGGAAGATCAATGGTCAGCGGGCTGATAAATTCCATCGTTGTGACCTCATCGATTCAAAATGGAGTCCAAATCAGGATGTTCTGTATAATTATCTCTGTCTAATGTAGTACTTACGGAGGGAAAGGTGGATGCGGAGCATTTTATTAGCCACGGAATGCTGACGACCGTTATTGCGGCGAGAAGGTAAAGGGACAAGCAAGGAAGGGGGATAGACGTGTTGGGCAGAATGAAGGTAGGAAGGAAAGATGTGGAAAGGAAGAAGGGTTTATTGTAGTTCAGTGTACCAAGTTATGTTTTGTTAGGAGAGACAAGGGAATGTTTCTGTGTTCAGTCTGTCCATCCAAAATTCCTTTAAACGGTCGAATTTCAAATATTAATGCAGCGTGGCCGTCAGAGCTGTCATTTATATTCTAATATGGTGTACTCACTCCATTTTCAGTACTACGTACTTATGTTAAACGAAGGTTGAAGGCGAAAAGATTATGTTAATACGCATAGCACCGGACGCAAAACTTTGGAAAAGAAATCAAAACTGGGAAACTGGAGAACATTCCATGATATTAGTGAGTGTTGTGGAAATCTAAAAGGGCATACTAGTATTCTTTGTGGCTGGCATGATTCGCATTCATAAAGATGTATGCCCAATGCAAAGGTTTTTCTTATTAAATACTCAAATTATGTTAGAACTGTGTACTTTAACTCAATCTTTTTTGTCATTGTGAACATTCAAATTATGTCCCTTTTGAGTTTATCAATTATTAATGATCCTGATTCTTTCTTCCTCTTTACGCCTGAAATGATTAACTTTTTTAGACCCGTCTCGCCTCTTACATTATAAAAAGGTTGTGCTAGATAAAGAGAAGAGTGGAAAACTTTGAATTTCAGTAATCGGTGAAAGAGAAGCAGCTTATTTAGTTTTTTTTCCAAATGGTGATTAAGGATTTCTTAGGGTGCCTAGAAACGAGGCACCCTATTGGTCCAGGATTCCACGGAATGATAGAAGATGAATTGATGGGAGTGTTTTTTGGCAGTTTTAAATTAGCACCAATACCAGGGCTAAACTTTTCGGCGTTTGTAACCGATTTGCGAGTGATGTTTAGCTATTTGACTTCAGTGCCACGTTCGGGGGGGGGGGGATTACATCTAACTTTACTTACTCTTACATCTATATCTCCGCATCTACTTACTGTTCGGTTGTCGCCTTCCGCAGGCATCTTACTCCTTTTCGGCGGTTAGGACCTTGTGAGCTATCTAAATCATGCATACGTAAATTGAGAAGAAGATAGGAAGGAAGGGTTGGAGCTCTGGGAACTTCTTTTAGACAACTCTTATGGCCCCTTGAATCGAACAGTGCTTTCACGGTTTGTTGGATCCTTAGGCTACCCACCAAGTTAGACAAACTATTTTACCCATAAGATACCGTTAATTTTCTTGACTTTTATATGTATATTACGTTCGGCTCGGGAAATTGGTTGTCGTTGCAAGCTGATAGGCGTAGTTTCGAGACTCTTAATTTTTGGGTGTGGAGAAGGAAAAAATTAATCAGATGAAATAGAAAACATTCATAGGAGTACAATGGGCGGAGGAGGTGGAGAGAGGTTTGCTGTAGATAAACCAAAGGAGACAGGAAATGTGGATGCGCGGAGTTCTGTTTGGTGATGGAATGTTGAAGTCTGATAAGAGGGGAGAGTGTTAGGCAATTGGGGAGAAGGATGGAATGAAGGGAGGCAGGAATAGGAAGGATTCTATTGTTGTGTGGGCTATTTGGCTGTGTCTTGTCAGGTGAGGCGTAGAAATGTAGCGGTGGTCAGTCAGTGTGCCTGTTGGAAACATTCCTTAAACAAGAGACTCCCGGGTACAAAGATAATAATTCCTGGTATCATTGTAGAGATTCAAAGCCACGATCATGGATCGCTGCCTATTTCCAGTATTACGTGCGGTATCCATCATTTAAAAATAATAAGACAGTTATTTTTTTCGAGGAAAGTCTGAGGCTAGTCAAAGAACTTTAGTTCACCTTAGAGTTCTGGCGAAAGATTAAAAAAAATAGCTTTCTCCTTGATATTAAAGGCTGTTAAGATTATTTCGGCAATTCCCGAGGAGAAAACTTGAGTTTCTTTTCTGTCAGTTCGCCGTCGACTGAAGTGGCTACGTGAGTTCCAGGAATATCGCATTTTAACGAGGAAGCGGGAATTAAAAATTCATTCATGCCCCACGCGCTTCTCAACCCCATGGTTCTCTCGGTATTTTATTCCGCGACCGTCATCCCTCTTCCCTCCCACGCACACCTCTTGGAAATACCTAAAAGGCTCCTTCCCCGGAATATTTATTATTGCCGGCACACACCTTCCGTCCTTTCCCGGCAACTCTCCACCAATCTCCGTCCTGACAATCGGTCGCGTCCGAAACAACGCCCCCCTACTCTCCGGCAGGAAACGCCGGTAATTTAGCGGATGCTCCTCGGCGATTGTGGAATCCACGGTGTCATTCCAGAAATCAAATTAACAATTTTATGACATCTGGGTAGGAAATTATTCTTATTATTAACAATGCTTGTTCATCATCTGTCGCCTCTTTAATTTTAATATTTTTTTTTGGAAATTTCATGCCTTTTACGTGTACAATAATCCTTTTTTTTATAACTTCATTTAGTGTCAAAGAACCTGAATTTTCATGCCGAAAAGGAAGGATAGTTCGCGATTTTTTTCATCCGACCATCAAAATCCAAGTTAATTGGCATGTTTGTTCTTTATTTCTATGAATCCTAGCCATAAAAATGCCATTAGTCGAGCGTGTATGTTGAACAAATGAAATAAAAAATTATTTCACTCAGCCGAAATCTTTCTCCAAACAGCATTGAAGTAAGTTTGTAGTTGTAATAGGACTTAGTTTTACAAGTGAACACGTGTAAACGCCAAATGAAATATTTTTACGTCGGAAAACCTAAAGGTTTGGATAATTTTTTTTACGTAATGATATTTCTATTTATTTCTATTTTTCGTATACAATAGTCGTATAATCTTCGCCATTTATGATATACAAAGAATTACAGACAATCAATACAGCATATGTACATTACACATATACCATAGTGGTATGATCTTCATAATATACAATAGTAGTATACATTCAAAATTTATTACTGAAATACTCATCCTGTTCCTGCTAAGCCAGCCAGTTCAGGTTTGACAGCAGGTGCCACGTAAATGAAAAGGAGAGCTTAATGTGTGAGCAATTATAAAGCTACATATAATCTGTGTCAAGTTTTGTCCCAAGTCTTAATCCATTCGGTATAATAGCCAGTCTTTTATTCCTTCTTTCACAGTATTTACTGACTGGAATATTCTTAAATCTGTAGGTATTTCATTAAAAATTAGACGTACAGTTACCTCCAATTTTCTTCTACCTTGATTTGTATGAATTGTTTTTGTTATATATTTAATATTGCCCCTTAATGATAATTCCTTTTTATTTAAATCAGGAATTTTATATTTGTCATAAAAATAGTTTCCTATTGTAATGGCATATCTGTTCAGCCTGTGTACAGGCAGAATACCAAATTTTTGAAAGCTATTTCTTCCATTTGGAATATTTATATTTTTTGATGTAGCCTCAGACGCTTTCTCTATAGGATTTTTTGCTATTTATTTTTTAGTATATTAATTTTTGTCGAACCAGTGGATCCTCAGACGGTTACATCATATATTAAAACACTCTCAACCAGTGCAAAATACACTATTTCGATGACATTCAAACTTGCAAAACTGGTAATGTTGTGAAATTGACGAAGGATGTAATTTAACTTGTTATTTATTTTTAAAATATGTTCACTAAAGTTAATATTTTGGCCAGTGATTACCACCAGGTAATTATATTTATTTACTTGTTCCAGCATGGGGTAATTATAATTATTGGTGAGGTAATGTAGGCAGTAATGTGAATGAATCTACAGTTGAGTATCTATGATGTCAGAGGTTTTGTGTTTCACAAACTTGAATTTGGATTTTTTCTCATTGATAACGAGATTATTATCATGTACCCGTTTACTGATATTATTTAAGTCCAGTTTCATGCCCTGAATAGCTGCTTGTAGTACCCTATGCTTCGATATAAGTACTGCATCATCGGCATACAATATCAACTCGCAGAATCGACTGCACTTAAATTTATGTATATTATAAATAGTAAAGGGCCAAGAATTGATCCTTGTGGCACCCCTGATTCTATGTCATGATCTTCACTCTAAGAATTATTTATTTTAGAGACTAACTTTCGATCTTTTAAATAATTAGAAAGCCAAAGGTTGATGGGTCCATGAACTCCTATAAAATAAAATTTTTTTAACAATATATTGTGATCTAATGTGTCAAAGCAAAAAAAATCTATAAATTTTATTACCGTGTGAAGCCTTCTATCCATTCCACCTGTGATACTGTTCACAATTAGTTCAATTGTTTGTGTTGTCCCTTTATTTCTTTGGAAACAAAATTCAAATTTTGATATTGTTTCATACTTATTCCAGGAAATTCAGCAAATTGTCTGCCATCAACTTTTCCATGATTTTTGAAATTGCCAGTAGCATTGATATTGGGCGATAATTATTCAAGTCTTTATGAGATCCTCCTTTGTAATTAGGTCTTATGACAGCTTTTTCAAACCATTAGAGATTGTTGCATGATTTAAAATATCCTTTAATACTGCTATTATATTAGGGCACCTTTTCAGGTCCATTATTCTAATACAATCATGCTCCATTTGTTTCATATCCATTCCGTTAATAATCTTATGTATGTCATCCTCTGTTGATAAATTTATTACTATCCTATTTACTTCGTTCTTCCTATTAACCTTACTCAGCGGAGTTTTGCCACTATCTTTCAGGCAAGCTATTTCTTTGGTTAAATGTTTGGAGAATATGGAAGTGATCTCTTGAACGGAATTTATGTGACCAAAATATCTTTTCAGGTATTCAATTGTTGTATTCTTCATTTAATCTTTTCAGGTCTTTATCTGTATCTCAATTCATTTCTCTTTCTGTTAAACTGTTCAAAGTGCTCAATATTTTCCTCATGCTACCCTTATTTTCATTAATTTGATCTGTATGAAATTTATTTTTATCTTTCATTATTTCATTTCTGACATAGTACCTATATTTCTGGTATTTTATTCTATATTTATAGTATATCTATATTTTAGCGTTGGACTGCTGACCGGAGGGTCCCGGGTTCGATTCCCGGGCAAGGCACTCTGGGCACCTGCAGCTCCACCCAAGCCAAAGTGATTTTTCGGGTACCAGGTCTTCCTGGGAAACCGTAACCGGAACAGGGAAAGGAACTGGCCCCCCTACCCTGATGTGTGAATTTTTACACGCCGTATAGGGTTTAGTCCTGGGTGATCTCTACCTTCACCTACTAAACCGACCTTCGGGTTGATTACTGCGTTTTATATATATATATATATATATATATACATATATGTAGATGATTACGTCGACGTAACACGGAAGTGCCGAATAATAAATTGGACAGCAAAAAACAAACAATATAGAAACACATAAAAAGAACACTCACACGTTATTTCTTGATAAATTCGACGGAATTCTGCTCCGTCTTCATCGGAAGATAGAGAAGTAATGTATGTATATATATATATATATATATATATATATATATATATATATGTGTGTGTATATATATATATATATATATATATATATATATATATATATATATATATATACACATACATACATATATACACATTCACACGGTACTTATTGGTAAGATTAAAAAATTACTTGAAAAAAGACGAATTCTAAGAAGGTAGTGAAAAATCCTATACGAAGGGTGTATATTTTATTAAATATACTTTATTTTAAGCTAACCTCTCAGTTGGCGTCCTCGTTTCCAGCCATCTGCGAGCTCCGCCCATTGCCCTACTCCTTTTTCTCCGCGATCCCTCACCCCCCTCCCCCTTGGACACGCTCACCCCTCTCGAAACCCCCTTGGACACGCTCTCCCCCACCTTCCGAAACCCACCCACCCACTCAGCTCTATTCTCCCTCTCATCCATATTCCGCTCGTGTCAAAATATTCACAGTCTCGCTTTGGCGGGCGAAATGCGTCCGCATTCGGGGAAAAATGGATCACGAAAAAACGTCAAAATGTGTAAAAAAAAGGGTCGAGAGAATGCCATTAATAAAAATGCAAATCAAAGGCAGCGAACGCACGAAAATGAAAATGTTCAGATCGTTTCCTGTCTCCGTGAGGGAGGCGAGTGAGTGGTCTTAGGGAGATGGCAAATCATTTAGCGCTGACGTCTCCCCGAGAATCGTGTTATTCTTTCAATTTTTATTAGTTTCCCCTTCCGCTGCCCTAGCTCCGTTTCTCGGAATCCACTTTTCATTAACCCGCTAAGGAAGCCATTAATATTTTCTGGCGGAATGATTAAGTAGAATGCATAGAGAGGAGAAGGAATAATTGTATCTTTCCTGCGGACCTTATTCCGCGAATTCTTACTAGTTAGTGTCGTTCCTATTCAAGATGTCCGTCTTGGGAAAATCCGAAAAAATAAAGCGGCTTTCGGATTCTGTCCTCGAGTAAGTCACGTCGCCAGTGAAACCACGCGTAGCGCAAATAGAAGAAACAGCTCAATTCGCGGAGAATGTTTGCTGCGAGCGAAATAAGATGCCAACAGCAACCGATTTGAGATATGGAAATAAAGAACCGACTGCATGAAGGAAGACTGCATTCAATCAATCTTCGGATTGAAGGATTGAGTGAATGAATGGGATCGTTGACGTGGAACTGAGAATGAGAACTGAGAAAATCACGACACTGCTGTAAGAATTATGATGGGAGCCCCTCGTTGACCGTAAGTTTAAATAAATATTAAATTTACTGCGTACATTTGAGGTAGGTTACTTATCTAGGATGTTAAAGGCATATTTCAGTCCCCGACTTACTTTGGTAGGTCAGATCAAGCATGTCAAATCAGGGAGATTTATTGTTGAACGGAGAGATTTAAAATGTCAGTTTTTCCTCGTACCATTAAAGATCAAAATACTCGTGAGTGCGAAGGGGACAATTAGAATTGGTAGTGTATATATTTGTCGATATCCGACATATTTCTTCCTGCATGTTATTTTTTTATTTAATAGTAGACCCATATTTTCAACAGCTCTACATCATGATTTGAATCTAAGTATTCTGCTATTGAATATTTACTTTTTTGTGTGATTAGAATTCATCGAGTGCATGATCAAACTAATATTTGTGTGCAGGTTTACGTTATTTGGTTTAGCGTGTTTCGTTATTCTCTTCCTATGGGTGGTGACCTAACACCTCCCGCCACACGCCCCCACGACGGCTTGCGGGATATTATGTAGATGTAGATGGGCAGAGTGAAAGTCGTCTGCTTCTTAAGCCTGATCATAAGTAAGGAGCCGAGGCGTCTGGAATCCAAAGAAGGCACTAAAAGACTTGAGTGTGCTCTCCATGAGTCACTCAAGGTAGGAATGCGCGTGACGCCACTGAAGAATCCTCCCTAGTTGCATTCACGTTTGTGCACGTATCACCATGGGTGGGGTCTGTTTGCGCGAGATACCACCGCTTGTCACCAACGAGGGAGCATTTAATGTCCATTATTCTTTATTTTGTTTGACTTATCTTCGGGGAAGGTTAAATGCTTTGCTTGGATTGAACGGACGAAATGGATCTTGGCTAAGCTGCTGGTGTGTTTAGGGTGTACGGAGAGAGTGGTCCGAGTTTTGTCTTAGCATTCTTCTGTATGAGAATCCAAAGATTGCTACGATAGGTTGGTTGTGCATATGCCACACGTCCATCCCTCGCCCGGAGCCAAGTCGAACTAACGTCAGTTCCATTCTTTCCGCAATGTGATGATGACCTTAAAACTTTCCTCCCAGATTCTGGTTCAACCAGATCCCAAATCAATATCGTTTGCAAATCTTATTTTATCTCAGATTAATAATTATTATTTTATTCATTGCTTTGTTAACTCTTAACCTTGAAAATTAAAATTTCATTTTGATAAAATGCCCACGAATACAGGTTACATTGGTGATATTGGGTGCCCATGTAGTGTATTATTTATGGCTTTTGTTAGCATGCGATAATTGATCGCTTTATAAATAGATGAACGGAGAAGTGAACGGTTTTGGTTCTTTTGTGTCTCGTAAGCTATTGTTTGAATAAATTCAACTAAAACTGTTTCAAACTATTCGTGATAAATTAGAAAAAACACATGTGCATATCAAGTCTCGATAAATACCACACATTTGTTTTAGAAGATCATTGATTGACTTTTCTTGCCGTCTATGGTTATATTATTACATGTTATCGAGAACATACGTAAAATCTGACCACTCATTTGAAAGGCTTCAACGTAATGTGCATTAAGGACGAGTACGCTTTAGTCTCGATGCATATTGATATGATGTGTCATGCGTTGTGTTCTTCTTGGACTTGGAGTTCCTTTGATTTGTTTGGTGCATAATTGATTAACGTGGTACTAGTTCGAAGGGGATTTCCTAGATGCATTAATTGCGTGTCGTGCATCTTTCGGGATTAAAATATGTATCGCAGAGCAATACACCTTTTTGTTCGGAATATCTGGATGTCCTCACTCACTCATCAATAGATGTTCTTTCGGGGTCGTTAACTGACACTTATTCAAATTATATATTCCAAAAATTATCTATTTTTATGTGAAATAATTTTAACCTATGGAAGTGAAAATTCCGGTTTTTAATTTCTCTGCGATACGGCTCTCACCGGATTCATTACTTTTATTTATCATTATTTTCAACCGGAACTTGGGAATTCATCGGTGCAATAGATTGTAAACACTTCGTTACCTTTCGGAGTAAGAATGGTTTTGGCTGAGATTAAGTTAATGAATACGGATGGCCTTTGGCAGGATTTCGGCGGGCGAGTAACCATTGGGCCTCGAGCATGTTACTGATATACTACCCAGTCCAATTAATACGCGAACTGAGGCCATGAAGACCTTATTTTTCAAAATTTAGTCTACATCGATTTTATCCCCTTCAAAGCATTCTCCATTCGTTGCTATGCACTTATTCAATCTTCTTTTCCACTGTTTAAAGCACCCCTGGAAGTCCTCGGCAGTTAGGCTTTTTAGTTTTCTCGTCGTTTCTTGCTTTATTGTGTCCACATCTTCCCAATGATGTCCCAAAAATTATCTATTTTTATGTGAAATAATTTTAACCTATGGAAGTGAAAATTCCGGTTTTTAATTTCTCTGCGATACGGCTCTCACCGGATTCATTACTTTTATTTATCATTATTTTCAACCGGAACTTGGGAATTCATCGGTGCAATAGATTGTAAACACTTCGTTACCTTTCGGAGTAAGAATGGTTTTGGCTGAGATTAAGTTAATGAATACGGATGGCCTTTGGCAGGATTTCGGCGGGCGAGTAACCATTGGGCCTCGAGCATGTTACTGATATACTACCCAGTCCAATTAATACGCGAACTGAGGCCATGAAGACCTTATTTTTCAAAATTTAGTCTACATCGATTTTATCCCCTTCAAAGCATTCTCCATTCGTTGCTATGCACTTATTCAATCTTCTTTTCCACTGTTTAAAGCACCCCTGGAAGTCCTCGGCAGTTAGGCTTTTTAGTTTTCTCGTCGTTTCTTGCTTTATTGTGTCCACATCTTCCCAATGATGTCCCCTCATCACTTTTTTGCATTTTGGGAATGGGAAAAAGTCGCAAAGGGGGGCGAGATCTGGCGAATAAGGAGGATGATCAAGGATCAAGGTGATTGAATTTTTTTACCAGAAAATGGCGAACAATTGGGCGAAGCAACTTTTGGGCGGTCACGATTTTTGCACGTATTTTATTTTCAACCCAAACGCATGCAAGTCTCTGCTGTCCTTTTGTCATCGTTGCTGTGCAACAGGGTTTTGTTATCATTTCAAGAAATCCCATGCTTTACGTGGAATAATGGGATTGTCCTAAATACTGTTAGATCGCTTTGTCTTAACCGTGCAGCCATCATCATCACGGGTTGTAAATCCGAGAATCGGTTTTCAGCGGCAGTTTCCGTGTTCCCATGAGCTGAGGGCGCCATACGTACAACGGGGCACCATACGTACGAGGGTCATCCGGAAAGTAGTACCCGTTCGTGCCGCATGAAGTGCTGACGACGCGAGTAGCCGCTGGACGAGGTCAGATAGCTTCAGTGGCTTGTCTGCCTTCTCTGAGCCAAGTTGCGTGACGCTAGCATTGCCTGTGTTGTTTCTGTGATTGTTTACAATGTTTAAAAAAATTGAGAATGCCGCCAGTTGTGAAGTGAGGGCAGTGATTAAATTCCTCAATGCAAGAAACGTTCGCCCATGTGATATTCATCGCCAATTAAAGGAGGTGTATGGAGACAATGTAATGGACGAGTCGTCTGTTCGGCGGTGGTGTCGCAACTTCAACATGGGGAGGGGGAACACACACGACGATGAGCGTTCGGAGAGACCGTCTGTCATTACAGACCAACTGGTGAGCTCAGTTGACGAATTCGTGAGGAACGATCGGCGCGTCACAATTGATGACATCTGTGAGCATTTTCCCAATGTTTCTCGAACAATTGTTCATGAAATTGTTAAACACCATCTGCATTATGCAAAAATTTGTGCAATATGGGTCCCTCGCGTATCTCAATGAGCTGGCGGCGAAGGACTATGCAGCAGGAATACAGAAACTTGTCACACGTTATGACAAATGCCTTAATTTGCTTGGAGATTATGTTGAGAAGTAGTTTAAAGTATCCTCTTTCAAATAAAATTTTTTATGTTTGTTAATATTTACTTTTGTGTCTTTATTTCACGAACGGGTACTACTTTCCGGATGACCCTCGTACAACGGATTCATTCCTTTATGTGACCCACTGTGATCGGATTTGAATGGCGCCCGCCTCTCGGGAAAACAAGCGATCCGAGTTCCATTGCTTTTCGATTCAATCGCTGAGGGATCGTGTTTATTATTCCACGCGGAAAAAAATGATATTCCGCCTCAAGGAAAAAGGTTAGGAGCGTCTGAAGGTCGGACGACCTTTTAGGAAATCCAGAATGGGAACGTCCAAAAAATCCAGTCCATCCAGTGCTCGCATTGCGTGAGATGTTACGGCGCGAAATGATGGCCTCAGTGAAATCCCTATGAGGTAATCTTATTTAGATATGACCGTGGATCATGTTTAAACGTTGATGAGAAATATTCACAGTTTGCGTATTCATTACTATGGAGGCCAATATTATTTTTGTGGGTTCCCTTGCAAATCCTCGATTACGGTGCGACCACATTTTATTCTTTACTGGTATATTTCAATCTTATTAGTAAAAGAATTTTCTCTTTAAATGCATCCTTTTCTTAAAATAAATCCTTTTTAGTTTTCCAAATTTGGCTAAAACGGAAGAATTTTTTCTGTTTTAATCACCTAAAATATAGAAAGTATAAAATTGAGCTTCTTACCGCCTCTTTTCAGACCAAATGTATTAAATAATACTTCCTTAAGCCGTAAATTGTGTGTGTATTTGTAAGTTCCCGAATACGGTCCCTGGATTTAATTTCCTAGTAAACCTATTACGAAAATACCTCCGTGTAAATGTGATCGTTCTAATATTTTAATTTTGCATATTGATCCCTGACGAGGGATTAACTTTCCCCGAAAATCAACGCACAAATGTCTCTCCCCGTACCCTTTTTACTTTCACAGTGGCATAAAAAACCATTTTACGGCCTAAAGAAGTGTTATTTAATATAATAAACTAAAATGTAGACAACTAATCTCAAACAGAAGCCAATGAACATCATATTTGAGAACGAGAGAGGTTTTCTTAAGACAAATATTCCAAAGAATAAATGTTTCCCAGACAGTTACTCCATAAGCGGCGATTTAAACTAACGCGCGTTAACATTCCATGTTCTCCTCCCACTTGCTGCCGTGGTAATGGACGCGGGATTGAACAACGCCGCCTGACGAGCTGGAGGAGGCTACATAAGTGGGGTGGGTGGGAACAAATCCGTGATGCTCGCGTTGGGGAATATTCAGCGTGGAAAATGTCGAGAGCATTGCGGGAGGCGTGCACGTCTAATCGCCGCGCCGACCGAGGCTGAGAGGCACAGCGCTCTGGTGACGCCGTCCTTGGGAGCTTTCGACGGGAAGTGAATTTTAAACGCTTCCCGTCACTCCTCAGCTTTCCCGCCCGAGAAGGCGGCAAATCCCGGTGGCCGTCGTTCGCCGAGAAAGAGAAAGGCCCCTCTCCGGTCGAACGGGTGCGGAAAGTGGAGTGGTCTTCTTTCATAATCGTTCTCTCACAACGCCTCGAGATAGCCGTGATCGTATAGTGGTTAGTACTTTGCGTTGTGGCCGCAACAACCCAGGTTCGAATCCTGGTCACGGCAGTGTTTCATACACTGAAACGGCACGAGGTATATTTTTTTCTCTAAAGATTTTTAAAAAATTTCTCACTTATTTGATACATTTTTTCAATTCGCCAGTTAAACGCAAAATAAAATTTTTTTTGATGGTCATATTTTATGTTTTCCATCGCGTATCTGTAACATTCGCGCATATGAATGGTTCCATTATAGATCCCAGTGAAACTTATACTTATAAAGTTCCGGGAAAATATTGGCGTAAAATTTGCGGATGTATTGAAAAAAATATTAATATTAATAATTGCAGCATTTTATTGCATAGCATGTTTCTACTTGGGTAATGTTACGATGAATAAATGTTAAGATTTTTCATGGATCCCTCATACTACAGCATTCGTTCCCCCCTCATAATTGGCTAGTTCAATCTTTTCTATTCGTCTTGTTTATTTGAGATACTTTTAGATGGTGGGGTTTTTTGTGCTCAGCGTCCATCTTTTCCTATTTTATAACGAATACAATCCTGATACTTTGAAAAAATCTGAAATTGAGTACTTAAACAATTGCATTATAATTACGAAAGCTCGGTTTTTGTTAATAATAGCATGAGTTAAAAAATGGAGGAGAATTCCTAGTTTCTTTATAAACACTGGCGTGTCAGGCAGTTTTATATGCTTCGTAGTGATCAAAATATTCATTAAACTGTTATGAATGGTCAATCTATTTTTATACACCCGGAAAGGCTACTCATTCTATTGTATCTGAAAAATTGTAAAATACTTAAAATGAATTCTCAAACGATACAAACCCTGCCGTTTGTTCACTTATGATTTTTGCGAGCAGGTCAAAGTATCACTAGCATTCTTTTTAATTATCCCCGTAGTGTGCCAGCTGAAATTCTACACTTGTCTTTTGCGTGAAAATTAATTCTTTTAAAACATTACTGTCTTGATAAAAAACTCATAACAAATAATTTGCTATTGTATATTTCCGTTGCTATTAAACTAATTTCTCCCTCAAACTTTTGGGAATACATTGAGCTCTTACCCTCTTCAATGTCTTTATTGCATCCATATGAATCAAGGGAAAGAATCAATTTTTTTTCCTTGCAATTAAATATTCTATTTAAAATATTTTATTTGGATTCACTAATCCGTGAAATTTATAAATACCGCTTTGGAAATAGAAGAATGTTTATTTTATTTTGGCGCGTGGTCTGAAAAGTCAATTACGTTCCAATTTTCTGGAAAATCTTATTTAAATCATTTCAATTATCCTGGGTTTCCACGTTTACCAAAGTTATGTAATTAAAGAACCTCGCGTGCGTTTAGTCAAACAACGGTTGTGGTATTAATGGCGTTGAATTCACTCTAGCGTAAGTCCTATATTTTACTATGATATATTTGACTGAACGCCACTTTGTCTCTTGAACCGTGATATAGAACGATTAGAAAGAATGATATATATGTTTGAATTTGGCGCATTAAAATGTAATAGGGGCAGTTATTTTCATATGTTGCAGCCTAATGAAAGAAATATAGTTCCTCAAAAATTGTCTGAAAATCAACCAACAGATGTTAATACCACGTAAGATAAGTTTCATTGATGGGCTTCTCATATGAAATTGCATAACTAAGGTAATTCTATTGCCTAGTTCACATGTTGTTATATAGTCGTTGTTAGTGTTGTTATGGCTTGATTAGTTTAACAATTATTTGGCATTTCCATATTGAATTTCCCTTGCATATATAATTTCAAAATAAAATAGTCAATAGGCTCGAATGAGTGATTCATTAGCGTCAATGTACTTAGAAAGCAATTTCATTCATGTAATCAATTCATGCGTAATATGAACAATATTTGTGTCTCGACCTTTCCTTATCAGCAATCACAGCACTTTACCAAGATTTTCTTCAATTTAAAATTAAAATATCACTCTTCGTTTCCTCTGGTAACATTCCGATAAACATTTGCCCTTGAACGTAATTCGAAATCTTTCAGGTCCGTGCCGTTCAGACTACCCAAAGCGTTTATTAGTAAATTATAAAATACGCACTCAAACTCTTAATGAGACTGCACGTAAAAGTATGCATTCACCTATCATTCTGATTTTCTTCTTGTGTAAGAGTAAATATTTCATTCATGACTCATATTTTAATTAAAATTAAATATGTCCACAGTCTTCCTGTCCTTTTTGAATTCCGATAGTTGTAAAGCAGGAAAATGGTTGATCCACTCATTTTGCTTACAACAAATAATGTTTTCACTATTTTTAAACGCAATTCATGCATTGGAGAAATCTCAGAGAGGCTACAATAACCAAAGGATATGGTATTGACAGAGATAATGGAAGCACTTGTTGACTTAATGGAAGCGATTGATAACTTCCTTTAGTAATGGATGAGATTGGGTGACAGATGACGACGGAAACGCGCGTTTCTGCTGAAAATATTGAGGCTTTACTTTAGTGTTTAAAATGCACTTTCAAATATTTTAAACTTCATACGACTGTGCATTGCAAGAAAATAATAATGACTTAACTATTTTAAGCAAAGTTTGTCACGTGTGCTCATGGGAAAGTCGATAATGACTCGAGAAAACTAAACATCGGTGTCAAAACATGAAATTACCCGTTTGGACATTTCCCTGATAATAATTTACCCCCCCCCCGTTCGTGTCCGTTTCTTTGGAGATAATCCAAACATATAAACCGCATGCTCAGAGTTTAAAATTAAGATACTACTTACAAAGTCTTCAAAGAATTATGCATAAAATATTCGAAATTAACTTGACTTCAATTAGCAGTGCTTCTTAAATTACGACAATCAGCGTGTTATTCGTTTTTTTTATCGCTGCTGTTGGAGTCACTCCCCAGGGCGGCGTCAATTAACCGGAAAATCTCGATGCAACGCTCATGCACTAAAGAGGGGCTCTGTTCACGCACCCCTAGGGTTTGGGTGGGGGGAGGGGTGGAGTCCCCCCCCCCTGATGAGACATTCCAGGCCAATGCCCTGTTTTCTCATGCTTGCATGGGCATCGGGATGGTGTGAGGATAGCCCTCGCATGCCACACACGAATCACATATGACGTGTGGCGAGTGCCATCCCCCCTTAGGTAGGGAGTCCCCCCCACCCCCTGCTCCCACCCGCCCCCTCCCTCGAGTAGTCGCATTCCTCCCAAGGCCATATTCCGGGGTCCTCGCCCATCGGCGTCTTCCCCCGCCCCCTCCCCCTCGCCCTTCTCCCGCCCACTCAAATCGAATTCCCTCCTTATCGCCCTTGCCCCCCTCCCCACCCCCCACTCCCCCCATTCCCCGCTCCCTCCCGGCCGCTTTCTTTTCTGTCACGCAAAGGCAATTGCCACAGCCCCCCCAGCCCTTTCCCTCCCTCCCTTCCCCTCCTCCTCTGCTCCTCCTTTCCGCACTTCCCCCTTCCCGCCACTCCCTTTCCATATTTCCCCTGCAACAATTCCCTGCCTCTTGAACCAGTGTTACCAAATTTGGGGATTTTTCGAAATAAAAGTTACGCCCCCACTCCCCAATTATCTCGACCGTATTCATATTTATCCGGCTATGTCATGCAATTGATAGATTCTTCATGTTCTTTGACATATATCATCGCCGCTTTATTCGTTATTACTGAGGAGAGAGCGCAGCTGTGGAAGACAATACACAAAACTGTCCCCCTGAACATTAATTGCTCAACTGGGAAATGCGAATTGCAAGTCAAATAATGCCAGGACACGCACGGCGCCATCATTAATTGACTGGAAACGTACGATGGCAACTATAATGTAAAAGCCAGTCTAAGACGAATACAAATGAAGACTCGGGAGGCGCTTCTTTAATGGGGGGCACGGAAAAATAGATGGGACCTCGTTGGAAATAGGCTAGATTCCATCTGACGGATTTTGCGTGGGAACATCTAATGGAAACGTTCGGAATAGGTCCCTTTTCACGTTTTCCAGGTCACATTTGGAACATCTGGCGAGCAGTTGGAATCCCTAGGATAAAATTTTAAGGAATTAAGCCAAGTACTAGTAAGCTCCGCTTTATTTGTGAAAAGTCGTCGTGAAAAGTGGTGTGCCTGTGATATAGAGGGTAGAGAGAGAGAGTAGGGTGCGAGTACCTTCTGACGCTTAAATACGTATTTAGACGATGCGTGGGTTTTCATAAACCTACAGAATCGTACGAGTAACTCGAGATTATTTGGGAAAATTCACTGTGTTGACTGTTTGAAACGTCCTAGTAAAAACATCAAGATTTGAGTATAGTGGTGACGGCTGAAGTTCTCATTTGTTTCCTCGGAAAATGTTCGATCATAACAAATAATATGTACCGAAACAGCGCACGATCGAAAAGCGCACTGGTCGTCTCCCATTTTTTTGACGCACGCCATATTGCCGCATAGTTCCAGAGTTAAGGCTGCTACTCCTTGAACGCCCTTTGGCCACCCACCTCTATGAGAGTGTTTAGGATGTGGAATGGATTTGCAAGTGCAGGCACGTGATGTAATAACCATGGCTGGCGAAATTTTATTGGAAAAAGTAGATACGATGGTAGGCTGAAAACTAATGCACTCATTCTTGTAGACCACAAACAAAATGACCTTCAGAAGCACTCCTGGTGGCATGAGGAAGTAACATTCCCCCTCAACACGCATGAGCAGGTTTGAGGTCGTTACATTCATCCAGTGTATGTTGAGAAGCGAGTCCAACTGGGTGTTGATATCGAATATTTGCCTTCACCTCATCGTCCGAGGTGTAATGATTACCCTTGAGGCGTCTCTTGAGTTGAGGAATAATATAAAAATCGCAAGGCGCAAGATAGGGGGATTGAGTAGCGTTTTATTTGTTCTCGTCTGTGAGAGGGCGTGGCACCCATCGCGCACAGATTTTACGGTATTATAATTGTACAATAATGAAGCCGACACGTTCCTTGGATATTCCAATATGGTTTGCGATACGCTTTTGTGTGATTCGTCGGTATTTTGGGTTGGTGTGGTGGCTAAGGTACTGACTTCCCACCCTGAGGGCCCGGGTTCTAATCCCGGCGGCGAAGGATATTTGTCAGTTGTGTACCCATCTCTACTTGAGGTGCTTTGTGGAGAGTACTTCAAGTGAGTACGCCGTCCATTGGATGGGACGTTAAGCGCCTTGGCGCCTTTTGTCAAGAGCAGGCCAGTGCCGACGCCGGGTTTCCCTTCCCCCTTCAACCTTTCCTGCCCATCCCTAATGGCGCAAATGGCCTATCAGCTGTCGGGTACCTCCCATAATAACTGCTCCCGATTCTTTGATACATTTTTCACTTCTCATTCGCCTTTATCTGCGAGGCGTTTGAACTATTTCCCACAAGATGTCATGACCATAAAATGTTTTTTATTACTGGTGGAATGCCATCTCTGTTATTGCTTCGACCACGTAGTCGTACGTGGGATGCGAACTCTCAAATCTTCAGAAAGGATTCGTGTGCTCACCAAATTATTATTCAATCTAATTCGAGACATCATTTTTCTAAAATATTGGCTGGGTACGCTACGCAGTGTTTAAGAGAACACCCAATGGCCCGATATCTCATGTCTACATCTAGAAATAACTTGAAGTACGCAATTGAACCAAACACGGTCGAGACAAGAAAGCCAATCCTTAAGAGTCTCCTCCATTTCCTGTGAGTGGGGTTTGACGATATGATGAGGGGGAAGGCAGAAATGACAATAGAGCAACGCTCTAGAGCCAATACAACCGTCAAAACACGCTCTTTACACAACAGATAGAAGGGGAAAGTAGGAGGAAATTAATTTTTATCAACTTGAGGTTTGTCAACTGAAATTCCGTTGCTGGGCGGATCTGAGAGTGCGTTTTCATGCAGATAGGGTAAACTGACAGGAAGCTGAGGGACTGTGTGAAACAGCATCGCTCCTGTTTCCATGACAGAGAAGCAGCATCCCTGTTTGCTGACAATTTATTTGACAACGGCCTAGAAAGTGACCTCACTGGATCCAGGCCTACCTTTCTTGAGCTATGAAAATCTTAGAAGGTGCAAGTTTTGAATGCTGCATACGTGCCCGGCGACCTCCTCAGTGCCCCGCTCATTCTTCCTCAAACTTTCACCTTATCGCTAACACTTCCACGATCCCAAGTCCCCGCAACTCACAGGATTGCCCGCCAGAGGTCCTGTTCTCCTCCCACCGCCCCAACCCAATCCGCGCTTCCTCCCATCGCCCTGCTTTTCCCTCGTTTCCATCGCTGCATAATGGTTGAGGTTCACTCTCTCGTATCCTATTTGCGTTTCAGCTAGCAACGAAACTCTTTGGTTTTGCAGCTATATTCAATTTTTTATGCATTCCAATCGACACTTGATAGATTTCAATTAACGATATTTATTGGGGAAGTTACATGCATCCTTAGACAAAACATTTTAGTTTTCCATGTATTAATAAATAAATTATATTTCACCTATAAGGATTTGCATCGCGAATAAAAATGATTCCGTTCGAACTGCGATACGAGTTGAAAGATGGAGAAAATAACGTGACAAAGTGCTGTGACAATCGATTAATAATGGCTTATTTATATGTACCAATTCTCTGGTGAATCACTGCCGACGAATATGCAAAATTCCACCCGCTCAAAACATGACACTGGGTTTTCTTTTGAGAAACCATTTGATCTGGCCACGCATTTTGCTATTCGATTGTTTTCCATGATATTTAACCATTTGAACAATGCATCAGGCGCTCAAATCCCCCTCTCCGCCCCCCCCCCTCTCCCCTTGCCCTCACCCACTCCTCCCCACGATATGCGCAGTCTTCATTTTTCAATGAAATTCAAATGAATTGGGAACTAAACCAGTTTTCATTGATTTTAATAAGAAGTGCGTAATGTTACCTTGGATATCGTGGTGTTATGTGGTCAATCTATATCCGAATCCCTTCGCGTTAGAATAAAGGACAAGCGAACTGAAAATCTTGAGAAAATAGACGTTTGACTTGGCCGTATATATAATTTTGAAAACTGAAAAGTCAGCTAGGCAAATTGTTGCTGTCAATTTCAGCTCAGAATGCAAAGGGTTCTCAGCATCAGTTCCTGCTGAGCAGATTGATGGAGTAGTAGAGCGGGATTCGTATTACCTTTCAGCGAGGGATAGCGTCAGTTATGTGTTATAATATTTTATCCACCAAATTATTTCACTGTTCTTTTAAAAAGGTGTTTCACATCTTTCCTTTTTCACTCTTTGAAGCTTTTATTTTCAGCCGAATTTTATGGTCTATGCCACAGAATTTTGGTAAATGCCAAGTTTTATTTTTTCATTAGGATATTTTAGGGTGTGGCTTCAGTTAGGATGGAGTTTTAAAAATTATTTTAAATTTTTCTTCTCCCAATTTTATGGACTGAGGCGAAGGATTTTAGTGCTTTACGGGAGTCTGATGTGAGTGAGGTCATCACGGGGTGTCTGGGTGTCACAGCACGGAGTCTGTCTGAAAACCGGAAGTGCTCTATGGAGAACGGACAAACCTCCTGACTCCATCCAGGCCTCGTAGAAGGGAATGTAGTGTATACATTAGGATATCGATCTTAGGATTTCAACGTAAATCCACGTTTTGTAGGCCCCCTGGGCACGTTGAAGTATTATCCTGGTCACTGTCCTTGTGTGTGTGTGTGTGTGTGTGTGTTAATGCTTGATTATAGTTCTGCTTTTAATTGCAAATTGGGGTCACGATGAATCAAATGCGAATTTTGAGCAACTGTAAACTTGATATTTAAAGGTTTGATTTATATTTTAAGGAGTGATTAGATTTTTTTAATCAGATTAAAAACTTTACTGATTGACATTTTTATCATTTATCTCGGTAGAAATCTGAAAAGTTATTAATTAATTTAGATTAAGAATAGTAGATTCCCTTAGGTTTTTTCTTCAACTGCTGAATTGCACATTTTTATTTTTGAATAATGTTTTAGGATATATTTTGATTTATTTAACTTTTCGGGGATATCATTGTCTCTCGAATTTTATAGTCCGTCTTTTTTTTCGTAGTGCATCAAATCTATATATTTCCGGAATTTCAAAGATATTTCTGTTCGTATAAAATCTACTGGTCCAAATCTGCGCTAACTAATGACTAATTCACAAATCAAGCGAAAATTGATGGACACCAGCTATACGAAGAACTGAATTTTAGAATAGGAAATTATCAACAAGAGATTCCACTATCGAAGGCACACTAAAACATTTTTGAAAAATCTATTTCAATATTGGAATGTAATATAAATTGTTTTATTTCTTTTGTTTATCCAGCGATTGATTGTTTACTTATTTCAGGTAAACATGAGTGATTGGTGGTCGGAAAAACCGCAAATGTTTACGTATGCCATCTGATTCGTGCACTTATAAGCATACGTTGAGCAGCCATGATGGCAAGACAAAGAAAGCTAATTTCAATTCGTTAATTTCCTCAGATACTGTTTAAGCCATCAATACAGTTATCAACCCAAAAGTCGGTTTGGTTTGTGATTGTAGAGTGCACTCAGTACTAAGTGTACCATATACAACGCGTGAAATTCACCTTTCAGGGTTGTGTGCCTACTCCCTATGCCGGTTAAGGTGTTTCCTATGAACTCTGGCCCTACCGTTAGTATGAAGGCAGATAAAGAAACTTCGAACTTCCACATAAAGATTTGATATTTCACACGACCATGGTTTCGATCCTGCGCCCTGATGATGGTGCGTAGCATCTAAACCATGGTCGTGTGAAGTATTAAATCTTTATGTGGAAGTGCAAAGTTTCTTTTTCTGCCCTCATCATGAAGGAATTCCACAAATTTAATCCTGAAACAGTTATGTTCTACAGTCAGTAGACCAACTCCCCACCCCTGGACTACTGCGACCCCCACGGATATTATTACGAAATAATAATATTGTATCGTTGGGGGAGGGAGTAATTGATTGTGATCTCAATCAATGAGGCATGTTATTACTGACTTAATTACCATTCTTAACGTTTGACTTTGGCAAGGTCATCGCATATGGTAATTTCCTTTATTGGTTGATTATTATTAATTTTTACTTAATGACAGTTTTTGTTTTGCGAGTGAGTTTGCCGTAAGAATTTATGAAATCCATTCCATACTGGAAATGTCTGACTTTTCAAAGCTTACTGTGATGTGTTAAGGAATGCAGGTAAATATGTATAGTTCATAGTTCATGATTGAGATGGCATTGAGATTGTTACTCTTAAAAATTCGAGGAAGCGCTCGCAGGTGATGTAAGCTAAAAAAATCAGAGCGTATGGCGTTGCGAGTGGTGATTGGTGGATGGGAGGGGGAGCAGGCCGGCCGATCGCGATCACTGCTGGGGGAACGCGTTCGGCGAGAGTGCCGGTCAACCGTCTTTTTGTCGGAGATTTCCGTCGATATATAAGACATGGCGTCCTGCGCTAATGACATATCATTGCTGGCTAAAAAGGTTTCAAATTATTTCATACCTATTCTCAAACTAAAAAAAAATACTGTCAATTATTATTGCAATTTTAATACATCGATAAAATCGATATGTTTTGTTTTTACTACAATTTACTTCAGCACAAAAGTTCCTTCATTTTGGCCGACCACATTTTTGTTTTACTTTTATCGCAATATCCTTTCAGGCGGAAATGTATTGGTTTGTTTTATATTATAATTTTCAAGACAGAAACAGATAAAAACTTTCTCTCATTTTGCGATCACGCATATAAACATATATTTGCTCAGCTCTCTATTCCATTTTTCCACACTTTTGCTGATGCTTCCCTCAGCAGAGATGTTGTCCAATAGTGACGGACCGCTGATAATAGCTCAGATTGTGTACGAATCAATTTTCACTGTCATGTTTGAATGAAATCTGTTCGAATTAATACGGAAAATATGTATCCTCCGTCAAATATTTATCAGAGAATAAACTGATTAACTTGCATTACTTAATATATCCTCTGAGATGGGTGCAGGTTTCTCAAATACAAACAGTGCAATAACTGCGTGGATGCTGTCCTGAGTTGTTTTGCCATATCTCGTTTTGCCGTGGATGCTCGTGTTTCGTTGCCCATGGCCCAGTATGACTCCACTGCCTCGCATAAAATTCCCACTCTCGTCCCCCTTCTAGGCCCCGTTTCCTCTCGCCCCCCCCCCACAACCTTCCCCACACCCTCTTCCCTCCACCCTCGCAATAATACCTCAAGTGTTTTGATGGAGAGATCCCAAGGCGGATTACACCGCGTTCCCTCGCTCCCATGAGTCACGAGAAAGACTTATTTTTTCCGCCGTCACAACCACTTCGCACTCCGCCTCTCCTCCCTGGCGTTTGCGCCGAAAAGCGACGCGCACACAAGCACACACGCACACACACATACAAACACGCGTGGGAACGGCACATAATAATATCTAACCGGCGCCGACTCGGATATTTTATTTATATTTGCGCCTTCCACTAGTCGGGTGAAGAGGAATGCAGCATCAGTGCCGCCCTCGAGCGAGCGAGCGGGCGCTCTTGGTACTACGAAGCACGAAACAACGATTTCGCGCCTCCGACGGCGATATTTGAAAAATCGAGTATGAGCGACTGGTGAGGAAAAGCGGTTGGACTCGTTTATAGTTACATCCAATTAGGCATGGTAGTTCAGAGGAATACATCGCTTTTCCGTTAAAGTATAGTCAGTCGCTAGCGTAAAACAATTAATAAGGAATTAATCAATTTTCGAAGTAATTTCTTTTCAAGTAATTTTTTAGTGCATAAGATTAATGCCTAATTCTTTTTATATAACTCGTATCTTTCAAAATTATGGTTGAGTCCATCCTGAAAATATGTAATAATATATTTTACTTTTCAATAGTTTTCTTCTTTATTGTATGATATAATTCTAATAAATTTGAAAAACAATTTCAAAGGGGTCATATTGTTTAAGTGTTATAGTACATGTTACTGCCGTAAATATCCCTTTAGCTACCCGTAAATGTATCACTTGCCAAACATGGGTCTTCCAACCGCGATTTCGTGCTAATAAATGAAGTAAATTATAGAATATTGAGCGCCAGCGAAACTTTCGAAAAGGAATAATTAATTTCTCATCACGCAAAACGTACAAGGTTTATATAAAAATTATCGGGAAAAATTCTGGGAATAGATTTGTTCATAGGTAGCACTACAATGCCTCAAAGTTCATTCCTTGAGCGTTGACGCACTTATGCCAGCGGCTTTTCCACGACTCAAAGGATCCCGGTTGGCGGATTCCAGAAGGTCCTTAAGGGTAGTCGAGCAAGCTTCTTTGACGGCACTAAGGGTCCCAATAAGTTGCCCTTTGAGGGAGGATTTCACTTCTGGGATTAGGAAATACTCTGCTGTGCCAATTAGGGACTGTTATGCGGTTGGGGAATCGTCACAATGCCGTTGCAGAAGGTCTTCGCTAGCAGACACTCGACTCTGCTTTTGGTCGCCCACCAAGACTTTCGGGACGAGTTTAGCGCAGATCTTTCGTATCGCCAAATTTTCACTGGTAATGACCTGCACTGTCACTATCTTATCAATGACAATATACGATCTGCGAACATTCGAACTCTTAAACGACGGTCTGAATTCAGCACTTCACGCACACGCGAGGAAAAAATTGTTATCAATACTATTTATTCAAAACGTGTGATCCTAACGTTAATCAGATGATCTGCTCTGAATGAAAATCGTGACGGCGCTATTAAATTCATGTTATAATGATCTATTTCCGCTACCACCAAGGAAAATCAAGGGGAAAAGGCTGTGCGATTCGTTTGTTCTCATGTGCTTTGCCGAGTGAGGATGGAGCTGTAAGGCCAAAATCACGGCTTCAAATGTAATTAAGTGAATGCTAACACTCTTCTGACCCTGGCTGGTATTTTCCTGGTTTTTTCAAACCCCTTTCAAAAGATTAATTTCAGATACTTTTCCCACTGCATTGGACTCTTTCGACCAAGAGTCTAACCTAATTTTCTCGGCTCCTGGGGCATAATGGCCTCTCAACAATCGCTGGCCTAGTGATTTCGGCAATTGTATGGATTTGTTTGGACCAGGAATGTTCCATTGAATGAACCATCTTACTATTCCTCCATCTTTTGTAAAAAAAAATTGCCAGCGAGATTTCAAAGAGTACCGTCAGAATATAATTTTGTTATCTTGACTGCGATTGTCACTATAAATCTCCGTTCACTTAATTTTCCTTATAGATATACTTATCTAGACTACTACTCTACTAGACTACATCTACATCTACATAATACCCCGCAAGCCGCCGCAAGGGCGTGTGGCGGGGGAAACTACTACTACTACTACTCTCTACTTAGAAGGATCTATGCACGATTCCCATGTTTTTCCAATTAACGCCTTTGAATTTTTGAATTTCCCAATAAATCTGACTGAAAAAATATCTCTGAAATATGAAGTTTTCAGAGTATAAACTAAGGTATATATTGAATTTAATGAGAATACTATAGGGGTCTACGTAGGGGTGGTAAAATACAATTTGCATTTCTTACCGCTAAATTCCATTTACAAATCAAAACGGATAGCATGCTCTTCAGTAATTTTTTAATAACTGTATCTTTATAATATTTTGTCGATTGAGTGAATAGAGTCCCTCTTCAAGTACCTGGTAGTTGGGCATTTTTCTTGACTTAAGAATTCATTCCAAATCTTATTTTATCAAAACTTTAATTGTTCGATAAAATGAACGGAATGTCGTATTAGATGCCCAAAAAAGACGATGCCAAAAGAGTACTCAGAGCCGAAAAATGAGTTTGCCTTTGTTTTTTCTTCCAGAACGGGTCGCTATCAAGATAGTGGACAAGTCGAAGCTGGAGCCCAAGACGCAAAGGATGCTGAATCGGGAAATAGCCACGATGGATTGCCTCAGGCATCCTAACATCATCAGGTAGGGTGGAAATGAGTGTTTGATTGCGTTAAATGTGTTTAAGAGAAGCTTGTATCTCGTTTTCATTTTTTGTGGACTGTCGTAATTAAAATTTTTACCAAAATTGCTTCCGCGTGCTTCAGCCTGTAATGCGACTGAATTGGTCCATCGCAAGTAACGTTCATACGACTCCCGTCTTCTTTCTCGCTCCCGTCCCAAGGGCTTGCTCGATAGATACGGTATATCATGGTTACTATTATTGGTATTATACCATTTAAGGTGGATTTTTAATAGCCACAGCGGTACAACGATGTATGTCATTGCCTCTCTCCACAAAAACCAACCTGACATCCGACATATTCCCTTTTTCAATTAATCCTTTTTCAATTCCGCAAACTTCCTTCTAGCATCCTCCCCTCTATCACAGTTTCCATCCCACTGGCAATCAAAACGCCTGAATTCACTTTCCCTGCTTCGTTTGCGTTTCTCCCAACAATCCCCTCTCCTCCCCTTCCAACCTAACCCTTCCTCATTTGTTTTCCTCTCTGTCCCCTTCACCTTCTCCGCCATTCTCCAAATTCCAATTACGAGCTTCCAATCTACGCCTGTCATCTTGCTTCAAAGGCCATTTCTTTTCACCATAACGAACCACATTCCATATCAAAGTTTTTTTTGAGGATTTTCTTAACATCCTTGCTCAATAAATTGGATGGTTTTGAGGTTCTTCTTTGTGGAAATTCATGATCGCCGAATAAATAAACTTGGTATTTTTTCACACAAAAACTTTAAATTACTACCGATTTCGACACATCGGCGGCAATACCTGATGATGTCGCTTGTGCGTCGAGACCGGTAGTATTATTAAGTTTTTGTGCGAAAAAAATACCAAGTTTATTTATTCGGAGATCCTTACTCAATGCCTCTGTCATGAAATCCCTCCTCATCGTGAAAACTTCTTTGCGCAACGCAATTCTTCACCTTATGCCCCTTCTACTTTGACCATTCAATTCGAAAACACTTCCGAGTAACGTAAGCTGTTCCCCCTGCTCAAATATATCAACCCCCAATGTAAAATTTGTTCGAGCTTTCATATTTCTGTGAAACAGTATAGCCTTTGTTTTGTTTACATTGATTTTCACCCCTTACCTATTGCTTCCACTTTTCAATGCATTAAGCAATGCTAGCTACCACTTGGCTGACTGGCAGAAGCTTGATTATCCGCAAATGTAAATGATTTTATGAATTCTACACCTATTTCAATTCCTATCTGCGGTTCTTTCCACGCTTCTTCAACCATACCCTCCGCGTACGAGGAGGTATGGGTTGAACAGCACCGGTAATAATGGACACCCCCTGCCTTACTCCTCTTGCCAATACTGCTTATCTGGACTGCCCATCCCCCATTCGCACCTGAGCAGTCTTGAGACACGTAAAGACTGCAGTTGAGCCTCCTTACCCCTCCAATCTACTCTTATATTTCTCAAGGAATTGATTAATTTTACCCAATTTACCCTAGAGAACGCCTTCTAGAAATCTACAAAACAGATGATTACATGTTCACTCCATGTTCTTCTTTATTAGTGACCTTATTACTACAGTGGCATCACGCATGCCTCTCCCTTTTCTGAACTTAAACTTATCATCCCATAAGTATTCAAATTAAGGGATATTAACGGGCTTCAAATATCCATTTCACCGTTGCTGGAATTCCATCGTTAATTGACAGGGATTTAAAAGTTGTTCAGAGCATCGGTAATATTGTAACTCCGTGGAAATTGCGTCGCACGTTTAATATTTAAAGGTGACATGTTTTTGATACAGACGATTGTTACATTAGTATATGTAACATGATTTTGGCATTTATTAATGTTTGGCTGATTTATTGTTGCGGTTTAACTTTTTTTTATTAATCTGTGATGACTCAAGCATGATATTAGTACCTGTGAGAGTGCATGTTATTGTTTTTATGATTGGCCAATCGCATTGCGTCGGCACGCAGATCAACTGGCCAGTCTACGAGCCGCTACCGTAGATTATCGTGTAAAAGCCGCTGTGTGATAATTGTTGGTCCGTCGCAGCGATGTCATGCGACCGCCTCCGACTCGAGCTTGTAGCCCTCTCCCCACTCCCAAGTGCCTCGCGACCCGAACCTGAGTCATTTGAACTCTTAAAAGGCCAGTCTCCATATCTCAGCATATTGAGCTGTGGGTCAATCACCTCCTTTTCCTCAAAACTTTTTCTCATCTAATAGTTTCCTCTGTTTGCTGCAATTAATACGTCTTCTCCCAGCCGAGTTAATATTTCGTCGGTCCCTTTTCGTATTTTGGACTTTCAAGTCGTTGAAGTTCACCGATAATGTTTTTAGCACGTGATAATCATCATTGACTTCCCTTAGTACTTGTGCGTATGCTAAGTATTTATAAGTTTAATAGCTTGCCCTTATCCACATCGTAACGTTTTAGTAAAAAGAAGTCTTCATTGAACTTGCCCTAATTCCTGCTTCGACTCTAATCCTAAAAAAACACTAGATGCGGTTCAAATTGATAAATGAACGATGGTAGTGAAGCCGTCAATGAATGATAAAAATTTCCCAGTGGTTATATAATTCATAACTCGAAGGGATACTTGAGGGATCGATTCTTTGTTTGCCATTCCCTCGAGTAAATTTAGCTGAAAGAAGTGTATAGCTCTTATACGATATTTCTGGTGAAACAGAGCACGGATTCAGAAAATGCCGAGGCAGCTCGTTTATAAGCGAGAGCGAGGCTCTTAATCTGTTTAAGAACGCAGAGAGCGTTTAATGGACGCTGCCATGCTACTCTTTTTTAAAATTATTTGAGTATTTTTTTCTTAATTTAGTCGTTTTGTTATGCAATCTTAGCCTCACCAAATAGGCAACAAGTCGCATGGCCGCTGAATGCCGTCACTAACGCTTTCGCCGTTTCGTTTATTTTTTCTCAACACGCTCAAAAAAAAAGAAACGACAATCCGGTATACTAGCGAATACAATAATATGAGCATTAGTGTCTGGTCAGTTTTCTTTAAACATTAACACAACTCCCACACAAATAAACTGGTGAAGTAAATCCAGATGAGATGGGAAGGACCCGCGAGCCGTCCACATATCTCACACCCAGCTTCCCTCCTGATGATTCTAGACGTTTGTATCTCTCACCCGTACATTTTACTCATGAGTCATTGGTAAAGCAAATGGATTTTCGGAGGAAAAAAGGATGTATTAAGCAGTAGTTTTATGCAAAGATGGTGGTTACAACCCCGACGAAGACTATGAGAAGAAGCCACGTTAACCAAAGTGGTTCGAACTGGTCCGTTTGAATGTTATCAGGAGTGTGATTGGCTCGAGGCGGAAGTCGCAAGTGATGGGGAGGAGTAACGGGGAAATGGTAGGCTGAAGGGTTCATTGAAAGAACGCTTAAAAAAAGATGATCAAGTCAGAAGAAGAGATTACTGACAGTCATTAGTGATGATAGTGCTATTAGGGGCAGCAGAAACGATCGATAAACGCCTGCGTATACAGGTATGTACTTTAAATGTAGGGTTCTGTGAGACTTAGACAACAGCAGTGGCACTGGAGAAAAGAAAGAGGTTGGAATATCCTGTTACCGAAGAATGAAGAGGACAAAATAGACGGACCGAAAAAGCAATGGAGTGACGCGGAAGTAGGCGAAGGGATGGGACGGGATGCGGAAGGCGTGGGCGAGGTGGAGAGAGGCTAATTGGGCGAGTGAAGCATTTCACCGAAGACAGCGGAGACAGGTTGGATTACGAGATGGACGTACGTACACGATCATGGGAGACGTAATCGTAATGATGGGGTTGGAATGGATGAGGGATTGGTGGGAAACAGAAGAGGGCAGCTATGAAGAAAGAAATCCTAACACTAATTAATAACGGAAATGAAAATACTTAGTTCTTCCACATAAATTTTCTTATTCACGACCTAGGTTTCGACTTGCGAAGTCCAAATCAGGAGTTTGTAAGTCGAAACCCAGGTCGTGAATGATAAAATGTATGTGGAAGAACAGAGTATTTTCTTTTCCGATGTGAATCGCTTCCACAAAGTGACGCCTCAAACCAGTCTACTAATCTTAAGCTGAAAACTAAGCCAGTGGAGTGGAATACGGATTTAATTTTCTCGAGGTCTCTACCTCTAGGGAGAGCTTTGGTTTCATGAAATCTGATGGGTTCCTACGTATCCCGGTCTCTCGTCGTGGTCGACTCAGGGTGACCAAACTCACGGCTTCGCTCCTTGTCGGCATTAAACATTTAATTCTTACACAACTATGCATTCAAGGAGTAATTTTTCGCGAAGGCATCCATTCGGTTGCTTGAGATTATAAGGACGAATGGAAGAATACATTGCACTCTCCGGGCACTCGGAAACGGGTTAACGTTCCCACTTTTAATTGCATAATGTTGGGATCCCTGCGTTGGAGGAATGTGATGAGCTATAATCGCGATATTTGGTTCGCTGCGTCGGAGACTATTCCGCCCCTAATTCGTTCCCGTCTCGCTTGCGAGGGCCTTCAAGCGAGTCGAGATAATGGGGAGTTCATTGGGCGCTGTGATGAATAATGGCGACAGGGACGATAGGGGTCGGATGAACTGAGAGCCAGGCCGGGTTCTTCGGAATGAATCATAAAATTGACCGGATGCCTTTGAATTCAGATAAAAGCCCTGTCAAACGGTTTGGCGGAACGGCGTTTGGGTTGTGGGAAGGGGGGGGGAGAGACTGCGATAAGGTTTAAACGAAACGCTTTGTACAATGCCTGGTGCGCAATTTAAAATTGATTACATGCTCCAATCGCAATTTTCTAGGTTAAAATACTATCAGTTCTACTGCTTCGTTTGATAGACGCATACGAGGGCGATCCCAGAAGTACCCGATTCAATAAAGAAAAAAACAAATCTTTTGGAAAAAAATGTATTTATTTTTCAACATAATCTCCTTTCAGCTCTATACACTTTTCTCAGCGATGTTCAATTATTTTGATACCCTTTTTATAATAAATAGCAACTGCCTTCCTCCTGAAAAGAGCCATTAACTGCCGACATCACTTCTTTACGGTTGGAAAATCTTTGACCACCGAGCCATTTTTTCAAGTTTGCGAACAGATAATAATCCGAGGGAGCTAAATCTAGCGAATAGGGTGCATGAAGTAGCAAATTCAAACTTTTAAATTCATGAATTTTTACCATTGCAATAACGGATTTGTGAGCTGTCGTGATGAAACAATACTTTCTTCTTAGCCAAATGCGGCGGCCGCTTTTGCTTGATTTCTTCGCTCAAACGTTGCAATAAGTTCGCATAATACTCGCTGTTGATAGTTTTTATTTTTTCAAGATAATCAATGAAAATTATCCCACGCGCATCCCAAAAACCGACGCCATGACCTTGCCTACAGATGGAAGGGTCTTCGCCTTCTTTGGAAACGGTTCTCCTTTTTGAATCCATTGTTTTGATTGTTCTTTTGTCTAGGGTGTGAAGTAATGGACCCATGTTTAATTCATGGTTATGTCATGGCGCAAAAATTCTGCTTTGTTGCTGTGAAACTTTGCTAAACACTCAATTGAAACATCTTCACGACACTGGTTTTGCTCGAGTGTGAGCACCCATCTTACGCGCAACTTTTTCATGTCCAAATTTTCAGTTAATATGCGATGTTCAGCACTTTCTGAAATGCCTACTAAGTCTGCTAGCTCGTGTACTTTCAGTCGACGATCATCCAGTATCACTCAGTGGATTTTCTTCACCGTTTCTAGAGTCATCACCTTATTTGGTCGGCCAATGCGATGTTCGTGTTGACAGCTCGTACGGCCTCGTTTAAACTCTGCTACCGAATATTTTACTGTTTTAAACGAAGGAGCAGACTCACCCAGAGTAGAATCCAGTTCAGCTTTTATATTGTGGTGCCTGAGGCATTTCAAATGCAAGTATTGTATCACATAACGATGATCAATTATCTCCATTTTCACAAATTCAGTGAAAACGTTCACTATTGATGGCTGCCGAACGAATACTAAACAACGTGGCGTCTTCAAAGTTGAATCATATGCTTTATAGATTGCTTACTTTCTAATACAGTGATATTTTTCAGACAACTACGGCTATCTCTAGGTCAGGCCGGGTACCTATGGGCCCGTCATGTAAATTCACGAATCGCCAGGTGGTCGGGACCCAGTGCATGCGGAGGTGATAAGAAGAGAATCATCTTTTACTGATTTCCCGATATAATTTATTTGGGATGAAATAAAATCCATCGCAATGCACATCTTCTGCTGGCGATAGGAAGACAGCCGTATTTTCGGCAGAAAAAAATTGATTACACATGGTTTCCCTGCGTCTCAAAGGACACCCCAAAGCACAGAGAAATTATTTTCTCTCGGAAAATTACACTCATTGAGTAATTTGGCTGATGTACATTTACTGCGAATGAAAATGGTGGGTTGGCTGTACGCACTAGTTCACCGATGGAGGAGAATGACCAATCTACGTTTCCTATTTCTTGTTTAATTTTATTTTCATGGCACACTAATTTAAAGATAGTACTTTATAAAATGTAATGCATATGGAGGGAACTCATTGACTTACGCGCTTACACTTATCGTAGTTAAAATTTTCGAATTGAATGAAACATCAGTTATTTATGAGGAATTATAGAGAGACATCGTTGTTCACATCGGACCCATATTGGTTTCTTCTAATTGGGTATCTCTAAACAACTTACACTTCAACAAATATATATACTCTTGGCCTCTCATTTAACTCCTCATCGTCTTTAATCGTACTTTCATGGTTTTAATAGACCACTTTGTGAGTCCATATTTGTAAAATAATAATCGTCATCCCTAGCGAGAAATTCCTCCTTTTATTCTCTCCTTTGCTTTACGTGCGGCGACGAGAGAGAGAGAGGGAACAAAAAATCCGAAACGGGAGAGCGTGGATTTGTATTTCTTTTTGCGTACCTGTTGCGCATCTGTCAGTTAAAGCAGAGGGAACGTGATGTTTTGAGCTCCCTCGTGCTGCTGCCTCGTCAGTGTCAATTACATTTCCTGCTTATTGCATCACAATATTATGAATCGTTATGCGTCGCTAGTCGGTGAATATTTAGAATTTCCTTTTCTTTTCTAAAATCTGTTTTAAAAAAGGTTTCATATCGTAACGAGATAGGTGGAGACGGAAACGAGGTTTAAGCAGATGGACGGACATAAGAGGAGGACATGAAAAGAAGATTTTGAGCGTTTCGCTCTTTTCGCTTCCGTTTTGGGTTTGGATGGATAGCATTTTTAAAAAGTCTCTTTAAAAACCTTTACGATAGCAATGAAATTGCTCAACGAGTGTTATTTTTCCGTGATGCAAGGGTTGCTGTGTACCTGTGCCCTAGTCTAATGCAAGTTCTGCTCTGGGCACCTCCCTAGTTTATAATAACTTGTCCATTAATTACGGCCCACTCGGTTAGTTCGCGGGCTCGAATAACGCATCGTGGATGAGTTTTACCAGGACGTGTGTCGGGGTTTCTATGTCAGATTTCGTTTCAGTGTTGTGGTTTACGGTGCGACGTTGTCTTTTCCTTCGAGGAACCTAAAAGGCCCAAACATTTAAAATAGTCAACATGGAGATATTATAAAAAGTGTATTTCCCTCATGTAATAGACTCAGGACTCCGGTGAAACTGCTTACAAGGTCCGACGTAGAAGTTTATAGATGGACAGAAAGCATTTACCAACCAAAATTGACAACTGAAAACAAGCAATTTAAAATTATTAATTGATCTCTCTGCCCCAAGCACCCCTTCCAATGAGTGCCCCGCCAGCTGACCCTGGTGCGTAGTAATTGTTTTAAAACTTCTCTGGTGTGTAAGGCCATATTACACCTTAAATTTGAAGTCAGAGGTCAAAGTGACAACATTCATGTCCTGTAGATTGTTGAGGTGGTGAACCTTGACCCTCTGGTTGATCGGATTGGTTCTCTGAATCACTCAATTAACTGTTTAATTCGCCATCATCTTCGCCACTTCCCCCCCCCCCCCCACCCTCATTAGTTATCCATCCTCTTTTGATTTTTCAAGATTGCGTCACGAAAGATGTCCCATACATTCATAACCCGTGATTTTTGTCCATGTTCTACTCTGCTAATTAAGTCTTGGCGGATCGAACTCAAATTAAATTATATAATAATCTTACTGTGTGATTTAATGCTCAGAGGGGAGGGCACAAATGCACCAGTAGTCTCGCCTAATCCCAAATGGAGAGAGAAATTAAAAGAAAGCGTAACTGCGTAAAAAATGAAACTAGCTGTGAAAAATAAGTCTAAGTGCACTCATAGATTATAATTTATTGCGTTTGTATCATTTCATTTGTTTTCTTCTGATGATGATGAAAAACGAAAACATGAAATATGAGACCGTGAAACTGCACTAAGTCCACTCCAACGTGCGTGAATTTATCGGTGCTCCCCCATTCATTTTTTTTCCGTAATATAGCGTGAAAATTGTAAGGTATCGGAAGAAGGAAATAATTAATCAAACATAAATTTAGAATTTTCCATTTTTTTTTTAAGCTTTAACTTTTCATGGGCAAAATTTTAAGCTCCAATTAGCGATTGAATCATGGACGTACTAAATCGCTGAATTTTATACCTAACGTGAACGTTTATTTCCCGTGACTCTTTTAAACGGAGGTGTGACGCCATTCTCATTCGGGAGAATCTGGCCCATAAGAAAATCGGAAGTGCAGGGGCGGATGGGAGGTTATTAATGTACGGGTCTCCCTCGGCTTGATTCTCACAATTCCCACTCGACTGGTAATTTGTGGAAAACAATTTCAAGTCGGAAGTGATATATTTCTTCGAATGCATGTTAATGATTGAATTTGCAAGTTAAATTCGCGATAGTTGGAACGCGAAGTTTATTATCTTCATGTGCTCTCGACCGGGTGGTTCTTAATCCTGTCATTTCTGCGCACTTTGAAGGGTTCAAAATGATATTCAAGAGAGTTCTAGGAAATCAATGAAGTAATTCGCGCAAAGCAATATTGAGGAACCTAAATGAATACCTTGAGTTCTGTCTTCGAACGAGAAGTCATCATAATATCACTGATGCTGGATAAAGAGCGAGTGAAATTTGACAGTATCTACGATGCGCTTTTGAATTTATTCACGGTGGCACCCTGTGAGGGTTGTTAGATATTTACTGTAGCCTTCTCTTTTTCATACGTGTGCATTCTTTTTCGTGTGTGTCAATAAAATATGTGTATTGATAAAACTCCAAAATAATTCAGCGTAGCGACATTATTTCGTCAAATTCCGCAAATACTGAGAAAAAACTAATGTTAAATAAACATTAATAATTGTATCGGATTTACATTTAGTGGGATATCATTTCGTCATTCATTGCGATCGGAAATTCATTCGATCGGTATTTTTGGAGCATTTTCTCTCTTAAACAAGATTGTTCGACTAATGCCTGCATTTGCGTCTTATTTCTTCCGATTCTCATTTCCTCACTCTCTGTTTTTGCGTGGATTTAACCACTGGTGTGAAATGTAGCGAAATTGATGTCTAGATTTGTCAAAAAACGACACGTATTTGAAAATCACCGAATCGCATGATTTGAGGTAGTAACCGGTGAAACGTCTAGTTATATGAGGTGAATTTGCGGTACTTAGGGATTAACTTATGAGGCGTTGTGCGAATATGTGATTTTCCGTACAAAATATTATTCGCGTTACGTTTCCCATGAAGGGCCATTATTTCTCACGGTTTTCAATCTTACTTCATGATGAAATGCATTGTCATGACGTGGTAAATTTTATGAACATCAAGTATAATATACTATCCTGTCCGATAACGCTGAGGCCATAAAAACTTCATTTTTTAAAATTTAGTGTGCATCGATTTTGTCACCTTCAAATTACGTACTCTCCATTCTTATGGCTATGGACTTATTCCATCTTATTTTCCACTGTTTGAAGCACCCTTGGAAGTCATCGGGAGACAGATTTTTTTAGTTTTCTCGTCTTTTCTCTCTTAGTTGTGTCCAAATATTCCCAGTGATGTCCCCTCATCACGTTTTTTCATTTTGGGAATAGGAAAAAGTCGCAGGGGGCGAATCTGGCCTATAAAGAGGATGGTCAAGATCCGATCGAGAGATCTATCCAATACATACGGGAACTGAGGCCATAAAAATTTTATTTTGCAAAATTTAGTCAACATCAATTTTCTCCCCTTCAAAGTACTCTCCATTCGTTGCTTTGCAGTTATTCCTACTTTTTTTTTAACGTTTAAAGCAACCTTGGAAGTCCTCAAGGCAGTTAGGCTTTTTAGTTTTCTCGTCGTTTCTTGCTTTATTGCGTCCACATCTTCCCAGTGATGTCCCCTCATCACATTTTAGCATTTTGGACATAGGAAAATGTGAGAGGGGGCGAGATCTGGCGAATAAGGATGATCAAGGATGGAATATTGAATTTTTTGCCAGAACCTGGCGAACAATCAATGCTGTATGTGCAGGTGCATTGTCATGGTGAAGGATCCATCCATCATGTTCGGTTAAAATAGTTTGCACTGTTTATTTTCCCAAATTCAGCTCATCAGCTATCACTCGGTCAGTTTTTCGACGATCGGTAAGGACAAGGGACCGCACACGATCAATGTTGTCGTCAACACAGGTGGTTGAAAGTCGTCCCGGCCTTGCATCATCCGTGGCATCTTGTCGGCCATCTTTAAAACGCTTAATCCACTTGAAAACGGACCTGTTTTCTTCAGAGCATTATTAGCGTAAAAAGCTGTCAACATTTCAGTAATTTCTTGATAACGTTTACCGCACTTCACCAAACATTTGATTTTGATTCGTTGCTCCGTGATTTCTTCAATTTCCATTTTCGACAAACTGTAAAAACAAGGACAACAGAAACTAACATAACTGACGCAATACGCACAGCTCGACGATCCGCCAAGCACAGACGGCTCATTGGGTCTCAGGCAACTAGCGCCGCTATTGGGCGGGGCTATAGTCCGCGTCATGGCCGCCAGATTGCACCAGTTCACGCATTTATTGCACAGACCACGTATACTTAAATAATTATTGCGCATTTTTAGGTGCTGCTATTTAATGGGGAAGACATCTTGGAAAGGACAATTCAACGGAATTTGGCGATTTTATTCGGTGTTTTTTGTTAATTTGATACATTTTTATTTTTATATTTTTGATTTATACTTCTTATTACGTCTTGCATTTCAAGTTCATCTTTAAGAAGAGTCTTGAGATAATAGACTTTTATTCATCAAAATATACCATAAAATAAACTAGTTTTACATATCTCATAAATCTAGTAGTATTTATGGGAGGCGACCGACAGCTGAGGTCATTAGCGCCATTAGGGATGGACAGGAAAGGAGGAAGGCTGGAGAGAAACCCGGCGTCGGCATAAGTCTACTCTTTACGATAGGCGCCAAGGGGTCCGCAGTTTAACGTCCCATCCGACGGACGGCGTACTCACTCTAAAGTGCCCTCCACAAAGCACCTCAAGTAGGGATCGAGATACCTCTGAAAAATATTCAACACCGCCAGGATTTGAACCCAGGTCCTCTCGGAGGGAAGCCAGTACGAGAGCCTCCGCACAATCTTGATCCCCTCTCATAAATATATTTAAAAAAAATGATTGATTGAATTGAAAGAAACGGGACTTACGAGAATGCGAACTTAAATATGTTTCATCAAACTTTGACAAATTTATTTAAAGCTGACCGAATATTCAAAATCCTTTGAATAAATGCAACAATTTCAGAGTGTAAAAAAATCATTCGCCTCAACCGGAATTCGAACCCAATTCCCTTGAAGTCCAGTCGGGGGCTTTAACCAGTCAAGTTATCGAGGCGTCTTCCTAAACTGTGAAATTTTGAGTTAAATTCTGAAATAGCTTAACTGGCTAATAGGAATCTGGGCTCAAATCCCGGTCAAGGCGAATGATTTTCACCCTCTGAAATAGTTGCGTTGAAATGAATATTAGCGGCATCTCCCACAGTGTCTTGGAATCCTTTTAATAAGATTATTGCAGCAATAGAGAACTTAAAATGCGATTATTTTGAAAGTGTGCATTCTATTTGCCTCTTCTCTTATCTCCATTTCTATTTCTAGAAATATTCCGTATTGTTACAGTGCGTTTTGACCTCCAATTATTGCCGGAGTGCAAATTCCGCCATTCGTATTTACCACTTAATCCTAATGTAAAGAGAGGGGTTTTGAGCGAATGGCACCCGAAATCGTTCATGGATAAACACGTAGTGCCGAGTAATTATTTCGGAATGGCATGATATTTAGGAATGAAACGGCTCGCCTTTAAGCAGAAAATCACTCTAGGTCATAGGTACACATTTAAACAAAAAGACAAATCGATCAAACTGAAGTCAGAAAATTCATGAGCCATCCCTTAACTAATTATTGCATTTATTTTAATCGCAAAAAAGCTTAAAAATGACATTTCATTTCGGGCTTTATTTGACGGTTATCATGGTAATCCAATCAGCTTTTTATTTATGAAACCTTGAAAATTATTAGCAGCTATTCCTTAATTATTTGCCAAAATGAGATAGGCCAATTTTAATGAATACTAACATCGATCATCCATTGCATTACGGTAAACCTCCGTCTTTTTTTTATTGGTTTTCCTACTTTCCGCAGTGCATAATAAAATTAAAGGTAACAGTTGAACGTACATTTTCCGGAACAATTGAATGAGTAAATGAATACATGAATAACAGAAAATAATGATGCAAAAGAACATAAAAAATATTGAGGCTGGAAAATAGTTCACGTTAATTAATGTATCCTCGCGAAGACTTAAAATGGATCGTGAGCTATGTTGAAGTTTTTAAACGGATGATTAGATTTACAAACGAAGATGAAAGGGAACGGAGGAAGATCGGCTCAGAAAAAAGTCGAGGGACTCAAATGCGTACTTTTTACTGCTCTTTCGCTCTGGTCTTATGTCCGCGTCCAATTTAAAACCGGAAAGGGAGTTTTTTTTTCGTTTAGAGCGCATTTGGGTCGTGGACTCTACACTCCGATCGCACCCCTGCCCTCTCCTCTCCCGACCATCTGCTATCCTGGAAATGAGGTCCGTTGAAATGGCCAACTCCAGAGTCCCGGGCGCATTGAGATACCAGGGGTGAACGACATGGCACGAGCGAGACGGAGACAAGCTCATCTCCACTGACGTTCGAAACATCCTTCTGTGGAGATTGAAAGGGGGAAATGTGTACGAGTATATGATGGACCATGGGACGGAGCTGGCTGGAATTGCAGGCAACGATGTCATTCCGAGTGAAGTGAAGGCCTCATGCTGCATACGCGTTGAGGGAGAGGGGGGAGGCGCCCGGAGGCCGAAGCCGCTCGGAGAGGGGGGCGCCTCTGCGACTGGGGGGTGAAACTGTCGCCGCCAAAGGGGCCGAAATCATCGGGTGTAAAATGAAACCTCCTCTCTGCCGTTCATCAGCAAGGAATGAGGTGAGGTCGGAAAAAAGCTAAGAATTCACACCAACCAAAAGTGATATTAAAGCATAAAAAAATTAAATCGCGATTTATTTTGTGAAATAGTTCCACATCGTTTTATCAGCAAAACACTTCCTAGTATTTTCTACTGTACATCACCATCCATATAGCCGATATATTACGTGAATTTGATTTCTACTGAAGGAATAATTAAAATTGTGATTTTGGAATAAAATTCTTAAAGATATTATGATAATATTGCAAAGTTGCTCAGGACTAGATTTTAAAATAATAATATAAAGAGGAGGCAATATATTTCAAATACTTTTTTAAACATTGAGTGGTGATGTCTAGTTATTTAGCATTGAAATGTTTTTGTCTCTTCCCCACTTGTGGCAGTACTCCCAGGAGAAGGTAGAAAGCTAACTTCATTGGTCTAAATCTAAACACTAATCGATGATTCTGAGATACGTATAAAAACAGCAATGGAATGCCGAATGCCTTTATGATAATGCCTCGCGCAATCTGAACCACTCAACCAAGTCTTTGTAAATCATTACCTGTCCGTCGGTTCCTAAAAGGAAAGGATCTCTACCAAGAAGATTCATTACTATGCCGTATCCTTCAATGGACAACAGCATAACTATGATTCTAAATGGTGATCGGGATTGGTGCGGTGGCTATCGTACTGGCTTCCCACCCAGAGGGCCTGGATTCAAATCCCGGCGGTGGTGAATATTTTCCAGAGGTATCTCGATCCCTCATTGAGGTGCTATGTGGAGGGCACTTTGAGTGAGTACGCCGTCCGTCGGATGGAACGTTAAACTTCGGACCCCTTGGCGCCTTTCGATAAAAGTAGGCTAATGCCGACGCCGGGTTTCTCTCCACCCTTCATCCTTTCCTGTCCATCCCCTATGGCGCAAATGACCTCAGCTGTCGGCCACCTCCCATAAATACTACTACTATGATTCTAAATTCTTATTGCGTAACATGACGGGTTTACTTTCTTCGGTGAAAATCTATTAGCATGGGCGTGAGGTTATCACATTAAATAGGTACATGTCTAAAATCTCCTATTTTTTTCTTACGAACTACTTTCACTAGAAAGTTGACATTTCTGTCGCTTCTCGACATAGTGTATCCCAATAGACGTTCAAATTTGTATTTCGAAACGTCGCCCCCATGATTTCACGGCCGCCCAGAACGCTCCCTTTGTTCGCTGGGAAACCGTCATGTCAAAGGCTTCTCGGCGCTCTTCGTCACGTGACGACGTCCGGAGCCTTCTTCGAGCTGGCGCGCCCACGGCCCCGCATTTCCACATCCATGCCACCATCATTGAAGGCCTTCCTCAATTGATTATGCGTTTCGATGCAAGTTATGTCTTATGTTCACAAAGGATGCCATCTTACTTAGAACTTGAACCCTATCATGGTTTCATTTTCGGGGCGTCTTGTTTCACGGTCAAAGTAATAGTAGTAGTATTTTAGGGGGAGGCGACCGACAGCTGAGGTCATTTGCGCCATAGGGGATGGACAGGAAAGGATGAAGGGTGGAGAGAAACCCGGCGTCTGCATTAGCCTACTTTTATCGAAAGGCGCCAAGGGGTCCGAAGTTTAACGTCCCATCCGACGGACGGCGTACTCACTCAAAGTGCCCTCCACTAAGCACCTCAAGTAGGGATCGAGATACCTCTGGAAAATATTCAACACCGCCGGGATTCGAACCCGGACCCTCTGGGTGGTAATAAGCTCTGAAAGGGCAATGCAATCACCTGATGAGGCCTATTTCGTTATTAGGGAATGGCTATTTTAATGTTGAATTCTCTTTATCATCAATTTTAGAGACGTCTTCTGCGTTGAACCCCGTTTAGTTTTCGTAGAGCGTTGTCCATTTGTGGTCTCTTCATTCTGTGTTGCTCCCTCTCAACTTCACATTCGCGTTGAAGCGCTTCAGCATTGCCCTCCGCTGCTGTCTGTGATGTGCGCCGTTCATTCCACGCCTTCGGTAATTACCCCCTCTTTCACTCGTTAAATAACATGCGACGATTGAGCGCTTTTGTTTAAGTATTCAATTAAGCGCTCATTATATCTTCTTCACACTCTGTGGTTTTTCTTTACGCTGCTTGAGACGTTTATTCCAGGGGGTATAACATTGCCCATCGTTAATTAACAGAGAAAATACCCCCATCGGCGGCTTCATTACGTTTTGAAACGTGCATACTGAGACTCCAAGTATTCAATCGGTTTCTAGCACATGAGGGCTTACTGTTGTACGAGATCTATCCAATACATACGCGAACTGAGGCCATAAAAATTTTATTTTGCAAAATTTAGTCAACATCAATTTTGTCCCCTTCAAAGTAATCTCCATTCTTTGCTTTGCAGTTATTCCTACTTCTTTTTCAACGTTTAAAGCAACCTTGGAAGTCCTCAAGGCAGTTAGGCTTTTTAGTTTTCTCGTCGTTTCTTGCTTTATTGCGTCCACATCTTCCCAGTGATGTCCCCTCATCACATTTTAGCATTTTGGAAATAGGAAAATGTCAGAGGGGGCGAGATCTGGAGAATAAGGAGGATGATCAAGGATGGTGATTGAATTTTTTCGCCAGAAACTGGCGAATAATCAATGCTGGATGTGCAGGTGCATTGTCATGGTGAAATGGAAATACAAAAATGGATGAGTTCGGCTCATGTGAGAGCCGAAATGGGCGTGGCTGGGTGAGGGCTCCGTGTTGATGGCCAGTCATTCTTCCACATTGCCGCAGCGACGGAATCCCCTCGGTTCGACAGTCAAGCGATTCGATGGAAGCACCGGCGCTGCCTCGAGAATCCGCCTCCTCATCGGGTGAAGAGGAAGCCGACCGAGGACCTCGACGCCCCCCGATGCCGGTCCGTCCTTCTCTTGGGGGTGGCAGGCGATTTACGAGCATCATGGACGTGGCCTTTCAGATCACCAGCGCGATCATATTCGTGGATCATGCCGATGGTCATTCACTTGAGCGTCCCATCTGCCCCGCTAACTTTCACCCAGTACTCCACAACATGCACCACATGTACTTCGTCAACAATTGAAATACCAATCGCAAGAATATTGATTGATTTAAGAAATTTCTAAGGAAATTATTTGATGTAATAACACTTTTTTTGCTGAGAAACAATAATCATTATCAATTACATACACCTCTGTATTAAGCGCATGATATGCAATGACATAAAAATCTAGAAATTGTAATATCCTTCGTCTTTCCGGTTTACCGTTAGTATTAATAGTGATTTCTTCTATTAATCTTAACATCCCCTCTGCGGGTCCTTCAGATTAAATTTGATGAAACCATAGGTTAAATTTAAATGAAACAAGTTCTCATTGTCGCGTCTTTTTCACTGCCAACGAACTTTTGACCTTTATTCCTCAAGATATTCATGTCCTTCTTTCTTTAAAAGGCGCTCAATGCTGAGGTCACATTCCTGTTCAAATAAGAGCCATGGTGTTTAGATCTTATATACAATGAAAATGGCGGAAAGTTTGGAAAACACGCGTTCCCCAATGATAAGCGAGCGAAATTCTCATTTCCTAGAATTGCAGTGTTGTATCGTGACTCGTTTTAGACCACTCTTGAATGAACGCGGGTAATTTTCTCCGCTGGAATGTAATGCCGTGCGAAGAGCTATCTATCTTATGAAAATTCAAAGAGTGTTCAACCAAAGTTTTATTAATTCTGAGCAGACGTCTTCAATTCTCGAGTTGGAGATGATTAATAGAAAGAAAGCGATCCTTTAGGTGTCGGAACGGGCGAATTAGATTTCTTTGAAAACACCATTCTTCCTTAAGTGTTGAACAAATACTAGAGGTTCGCCCTTACTCATTCTCATAAGAATTGCAGGAGCGACTTGCTTCACTGCGAGAAGTAATGGACTCTCTAAGCCCGTCGCTCATCACGAAATCTCGCGTGTTCGGGCCACGAGGCGGTTCTAGGACAAGAGCGATCCGATTCATTCCAATCGGCGCAGGAAAGGAAGGATTTCTCGGATTTAAAAATCTCCCGTCTGCGAGGGACATGGGAGAAAGCGCCGTGTGTGACTCATTCATGGAAAGGTTTTCGTTTTTGTGAAATAATCCGTTTGACAGAGGCTGTGGACCTCTACTTCGGAACAGTGAAAAAGATATAATTCACGTCGACAATATTTATTTTCACATTAAGACAGCTCTGCCGACCAAAGGCTCTCTCTTTTTAAGATAGGGGCCTGTTGACCTTTTAACCGATAATCTAACGTTTTTATTGCTGGATTTATCTCTCTACGTAACAGATTTCAATGATCTAATGACGTCGCTTAATCATTTGTTGACACTGACAGTGTTGAGACCTTAGGCATCCGGAGCGGGAAAGGCTATCTTGAGAATGTCGCTTCTCAAGATTTTCCCAAGTATTTCTCCGCCCTTGTCATCTCATGACCATGCCACCTCCTCTTTTCAACTTCATCAGGAAAAGGATAAAATGTAATCAATATTTACACGATCCCTGGCATGCCGCCATAAGGGCGAATCTGGTGCATGAAATTAATCTTGATTCCGAAGGTAGGTTTGGTAGGTGATGGTAAAGTTCACCCAGTTCTAAGCCCAATAGGGCGTGTGAAATTCACACATAAGGATAGGGAGGCCAGTACCTCTCCCTTCGCCGCTTATGGTTTCCCAGGAAGATCTGGTACCCGAAAAATCACATAGCTTGGGTGGAGCTTCCAAAACATCTCGCCTGAATCTGTCGAATATGTTATAATATGAAATGAAAAGAAATTAGGAAAAAGGGGAGGAGACAAGAGGGCGATGGTACACCCACCCACCCCATGTCGATGAATATTCGTTAGAAAATGGGTTTTCCTCCATTAAGGGCTTGGGTGTTTGTAATCGTGGCCATTGCTATCATTGTTAATAGTCCGATGTTACGGCCAAAAAGTGCTGTTTTCGGACCAACGCGAAATAAATAAATATGGTAAATATATCCAAACCGGGGAAATTGAGAAAAGTCTTTGAAATGTTTCAAGTGCCTACTAACTAACTTTCGTCTGGTTAAATGAAACTAGAGTTTTAGCCAAATATTGGTGGGGGATATGATTAGGTCCCTTGCGCATAGGCCCTCAACTATCATTTTAGTCCTTGTGATTAAGTTAGGATATGCATGTAGTGATGAAAAGAAAGCAGTTCCACTATATCAAAATAAATTAAAGAGAATTACTGTGAGACTCTTAAATGTATTTCGAGTACATTATTTGTGAAGAGGACTGTAAGAATGGATCGAATCCTCTGCCGCATATGCAATCCTTTCTGTGTTGGGGAAAAAAATTAAACCAAGATGACTCAGGATATTATCATGGGCAGTAGAAAATTGTGAAACATGTTTTCATTCCAATAATTGCTTCCTGTTTGGAAAATATACATTCCTCAATGCATGCCTAGCTTTTGTCTACTTAGAAGTTGTACAAAATGTAGCTTTATTTATTTAAAAATTATTGTATGCTATGTCTATGATTCTTTGATTTTTCATGTTAAATATTGTTGTGAATAGTATGTCTTCTGTGTGATGTTTTAAAATATTTGTTATTATGCAACAGTGGAAAACACTGTTGTGTGAACAACCATTTTCGTAATGTGATGACGTATTCTTGCTTTCCATGTTCAAGATGTGTTCTAATTTCAAAATATACTTAACAAATTAAAACTGAAACTAAAGCTAGAATGTGTCATGAATTTCCATGCATACATTTTTAATTCATCCTATTTGCCATAAAATGATGTATTTTCTTGAATGCATTATGATACAAATTGTAAATTTACCCTCCTTTAAACATTGAGATGTTTTGATGAATATGATGTTTTGATCAAGGTTACTTAGGAAACTTTGATGGATTACTCAGTAGTGCAACATGTGTATTTCAGCAAAATACTTTGAGGTCCAGCCATTGGGCATCGAGTGATTACATTTTAGTTCTGTCTGACTGATTGATTTTGTTCTTATTAGACTGGATAATTATTTTCCCTGTGAATGTATGCATGCATGTGACCTTTTGTCCATCTCTCCCAGGTTATATGAGGTGATTGAGACCCTTGGCAGGATACACTTGGTGATGGAGTATGCCAGTGGCGGGGAGCTTTTTGCACACATTACAGCAGAAGGTCAACTCCCGGAACCAGAGGCCAAAAGAGTGTTTGCTCAGGTTATTGGTGCTGTGCAACATATGGTGAGTGACCTTCTCTATTGAAAGAGAGAATATTTTCATGTTTGTCTCCTGGGCAAAAACCTCTATCACAATGCAATCAGTCACAAACCTAAGCAAAGGGATCAGTTCATGGATAAATTTGCAAGGGTGGAGAGCGATGTGATCAGTCACCTCCGAGCTGGACGAGAGTCCTCAGATTGATTGAGAATACTTACCAAGACAAGGGCGAAACACAAAAATGAACCTGGAGCAAGAATTTCTGGCAAGAATGAAAAGGTGTTTTGTTGGAAGACATACTTGAATACATTTGTTCCTGTTCATGCTAGACTAGATTCCAACCACACTGCTACAGCTGTGATCCAAACCTTGAAGGTGCCCCAGAGAGTGAAGCTGATAAAAATTAATTATTTTTCTTTTGAATGAAGGTCAAGTATCCCTAACCAGCAATGAAATATTCTTATTTTGGTGCTGAATATGTTTTTTTTGACAATGAATGGACTTCACCTCTCATAGTTTTCACTTTTCTGCTTTTTAATTTGTTTTTCAATCTGAAGGATAATGGTCACAGCCCCCCTTTCTCCCCAGTTACTTGGATGGACACAATAAGCAAATAATTCTCTTCTCTCTGCTGTCAAAATGCAACTAACATCCAACTCTACAACAAGCCCCTCTTCATCTATGTATATCTCCTTCTTCCCTTCATTCTGTCCAGCATCCCAATTCTATTTCTACCCATTCCTTGTTTGCCTAGCATTCTCCTCTCTATTACGTTCTTCAACATCTCACTGCGGATCAATATGCTTTTCATCCACTTTTCCTGCCTCCATAGGATTTCTCCCAACAAACCCCTCTCTTCACCCAACATACCGAGTACTTCCTCATTTGCTTTCTTCTCTGTCCATTTCACCTTCTCCATTCTTCTCCACAACCACATTCCAAAAGCCTCCTGCTTGAGGTATACATGAGGCCAAAAGCCTCATGTATACCTGAACAATGACCAAGAGTGTCAGTTCAACTTTTACCTCTTTTGGTAATATTCTGTTGCTTTATTTAACTAATTCGGTCTTCTTCTGCATCTTCTGTGCTGCTACTGTCAGATTTCCTCTACAAGGGTTTTGTGAGATGAAGAGCATGGAAGTTTGCTTCTCCTGCTGCCGGGCACGATACACAGCCAATTGGGCTGAGTCCCGTAATTGCCAGGCCTCATTTTCTCTATCCTTTCCCTCATAATAATCGTGGGAATAATAATTGAGGTAGTTTCCTGTCGCCTCCCTCAATAGTGTTTTTAATATGGTACCATCATTCAATGGATCCCCCGCTGGGGTCAGATGCCTTTGCAGCCACCTCACTGAGGAACAGCCGCTTTGCAGACTACCTTTCATCTGACTTCTAACATTTAACCTACCTCGGCATAAGTAACCCAATGAGAATCAATTATCGTTGCTCCCCACAGTACAGCCCTAGGGGTCATCGGAATACAGAAGCCCGTCCACCACATTGAGGTTGTAGTCCATAGGGAGGGAGGGGCAAGCACTACATGTGCTTACAAAGTAAAAAATGACCAAAAGATGTGTGTTCTTTATTTGTGATAACTTTAGTCTTTGGATTAAAAAAATGCAAAGAATGCTGTGTATCAATTGTGATATTAAACAGTTAAAATACTAAGAACAGTCCATAGTTACTTAGTGCAAAAGATAGTATAAAGCTGCTGTGAAAGCCTTCTCATTGTATTGCTGTTAATCATGTCTTAAAATACTGGTAGAAAGATAATGGAGAATATCCACTTGCTTTTAATTCAAGGAATCTTGTGTTTTTTATTTGATATCTTCAAAAATAAATAAATCAACTTCTAATAACTGCATTTAATGATTGTTCATTTGTTTTCCGTTATACTGCTTTCATTACTGGCACCTTATTTTCCCGCCAGATGGCTGGGATGCATTTCATGGAAAGAATAAGCAGTCTGAGAGGGCAATTTAGAGTACCTCCTTTAATCATTGAAGATGCTCTCTCTCTTTCATTCACAGCACAAGCAGAATATAATCCATAGGGATATAAAGGCGGAGAATGTGTTCCTGGCAAGCAATGGGACTGTGAAAGTTGGCGATTTGGGCTTCAGCACTCGGGTCCAGTCAGCAAAAGACAGCAAGTTGACAACCTTCTGTGGTTCCCCACCCTATGCCGCTCCTGAATTATTTCGGGACTCATCCTATACGGGGCCCCAAGTGGATGTTTGGGCCCTTGGCGTACTGCTACACTTTGTAGTATCTGCAGCTCTTCCATTTCGTGCTTCCACTGTAGTTGCTCTCAAGGTGGGTGTTGCTGTGTGGATGATAGTTGGTCTACATTTGTCGTTGAGCATCCTAGGCCACTCTTTTTCCCCTATATTGCTAGCAAGAGATACTTACATTTATCCTCAGTTTAGATATGATGTCCATCTAAGACATTACCCGTGTATCTCTGAAATTATGATAAAGATAGATGAAGAGGGCCTATTGATGAGTGTACCTGTACATATATATTTATTTTATTTTAAAACATTATTCACGTACAGCAGTAGTGCCAATTTACAGTGAAAAATATAAATACATGATACAATAGCAGTATAACAATAAAAAAATGAGAACCAAACATGGACAGGGGATATATTTAATTTGCTGGCAGGTAGGATAAAGCTTGGGTGTTGAAATTGTTGCATGATAAATTAAAAGGATGGAGAGAGTGAGGGAGTGAATTTGGAAGGGAGGAGAGGTGAAATAAAGGTGAGCGCTTGGTGAGGGATATTCTAGGAATAGGCAGATGGAGTAGGGAGTTGGTGCGGGTGGATCGGGTTGGTATCCTGAAGTTAAAGAAAGATAGCAGTTCAGGGCAATCAATAGCCGAGTTTAGGGTGTTGTAGAGGAGTTTTAAATCAGCTTTAAGTCTGCGGTTTTGGGGACTAGAAATGGATGCAGAAGACCGAACAGCATTTGAGGACATATTGCGGTAATGTGGGACTCGGTGTTTGACTATTTTGGCAAAGAAGTGAGAGATGCAATTGAAGGATTTTAGACTAGTTGGGGATGGTGTGGACCAAATTGGGGAGCAATATGATACTATGGGAAGGATAATTGTTGAAAAGTACGAATGGAGTGCAATTTGATATTTGAATTCTGTGAAGTGGTAAAGAAGGCCTAATATATCTTCGTAGTATCAAACTTGTGTCAATCAGATGACAGTATATCAATTACAATAATCAAATTAAAAAATTATCATGCAGTCTAATTTAATTGCATAAGAAGTGGGTCAAGATGTTGGCATTGATGCTGGAAAGTATAACCAAGAGAATCCCTCAAGTAGAAGTGCAGAAAGATCTATGCTGAGGAATATTTCGTTTGTCATATGGTTGTCTTTCAAGAAATTCAGTTTTTGTGCATTCATTTGTATTCACTTTTTATATATGTATGTAGTTTTTCTTTATTACTTTTTTGTGCACCAAAATGGAATGGTCTTTAGAATTGAGTTCCTTAAATCAACCAAGGATTCATTAAATTGATGAATCCTGGTTACCATAGTGGTTTGTGCATTTACTGAGCAAGTGAATGTTTTGTTGCTCCATCCCCTCCATAGGTGAACATATTTCGATGGTAATTGAACATGTGCTTGTCAGAAATTTGAATAGCTATTGAAAATATCCCTGTATTTATCTTGTATGAATTATGATAAAAGAGAAAATCAAAATGTAAAAAATGTTTGTTGTACAGGAGGGTACATGCGTTAACGCCAAGTTTCTATTAAAATAGCAACACTGAGTTAAGAATATTACCTGTGTGTACCAGCAAACATAGTGTGCAGTTTTAATGAAGGAAGATATGAATATGCATGAGTTAAGACTAGAATTATTTTATGCATGTGTTGATCAATTATTGATGCTCACAAACCCACTTTCTATTCAGCAGGAGTTGTTTTTATATTTTAGTTTTTATGTACTATGAGTTAAATTTCTGTGTAGAAATAAATAAGGTCCATGAAAGTTACTACAAAATTTTTAGGATAAATTCTCCTGTCTAACTAAAGAAAAGCTGATGTGAATATAGTTCATTTTAAGAGAAAGGATCTAGGCATGTTTGCAGGGGCCCTTTTCTTCAAAGTTGCAGAATATACAAGGGCGGTTCGAAAACTAAGGTCTCCTATTTTTTTTCCATGATAAATCAAATTTATTCTCAACTTTGCGTGTATCATTGGAAAGTTTGAGCATTTAGCTATTTTTCTACATAGTCGCCATGATGATCAATCACTTTTTGCATCCTTGTAACCATCTTTTTAATACCGGCAGCGTACCTTTCTCCTACCGCAGAGTGAAGCCAACTTTGCCGTACCCTATGAATTCGGCAATGATTTTTTGGACACCCTTTATTGTAGTAAAGGTCCAAGTAAGAATGGTTATTTTAATGTATGGTATCCATGATATTAGATGTATTTAGCACCTCATTTAAGAAAGGAAGCTGATAGGGTTTTTTTGTACTATCATATTGCCTTCCTCAACAGTGTTGTAATGACACGGTTGCACATGTAGAATCACTGCCTATGGATAATTTACCTGCCAACGTAACAAGTCATCCACTCACCACTCTTGATTCCAGGAGAAGATATTGGATGGCTCCTTCCCGGATCCGGATGGGGTGAGCAAGGCCTGCCTGGATCTCATCAGGGGGATGCTGGAGAAGTCTCCCAAGGACAGATTGTCAATTGACCGCATCTGTGCTTCACGCTGGATGTGCAACGTGGAAATTCCTACTGCGGGTGGTCCAGAATTCTGGTTGACTCCGACCATTGTTCCTGATGCCGAGAGCACAGATGTGAAGATGCCAGCACTCGAGGTGAAGGCAAGGGAGCGCTTGGAAGAGCTGGGGGTGGCTGAGGTTATGCTGATTGATCACGCCACCAATGGTGCCAGGAGTCCACTCATTGGCGCTTACCGGATAGTTGTCCACATGTGAGTGCAGCTGAATGAGCTGATCATGCTTTGTGCCATATACCGATGCAAAGAGGGTGAATGGAACCAGGGAGATGAGAATGTAGCCTTTTATTTTAAAGCTCATGCTCTCAGAATGTTGACTCAAATGAAGGTTTTTCTGTTCAGTTACCCTCACTATCCACACTTGCATGTAACGTTTGACCAATATATGAAAGAAATAAGGATACCTGAATCGTTTATTGCATGATTAGGAAGCAAGCAGGAAAACAGATGCGTAGGCAGTGAAGGAAGTAAGGAATGGGAAGTGTTAGTCAAAGTGTGAATAAGCTGTTTTTGGCATTCTGTTATATGTGATAATGTTGTGAAACGTTATTATTGATACCAAAGGCTTTTGAAGACACTAAAAATGTTGCAGCAGTGTCAGAGTTTAAAAATCATTTGCATTGACTGGGATTCGAACCCAAATCCCTCTATGTCTGGCTGAGTGCTTTTGCCAGTTAAGTTATGGAGGCATCCTGTTAAACTCTGAAATCCTGTAAGTGGATGTAACAGTAGCTTAATTGGCCAGAGCACTCGGCTATGCATCAAGGGATCTGGGTTTGAATCCCGGTCAATGCGGATGATTTTTACACTCAGAAATTATGCCATTACAATGCACATGTAGCGAATAACGTTGTTAAAAGTTACTGTCGCAACATCTCCCGCAGTATCTTGGAATGCGAGTGCTTCTGTTTGTCCAACTATTTAAACCCACTAAAAATGTATGTTGAAAGAAAATTATATACCCAAAGGATATTAGAAAGAATCAAGGGATTGTTATGATAAATGAGGAGGGTTCATTTTTCTTACATCCTCTTTCTTCAGGATTTAAATTTGCTGATGCCCACTGGAAAAAATTGTTTTTATCTATGTGTTTATGTTGTTGCCGGAAAGAATATTAATGTAAGGAAACCAAAGCCCATAAATTACTTTTTGTGTGTAAGAAGCATGAGTAGCATGGTCATTCCTCCTATCAAAGTTTTGCGGAACCATTATTTTCTTTTATTGGATATATATTTTAGCGTGGAGTCTTTGAAGGGTAAAGGGTATTTTGTAAATATCTCAGGAATAGATTCATTTATTAACCTCTGAATGAAATGGAATGGATTGCAGGAATGCATGGACTTCTATGAATGAACTTGTATTTGCTATTTCCTGTTGGCAAAATTATTATTAATATAACATCGTATTATTTCCTGACAAAATTTGAAATCATACTATTTCCATCTCATTTTGCCGAATTTTTAAGGTTATAGACATCAATGATGCAAAGTTTGTGAAAAGAGAAGTTAATGGAAGGGTAATGAATTAATCTAGAGCCATGCATAAAGATTTTTTTGAATGTGTTTCATATCTGTCAGTGAAATCTTAAAAGAGTTCCCTTTAAGAAGAATATTGCCAGCAATGAATTTTCTGGACAACGAAAAATCATTTACCAATTAGTTGGCTCAAAGTATGCCCAAGGATGTATTCTGATGCACAAGCAGTCTACGTGCACTGTCCAAGTGAAGGTACACCTGCATGTAATGCAACTAATGCAAAACATTGATCACATGTCATATTTCTGTCAGTATCTCACTCATGTAATGTTTAATGGCACACCCTTTAACCCAAAAAAAATTCAATCACCTTAAAGTTGTTCAGCTCCTAAAAATGTGAAAATGGCTAGGTATTTCAGGCTCCACTGTCATTCCCATAGGCATGCCTAAGCCCTTTTTACTATTACACTCTCCTTGAAAAGTGATTCAAATATGCAGTATTTTCCTCTGATTTCATCTTCACAGGCTAAGATGGAGGGTAGCAAACTTTCAATGGCATTTGATAATCACTGGCATAGGTATACGGGAAGGAGGGAGGGGTCAGTTGCCCCAGTCTTAAAAATCCAACATGTAATGCAGAGAACTGTTGACTTTTGAGTGTTAATTTGGGATTGGGTAGGTTAGATGTCTTGGTCCAGCCAGACTATTGACTCTAGTTGACTTCAGATAAATGATCAAATTTCATTTAAACTATGTTTATCTTTCTTAAAAAATTGATATTCTATTGGATCACTTAATTAAAAAAGCATCATTGGTCCAGTCAATGACTGCACAGTGTGTCATTAAGGTTATATTTTATGGGGTCCAGTTCTAGCGAATAGTTGATAAGATTAAAATCTTTTGAGGGTTACCTGGCATCAAAATGATTTGCTGCCCTGAACCCTATAGCTCTAGATATGCCACTGTGGATAATAAAGAAAATTGATAGTTTTACATTTGAGCTGTACTGCATCATTACTTATTGAATAACTAAAATTTGGAAGCTGCAAATGTTTGATTTTAGTGGTATGCTGCGCATGTGAGAGAACTGCTTTCTCAGCGAATCTTAATGCTAAAACTTGCAAAACAAAACATGCTAATACATAGACACTGTTTTTTATTTAATAAATGCTGTGAACATTTTGCAGATCAAAGAAAAGCCACTTACAAAATGGGTCATTTTAATCATTCTTTAGGACGTATCCTGATGAGCTATCCATGTACATAGCAGTTATGTCATAACCCCAGTGAAGGTATACGTGCATATAATGCAGTTATAGAAAGCAATAATTATATGTCTCATTTACCTATCTGTTCATAACTAGTGCATATTTTTCCACAAGTTTAATGGCAATGAAAAACTGAGAAAAAATATTTATTTATGTATGTATCAATATTCAAATTATGGGATCGAAATTGGAAATGAATTAGGAAAGCATTGGCGGAGTTCCTTTCTTCAGAAAGATTTGCTCAGGAATTGTCTTTAAAAGTCTTTTGTCATTAGAATTGTCTGTACAGCACTCTACAAACTATGGCTGGATATTCACATATAATTATATATCTTAAAAAATCATAGAGATAATAATGAACTTCAACACTGAACCTAATGATTTGCCTACTCCTACATTTCTGGAGTGAATTGCTTAAGTGAATACACTAAAAAGTAATGATGAGACTAATTGAAAAACAACCCTCTTAATTGTATTGCTGACTTGTGGTATAGTTTAAGTTTAAAGCATGGCAATGCTTTCCAATTTTGTGCCATTATTTTGTCACCAAATCATCAAGTATTCAAGAATTAGAGCAGGAGGTATAGTTGACAATCGTAAGCTATCAGGGCTTGAGCTCCAACTGAAACTGTTTGTCGCTGGGGTGGCAGTAACTTGTGATGTCATGACAGTATTCTATAAGGCACTGCTTTCAGATGAGGGGCTGTGTGAGTTTTCATTTTTGATGTGTTTGCTAGTGATGCCATGAGTTACTCTGAATATTGGATGATTTGTTTTTGGCCTCTTTCAAGCCTCAGCATGAGGGCTTCTCTATTTGTATAATGCTCCAAAGTTCATGTCATGAGTTTCTGCATTCCTTGGAACTGAAAGCTTTGTCAGCAAAGACACCCAGCAAACCAATTTCCCATGAACAGTATAGGCGCTTATGATGAGCATATGAATGTTTGTTTACACTTTCTAATTAAAATGATTAAAAATGCAGGAGTAAGTTTGGATCATAACTACTACTATGTGTGCATTAAAATATCACCATCTAAGTGATATCAAGGGTAGAATAGAACCTGGTGTATTCTGAACATTAATGACATGCGGAGGTATGCACCCTGCATTGTTGCTGAATATGGCACAGCACGGCACAGCCATGGCGTGGACTATAGCCCCGTCCACTAGCAGCCCAAGTTGCCTGAGACCCAATGAGCTGTCTGTACCGTGTTGGATCATCAAGCCAGTTATGTTAATTCCTGTTGTCCTTGTTTTTACTGTTTAAATGGAAATTGATGAAATCACGGAGCAACAAATCAACATCAAGTTTTTTGGCAAAGTACGGTAAAGGTTATCAAGAAATTACTGAAATGTTGACAGCTGATTACGGTGACAATGCTCTGAGGAAAACATCCGTTTTCAAGAGGATTAAACGTTTGAAAGATGGCCAAAAAGATGCCACGAATGATTCAAGACCGGGACGACCTTCAACCACCTGTGTTGACGACAACATTGATCGTGTGCGGTTCCTTGTCCTTACTGATCGTCGACAAACTGTCCAAATGATGGCTGATGAACCAAATTTAGGAAAATCAACAGTGCATACTATTTTAACCGAGCATGATGGATGGATCCTTCACCGTGACAATGCACCTTCACATTCAGCATTGATTATTTGCCAGTTTCTGGCAAAAAATTCAATATTCCATCCTTGATCATCCTCCTTAGTCGCCAGATCTCGCCCCCTGCGACTTTTTCCTATTCCCAAAATGCAGAAATGTGATGAGTGGACATCACTGGGAAGATGTGGACACAATAAAGCAAGAAACGACGATAAGACTAAAAAGGCTAACTTCCGAGGACTTTCCAAGGGTGCTTTAAACAGAGAGAAAGAAGATGGAATAAGTGCATAGCCTATGAATGGAGAGTACTTTGAAGGGGACAAAATCGATGTAGACTAAATTTTGCAAAATAAAATTTTGATGATCTCAGTTGGCATATTTATTGGACAGTAAGTAGAATTCAATCACGTAAATGCCCTGTACCCTTAATTGAACTGCTTAAGTTAGTCGTAAATGCGCATCTCCTTAAGACATTCTGAATATTAGTCTTGAGCTGTTGCCATCTTCCCTCCCATTGCCTCTATCTACATTGACAGGCATCTGAACAGTAAGTGCTTTCATGGCGTAGGTAATCTCCTTCGCTGATTGTGGAGGGATTTCAGGGCAATGTAATGAGGGATGATATTACTGTCCGTATCATATATTTTCCATCATAAGTCCACTTTTCTCTCAAGGTACCTCAAAATTGCTGAGGAAGAGGCAGCTAAACTGGAGGCAGAGAAGCAAAAAGCTGAGAATGGGGACTCATCCAAGAAAGGAAAGAACAAGAAGGAGAACTGCGTCACCGGGCATTTCCGCACCAGATGTGGCTCTGGTGGTACAAACTGTGTTTCCCTAGGCAATGGAAATTCAAAGACCTGTGTTCTTTTTTAGGGCAAGTTGCACAAAAAAATAACAACAGCCATGTCATACTCATGTCAAGTGAAATGTTTAAGAAGTGTTTGTTTGTGTGTGTGTGTGAGAGTGAGTGAGCGAGTCTTTATGTGATGTTTTGCCATGTAAATTTTGTGTGTTTGTGTGTTTTTTTCAGAGGAGGCTACATTCCCTCAAGAAACATATCTCTTGGTGAATTTTTTTAGAGTCGGGCATTATTGAACAATTGGGATCAATAAGACCAAGTGGATGGAAACTGGAAAGCCTCCCCTTTTCCATAAATTATTCCATGTATTAAAAAGAATTTTTGTTGTCTTAAACTTCAAGTGTTTAGCATCAACTCTTCCACTTAGAATACTTATTTTAAAATGTCAAAATTTAGTTCAAATGCCCCTGAGCAGTGTAAAAATCCTTAGCAATGCTATGGCAATAGGACATGGGCTTTGCAATGAGAATATTTCGAAGATCCCTTCAAAACCAAGCTTCAGTAAATGGTCCTCTTAGGCAAATATCTTTAGCTGAGTCTATTTAAATGAATATGATACATATTAATTTTGTGAACATAACAATTCCATACTCTTGTCCATGTGACATATGAAAATTGTTCCTGCATGATCTGTCTTCTCATACTTTTCAGTTTCCTTTCACGCATTTGATTCACTTCTTCAATTGTATTCTCATTGTTCGACTAAGTAGAAACACTTTCTACTTTTTTAAATGTTCAATATGACATGTGATTGATTCCATTGAGTTATCTCTCGGTATGAACTTAAATTGAAATGTGACTGTTTCAACTGAATTTTTCTCTCAAATTGAATAGTATGAATGTGCCTCTTTGGCAATTTATTCATTTATATTGTTGTCACAATACATGTACCTACTATGTTGAGGGATGTTATATAATAGAGATTATATTTTGTTAATATTTCAATAGTGAAGTAACTGATATTTTGCTATTTATTGCTCTGGGATAAGAAAAAAACAGATTGTGATTCTGCAATACAAGTCAAGTCCTTTATATCTGTGATTCAGTCCACATATTTGTAGAGGTGTCATTTTGATTACAGTTTCTTTACAAATAAAACTTTCCAGCAATACTACCTACCAAGATAGTTTGACTGACTGATGTGCCGTGCATACTTAATCATTGATAAGAAATTTTCATGAAAAATAAATTTTTAACAAGGACTACTTTGCTTTCCTTCCATTTCCCATAGCAACCATATCATATCAAACGATAGTTTTTCACTTTTGCACGGGTGATGCGTGGGAAAGAACTAACTAGTTTTTGTTTAAGGTGGAGTACATGATATAATACACACACAATTGTCATTCTGATTGCCTCACAATTACCATGCTCCTCCCGAATTCATCATAACAAAACACAAATGTTTCCAATATAAATTTCAATGGGGAAGCTAGGGGTTTGAAAAAAATTGTTGTGATTGTAATAAAAAATTGGTGCGACCGTGGTAATTCTTCAGTTTATGGAAATGGAACTGATCTCTAGAGATTGCAGATATTTCACTTCAAAGCTCCTAATTCTTTGATGTACATTCTATAAGTTGATTTCTACGTTAGCATTTTCTAGCCTACCTTTGGAAAGATATCAGCTAAGGATAAGTAAGGTGAGATAATTCATAGATTAAAAAAAACACATGTACAAATATTTTATATGCAGTTATGACGACAAGAATGTGAATTGGAGTATTGGAATAATTATAACTGAATTAAGTTGATGTCTGGCAAAGAAGTAATGGCTACCTGTTGTATTCCTGCTCCCATTTCTTTCGTTGTCCTGCATATATTTCATCATGTGTATTTCACAGCATCATTTTGTGGATTGATGCTGAAATCCTCGATTATACATACTTTTACCAAAAATGAAGTATACATTAACATAGGCAGAATCTGCCTTTTCGTTAGATACCTCCATCTAATTCAGTAAATATAACTTAAACTATGCTGTTTTGGCTGGAAATATAAAAGTTAATTAATTTGACTTCTGTGAATAATGAAAGATAAGGTTTGGAAAGTTATTTTGTAATACCTTTGCCACACACAGCATTCCCTGCTAGCAAGCAGAAGGCACAATAATGACCAATTTTGTCATATTTTCGTCAGCATGCCATGAGCAAAACTCAATCCAATTGATTTCCCGGCCCACTTTCCCAGTTCTAAACAATCTGTGGACCCCTTTTATCCATTTCCAAAGGGACTACCTTGATAGCTTGCACTGACAATGTCCTACCACTACCAGTTTTATGTTGACATATTGTTGGACATGAGGAGACCTTATTCATGCATCTAATGGCACCTCAAGTGTCTCAGAAACAGAAGAGAATATACGGTATGACAGAGGTGAAAGTATAGAATAGCATTGTAAGGAGGAGCTTAAGAGAATAAATCTTTTGAAAAAAAGTAAAATTAATATTGCATCACATGTTAGGGAATGTCATAAAGGGTGTGTTTGCATTAAAATAGTGAACCAATGAAAAAGTTATTGACATATTTGGTCCCAAAAATTAAATAGAATAAATCGGAGAAAACTTTATTACAAATCAAAGTACAAATTACTAAAACTCTTCAAAACAGCACCTTTTGTGCATTTACACATTAATGCCAGTGCCACTTCCATGCTTCTGGTATGCTTCCTTGAAGGCATGGATTGATGGGAATCTTGTTAAGGCACCTTGTCTAAGGAATTATACTTGGGGGTCATACTAAAAGGACCACATCTCATCACCAGTAACCACCTATTCTAAAACATTTCTGGTCACTTACCCTATGGTTCAAGAGGTCAAAGGCAAGATTGTCACACGAGCAGTCTTCGGATTGAACCGTGGGGACCAACTCGGCACACCTTTCTTATGGCAAAATCTTCTGTAAGAATGCAATGCGCTGTGGTTTTCTGAATATTGACACTCTTCAGCTATCACATGCTGACACGTGGAGGACAATCAGAATTAAGCATGTGTCTCACTTTTTACACATTTTCATCACACTGTGTTGTAGATGGGCATTCCTCATCGTGAATATCCTCTCTACCCTCCCAGAACATCCTGTGCTAGCATAAAACAATCATTTGGGGCATTTCTCCATCTCCATTAGCGTCCTTAACCATGGTCATGGTCTTCAAACGTGATTTCCTGAGTTTTTAACAAAATTTTATGGCATATCACTGCTCCATGGAAAGCTGCATCATGAATTTTCTTGGAAACCAGTGAAGCCTGTCATAAACTGTATCTGCAACTGTTATCTGTTAAAAATTCCTATCTGTCACATGAGTATTATAATTTGAACTGAAAACACTTTTCCAGATAGTTTTTCCATTGATTTGTTTTCCATACATTTGTGTAATTTTTAGGGAACTGTTGTTTGAAATAAATATAATGAAATGGTATTCAAGGTACCATTCCTATTCAAAGGTTGGCTTTAGATGGTCCTTAATGACCATTTATTTATGATTATCATGAGAACTTGCACTTGCCTGTCCTAAAATATTTCTTTCTTCATTTCTTTGTAACTTTGCCCTGCCCTTATTCTAAAAAGTCAACCTTCTTTATTCCTCTACCCCGCTTGCCCAAATTTCTCTATTTTTTGTCTCAGCCTTTCAACAATCCCCCTATCTTTCAATGTTTGCATTTGAAGCTGGCACTCTGATGTGATAACTAGGTTTTACAATAATATTAGTCAACAAATAATATTTGCATACTGGGTTCCCAGTGAAATAAATTATATATATATATATATATATATATATATATATATATATATATATATATATATATATATATATATATATATATATATATATATATATATATATATATATATATATATATATATATGTATATATATATAAAATACTTCTCTTTTTTATAAAGAATATTATATGTAAGCATTCATGTAGCATATTTAAACACTGTCAATGTTTGCAAATATTCAATTTTCAGTTGAAAGTTAGGTACAGTGAAGCACATTTTATTTAGTCAATATCTAAAATACAGTTTTCAACCCAAATATAATTTCTGTTGTTTTTCCCTTGGAATGGCTAGGAGAAAATCATTCTGCTTAAGTTAAGCCGGTGAAGCTAATTTGCATCAAATGGAGTTGAACCTGGAACCTTCTAATCCATGGATAAACAATCCCTCTTAATTACCATTCTACCTAATTTATTTATTGTGCAATGGGATCAGATGGTGCAGAGGCTAATATACTGGCCTCAAACTCAGAGGGCCCGGATTCGAATCCTTGAGAAGACAGATATTTTTCAGTGGTATCCCAATCCCTACTTGAGGTGCTTTGTGGAAAGCACTTTGAGTGAGTACGCTGTCCGTTGGAAGGGACGTTAAACTTCAGACCCCTTGGCACCTTTTGTTAAGAGTAAGCTAATGCCAATGCCGGGTTTCTCTCCGTCTTTCCTCCATTCCCGTCCATCCCTAATGGCGGAAATGACCTTAGATGTCGGTTGTCTCCCCTAAAAAACTACTTATTATGTTTTCTACAATTATATTACCATTTAAGGATAATGTCATATTTATTTATCGATTTTTTGTCACTTCCTTTTAGTTGCTTAATAACAACAGTTAATTGGCTTGTGGTAATCATATTTTCAGGGCTGGAAGTTTGTTGTCAGCTCCTCTGCTTCATTTAATTTCCTCAGATGATCTATACAGAGATAGCAAGTGGAGAAATGTCACCCAGGTTTCAGTATGGGATCCATGATTTGTTGGTCAAAAATCCTACTTACTTGTCCAGCCCACTATGAATGTTTTTTGGTGGAGGTAAAGAATGAGGCGCCTTCAATGTAGAGTATTTTGTGACAATGCTCTTTGAAATCATAACTTCATTTGATTATTCACTTGCCCAATCTCTTAATGACTTCATACTTCTTCACCTACATGCTTCCTCCTTAGTTTTTTTCCATCCACATGTCATGTCTTCTCATCTTTATCTATGTATGCTACGGACTGCCTCTGGGGTGTGTACCAGAAGGTGTTAGGACAATAGACATGCTCAACAGAGTAGGATGAGACCTACCTAAATGTTTTACTTGTACCATCCATTTGCATTTAAGGTGGTGACTTGTCTGAGGGAAAACATGAATCACTCAATTCATCTGTTCAGCGTCACATCCCTCGAGTCAGATCATTTTGCGCCTGATCTTCCCGACTTTCAAGTGGAGATGGGAAAACATTAATTATTTCCTGAACGTCAAAAGTGGAATCACATGATTGATACCTGTGCAGTGGCTTTAATGCCTTACTTGACATTTAAGTGCCCTGCGGAGCTCATTTGAAATTATAACTTCATTGTTTTAGTTTCGATATTTGCTCTACAGGGTGCGATCCAAAAGTAATGCAATTTAATTTCCTGCGTCGCTCCTATTGGTCGGAGTGGGATCGAATCACTTTGAGTAGGTGGGGGGGGGGGGCGAAACCGGTCTCAGTGCTCTCCAAATTGGCATGACGTCAGCTATTGTAAATCTCTGCACGCCTCACGAAACCTCACGAAATAAATGGAATCGACGATCGAACAACGTTACGCGATTACTAAGTTTTATGCTCGACTGAAAAGATCTCTTGAGGAGACTAACAAAATAATTCGTGAGACTTGCGGGGACTTTGCTCTGCGCTACTCACACAAGTTTCGAGGTGGTCAAAGGCCCTAAAGGAGGGCCAGGAAGAGGTTCAATACGAACAACGCTCTGGGCGGCCGTCAACCATCAAAACCGACAACAATGTGGCTCGTGTTCGACAATTATTGGACTCTGAACGTCGATTGAGTATCAAAATGGTTACCAATGAACTGAAATTGTCATCTACTGTTGTGCTTCGCATTGTTACTGAAGATTTAGTGACGAAGAAAGTGTGCGCCAAGCTCGTGTCCAAGGTGTTTGCCACAACGCGCTACGAGTCCGCGAGTTCCAGGCCAACCACCGGGTGCCAATGCTGCCCCACCTCCCCTATAGTCCCGACGTCGCCCCGGGAGACTTCTTTTTGTTCCCTCGGATTAAGGCAGCCCTGAAAGGAACCCGATTTTCGTCCGTAGAAGAGATCCAATCAGACGTTATGAAGACCTTGCGAGAGGTCTCCGAAGACGCCTTCCAGGGTGTGTACCGGTCATGGCAGCGTCGCTGGAAAAAATGTGAATAGGCCCAAGGACATTACTTTGAAGGCTTTAAAGTGTTTTTGCAAATATATTCAATACATTTCTTAAATAAATAAAAGCATTACTTTCGGAGCGCACACTAATATATCGTATTTTTTCATGGGCCAGGTGGTTTTTCTTTGTGCTACCATTTTGTTCAATTCTTGAATCATTATTTTTGGACGTGAATTGCAAATATCTGTGATGCATTTACAAATATGTTAAAGCTAGCTATTTACCAAAAACTCGTTTCCTTAACTTAGCATATTTAATTCCAAAACTGTGTCCCATGCCTCAAAATGCATTCGAAAAGTCATTTTCTTCTTATCATTTTTTTTCTCATGGACTCGTTTATTCTGCAGAACTTCGAATATCTTCTATATTTATTCGACCTTTATCAGTCTCATTTTTCAATCACGTTTCTTAACCCTTCCAATCTTCTTTCACTTGGTCTGCTCTCCATGTCCCCTCATTCTTAGGAAGAAGTAAGATCTCACACAAAAAAAGATGCCCTTGGATGTGACTCGCAAGTCTTGTGTCGCTGTTCGAAACTGAGACTCCATCTCCGTCGTTAAGAATGAAAGGAGGGCGTTGTTCCATCACCACGCGTGGCGAAATTCCCCCGGGCGGATCGGATGATCTCCCTACGGATACCTGGCGGCCCCAAGGGGACGTTTGACCCCTCCGATTCTTGAAGGGAGGAGGTCAAAGAAAAAGCTGCCCAGGGGAATCTGCGCTGTCTCGCCCATCGCCATAATAAGGAAGTTGGTTGGAAACTCTCCACCTCTCCCTCCCCCGTTCTTCTCGGTTGGAATTTCGGGCGATGCGCCAAATCACCGCCGCAGCTAGTTCAAGGAAGACCGAAGGCGTGTGAAATTTACCCAGATTCAGTTTACGACGTTGCGCCTTCGAGGAAAACTGCGTCTACTCGGTATTTTTGCATATATTACTTATTATTTATGTAATATTGTGTAATTTCAATGAAAACAAAGTAGGGAGTAAACAATACAAGGAAGAACTACAAGGCTAGGCTGAAAGGTAATGTACACGTGCTTGTAGGCAACAAACAAAAACAAATAGCAAGAACGAGCAGAAAGAAACATTAAAGTACAATTCTTAAGTTTCATAATCATGCATTTATTTTTCAACATAGTCACCGTTAAGGCTAACACTTTTCTCCCAACGTGTAACAAGCTTTTTCATTCCGTCACTGAAAAACTCATCCGATTTTTCTCGAATCCAGGACATAACAGCTGCCTTCACCTCATCGTCCGAGGTGTAATGATTACCCTTGAGGTGTCTCTTGACTCGAGAAAAAAATTCGACAGCGAAAAAATTTGCATCATTCCAATCTACGCTGTTTGTTTTGGTACCCATCGTGCACAGATTTTACGGTATCCCAATTGTTCAATAATAAAGCCGACATGTTCCTTGAATATTCCAATATGGCTTACCGATTATCGCTTTTGAGTGATTCGCCGGTCATTTTGAATCTAATCTTCGACGAGTCTGCGATGTTTATCGTCTGTCGCAGTGATCGGACGTCCGCCGCTTGTTTCATAAAAAAATATTGCTTTTCCATGCTCGCAACCACGAAATTTTACTACCCATCGATTAACAGTAGACCTATCAAGAGCATTGTCACCATAAAAACCCTTTAAAAGACTGAATTTCAGTCACATTTTCAGCAGTTAAAAATTCGATAACAGAACGCTATTTAATTTGTGTTAACATGCCGCTAGAACACGTCTTCATAGTCACTTCCACATTCCACCACGAGTGCTTCTGAAGATCATTTTGTTTGTAGTCTACAAGCATGTGTGCATTATTTTTCAGCCTACTCTCTGATATGTCAGGAGTGCATCTAGTGAACGTGTTCAATGGGAAAGTTCACCCGCACCCTATTTACAACCTTTTGCATTACATGGAAGGTGGAGATTATTTCCAGCCAGCTGCAAGGATTCATGAGTGGATTTGAAGCAAAGAATGACCAAATAGTTACAATTTTATTCTCTACAAAATAAATTTTTATACCATAGATTTAGATGATGTCACTACAAAATCTTCGGGCGCAGAATGAGGCCAACCTTCATTACCAGAAGGGATGACATGTTTCCATGCCATTCCTCAAGGCCCACCCCCATCGAACTCACACTCCTTTTCCTCCTCCTCCCCCCCTTTACTCACCTACAACCCTACTTCCCATAAAAGTCAAAACTGTATGAGATGATGTACTAACTAAACTCGAAATTGATGTACTAGCATTGAAACCCACGCCCTAATACATTAATTAATGTAGGAACCCCCTGAACCGTTCTAGTGTTCACTACATGTCTGAGGCCGCCAGGTAGGTAGGTAGGGGGAAGGATATTCGAGCACTGCAGGGCATTTTTGGTTTAAATTATAGATCAGCGTATAGGTCAAATAGTGGGTCTCTAAAGTCTTCTTTGCCAAATTATGTAGCTTTAAATGAAGTGAGGTTCAGTGCTAGCAATAGTTCATTTAACACCAATCAGATACCATCGGACGGAAAATTTTATAAGGGATTCAATATTAATAAGAAGACGATCCTTGCTAAATATTTAAAAAAATCTTAATATCTAGGAAATATCACCTGCATTGGTAGTTAATTGCTGAATTAAAAAAAACAAAGTTGCAAAACTTCATCACCTTATTCAAAGCACAGGCGTAGATATAATTATAGGGACGGAAAGCTGGTTATCCACTGATATTTCCGGCGGTGAAATTTTCCCAAAATCCTTTTCCATTTACAGAAATGACAGAACAAATAGAATCGGGGGTGGTGTCTTTATTGCAGTTAAAAATTCTTGCGTCGCGGGGCTGACGTAAATCCGGGTAATGGTTTTGGAAAGCGTTTGGTGCTCAATTAAAAGTCCTCAATCCAAAAGAATTTATGCATGCGCATTTTACAGACCGCCAGTCGACAGAGATAATTCAACACTAGAAATAGATCAGCAAATCAAAGGCTTTATATCCCAACACAATTATCACGACGTTATAATCGGTGGAGATTTCAAAGGGGGAATAAGCAAAGGATGCTATGCACACTAAGGGAATGGGACAGTGGGATGAATGAATGGGGCAAAAAATTAAAGACCCCTGTTTGGAGACGCGTTTCCCTTTGAACAGGAGCACCGTCAATCATTGCACTAAGAGCACGAGTATTTGAAATAATTTTTAACGGATAATAAAAAGTCTGAGTCCATAGGGACGGAAATTTGGGCTCAAGTAGGAAGTAGGGGTGGGTAGAAGGTAGGCAGAATATGAAGGGAGGATCCCTTTGCAAGTTTGGAGTTAATCAATGTCAATCGGCCGCCCTTCCCTCTAAAATGCTGACCACTCTGATACCCTGATAGCTTTGTCATGTAACTAACGCTCTTTACTCGGCCTACGTGCCGGGGGCATCTTTACGAACTTTGACCTGGGGCATCCTGGGTCCACCTCCGCTGACCACCTGCACTGCTGACCTCTTCTGCACCTTTCGAATCCATTATGTTTCGAAGGGCGCCCTATCCATACGACTCTCCTTTTCCTTGTGGTGCCCTCAATGTCTTTTCGTCCTCTGGTCTTTTCATCCTGACTCTTCTGATTAGAGTTTGAAGCTCTTGCATAAATTAGAAGGAGGTCTCTTTGGCAGTGATGTTGAAAATGTATTATTACCCCCATCTTACTGGGGTAGGAGAGATCATGTCAATAAAATTATAGAGATTAAGTGTAGACCAATTAAGGTGTAGTTTTTTCGCCGAACAATAAGGGATCATAATAACATTGTCCGACGGTGGAAGTATCATTATCGGATAAAAATTAGTTTGATGTGTTTTTACCCCCTGCCACACACCCTAGCGGTGGCTTTCAGGGTACATAATAAATAAAAATAATTTTCACTGTGGAAAATGGCAATTATTTTCTCAGACTTAATTTTTTCCATGTTTTTTTAAATCTGCATCGACCTCTTAATATTTATAAAATGATAACTTCAAGCTCAAATAAGGCAAGATGAAGAAGGAGGTGTTTGGGATATATCTAAGGAGCTTATTTTAATTGAAAACATGGCGCCAAATCATTTTCGTTTCCCACCCACCCACTTTGGCGGAGCGATTGCCTAATCCTTTACGAGTTCTCCTCGTACACCACTAAGCCTAAGGATCGATTCTCATTTCCATACGATGATTTTTATCCTTTGATCAGTTCGCTTAACTGAGTTTAGCATAAATTAAATTTTGATGCCGATTCATTATATTCCAAATCTATGGGTTTTCTGGAATACGATACCTCTCGCTCCTTGTTTCCTTTAAATTTATTACGAAACAAGATCATTCATCGCTGGCGCGAAAGAATAATGTCATTGGGATATAACTGAGAGTTGAGCAGAAGCATGGCTGAGAAACAACGTCTTTGACTTTAAAGTCGATCGTGGGTCATCTTTCGCTTTCACTACGTCTAGTTCTTCGTACACAATTAGGATGGATCCATTCCCACGCGGCTCTATGCTTAACTTCATATTACGCTGCGTTTCTTACGTTCACCGTGAACCAATCATTGGAACTTGAAAATGATCCCTCCCCCCGTAATTGGGATTCATAGAACCGGATCTCCCGCGCTCTGACTCATCCGCTAATGAGCCATCCCTCACCACGGCAACATCACGCGGGACCCACTCTCTCTCTCTGATCTCGCAGCGGACGCCATCCAGCATCACTCACCCAAAATACTACCATCCAATTTCGCGAACGTAAATTGCCACGACCCGAGCAGCCGCGTCATCCTCGGGGATAACCCAACGCCGTGCGCTTTTGTTTTTTTCCACTTTGACCGGAACAGATCCGTTGCGATTCTCAGGGCCTCGGGGGGCCTTTCGATATCTCGACTTCTCGGTCGAAGGGGCCCGATCGGTGAATTCGATCCAGAAATTTCTGAATTCCAGCACAAGCGAAATTAGAGAATCAACGATATCAGGCGTTATTTCGTGATAAATTGTCATTTTTTCAATTGTAAAAGCGATTTTACTGTCCACAATTGAACTATTTCAACAGCACTATACGTTTCAGCACTCTAAATCATTTTCAAGCTACTTTTTTGTTTGTGTGTTTGTTTGTGTGTGTAATCAAAATTATAACCTTAATTGGCCCGCATCACTTCTCAAATGTCGAAAACATTCTTAAAAGAGCACTTGAAAGTCGCCGGAATAAATCTTTAGTTTATCTTTCTACTCTCTATACCTCCCAACTTCACTATGACCTATTATTAGCCTATTCCTCCTCCTCCACCTCTACCCCAATAAAAAACTGGCCTTGCGACCCTTTTCCGCTCACCACCCTCAACCACTTGGATTTCCTCCAAAACGCCGGTTTCCTCTTTGATCATACTGCCGATGAAGAAGTCTTGAACCTTTCTTCGACTCCCATAACCCCTAGTGAATATCCGCTTATATGAATCCTTCTTTCTTGTTTACCAACCCCCAAAATCAGCGAGCCACGGCGAGGGTGTGTGGCAGGGGGTGATTACAGACTACCCTTGACCCCAAACACCGTTCCCCTCTTAGCGCGGTCGGACAAACGTTATTTCATTCTCATCCCATATCTTTAGTGGATAAAATTACCTCTTAAAATTATCTTTTCTGCGCTTAACTCACCAAAATTTTATTGACTTGATCTCTCCTACGAAAATAAGAAAGGGTTGATAATACATTTTCAACATCATTGCTTTAGAGACATGCTTCCAATCTATGCAAGAGATTTAATCTATAATTTAGCCTCCACTCTGTAAGTGATTAGAGCTTGGGCTGTGAGTTAACGTATTGATGAAGATGTAGAGCAATTAGAAGTCTTGAACAATGCAATGAATCATTCGACGGACCCTCTAAATTTAGTCAAAGGTGTTCAGTATAAGAACAGAATCTCCGTGAAACATTTCTTGCCACTTTCAATAAACCTTTGTTTTAGAAAAGCAATCCTAGTGAAATGACTCTTTTCATTTTAGTTACAAAAGAAAAAAAAGCGCTTGAGAATCAAGAATAAAAGAAAGCAGAAGAAATAACGTGGAATTACGTAAAACAGTTGTACGTTAAAAAAATAAAATAATAATTTTAGTTTTAGGGTGAAAGTACAGGAGAAAAGTGTACGTATTAGACATATTCGAAAATTAACAAACGTTTTGTCATAAAAAAACGTTTTTGTAAGAATTCGTATTTTATGATCATTTTAATTTTCAACAAGCATTCTTAACTTTTGTATAATTTGGCCATTTTTTTTGAACATTTTTCATAATTCTGCACCCGCGTTTTTAATGCAAGACCTTATCAGTTCGACGCCTCGGAATCGAACCAGTTTCCTGCCACCTGGGAATGGAACCAGCTGCCTTGGGTTTCTCGTGCTATTCAAGCATTGCCAACCAAACCTCAGCATCAGGTGAAAGAAGAGGAAAGTGTCACTAAGTGCAAGGTTGGTACTGTAGAGTGGCGTCCAAATTCGCTCTTTCATTGACATGCATATTCTTAGTGTTGAACGGTTTTCGGGACCCTCCTTGCGGGCAATTTGTGAGTATTACTGTAGCAATTTAAATAGTGGTTCATTTGAGGAGTGGATATTCATCAGTCAGAGCACTATTCGTAAATTTTCACCCTATTGCAGATCTTGATCCATTTGTTGAACAATTTCATCAGTCTGGATACTAGACGACCTACTCCGCTCTTCATCATGGACATCTGTGGTTTTCCATTTTTGAGGTCTCGGCTGCTTATAGATTTTCCTTTACTCATTACAGTGCGTCCATTGACTAGGCAGAACTCCCGGTGAATTAACAGAGCCGATGTTTGATCCTTTTGCACATAAAATTTGAATCACATCACGCACCTCGCAATTGCCGGAGGCAACGATTTTCGCGGACATTATTATATGCATGAACTGAAAGGCAAGTGACGACTAAATCAAGACATATTCCCTGAGAAAAACAGTCAATAGTTGACGCGGCATACGTACAAAATTTTTCTGAGACGTTATTATTAAAATATAAAAGAACGGCCACATTAATTGTCGAATACGCAAGTCATTTACACCAAATGTACCACCACTCAACCTATATATACATATGTATACATATATATGTATATATATACATAAATATACATATGCCTCCTCCGGAAGGTAGCAATGGCTGAGGGCAGTGGTTGGGAGAAGGCCGTTCGAGGGTGGGATTGGTGAAGAGTACAAATTGGGTTCAATTGGTGGGTGATTGGGTGGGCAAATAGTGCCGAAGAAAAGGCATCTATTATCGAGTCTTCTTATTACAAGGGTTTAAGTTTTCAAATCTTCTTCTTGAAAGACCAAGGACATCGGTTGAAAGCTTTTGTACATTGGCAGTGAGTGAAAAACAAAAAATATGAGAGTCCTCCTCCTCTCTGCGAGAACAATGTTAACACTCATCCATTTCATCAGTTTTTATTAAAGGTTAATTCACTGAATTTTTGCGTAACCCCCTGCCCCTTCACCCCTCTTGAGTCACCCCACCTTCGCACGGGCCTCAGCGACTCCTTATCCGGGCCCATCATTCCCTTCGCCACAAGGAATAGCTAGATACATTCCTATTATTAATTCTCGTCCCTCGTAGATGACGCAGTCGGTTGAAATGCATTGTGATTTTTAAATAATTGTTGATCATGAAATCTTTTATTTTCAGTTTTAAGAATTACCTAACCTGTTAGACTGAAGGATGTTCACCTGTATGCAAAAATATTCTATCGTGGTGCAACATTCGTGACGAAATTGACCACATTTTTCGCAGACGAGAGTATGCGAATAATCTTTCAATGATTTTTTCCGATGCAATTCTCTTATTTCAAAAAGGAAAAAAACTAATATTGGATATTATTCATTATCACGATTCGTCAATCAGCGTTTTCACATCTGAATCACTTCTTCAAGAGTCAATCTTGATCTTCAATGGCCAAGTTAAGGGAGGTGATATTCAAGGTTATGTCCACGCTGCACTTCAGCAGAGTTTGACCCCGATGTAATGCATAATGGGCTCTGTGACGTCTCTCAGGATGAGTTATTACCTGTCTAGATGCAACCTCCAGGCCTTTCTACCTCATAAGTCGTTTAATGATGGCATTGATTGATAGGTACGCGAGTGGCGTTTCATGAAACTAATACGTGGAGAATGGGCTTAACGAAATAACTATGGCTGCGTATCTCTCGAATCACGTATTCGCACGCACTCTTGATTTTACGGCAGAATTCAAAGTGGCGGGAGGGGGATGACGGATTGAACAGTCATTCCGACGCCTTAAGGAGAGACGGGGAATCTCAAAATCATTCGGATAAAATTAATGTTTTGTCCCTCACAAGAATTTTTATCTATATTTATACTCTATTTTGAGAATAAAACACGTGTTCTGCACCAGATGGCATAAATCTCATCACCCAAACAACAACAGGGGTGTAAATTATTGCCAGGCATGTAGACCACTTGCAAAATGCCCGTTTACTCTAGAAAACTAAACAATTGCGCAATAGCGGTGCAATGATCATTTCGACCAAAGAGCATATTTCGTTCCGATTATAGAGGCGGCACCCGGAATCGAACCCGGGTCCTCAGGTCGGTAGTCCACGGCGCTCTATCCATTGAAATAATCAGCTATCACGCCTATCCTCAGGTTGATAACAGGAGTATGGTTTGGTATTTTTCGCCGAATTGAATCTGAAAATTGTTTGCACTGGTCTTCACTTCGTCCGTCGTGTGATTTCACCGCCCTCATGCGTGGCGGCAAAAAAATACAAGGTCTGTCCAATAAATACGAGAACTAAGGCCAAAACTTCATTTAGCTAGATATTGTCTACATTGATGTTGTCCCCTGTTCAAAGTACTCTCCATTCGTTGCTATGCACTAGTTCCATCTTCTTTTCCAATGTTTAAAGCACCCTCGGAAGTCCTCGTCAGTTGGGCTTTTTAGTTTTCTCGTCGCTTCTTGCTTTATTGTGTCCACATCTTCCCAGTGATGCGAACATAGAATTCAAATTCTACGTAATTAATATTGTGTGTGATGCCTTTTATACAGGGTTCGTCCGGAAAATAAGTTTACTGAGCTCAGGAAAAAAAATTTATTACACTTTTACATATCTTAAGCTAATATTCCTCAAAATAGGACCCTTGTGAGTCGATACACTTGTTCCAGCGGCGTTCCCATTCCTGGAACGCTCCCGCGAAGGCATCATCGGGAACCTCTCGAAGACACGTCGTCACGGCCTCTTTGACGGTCCCGTATCGCGTTCCTTTCAAACTCCTCTTTATCTTCGGGAACAGAAAGAAGTCCGGTGGTGCCAAGTCCGGGCTGTAGGGCGGGTGCGGCAGCGTTGCCACGCCGTGCTTGGCCAAGAAGTCCGACACGACAAGCGCGGTGTGAGACGGCGCATTGTCGTGATGCAGCCGCCAGATGTTTTTGATCGCTGGCCGGACGCGGGCGACTCGTTTTCGAAGATTACACTGCTCTGCTATCATCCGAACACTAAGACGACTATCAGAGTTCAGTACAATGAAAAAATAGTAACTTTATGATTCCACAGAAAATTTATCACGATACGACCCGGGTTTCGACGTTCAACGTCATCTTCAGGAATAATCACAAAGTTACTATTTTTTTCATTTCCAATAAACATGTGTATTTTTAAATGGCGTAAATTAATTAATTCAATTGCGTTATTGAGTTACTCTTAATCCTCCCATAAGGAAGAGTAGATCCTACCCCAATCCCTATTTTATCACCCCAAACGTGAAAGTTAGAAAATAAACAACTTGCTTGAGTTGTATGGCGCATCTGAACTCGCCTGCGAAAAAATTGGCGCATTGTATGCTTAATGTTGGCCACTACTGGCGTAGGGTGTCCCAAACTCAAGCTGCCTTTTCATTTCAAGCGCCTAGAGGCACCTAAATGCATGCTCCCTAATGCCCAACCAGTTTGGATGACATCCTTCCACCTTCGCGCCCCCATCCAACCCCCTCGCAAGTTGAGGGGCAGACTCGCGGAGAGTGGCGGCGCCACCGGGTGTGAGGGGAACGACGCATCGAGGCACGTTGAAGGTGGGAGCCGTCAGAGACGTGCTAGCGACTGCCGCAGAAATTTATAAAGCAATGAGTCAATGCACGGAAATTATCACTGGATGAAGATACTCGCTAGATTTGCCAGAAATTCTTACAACAGTGAATGGAGGCCTTCAAGGAAACACTCGGGATGGTGCGTCTCATCTGGCCGCGAAGAAAACAAGATACATTTTAAATATTTAGAAATGCAATAATAATGCATGCATAATTTTGTTACCGGGGAGAATATGAAGGCCTCAGACATCTGTAGATTATACAGCAAAAAGAGAAAGGTTAAGGGAATAAATGATTCGATGTGCTTAAAATAGCAAAGAAGCATCCATAAAGAAATATGCTGTTGTCCTTCTTTCATTTGACTAACACTTATCGAAGTGAATGATTCACAGCAGCTATTGAATCAAATGGCAGAGTCACACGTAAAAATATCCCATATGATGTAGGAGTAGATTTTATTACCTGCGTCTATGCATTCCCACAAAACGAACTATTCCAAATTATTTGCTATGAGTTGCGACCATCGCTAAGGAGAATTTTTAGTTGGAATATTGATATTTAATGTGTGAAAGTTATGTTTAGCTAGCGAGATGTGTCTGGAAACCCTAATTTTATCCTGTCACGATCTGCGATTTTAATTATTAATATTGTATGACTATGGTATGGTATTTTTGCGGGTTGAGCGTCGGGCTACTGACCAAAGGACCTGGATTCGATTCCAGGTGTCTCATCTAGGGACTCTCGGTTTCACCCAAACAGCGTCACCTTTCGGGTTCCAGATAATCCTGGGAAATCCCAGGAAAATGGATAGGAAATGGCTCCCCTTATTACACCATGGATGCGTGAATTTCACTCACCTTAGTACTAGGTGAGTTCCGCCTTAACTTGCCAAAACCTACCTCCGGGTTTACGAGTATTCATGTGGTATATCATCCTGATTAGAATATAACTCTGAAACCCTGTTAGTTGGATATATATATATATATATATATATATATATATATATATATATATATATATATATATATATATATATAGTATATGCTTTCATAGACGTAACACGGAAGTGCCGAATAGTACAATACACAGTAACACATAATATAGAAACACAAAAAAAGAGAACACTCACACGTATTTTCTTGATATTTCGACGGAAACAATCCGTCTTCCTCCAAATCAAAGTTTTGATGAGTCTTTTCTTAACATCCTTTCTCAACATCCCTATCATCAATTCCCTCCTCCTTGTGAAAGCTTCTTTTCCTAGCGCAATTCTTTCTCCTTACGTCCTTACTACTTTGACCGTATTGGTCCGAAACACTTCCGAGATACGTAAACTGTTCTACCTGCTCTAGTTTTTGCCCTCCTATTCTAATGTTAAGCTTAGCCTTGTTCTTTCTGGAAAATCGCATAACCTTTGTTTTATTAATATTGATTCTCATCCCATACCTGTCGCCCTGAATTTCCAAGGCACCCAGCAATGCTTGCAACCCCTTGGCTGACTGACAAATTAAAGCTTGGTCATCAGCAAACCTAACTGATTTTACGAATTCCCCGCCCACTTTCATTCCTACCTCCAGTTCTTCCCATGCCTCTTTGATCATTTCCTCTGCATACAGGTTGAACAGCAACGGTGATAATGGGCAACCCTGCCTTACACCCCTTCCTAACACTGCCCATCCTGACTCCCCGTTTCCCACCCGCACCTGAGCAGTCTGAGACATGTATAGGTTGCGGATTAGCCTACTTTCCCTCCAATCTCTTCCTATTTTCTGCAATACACTCATTAGTTTTTCCCTATTCTCTCTATCAAACGCTTTTTCGAAATCTACGAAACAGGCAAATACCTCCTGGTTGTGTTATATATTCCTCTCGATTAATAATCTCATTACTGCAATGGCATCACGCGTACCTCTCCCCTTCCTAAACCCAAACTGATCATCTCCTAAGTAATCATTTGCTCTACTCTCTATCCTTTTGTTTGTTATCCTGAGAACAACTTTAGCCGTATGGGAAATTAAACTTATTGTTCTGTAGTCCTGACATGATGTAACCTTTATCATTTTCGGAATAGGAATTAACCCCAGTATCACAATAAGTTTTTCGGCCAGATTCCTTCCTCATAGATACTAAAAATCAGCCTATGTAGCCTCTTCCTCCCACATGTTCCTGTACCTTTTAGTAGTTCCGTAGGAATGTTATCCACCCCCACGGCCTTATTTAGTTTCATCTCCCTTAATGCCCTTTCTATCTCTTATTTAGTTTCATTAGTTTTAGGGTTTGTGTCAGGGGGGATTACACACCAGAATATTTTTACCCAAACATGATCCTACCGCGGTCGGGCAAATGTATTTGATCCTTAATCGTTTGTGGAAAAAATGATATCCCAAATATATCTGTTCTACGATTATTTCTTCAAATTTTATAAGCACGATTTTTTCGACCGTAGAACAATGGGGGTAATAATATATTTTCAACATCACTGCTAAAGAGACATCCTTCCAATTAATGCAAGAGATTTACTTTCAAATTTAACCCTCGCTCCGTGAGTGAATTCTAGCCTAGCTGTTCTAATATTTTGGATACGCTCCTAATTTTATCACAACAAAGTTTTACAAATCTAGCTCCTCTACGCTGCACGCGATCCAATTCGGTAATTAATCGAACTTCGTGAGGATCCCATATACTTTCATCACATTCTAAATGAGGTCTAACCAACGACAGAAAACATTTCCCTTTGATCTTTTCATCACATTTATGAAGGTGGACCCAGAAGTACCAGACCCAACAAAGAAAACAAATATTTGGATTAAAATGTATTTATTTTAACAACATGATCTACTTTTAGCTCTATGCACTTTTCCCAGTGATGTTCAATAAGTTCGATACCCTTCTTATAATAAGAACTGTCTTCCTCCTCAAAATAGCTCTTAACTGTCGACATCACTGCTTGACGGTTGGAAAATCTTTGACCACCGAGCCATTTTTTTCAAGTTTGCGCGCAGAAAATAATCCGAGGGGTCTAAATCTGGCAAATAGGGTGCATGAGGTAGCAATTCAAACTTTAATTCATGAATTTCGGCCATTGCAATAACGGATTTGTGAGCTGGCACATTGTCTTGATGAAACAACCATTTCTTCTTAGCCAAATGCAACTGCTTTTGCTTGATTTCTTCGCTCAAACGTTGCAATAAGTTGGCATAATACTCGCTGTTGATAGTTTTTATTTTTTCAAGATAATCAATGAAAATTATCCCACATGCATCCCAAAAAAACCGATCCCATGATCTTGCCTGCAGATGGAACGGGCTTCGCCTTCTTTGGAAACGGTTCTCCTTTTTGAATCCATTGTTTTGATTGTTCTTTTGTCTAGGGTGTGAAGTAATGGACCCATATTTAATTCATAGTTATGTCATGGCGCAAAAATTCTGCTTTGTTGCTGTGAAACTTTGCTAAACACTCAATTGAAACATCTTCACGACACTGGTTTTGCTCGAGTGTGAGCACCCATCTTACGCGCAGCTTTTTCATGTCCAAATTTTCAGTTAATATGCGATGTTCAGCACTTTTTAAAATGCCGACTATGCCTGCAAGCTCAAACATTTGGTCGACCAATGCGATGCTCGTCTTGACAGCTCGTACGGCCTCGTTTAAATTCTGATACCCAATATTTTACTGTTGTAAACTAAGGAGCAGACTCACCCAGAGTAGAATCCAGCTCAGCTATTATATTGGTTGGGCTGAGGCCTTTCATATAAAATTATTGTATCACATAACGATGACCAATTTTCTCCCATTTTCACAAATTCACTGAAAACGTTCAATATCGATGGCTGACAAACAAATAATAAACAACGTGGCGTCTTCAAACTTGAATCAAATGCATTATAGATTGCGTACTTTCTAATCTAGTGCACCTCTAGGTAAGGCTGGGTACTTATGGGGGCACCCTCGCACCCAGGACTCTTCTAATAAATCTTAGTTTGTTGTTAGTTTGTCCACATATTTCCCGCATGTGTTTCACCCGGGAAAGATCGTGAGCACACTGAAATTTTAATCCATATCAAGGTTTCGTATCCAGAAAGATTGTTCATTGTAGCATTTTACATATATATATATATATACACACACACACACACACACACACATATATATATATATATATATATATATATATATATATATATATATATGTATATAATAAAATGTGATTAATACAGAGAAACACAGAGAAAGGACACTGGCATATCTAGTTGACGTTTCGACGGCACGGCCGTCATCCAGGTTGGGTTTTTTACTCTGGCATGTTACATGTTTTAATTGAAAAGACGAAAATTTTCATTTTTAGCAAGTTTCATTCACTTCATAGAATATGAAATAATGTATCCATAAGTGTTGGACACAGTTGCGGCTAATTCATCGACATTTTAACTTATGCTAATCCTCTTTCGTTTCTGTCTCGAAGTTTAGAAAATACTATATTCTGTTCCAACGTAAATTTATGACGATTTTCATTTACGGCCTTTAAATTGGAGTAAATGGATATACAATAACGTGTAGTTTTCTACAGATCATCTGCCGCTATGGGGTTGGAACGACTTACTTTGAATATCTTAAAGCGATTACTCTTTTGCATATCTCTAAAAGGTGTCTGAAACTTTTCTAAAAGGCACATTATACCGATTTCTAAAATCCGTCGAGGAAATAATTGAAAAAAGACATATTCGCATAGTTGCTATGCCTTTGCTCGTTAAGCATGAAGTGAGTCACACAATTACATTTTTGGGCATTTTTATCACTGGATGTTCGATGATGATGAAAAAAATTGTTTCCACTATATGAACATGACCTTTTTTTCACTGACGAAATGGCAATTCATTTACCATTATTGATTTATAATTGTGACCATTAATTCTATTTAATAAAATTCCCCTTGAATTTCGACGGTTATTTCAATTAATTTGCTAATAAAATTAGAATCTTTCAAGATAAAAATACAGATCGAAGATGTCTGCGTTCAAGCAGCAGTTGGTCGCTTGACTATATAAGACTGGATACGTTCGCGAATAGCTAGACGGCATTTGATATGCTTTTTCGCCAAGAATACTCGGGAGCTTAATCGTGGGCGAGGAGAAGAGCCCTTAGGCTTCTTGAAGGCACTCGTAGGGAGTGGGGGGGGGGAGGGAGACGGGGGTCGGGGGATGAGCAGCTGGATAACCTCAGTTGGAATGCGGGGACACATTTCAAGGCCCGGGACGACCTTGGGAGGGGAGGAGAGGGGGGTGAGGGGGTGGGGAAGGTGACCGGGGGCAAAGGTTAAAAGGGGAGGAGGATGCGAAGGATTCACTGACGCCAACTTCCTCCGACGCTCTCTCACTCTCCCTCAATTCGAAGCGGCGTCCGCCAGAGTACAAGCCCTTCGTCTTTCGCGCTGTGGCCGAAATGGGATATTCAATAATAACGTGCCAGTACCTAGTTTAGATCAGTGCTACCCGTATACGAATTGTTATTGACCACGAGTACGGCTGACGAAGAATCCAAATCCTTCGTTTTCATTTACGATTTAATTGTAGAGGAAGTACAGGGTTCGTCCGGAAAATAAGTGTACTGAGCTCAGGAAAAAAAAATTATTACACTTTTACATATCTTAAGCTAATATTCCTCGAAATAGGACCCTTGTGAGTCGATACACTTGTTCCAGCGGCGTTCCCATTCATGGAACGCTCCCGCGAAGGCATCATCGGGAACCTCTCGAAGACTCGTCGTCGACCTCTTCTCTGCCCTCCACGAACATCTTGTGCCACCGAAAGATCATGTTTCTGGACATGGCTGACTCCCCGTAAGCCTGGTTAATCATACCGACAGTTTCGGTAGACGATTTCCAAAGCTTTACCGCAAATTTGATGGAATAACGCTGCTCCAAAAACTTCGGCATCGCGTTCCGTGACGTGGGTCGAGCGTGGAGGTTCGCGTTAACAGAGCTCCTCACTACACCACAGCTCAGAGCCGACTGCCTTTTTCAGCGTCGCTTGCCAACATACCCCCCTCCAATCGCAGCCCGTCAGAGCGGTGCTGGGCACGCCTGGAGCGGCGGGAAAAAATCAGTACCTTTATTTTCCGGACGAACCCTGTACATCCAGAGGAAGTACTCAGAGGCCTTAGACCTATTAGTCGCGTGGGAAGTGATTAGCGATCGTCCAAATCTGCCTCTAATCGGATCGTACTGCCTCTGATGATAATGATGTATCAAATGCGCGGTTATAGTATGCACCGGCGGTTCCACGAAGAAAGCAGCGAGGTGAGAAGGGGAAGCTCTTCCGCTTTCAGCCCCATGGCTCATCCGAGGCACGTTCAGTTGAACAGGGCGTGTGCGCTATCGAGTTGGATGCAATTACTTCCAATTGTTTTGATCTCATAGAAAGGATTTGGGCTAAAGATGCACCCAAACCTACCTCGGAGGCATCATCCCGCGGATAATATATTGTTAATTGAAGAGTTTTTTTTAGTTTTAAGTGAGGTAGACGGTGACATCTGAAAAATTTGGAGAAGTCTCGAAGGACTGTACTCCTAGGACGAACAGATAAAGTTAGAGTCGAGTGTAATGCATATTGAATGAAAAATAAAAGAAATTTGAGGAGTTGTGACGAGTGGGAGGGTGATTCCTACTTTTCCTACTTAACGTTGACGACATTGACTCCGTAGTCAATAATAAGTTAAGTTTATTGGCCGACGATGTAGTGGTTTACCGTGATATCCGTGATCTTGAGGACACATCAGCTTTATCAGATGACCTAAAAGCTTAAAAACACTGGTGTGACACTTGACTATTAGATTTAAACTTAAAAAAGTGTGTAGTGATGAATTTTTGGAAAAATAGAAATTCCCACCCGTACGTCTACTGCAACGGGAACACCGAAATGGAATGTGTAGACTCAATTTAATACCGAGGCGTTACCCTCACTCACGACCTATCCCGGGTGAAACACATACGGTGAATACGTGGACAAGCTAACAAAAAATTAGGATTTATTTGAAGAGTACTTGGTAAATGTGATGAAAAGGTCAAAAAGAAATGTTCTCTCTCGTTTGTGAGGCCTCATTTAGAATCGTATGCTGCAAGTATATGGGATCCTCAAGAAGTTGGATTGATTGTTGATACGGATCGCGTGCAGCGTAGTGGAGGTAGATTTGTATAAATTTGTTATGATAAACTTAGAAGCGTATCTAAAATATTAGAGCAGCTAGGCGGAGAACCATCACAGCAGGGAAGGAAGGCATCGCTCTATCACAGATTAAATCTCTTGCATAAATTGAAAGGGTGTCTCTTTAGCAGTTATGTTGAAAATGTATTGCTACCCCCATCGTACTACGGTAGGGGAGATCATGTCAATAAAACTAGAGAGATTAAGTTAAGAACAGATAGATTTAAGATGTCATTTTTTCCACGAACGATAGGGGACCATAATTACATTGTCCGACCACCGTAGGGCTCATGCTCAGGTAAGATTAGTCTGATGTGTATTCAACCCCTGCCACGCACCCTAGTGGTAGCTTGCAGGGTACAAAAATAAATAAATATAAGTGAAAGCATTCAAGTGAAGGGGATTGAGAGAAGGGGAAAGAATGTAGGCGTTGGTTATTTTAGGACAAAGTGGGAATAAGCAAAGGATGCTATGCACACTATGGGAATGGGACAGTGGAATGAATGGGGCAAAAAATTAAAGACCCCTGTTTGGAGACGCGTTTCCATATGAACAGGAGCACCGTCAATCATTGCACTTAGAACACGAGTATTTGAAATAATTTTTAACGGATAATAAAAAGTCTGAGTCCATAGGGACGGAAATTTGGGCTCAAGTAGGAAGTAGGGGTGGGTAGAAGGTAGGCAGAATATGAAGGGAGGATCCCTTTGCAAGTTTGGAGTTAATCAATGTCAATCGGCCGCCCTTCCCTCTAAAATGCTGACCACTCGGATGCCCTGATAGCTTTCTCATGTAACTAACGCTCTTTACTCGGCCTACGTGCCGGGGGCATCTTTACGATCTTTGACCTGGGGCATCCTGGGTCCACCTCCGCTGACCACCCCCCCCCCTCTTCTGCACCTTTCGAATGCATTATGTTTCGAAGGGCGCCCTATCCATACGACTCTCCTTTTCCTTGTGGTGCTCCTCAATGTCTTTTCGTCCTCTGCTCTCTTCATCCTGACTACTCATCTCCCCGTTTGACCTCCAGAACCAGGTTTCAAAGGCTTCTATTCTTCTCCTTACTTTCCAATGGCTCATGTCTCTAACCCAAGGCTTTCCCCTATACTCCCTTTTCTGCGAGCTCATTTCCTTCCTGGTGCCTGGTAGATGTATCTATGTTCGTTGGGGAAAATAAAAATGAAGATATGGGTATGTGTGGCGAAATTAGGAATTTTTTAACCTCTGGCCGTCCATTAGCGAAATTGCTTCACGGTCTCTTTGTTTACAAACTAGCCGCACTTGATCTAGAATTACTAAAACTAACTACTTGATTTGGGGGACTCACATACGTTAAGTCTGAGGGCAAGCATTTAAAAAATTGGGAATTGTAGACGCATTGTTGGCAGAAGTAACTCCAAGGTCAAGAGGTCTTCTTACCACGCTCTTGTAAGGCCTCATTTAGAATATGCATGTAGCTTATGGGATCCGAGTGAAAAAGGCCTCATTAGGGAAATTGAGAAGGTTCAAAGCCAGGCATCCCGTTTTGTTGTTACGATAGAACGCAAAGCGTCACCGAAATGCTTATGGAGTTGGGATGGGAATCATTAGAAGAGAGACGATTCAATGCAAGATTAAATTTATTAAATAAATTCAGATCGGAATGTTTCAGCACCGATGTCTCGCAAATTATTCGTACTTCTACATACATTGGTCGCTTCGATCATGCATATAAAATTCGGGAAATAGATGCCAGAAGTAGCCGACTCAAGGACTCCTTCCCACGGACAATACGGGATAGCAACTGCAGGGTTATATATATAGCAAAAATTCCACTTGCCACCCACAGCGTCTAGGGAATAATTAGTTCTACTCAAATGAATGCAATTGCATTAATTTCGTGGGTTTTGTTGACAAATCACTTCCCGCATGATCGCATGGGGCTGCAATTAAAGAATATTGTGATCGTTACAGTATTGCTCGCCCTGCTGTATGTTTCCAAGTTTCCCCTTCCATCTCTTGTCTCTCTCTGTGTGTGTGGGGGGGGGGACCCTGCGATCCGCTGCCTGCAGCGATGGGTTTCGTATTCCCTATCTGTGTCTTTTTGCGGAGGAGACCATTGTATGTTGCATGTCCATATAATGGTGAAATTTCCCCTTTTTACTTTTCCGTTATAATTTGCACGTTATTGTGTAATTTTTACGGAATTCTAAGGTGCATGTGAATGTTGATAGTGTATCCATTTGCATGCAAGGAAGTTAAAAAGATTTTTGCATAAACATATACGCCACTGTGGCTGTAGGTTTGCATAAATATGTTGGTTTTACATGTGGTTTTATTCCCTTGTACTGGTGGAGACTTTGACACCCCCCGTCACACGCCCTTGCGGCAGCTTGCGGGGTATTATGTAGATGTAGATGTCTCATAGCAGTTATTTCTTTTGGGATCCGAAACGTCTTCCGAATGGTAGACAGTGGAGATTCTATCGGAATAAGCAGGAAATGGGAAGGGAGTTCTTATGCCTACGATGGCCTATCTTGGATTGTGCCGTGACTATTCACACAGTAAACCGAATATTTAAGGAGAACTAATAGGTTTGCCATTTTTTACGGGCCATTCCTTACTCATTTGATAACAGCTCGAGGTTCACATTTTTTTTAATAGTTCGATTTCCCTATTTTTCTACAATTTTATCTACCAAAATTTTAGGTTTTGCTTTTACTGGATGTTGAAATTTGAAAAAAGATGGCAGGACAAGCCCGAGTTCAATAGTTGCGATTTGCGTTCAGTAAAAATGTACCTTTTGATTTATTTTAATGAATAAAAATATAATCGTATCCTCGTATTTCTTCTTTTTTGTAGAGTTCTCCATATGGTCCTCTTCTGCGTTTCTGTTCTTCTATATACTTCATCGTTCCTCACTTTGTCTGTCCATTCAATCTTCAGCATTCTCCTCCAGCAACATGTTTCAAAGGCTTCTATTCTTCGCTGGTCCACTTTTCCAATGTTCCAAGTCTCGGGACCATAGAGCGCCATGCTCCACACAAAAGTCTTGACGAATTGTTTCCTTCTTTCCAGTATTCGGTTCTTTGGATATCTACATCTACATCAATACCCTGCAAACCACCAAAAAGGTGTGTGGCAGGGGGCGCAGCACCAGGAGGAAAGGGTAAGGGATGAGAGGGTTAGGGTTTTTGAAATGGATAGGGAAAGGTAAAGGGAACCTGCAAAAAAATTATATAAATATAATAGTATAACCCTGCGCAGTCACTACCTTGTAGGTTAATACTTATTATGTCGAGCCGGCTCCTGGGGGATTTCGATTACAAGCATTCTGGTCTCTTATTGTTCTCGGAAAAAATGACCATTTAAATCTGTCTGTCCTGCAGTCAATCTCTCTAATCTTACATTCTTGATCCCTCCGCCAGTAATACGTTGGGGTTCGTATTATGTTCTTGATGTCATCGGAAGAGGACCCATCTTTATATGTTTTTAATAAGTTTAATCTATATTGTAAACGCCGCTGTGTAAGGGAATCCCAGCCTAAATTATCTAGCAAAGTAGTTACGCTACTGCGTTGGTCATAACAATTTTTGACAAATCTAGCCCCAGTAGCAGATATAGTAATTGCCTCTTCTTCATGAATTCGTTCTTAGCTTGGGCTATTCTTCGCTTGACGTCGGTCGAACTTCTTCCATCCCATATTATGCTGCTGCTGCCCGGGTAGATGAAGGATTCCACTTGCTCTAGTTTCACTCCTCGAATGGTGATATCTGCATTCAGCTTCTCTCTTCCTTGCACAAAGGTTTTAGTTTTCTTCTTCTTCTTATGTTATGTTCTTATTATATTCCCCCAGTACTTGGTCCATAGCCCTCAGAGTTGCTTGCATGTCCTCTCAGGTTTCCGCCACCACTGCGATGTCATCTGCAAAGCGGAGCACGTTGATTTACTCTAACGTATATATTTCGATGAATATTATTATAATGCCAAGATGAAAGTTCATGTCCTTAAAGCAGCAGGCAAAGGTCATGGGTCAAGTGGGTGATTTTCAACGCTCTCTTTAACTGCTATTTCAACCACCACTACCGCATTGGTACTGCAAAGGAGGGATTAGCGACAGTGGTGAAAATGAATATCACTCCCGTATAGCCCGATGAAAACTTTCTTCACAAAAGAAGGACGCACGCACTCGTGTACTAATATATCGGGCCTTCACACACACACAAAAGGGTGACCCTCGGCTTCAGCTGTTTGCTCAAGATCTTTTGGAAGGCGCGGGGATTACGTTGCAGGAATCCCACTGGAATTCATGCTATCAGCAACAGCGAGAACCTAAAAAAATATTGTATATTTCGCAACAATTCTCCGGGGAGCGGGTTTGGTATGGCCGTGGGGTGGGGAAGGAGGGGGCGCCCGAGAGAGAGAGAGAGACGACCGGCGCCGTCAACCGTCGCATTTCGGCGCCCCATGGAAATTCCTGGCGCATCCGCGTCGCGTCACCTTTCCGTAGAGTCCCTCACTCTCTCTCCCTCTCTCGCCGGGCCTTGCAACCCCTCACTCGAGATCAAACCCCTTCCCCCCCACCCTCCCCGACGAGACCCCGGCACCGGAGTTCCGTGGCGTGGCAGGCAGACGCGAGAGAGGCAACAGGTGAAGCCAGTTTGAAAAAAATAATTAAGGCCAAATACACTTGAACTTGACGTTGTGTGCATTTCAAACCGTCTGGTCCCAACTTGAAGCGGGTGGATCCAAGGGTAGGGTGGGGGTGGGGAGGGGGTGGAATAGACCCCCACCCCTTATCCAATTAAATTAATAATTATTATAATTCGGATATTACCCGAAACAAATTTTGAATATCTGCTGTCTCCTGATCATATCTAATCACCTACTGTGGGGTTCATTGGGGGTCTCTAAATTAATGCGATTTATTTAGTATTTAATTCAATTTTAAATTTTCTCCGCAGGAAAATGAGTTATAAAATCATGTTTTTTCGCATATGAAATTATGAGATTTTATTTAGACAACAAATGATGTGAAAACCTGATTCAAGTTACGGAAAAAAATCAGCGCGATCCAGCATAACTAACGACACTAAATGGAGAAATTAATTTTGCAAAGAAACGTGGAATACCCACCGCGGTGGTAGTGTTCTGTTTGACTTTGGAAGCCTTGAAATAACTCTTGAAATAACTTTTATATGTACGAGGGTAGGCTGAAAACTAATGCACACATGCTTGTAGACCACAAACAAAATGACCTATTGAAGCACTCCTGATGGAATGTGGAAGTAACATTCCCCCTCAACACGCATGCGCAGGTTTGAGGTCGTTACATTCATCCAGTGTATTTTGAGAAGCGGAAGTATGGAGATGTGTTCTAGTGCTATGTCAACTCGATTTAAATAGCGTGCTTTTATCGAATTTTTAAATACTGAAAAAGTGACTCCTAATAGATAGATAGATTCATCGTCGTTTAAAGGCTGTTTATGGTGACGATGCTGTTAATAGGTCTGCTGTTAATCGATAGGTGGTAAAATTTCGTGGTTATGAGCTTGGAAAAGCCATTATTTGTTGATGAAACACGCAGCTGATGTCCGATCAGTACCACAGACGATTAAAATCGCAAACCGTCAAAGGTTTGATTCAAAATGACCGGCAAATCACTCAAAAGCGTATGGAAAACCATATTGGAATATCCAAGGAACGTGTCGGCTTCATTATTGAACAATTGGGATACCGTGAACTCTGTTCACGATGGGTGCCACGCCGTCTCACAGGCGAGAACATACAAAACCCCCCTTATTCCCCCGATCTTGCGCCTTGCGATTTTTATTCGTTTCCTCAACTAAAGAGACACCTCAAGGGTAATCATTACACCTCGGACGATGAGGTGAAGGCATACATTTGATAACAACACGCTGTTTAACTCACGTTGACATTGCACTAGAACACTCCTCCATATTTCGTCTTCTCAAATACACTGGATGAATGTAACGTCCTCGAACCTGCGCATGCATGTTGAGGGGGAATGTTACTTCCACATGCCACCAGGAGTGCTTCTGAAGGTCATTTTGTTTGTGGTCTACAAGCATATGGGCATTAGTTATCAGCCTACCCTCGTACATGTAGGTAGCTGAAACTTGAAGGTGAATATTATCAATTTATAAGAGAATGCTTCCTCAAATTGATACTCGATGTCAATTCAAACGGAGATAAGAGAAGAACTCTAGCTTTCAAATGAGCAAAATAATTTGATGATAAGCATTTCAGGAATTGCTTACGCGCGTCAAGAGAAGATTTCGTCTCTCTTGACGAGGCCATCACATAGGAAGGCCCTGGAATGATGGAACTGGTGTCTGGTAGCTCACCACCTCGTTCTGATCCCTAAACGGGGTGTGAATATGACACAGCACTGTAGGGGAGAGGGGGCGGTTCCTCATTCCCTCCACCTCCGGTTTTCCCCAACGACCAGTTCCATTCCCGATAAATCACATAGTCTGAGTACTTAGAGGGTGCGTTCCAAATGTAATGCAATTGAATTTCCCACGCCGCTCCTATTGGTCGGAGTTGGATTGAATCGCTTGGATTAAATGGGGGGACACTATACTTTGCCGAATATTAATCTCAGTGCTCTTCAAGCTGTGGAAGCGGCAGTAAACCCCTGCGGACCAACCGTGTCACTGATGACCAACCGAGCGGAAAATTCAAGTGAACCTTTGCATCGTATTGAATCCGAACCTGATTATTTGGACAACGTCGTCGCTGGTGATTGAAACTGGGTTTTATAATACGACCCCGAAACAAAACGCCTAAGCTGTAAGTGACACACCGACCTGTCCCCCAAGCCCAAAAAGGCAATAATGAGCAAATCAAAAGTGTAAAAAATGCTCATTGCCTTTTTCGACATTAAAGGAGTGGTCCATAAGGAGTTTGTTCCTCAGTGACAGACAGTTAATGCTGCCCACTACGTGGATGTGCTGGAAAGACTCTGAAAAAGGGTTATCACGACGAGAAAAGACATCTCCGCTATCTGGCAACTCCATCACGACAACTCGCCTTGCCACAACGCGCTACGAGTCCACGAGTTCCTGGCCAAAAACTAGGTACCAACACTGCCCCAACCCCCCCTATAGTCCCTGACGTTGCCCCAACAGTCTGTTTTTTATTCCCTTATATTAAGGCAGCCCTGAAAGGAACTCGTTTTTCGTTCATAGAAGAGCCAATAGAGGGTCCAATCAGCCGTGACGAAGACCTTGCGAGAGGTCCCCGAAGACGCCTTCCAGGACCCTTACTGGTCATAGCAGAGTGACTGGAAAAATGTAGATAGACCCAAGGAGAGTACTTTGAAGAATTTCAAGTGTTTGTACAAATTTTTTCAATGAATTACTTTAAAGAAATAATTGCATTACTTTTGGAATAAAAGTTGTAGCTGTGAATTCCCGGTTATGGCACCCGAAATTGAAGCCGGCACTTTGTATCAGTGGCCCAGCATTGGTCTATCACGCCCGTCCTTTTCGCATTGGTCGAATAAAAAAGCTGTGCTGCCTAGGATATTAGCCTCAGCTAGCACACAGTTCTCAAATAATGGTTAGGTATTCGTTCAAATATTAATAACTTATTAATAATATTCAGCAGTTGTTCAAATGATGTAAAAAAAGATGAAAGTGTAAGTAAATTTGGTTAAGTGTTATCGGGAACGCACTTAAGATTTTTAAAATTTGGTAATAAGTCTTAAAGCTGATTTATTTCACATTCTTCACAAACTGTCATTAAAACTGGTCGACGACAATGCTGCGATGATTTCTGAGATCACCATCTGCCATCCAAACTTTCGAATTCTCAAATGCAACGAGAGAGAAAAGTTGGAAGCAATTTTTCGTAGATTGGCGATTCTCTCCTATAGTTTCTCCTATAGTTTTATTCTCTCTAAGTTTTTACGGTAACCGATTCCACCAGCGCATTACGCACTTATCACCAGTCCTAATGCCAGTGCATGAAAAATGTGAAATAAGTTAGCTAAAATCATATTGACTTGAAATTTAAGGTTTAAGGCAAATTTTAGCGACAATTCATATTATCTGCTTGTTCACTATCATTTGAAAATACATGCTGACAAATTATGGTCGAATCAACGTAACATAGAAGTTAAATGAGGAATTTACCAATGTAATACTTTAACAGTACGAATTTAAAAAAAAACCTCAGTGGAACTTATTCATATAAATTTCTCATTACCGCTGAGGAATGAGGGAAACTTTGTAAAATTCACCAAAATTATATCAATACGGAATTACCGCTTTGATCGCATAGTCGGTGAAATATTCAGAAACCTTCATCTTCATGTTTCATCACCTATGTGTTGAAAGCGGTAGTACCGTATTGATAAAAATTTGGTGAATTTTACAAAGCTTCCCTCATTGCTCCAGATGAATGATCACAAGGTTGAGCCCGATAGCATTGAAATCATTACCACTGGTAAAATTTGATTCTTTCAATATTTGAGTGGATAGTTTTCATTGGGGTTTTCTGCAAATGACTTAATACATACGGTTTCCGCCAATAAGATTCGTCAGCACGCCCTAATATCCAATAATGGTCATTATACGAGCGCATGCTTGTACACGCACACACACACGCACGCACGCACGCGCGCGTTTTGTCTACAATGGTTTCATATTCGTCATATCCTCCGCATTGTTGCAGCAAGCAGGATATTTCGGAGGTATTACATGGAATTTTATTTATTTTTTCTATTAATACTCATTTTAGGTGGTCTGCTACTTCCAAAGTGACCATGCGATGGTGAAGTTTTACTCGCATTCCAAAAAGTTTAATTTAGCTCGATTTGATATATAAGATTAAACTTTTTTGAGGTCTTTTAGGCGTTTACTTTTACTGACAAGTTTGTTTTTGTAAACTCAAGTTTAGGAATCTTGGTGAAAATCATAGAAAATGCGATATGGTGAGGTATATTCACAGAATTGTGGCTCCTTAGCTTTTACATGATGTCTTGCCTTCCTCCTTAATTTTCCATTTGTTTCTTTCTTTTGAATGAATGGCCTTATTCCCTGTCATTATCGGTTTTTAAATCGCCGTCAGGCCATCCAGTGTATTGTCCTCTTCACATTATTCCCAAGTGTTGGCATTGCTTTGCTCTAATACCCAAGTGAGTGAGTGTGAGGTCATTATTTCCCCGAAGCACGTCCCTGGCGTCTGGATTAATTTCTTTGCATTTATACTCGGTATCTTCTTAGTTATCACGCAAGTGGTTAATGTAGTCCAGAGCCGATCGTTGACGAGGAAAAACCCTCCCTGTAATCCACTGAAGGCTACTACTAATCCTACTGCAGTGGGAACACCGAAATGGAATGTGTAGACTCAATTAAATACTTAGGTGTTACCCTCGCTCACGATCTCTCCTGGGTGAAACATAATACAGGGAATGTGTCGACTAGTTAACATAAAATAAGGATATATTAGAAGAGTAATCGGTAAATTTGATGAAAAGGTCTAAGAGAAATACTATCTGTTGTTGGTTAGGCCTCATTTAGAATATGTGGCAAGTATATGGGATCCTCGCGAAGTTGAATTCATTGCCGAATCGGAACGCGTGCAGCGTAAATGAGCTAGATTTGTAAAACGTTGCCATGATAAAATTAATAGCGTATCCAAAATATTAGAGCAGCTAGGCTGGGAATCACTCACGGGGCGAGGGTTAAATTAGAAATTAAATCTCTTGCATTAATTGGAAGGATGTTTCTTTAGCAGCGATGTTGAAAATGCATTATTACCCCCATCGTACTATGGTAGAGGAGATGATATCAAACAAATTAGAGAGATTAAGTTTAAAGCAGATATAGTTAAGATGTAATTTTTTCCCCGAACGATAGGGGATCATAATAACATTGTTCGACCCTTGGGGTAAAAATATTCGGGTCACAATTCGTCTGATGTGTATTCACCCCCTGCCACACACCCTGGCGGTGGCTTGCAGGATATATTTAAATTAAATAAATGAAGGCTAACCAGTGTGAGTGGGTATGTATTTGTAAGTTTCCGAATACGGTCCCTGGCAGTAGGATTAATTTCCTTGTAAATCTATTCAGGACCCCCCCCCCCCCCCATAATGTGTAAATGTTACCGTCCGACCATTTTGAATGTGTGTCTTCTCACTGGCGAGGGATTAGCTCTCCCCGTCAATCACCACTCCAATCTATACCATTCCCCTCCTTCCTTCCTTTTACTGTGACGTAAAAAACCGTTTAAGGGTTAAGGAAATATTATTTAATATAGTCAATCTAGAAAGAGGTCGTAAGAAGCTCCATTAATCCCTTCCAAATCCTCTTATAACTTGCCTTGTCTTGTATACGACCATCTTGTTTTTCTCAAAAACTCTCCCACTTCCAATTGTCTTGGTCCATCGATTTTATATTTGTTGTTTATACTTCGATATTTTTCATCATTCACGTCTTCGATTTCTATTGGTATAGTTGCTGGTTTGGCCTTTCCACCACCACCTCCAAGTTCATAAGCGCTGATTTATTTTCTGCGTGGATGTGGTAATATCTGCCCGCTACCCTCTCGATGTGGGCGTTGGGAATAGCGGGTGGGTGGGTGGTGTCCACATCCTCGCATCCCTCATTTATTTTGTTATGATGTTCATTCGTGACGTCATGCTACATTACGCCCTTGAATGTTACTCATTCGCACTCGGATTATTTGACAAAGTTCCATTTATTTCTTCTTTATGCTTAACCAAAAAAAAACCATATTATACATGTAGTCTCAAAAACGTGTCTTCAAATAATATCATTCGGTTAAGAAACAACCGGTATTCAATTAATTCAAATTTCATATAGTCTAAGTGCTAATTTTTTCTTCAGCATGAGAAGTTGAGGCCGTGAAATGTCTGCCTTCAGCATAAAAATACGATCTTCATAACTATCGAGAAATTTTCACTCGAAATTTATCTCTTTAATTCTCTTCGGGGAAGCCATAATTATTACTCTAGATAATAGTTATTATTTAGAGAAATTTGGCAATCAATAGGAACATACGTTTCTTAGGGTAATGCTATCTTAGCGGCGGAGAAGTTGGGGGGTTTTATATCAAGATGCTGAATTGTAAAGAATGCCTGGCGCCTCCAACATGAGGAGGATTACGTCATGGCTATTTGGTTTTTCTGTTTTAATCTCGAGAAAGTAAGAACATATGTTATTACAGCGTCCTACGTTGATTAATAATTATCTTAGACGGGTCAAATTTTCTATTTGGGATATATTCTTAATAGGCAGACAAGATAATGTAGAAGAGATGAAGGAGAGAGACATGAGCCTATTTTTAGACCATTAAAGGCACAAATGCCATCAAAGAGTTGGTTGAAATTCACCAAAAATATACACGGAATCTGTTATACACATGGTACGCCATTTGGGACCGCATGCTTCGAAAATATCCTTAGGCAAAACTGGCTCCATTTTATCTCGCCGTTGTCCGTACGTCTATACAGATTTTCCTAGTTGATTAAAACTTCGCGGTCCGTTGACGAATTAAAAAAATCTAAAGTTTTATGTCTCAGAACTTTGGTTTCGCCAATTTTTCTTCCCACCTGCTGTAAATTTCGTCATGATGCAAAATAATTGTGACGCCCAGGCGAAGTCTTCAGCGGAGGCGGGGAAACGTTGTTGAAATCCGAATCCTGAATCGGAAAAATCCAAGAATCTTTTTATCAGATATTAATATTCTGAAATGGTAATGTTTGAACACACATGTGTTTAAAAACCACGATTAAAAAGAACAACAATCAAAATATAATTCCGCGCACTCCGTTTAAGTTATTTCTTAATGTAGGATGCCGAAAGAACGGAAATGGCGTAATCCAGCGTCTGCTGCCTCGCTGGTACTCGCAATCGATGCGCTTTCAATGTATCGTAATTGTCGATCGGACACGAAGGTAAGTGACGCGCTCTGTGACAGTCACTACTTTTTCATCGCGCATCAGCGGCAAGGTCTCGTGGACGCCGTTGTTGACGAGTCGCTTCATCCGCCGATGATTTAGGGTTTCCTTACCCCATTCCCCCGCCCCCATCTCCCCCCGCGCCCCCCCTCGCAAAAGTCTTTCACCCCTGGGTCCGTTGTCAAAGAGCCAAGGACGTCTGCATACACTTACTACAACCGTCCACAAGAGGCGCCACGAATGAAACAGATGAGTCTCGCTTTGCGACTCGTCCTCGACTTTTACCACCAATATCCTTGCCACCAAAGAGCAAGTTTTCCTTCTGGCGAGAGATTTCCACGGAAACGATTGCGCACCGAGCCTGACATTTTCGCGTGTGAATGACCATTTTCCCAAAGGAGGAGCCGAGTTGTCCACGGCGAAATTCCTGGAAGGTTTGACGTGACCTCTACGGCTGGGGAAAGGCACTGCATAGTTATGCCTGCGTCTCTTTTTGTGGATATGATAGCGGCAATCATTCGGGGTGGGAGCATTTTCAACAGGGGATTCGATGTCGTACAATATGTAGAAATTACCGTTCCTGAAAAACGCCATATTTTTTATTTGAAATTCCATGCTCATTGACTTTGTTGCCGTGGATATAACTGGAAGCAGTCGTAAAAAATTAAGAGAAAAGTTTACCTTAATGGAGACAAAGTTCTAATTACATAAATTGCATTACGTAAAATAGTTACTGTTGTTGCGCCATCGACTGAGACCATTCCTCTCTCATCATTAACGTTGGTTTGGTGTAAGAGTTCTCTCTGAAATGCTTGTTAAAAGTACATATAATTGTGGTACATTCGCTGGGATTGCTTACGAAAGATGAACTTGGTATGTGCGGCTTTGCAGGGTCAAAAGATAACGGCTCAAGAAACTGATCGATGGAAATGTTGAAAAGATGAAACAGGAAAAGGGGAGGGGGCCATTATTTTATATTTGAAATCTGATTTCAATTTAAAAATAAAATGCTTGGATAATTTTTTCTGACTGTCAACTACTAGCGATATTATCATAATAGTAGTATTTAGGGGAGGTGATGGGCAGCTGAGGTCATTTGCGCCATAAGGGATGGACAGGAAAGGATGAAGGGTGGAGACAAACCCGGCGTCAGCATTAGCCTACTCTTTACGAAACGCACCTAGGGGTCCGCAGCTTAACGTCCCATCCGACGGACGGAGTACTCACTCAAAGAGAGTGCCCTCCACAAAACATCTCAACTTGGGATCGAGACACCAGCACGAAAAATAGTCAACACCGCCGGGATTTGAACCCGGGCCCACTGGGTGGAAAGCCAGGACGTTAGCCACTGCATTATCTCGCTATCGTATATGTAACACAGCACTTTTAAACGGGATGTTTATTTCAATGCACACTCAAGTAAAAGTGCTTTCTCCCTTCTTCGCGCACCTTCATTTTAACGGTGCCATCGATAAAAAACTCGAAAAGAAATCAGAACCAGCAAGTATTATAAACTTAATTTTACGAAACATTTTTAAATGCAAATTTTTGATTGAAAATTGAAAAATGGCTTGATAAAGTTCATCCACCGATAGGACAAAGGGCACAGTTCCATCTATGAGTAACTAATATCTTTCCTATACAGTGTATCCCTTTACCCTCGTAATATTTAATCAAAAGCCATTTTAGATAAATACAAGCTGGAATGATTTCACATCACCTTCTTCACGTAAAGCACGCATCATTCATATTGCTGAACACCACCATACTCAATGTGAGGGGAGGGGGGATTGCCATCAATTCAAATAGGCCCTCAAATTTAAACGTTGTGCATCAGTAGTTTAACATGAGGGTGTCATTTAAACGACTGGTGTAGACATGGCGCAGTTCATGTGTAAAGGATTTTACATGCGCGGAGAGCATCGCAAATACCTGCCACAAAATGAATTAAGTCATATTCCATAATTTCATTATGGTATCATATGTTTGCGTGTGAGGCAAAATTTTGTTGTGCCTGAATAAAGTTCATGTTATGTATTTTTTGCTCCTAGTAATTAAAAAATGGTACCAGCATTTCCATCAGAAAACCACTTTTTGTGTGATTTACATCGTTTAAAAATCATCTAAAATACTTTTTTTTATGTTATTTTGAAAAAAAATTTCCCTTGTTTAATAGTTGTGAGATTAAACATTTACTGTTGTGAAACATATTTTCCATAAACTCATTTTGTGATTATTTTCTTGACAAGAATACATCATATAATATATATTCTTGTCAAGAAAATCTTGTCATTTTTACATTTTTATATGCATATATACATAAATATATGCATATGTATATATAATTAATACATTTATATATATATATATATATATATATATATATATATATATATATATATATATATATATATATATATATATATATATATATATATATATATATATATATATATGCTCGTAGACGTAACACGGAAGTGCCGAATAGTACATTACAGAGTAACAAACAATATAGAAACACAAAAAAAGGAACACTCACACGTTATTTCTTGATAATTTCGACGGAATTCTATTCCGTCTTCATCGGAAGATAGAGAAGTAATGACTTAAGACATTACTTTGTACATGCAATTGTTCCTTTTTTTGTGTTTCTATGTTGTTTGTTACTCTATAATATATATATATATATATATATATATATATATATATATATATATATATATATATATATTATGTTACACTTTTGGGTTTTCTATTACGTGTTAAAGTGATGAGGAATTGACCGAATGAGGTCAAAGACAAAAGAAGCAAACAAAACCTGTCAGTTTGTAGCTTCACACACACATGCATGAATTTGATCTTGCGCCAAAATTCATTCCATTGTTGACACGTTTGTATTCCTCCGCGTGAACTTATTTCTCGCGAACGCCCACTTCGAGGCATTCATGACCGCATTCCTCAAATTATAACCTCAGTTTACACCTCCTATTGTAAGTTTACGACCAATTAAATTTGGCATAACCTTGTAAGTTCTCATTTGGTTTCGTTTAGGATACACGTCATGTGTTAAGGTCACAAAATAAAACTTGTTGAATATTTTTCCAAACGCCATATGTCCTCGTCTCATTTACATGACGTTGACGTCATTAATTGCCATCTCTTCGTCAGCGTCAACGATTCATCAAAAATGTGCCCGTAATGAAACAGTTCCGATGATGGCGTGTGTGGAATATTAATTCTTTAAATGGAATAGGTGAGCTTCTGCTGAAAGGAGTTGAATATTTTTAGGCAAACGATGTGAAAATCACAATGTAATCGTTGGTTCATCTCACGCACGTAACACAAAATAATTTTTATGATTAAAACAATCGCTGTAAGTTGATAAGACAAAATCATTTCTATCATAACATCCATCATATAAAACACAGCACTATTTTGTCTTACGACACATTACGTTAAAATCTTTCTATACAATGTACAACTCATTTTCACGCCAAAGGTTTAATTAGTTTTGTTACGAGTATTCTACCTTCGAGGAGGCAGCAACACGTTACACGAGGGTAAGCTGAAAAATAATGCACACATGCTTGTAGAAAACAAACAAAATTACCTTCATAAGCACTCAAGTCGGTATGTGGAAGTAACATTCCCCCTCAACACGCATGCACAGGTTTGAGATCGTTACATTAATCCAGTGTATTTATTCCAGCATATTTTGAGGATCGGAAATATATGGAGATGCCTTCTAGTGTTATGTCAACGCGAGTTAAACGGCGTGGGGACCCAAAGAGTCATTGCGTCTATGAAAATATTTATATAATGGATATTGATGCTATTAGTAAAAAAATTCATTTTTCTGAAATAAATGATTTTAAGTAATACTATTAAAATGCAGCTAAACAAATACAAACTAAATAAATGTTTAGTACTATTTTTATGGGTCATATGAAACGATGAAAAATCTACGCATATAAAAGATTTGTTTGAAAAGTATCATTAAAAATTTTTTCCCACGGCGTGCGTGAAGTACAGAATTCAGACCGTCGGTTAAGTGTGCGCATTACCTCATATCGTACATTAGCATTGATGAGATGGCAGTGCACACCAGTATCGCTGAATATTCGGTGACGCGAAAGATCTGCGATAAACTCGTCCCGAAGGTTTTGGCGGACGACCAAGATTGACACCTTACAAGTTCAAAGTCAATTGTCCTAATCCTCTTCGTTTCCTTGTAACTGTGTCTTAGGAGGAGTTTATCATTCTTGTCAATTTTATTAGAGGAGGAATTAATTTTATTAATCAAACACGGATTGCATGAAAATGATCTAATCCTTGCGCGGTGTTTTATACTACAGTACAATTAAGTACGAGCGTGTATACATGCCGTTCCTGAAACACGCCATTTTGTTTATTTGGAATTCTATGTTTGTTGACGTTGCCATGGATATAAATGGGAGCAATTGTTAGCAAGTGAACCAAAAGGTTTTATTAGTGGAGAAGTATCTCTAATTACATTATTAAAACAAAGAAACCGAATTTTCGGTAAGTTTTATAAGTTTAATTTCACATCTTTCGATAATTTAAATATCTGCGTATACGAAATGCCTTTTGTGAAATACGCCATATTGTTTATGTAAAGCTCTATGCTAGTTACTATTGTTGCGCCATCAACCGAGTCTCGTATATTCTACACTCAAGGGGATCGAGATGGTGCGGGGGCTAACGTACTGGCTTCCCACCATGAGGGCGCGGGTTCAAATCCCGGCGGTGTTGAATATTTTTCAGAGGTATCTCGATCCCTACTTGAGGTGCTTTGTGGAGGGCACTTTGAGTGAGTACGCCGTCCGTCGGATTGGACGTTAAACTGCGGACCCCTTGGCGCCTTTCGTAAAGAGTAGGCTAATGCCGACGCCGGGTTTCTCTCCACCCTTCATCCTTTCCTATCCATCCCCTATGGCGCAAATGACCTTAGCTGTCGGTCGCCTCCCCTCAAAACTACTACTCTACACTCAAGTTGAATCATTTACATTCTAGCTTGCACGTTACTGGATCAATTTCTTACTGCATCCCAAGGTGCAATTATTTGTTAGATATTTGTACATGTATTTGCATGCGTGTAAAATGAAAGAATTTTTGCATGAATTTGTATGTTAGATATACTGAAATGGGAGAGTTTGAATAATGGAAGAAAAAGGAGTAGGTTAGGTGCGATGCATATAATTATTAAAAAGGACGAAGCGTGGGAAGATTTATGGAAAGAGATAGAAAAGCCTAACTTTAAGGGAAAAAACGACCATAGTTTCAAAACAAAAATAAGGCCGCAAAAACAAATAAGAAAAAATACTCTTTTTTAAATAGAACTATTATTGATTGGAACCAGCTGCCTGGAGGTTTGTTTGAGCCCTTTCCATCCAATTTTAAGAGTTTTAAGTTGAAATGTAAAGCAGCCACTGGGTAATAAACTTCATTGTAGTTATGAAAATATTGTTTGCATGTGATGTGGACGGCATTTCGTATGTGATGTGGAAGTTTGTTTGTATGTGATGTGGAAGTGTCATTGTATGTAAGAATATTTTGTCTCTTATCTGCTTTTCTAGTGCGTGTATGTATCTATTTTTCGTTGTAAGAGTTATCTTTGACCAGACTTGACCGTTGCCACCAGGAAAATCGCCTAATTGCAACGTAATTCTAAATAATGATAATATATACGCCACTCTGGGTATAGATTTGCATGTATGTGTTCATTTTGAATGTGGTTTTATTCCTTCTCACGGGTGGTGACCTAAGACCCCCCGCCACACACCCTTGCGGCGGCTTGCGGGGTATTATGTAGATGCAAAGGTAAATTTACATAGCCTTATCATATTTTAGTGCGATTCTACGGCCAGTATTTTTGTTTAGTAAAATGGTGAAATATTTCTGAGAAATAGTAGATAATATTACTCAAATACAAGCAACTGACGACGGAAAATAATTCGCACAAATTGGTTAAAAAAAACAATTGTTACTCTTGAGAAATAGTAAAACGTTCTCTATCTGTAAAATATAACTACATACGTCACCACAAATGATCCGACGGATTTGGTTATTTTTCACTGAGCTCACAGTGTGATCAGTGCCCTGATGACTAGCTGTATAGTAACTGTATCAAGGATAGCCTTCTCAAATCAGGCAGGATAGCCTTCTCAAATCAGGCATTTATAAACTGAAATGCGAGGATTGCAACAGCGTTTATGTCGGTCAGACCGGCAGGAATATCAAGTTACGAGTCAAGGAACACGCTAGGTGTCACAAAAATCAGAATAACAACTCTCTCTTCGCCAAGCATTTACTAGAATTCAACCACAGCAGTGACTTTGTCCCAGAGATATTACACACACTCCCAAAAGGATTAAAAATGGACGCTCTCGAGCAATTAGAGATTAGAAGGCACTTGGTGAACCCCAACACGACACTTTGTAATGAGCAATTATTCCCATACCCCTCCCCACTCCTCTCCGAGAAATTAGCCTGGAAATGGTCAAAACAATCCATCAACGCACCTGCGAGCCCCCACCCCTCTCAAATCCTTCCAACCCTCCCCGCCCCCACTCTGTCCTGAGGGTATATATGCTTGCTCTGTCTGTTTTGCAAATTTGTACCTGATGATGCCGCAAGTCGGTGAAACGCGTCGTGCCGTATAATAAAATCTGTGGAAAAGTACGAGTCTTTCTTTCTATTTCAATAATGGATACTGTATCAAGTATTCATCCAAGTACATTTGGCATGGAAGACATTAGCAAAAGCTGTAAGTTCTGTATCATTACATAAAATCAGAATGTTTCACTCATCCTTACTTGTTAGGGAACAGGTTGATGCACTCGTAAATGATAAGTGTATAAATGGTGTCGATATTTTCATTATTTCTTGAATGAATTAGCTTTTATTTCTTGCCTGTAATATTATAATACGCCCGGCTCAATGTTTACCCCACATACACTAGGGGCAGTTAAATGAAAACCGAACACCCGCCATAACAAACGGTCCGCTAAAAGGTAGCTTTTTACGTATCGATACCTTCTTCGCTGTCGTAGGAAAAATGCATAGTGTCAACACACAGGCGAACGCAGTTGTAGTGTTATATCGTTGTTGGTACGCGGACTGGTTGTTTTAATAAGTGTTCAGTTTTCATTTGACTGTCTTTATTCAGCATATCTCGCCCCCTGCGACTTTTCCTATTCCCCCGAAATGCAAAAATGTGATGAGGTTACATCACTGGGAAGATGTGGACACAATAAAACAAGAAGCGACGAGAAAACTAAAAAGCCTAATGCCCTAGGACTTTTTAAGGGTGCTTTAAACATTGGAAAAGAAGATGGAACTAGTGTATAGCAACGAATGGAGAGTACTTTGAAGGACACAAAATCGATTTGGAATAAATTTTGCGAAATAAAGTTTTTATGGCCTCAGTTCGCGTACTTATTGTACAGACCTCGTATGCTCGACAGAGGATTGAATCGCGGCCTTCCGCGAAGAGATCGCACGGCCCATCCCATTGCCGATGGAACGGTGAGTCGGAGGCAGCAGGCAGGCGCCGGCAACAACGATAGCCTCCGACCATCAAAACCATCAACCCGAAGGTCGCCAAATTCTCCGTTCGAAAGAGTGCGAAATTCACACAATCACGACAAATCACCGGCAAAGCTCTTATCCCGCGTCGCGGTGTGCGGTTTCCCAGCATAGTTCTGGTTAACAGAATATCACTTGCTGTTATCAGCTGTAGCCACGGGTGTCTAGAAGCATCAGTCCGGGTTTGAACCTTGTACCCCCCCGTTCAGTAACCAAACTCCCCATCCACTAGACCACCTGGTCACTAAATTTTTAAACCTCGATCTTGGGTCATCGGGGAGGTCAGGAGAGGGTTGTAGAGAGGCTTCGAGGGATGACCTGTCGGGGAGAGGGCCTTGATTGGCGAGGAGGAGGTGGGCAGGAGGAGGGAGCTGACTGACCCTGTGCCCGATTCCCAGGTGACCTCCAGGTGGAGGGAATCTCCGCGGCAAGCAATACAACGCCCCTAAAAGAGCAATCGACTGAAAGAGAGGCTGGGAGAGGTGTGGTGGGGGGAGGAGGGGAGGCCCTCCGGGGGTTGGATGTGGGGTGTGGGGTGGGGTCTCCGGCCGCGCGTTCATTGCTAACGAGATGGCGAAACAGGAGATACACGAGGCACAGTTGTCACTTGCGACTGCATAGAGGATGTATTTGCGTAGGTCTCCGCTCTCGGATGTTCATCCCAAAGCACTCATCATTGTTCTTACATAATTGGACTTACTCCATTCTGCTCGGCATAATAATGATTCCTCCTTGCTGACTCTCTGTGTGAAAAATTGCACCGAAAATTTGAGCGCAGTAGTTTGAGTCTAGCTGACTCATCCGAAAGGGTGACTATATTTATTGTGTTCATTGAAGTATTCATTATTTCTTCGATCAACATTTGAAAATATCGATGAATTTACATAAGTAATGATAATTCGAAATATTGGACATCTAATTGTTTAATTTCTTCCGTTATGGTGAAAGAATTGTTCAACAATAATGCATAATTAAAAATAAACTCGTCTTCAGAAAACCATTTGTGCAATGAATAATATTTAACAACTCGGAATTTAAAACGTGGCGTAAATGCTCAAATAATTTCTGTTATTTAACTTAATTAACACAGTGAACACAGTGATTTAAAAACTTACAATTCTACGTTAGGTATCTACTTTTTTATTTTTATTTTTTATTATTTTTTCTACTTCTGTATCCATATTCTCTTTCAGTTTTTCTTTCAATATTTTTCAATTCTGTATTATTAAACAGTAATTTTATTTTGATTAATTTTTATCCCCATTAATATATGGGGATATTTTTGTTTCTTCTCTTATTTTTCATGCAAGGCTTTATTTTTATATTATTTATTTATTTTAATTTAGTATATCATAACATTAGTGTTATCTAACTGTAGGTTTTCGCAGGTTTTGCCACACTCCCCTTCATTCGGGGGTATTTTCCTGCAGTGGGTTTTTTCGTCATAAGAATACAAACCTTATTCCTTACGTTTTTTCTACAATATTGCATATCTTTCTACACTCTATGTAGTCATGCATATTCATTTTAAATCGATTGCCATTATCTATTTCTTTTGTATATTATTTGATCGCTCAAATTTAATTATATTTCCCTGAATGTATCCTAAGATGGGTTAGAGGGAAGAATGCCTGCCACAGTATCAATCTCGCCCAAATAAAGCCTAATTATTATTATTATTACCTGCTTCACTACTTAATTCAAATCTTGAAGGGTATATTAAAACATCTTTGTTTTACGCAGTCTGGTTAACATAAATGGTGAAAAATTCGTCCGAAAATAATGAAGAGACGCGAGATGCATACATTGGACATGCTTAACGGACAGCATTCTGCCAAACTCCTGCCTCGTCCCTGAATCTGCCATTTTCCCACGTCTAAAGACTTGGATCGAGGTGACCTCTATCTTTACTTATCCGTCAGAACCAACGCTTCGAATTGAGTACTGTGGATAGTAAACCGTCATTAATTCAGGAATTTCCGAGAGTGTGAGAATAGTAAATAATGTCTGTCGGAAAGGAAGTTGAATAATGGACCCTTTGGGGTTCTTCTTTAGAATCAGCGACATGCTAGCCCATGATATTCCGCTACCGTTCCTCTGTATAACGTGTGACTTAATCTACATTTAATTGCTCATTCAGGTCATATTGGGAAAATTATCTCAAGCGCCAATCTCCTCTCTAATAACTAGTACCATTTATCGAAATATTTTGGTTCATTTTAAATATTGATGAAATTCCTCCTATGTATTCTTTTATAGGTTGTAAGTTTTTCGAAAAAAACTCTTTTAAAATAAAGTGTTTACATATCCCAATAAATTGATTATTTTGCATGACTATCTTAATCCGAAAAATCAACAGAATGGTCGCGAGCCTCACAAGGGGAATTGGCGGATTCATCACCCATAAGGTTATTAACTTTACATAGAGAATTAGAACACTTTGCAATAAATTGCAAAGAGTTTTTTTCAATTGCCCTCTTACCTTCATCAACCAATAAGGGAAAAAATAGGCATAACATTTGTATTTAGCAGAATTTGTTCAAAGCGGCGCGGTAGCCTAGGAAGAAGCAAAGTGTTACGAGTTGCAATCCATGCAATTCCGTGCGACAAACGCAACAAGATCCGAGATCTAAGACGTTCAAGGTACCATGTCTATCTGGGACACCAAAGATGGCACAGGGATAATAAACTGATTCCACTTCCCTGAGGAGTGCAACTCATACGTCACAGGTCATGTTGTGAAGTGCGTTATGGGTGCCTGACCCATCTTTGGATTGGTGTACTTTTAAATATTGATGGAATAGTTTGGAAAACACGTTCTTGACTCCAAAAAAAGTTTTACGATGGGAAAAGAGTTGAGAAAGTAATTAAACGGTTGTATAATTAAACAATCCATGCATATATGACAACATTTTACAGAGTAATTAGTATTTTTGCAAAATATAAGCATGAATAATCCCAAGAAATAAATGAAAGAATATGAACTTCTTAGGAGTGCTTTAAAAAAAAATAAAAAAGGACACGGACGGAATGGTAAAGTAGGGCACTTTGACCGAGGTCAGTTTCACCAGGAAGGCTTAATTTTGGTTTTCATAAAAAATATTCGTGCTTGATGTTTGGGAATTTTATATGCATAAATTATATCACATGTACATTGAATATTGAATGTTTACTCCCCCACCCCTAACGACAATTATCATTTGTCTCGGTAACTAATGAGCCAGTCATGTCAGTGTACATGGCTGCAATCCAACAGAAATATTTGACAATTTAAAAGGAATTATTCTTGTTCTATTTTTCATCCTTCATCACACGTGAATGTCATAACTTCAACGTCAACGTTACGCCTTTTCAAAGTTCCAACAAATTGAGTTGCGATCATCTGTCGTTTTATCAGTAGATCCATTCGTGACTAAAATGACAAAGCAGTTTTACAATGAAATGTGAACAATGGATCATCTCAGGTTTTGCAAAATGTTAGTAAATTGCGAACGAACGATCAAATCGGCGCATTAGGCATGAAGGATTTTACGTAATTAGTTTGGCAACATAAATTAATGTGAAATAGGATGAATTATAAAAATGTATGACAATGCTGCAGAGAAAAGAATTTAAATGAATAAGACAAAAAAATGAACGTCTAGATAGACCTCATATATGTCTTGATCACCATTTTTAGCGTAATAAAAAAATGTTTTTTTTTAAATAATGTAATATGCTGAAATTTTCCGATTGGCTGCTGCTGGCGACTTTTCAATCCAATTTATAGGAAATTCAAAAATATATGGGAATAGTCTATGCCATCACGATCGATGGTAATGTTTTCGTGACAGGAAGTAAATATTAACATATTTGGGGCTAGGGAAAAATAAATAAATGTTTATTAAATTGAAATATCCGTTATGCACTGAATAAAATATGTCTGATGGCTCATAATCTAAACCACAATGTAATTCAATATTTGGCGAAAAAAACTAAAAGCATTATACTCACTTAGCAGTATTTTCTAAAGCTTGTTTTTTTATTAATGTTTTACTGTTTTGAGGAGATACGAATACAGCACAACTGTGAAAACGAAAATTTATAAATATTAATGCATTTCAGTCTCGAATAAAACTGCCATTACATTTACTTCCTTTTCTTCGAAACCAGACAATGAAATCTTCTTGCTTCAAACTCCAAGGATATGTAAACTCAGGTGTTAATTCTTATTTTTCACTCAGTCTTGAAAGTGAATACCATAATAAAATTCGTTTTATAATCCCCATGACATTTCGAGCTAACCAATACAAAAACTTTCTACCCAGCGCTTTCATTGAGAGGACGACACCACTAAATTTAGCGGAAAAAAAATCAGCTAATGAACAAGGCGAATCATCTGTATCGACTAATATTTCTTTTCTTGAGATTTATGCATTGGGTTTCGATAAACGCCGCATATCTTTAATAGATTTTAGATTTTATCGCTTGTTGAAGTCTCCGTAATTAACCCACTGGTGTGCATGGTATTGTGTGTGGCAGAGCATATTACCAGTCACTCGCAAGTCACATAGAGCTCTAAAAAAATAAATATGACAAATAATGCACATTAACGTTCAAAATTATGAATTGTACCTGAAGCAATATTCTATTGACCATTTCTTATTGCTTTATTTAATGGGACTATTCCTCTCTTAAAAACGTATTCATGCTTTTCGATAACTGTCGTTAAGTTTACAAGCAGTGGCTGTTAACTCCCCTGATTTCATGGAAATCAATTATTTTCATTGACGACAATGCCACTTCTTTGGGCTTGATGCATTGTAATTAAGTTATTTCGCTACTGAAATAAATTATTTCTGCTGTTAATTGTTCCAGTAGATATTGATATTCATGTAGTCATTTATGTAATAACAATTCCATGTACCTTTATTTGCATTATGATTCGTCATAAATTTGTAAGTCATCGAAAATAAAATACTCAGTTTTTTCCTGATTTTCATTTTGAAGAATAGCAACTGAACCTTACGCAAACTGTACCATAATATACATGTATCTTACTAAAACCAATATAGACCTTGTAGTTATTTCTAACTCGCTTTAAATTTCCAAATGAGTCCTAACACAATTTCTGCTGAAAATTTAATGGAAACTACAACATACTATATATCTGAATCTCTTCTGGTAAAATGGATTCAACCTTAGAAAGGTTTTTCGTTTTTTGGTTTAGAGCAAACAAACTAATCTAACAATTGATTTAGGTGATGGACAGCCTAAGGGAAACACATCTTAGGCAACTATCAATGACAGCAATAAAGGAAGGTTAAGAAGAAAAAGTGGGGTACGAAGCCGATGCGTTGAAACTAGTCGTACCCAATAAAACATTGGGTGGAAAGATTCATTGCTTTTCTACTTCAGTGATAATGGATTTCCACAAAGTTGAGCTCGAAAATATCGAATATATTAAAAATAAATTCTTTGAAGAAATTTTTTGAATCTTCAGAAGAGTTCTCGCGTGCTATTTGAAAGACCCTCCGCCGCTTGTTGCGTCTCCCGATTCGTAGTAGCTGGCTCATATGGAAGCGGACCGCAGTCGGAAATTATTACGCTGTGATTTGAAAGTGATACAAGATGTGAAAGTGTCCAAGGACCCAAAAGGAGAGGGGGGTAAAGGTTGTGGTGGCATGGCTCGAACGCCCTAATGGTGATGCTCACTTCTGCTGCGCCGTGATATTCGCGTGAGGCTACAGCTCCCTCGAAGGACGACGTCTCGCCGTGCGTGCCCAGCGATTATCCGGGAGGCATCGTTGCGAAAAAAATAATTATTCCTCATCTCATCACCCTGCCGACTGTGTGTGTCATATACTGCTGCTGCTCCTTCTTCCTCCGCTCCCCTGCGACCTGCGTGGGGTCCCGACATAGTTGCCGCACATGCTGGAAGGTTATGTGTCGCACCTCCGAGGTTAGTCCCCGTTTTCACGTGATGATCCAGTGGCAGATGCCCTTTCTGGGTCATTTTTCACCGAGCGTGAATGGTGAAATAAACCCAGTGAACCATTTAGGCGCTCGTCGTGTACGCCGATGGCCACGAGTTCTACTTGAAGAAGACCTCAATCGTTCGCTGGTGCAGAGTTGAGATTCATTCCACATTACCATAGGAAGAAGCAAGTGTATGGCTAGCTGTATTTTAAGTATCAAATGCCGTGTCTTTATGCCTTAATCTCCACCCGCAGCATCAACTCTAAGTACTCCGTTGATAGTTGAGGGTAGAGCTCACCTAAAACTATGCCCTAATGGCGTGTGAAATCCTCGTATCGGGGCAGGAGGGTTGGCATGTTCCTTCCCTGTGCCACCTAGGGTTCTCAGCAAGATCTGGTACCCAACAAATCATACATCTCGGGTGAAGTTGAGGGTATCCCGAGCACCCAGGTTTGATTACGACCTTAGGTCAGTGGTAAGAATGCTCTATCCACCGTGTTATAACGTTATTTTACGCTGTTGGTGGTAAAATACAAATGGATGTTGTGAAATACCCTAAAAAGTAAGCAATTTTCCAATTTTTAATGAACCGGTATATTGAATTTTGGGCGTAAAATACTTGAAGCATCACAAAAATATCTTATATGAAGCTAAAGATAGTAGACATAAGAAATATCCTAAAAAATAAATCGAAATATGAGATCCATCCGGAAAATGTCCAGCTATGCAGTATTTTGAGAAAAAAAGCCTACCAAGAGCAATGAGGATGTCTTAGTCCCCCCTTCAAATTATCCATCTTGGGATCTCACACTTTTCCCAGCGTCTCTTCCACTTTTCAAAACAATCAGCTAGTCCTATTTATCGGAATGGTCATCGGCTGCCTCGTCGAATTCTCTTTTATCTCGGCAACGTCAAGAATTTCGTGATGCAATTGCAGGAGACTTGCTCCAAGCCTCAAACGATGACCCAGTGTTTTTCTAAAAAAATGTCATAACTGGAGATGAGTCATGATGGGCTATGACCCTGAAACAAAAGCCCACTCTTGCAAACAGTGAATTTAATTCGCGGTGAAACATAATTTAAGCCATTTAATCAACCTAGAAATAATATCTTTTCTATATACGTGTTCTAGCTACCACGGAATAGCTTATAAGTAGCGCATCATTGATCCCAATAATCCATGTAGTACTTCTATGCAAAACTCTCTAAGGCAGGATTCGCATCTCCGATTCCTGACCGATTTCCGTTCGAAACTCGTCCCTGACCTTTTTTCATCAGTTCATCCCTGCCACCGTATCTCCAATCAAAATGTGCACTGGTTGTATGCTGTCCGTCGGAATAACCACGCTTGGTGTCACACTTCAGCGCTCTGTACGTCTCCCTCCACTGTTTAAAGTACTCTATTGTCTTAATTGAATTTTTAATATATATAATCAAGATATCTTGAATTTTATGGATCCGGAACATAAATATTGATCATAATTTTTCTGAATAACGAATTTTCTAGTACGAAAGGTACTTACTTTTTTCACCACATCCAAGGAACGAGTCGGCTTCATTATTGAACGATTGGGATACCGTAAAATCCCTGCACAATGGGTACCACGCCATCTCACAGACGAGAACAAACAAAACCCTACTTTCAATGCAACAATTTCAGAGAGTAAAAATCATTCGCCTTGACTCGGATCCCAGTCAAGGTGGATGATCTTTTCACTCTGAAATTGTTGCATTGAAATGCACATTAACGGATGACTCCGTTAAAAGTTACTGTTGCGGCGACTCCCGCGGTTTCTTTGGAAAACCCTCCTTATTCCTCCGATCTTGCGCCTTGCGATTTTTATTTTTTCCTCAGCTCAAGAGGCTCCTCTAGGGTAATCATTACACCTCGGACAATGAGGTGAAGACAAAAATTCGATAACAGCACGCTGTTTAACTCTCGTTGGCATACGAGGATGGTCTGATAAGTTTCCGACCTCAAAAATCGGAAAAAGTCGGAAAGTAGTCTCTAAGCGTCATTCCTATGGTGAATATATCGCCTAAACGTGTAAGTGAAGGACATAAAAATATAATTACCCGTATGAATTATTTCATTGAATATCACGTTGCCATCAGACGGCTTAAAGGATAGAGTCGGAATTTCGAAATGACTCCACGATACTAATGTTTTCAGAGATTAATTGAGAAAAAAGGACAAATAATGATAAGTGTTTCACATATTCTATGGTTGTATTGCTGGAAATATTATTTTTTTATTCGGCATTTTTAGCAGGGAGTAGGTTCGGCATGTGTCTTTTAGATGTGAATAGAAAGTTGATGAAATCGGCATTAGCTCATTTTATTTGTTATTAAAGTATATGCATCTAAAATATACACGTCAAATTTAAAGCGAAATGTATAAGAAAAATCTTAGCGTGCAATTTCACAGATTAAAGGCGATATATATATATATATATATATATATATATATATATATATATATGTGTGTGTGTGTGTGTGTGGTTCGCGGTACTCCAGGGGGTAGAGCGTTGGACTGCTGACCGGAGGGGCCCGGTTTCGATTCCTGGGCAAGTCTCTGGGCACCTCCAGCTCCACCCAAGCTATGTGATTTTTCGGGTATCAGATCTTCTTAGGAAACCATAACCGGCACAGGGAAAGGAACTGGCCCCCCTTCCATGATGAGTGAATTTCACAATATCTTGGGCTTAGTACTGGGTGAACTCTACCATCACCTACTAAACCGACCCTCGGGTTGATTACTGTGTTTATGGTTTATATATATATATATATATATATATATATATATATATATATATATATATATATATATATAAGAATTTCAAACGTAAATATAATGCATTTTCAACAGAGGGGTTATATAAAATTACCTCTGTTATTTGAGAATTGGAATTTAGAATTAATTTGGAGGAATTAGATGTCATTAAGGTAAAACCATGAATTTTCTCATACAATGGTTTGAATCGCATATTCACTGATGAACTCCCATTCATTCAAAGTGGCTAGGTCAAATTTATTAGCCTTTTTAATTGCCCCTTTTGTATTCAGGCAATATGGCCAGAAAAGTAAAATGTATCTTTTTGTTCTTCGTTTATAGTTATAGTTATCTAAAATAAGTAACGTCCACCAATGTTCATTTAGTTGTAAACTGTCACGTAATGTGGAAATTGGTATCAGCACGTTCATTAAAATCATACCCTTCAACACGGATCTGTTTATGTGGCTCTATTCATGAAAAAATGTGGCACCCACCGAGACTTGCTTCTGACGATGATAATACATTCATCCTCCGAATGATAATATTGTACAACCATTGCGTTGGATGTTCAATTTAAGGAACCACTGAAAGAAGTGTTCTTCAAAAAAGCGTAAAACACTAAAGTTTTAATTAAGTCGACCATAAAAGTCGGCCTGAACAAAGGAAGATCGTGAGAAGGCAATAATGTGAGACCGAGAAGTGGGAAGCGTTTGCAGCAGCGATTACTGCGGTCATGCGAGGACTCTCATGGCCAAGAATGGAAAAAAAAGCATTTTCTATGGTTGGTATTAAATGTCGGTTTATGCAGGCGCCAAGGGAGATAAGTGGGTCATAGCGAAAGGAAAACGGAGATGGCGGACAATACGTGACAAGGGAAGACAAATTAGCATCAGCGGGCGATGTTGGGGAAGAGGAAAGTCTTCTTCGTCTTCACAAAGTTAAAATAAAAGAGTGTTGGGAGAGCTGAGGAGTGACAAGGAGTGAGTCCTTGGCACCTACTACCACCAAGAAATGGACAGGGGAGGGGTACTTGATGCAATTGGCTGATTTCTTTCGATTTTGTCTTGCTTGCGAAACTCTTATGGGTATTTATTTTGAAAGAAGCGCCGATTTTTGAAACTCATTATGAAAAGGAAACAATTTTGAATTGTTGACCAATGGTAATAGTTAAATATTGAAATGAAAATTGCTTGCGATCTTTTATTTTTCAGAGTGGCGCATGAGAAGTGATTTAAACGAATTACAAATGTAATATGCAGTCGGCGTTTACAGTGCTGAATATATTTCAGAAGTTTGATTTACACTTGCAATCATTATTCAAAAAAAATATAAGGTTTAGCAATATAAGCAAATAAAAAATAAACTAACTCGATTTCGTAAATTTATGGAATGGGGAATATCTTATCTGGAATGCTGTGTGTGTTAACTTCATCAGTTTGCAAACTATTCCGTTGAACAGTGCTTCTTGCACGATGACAAAATAGTCGTCGAATGCTTGAATATGAATAAAGCACACAACTATCGAAAAATTTTTACTCAAAAATAGAAAGCTGGGAAGTATTAAGCTTGAGATTTTAATAAATTTTTTATCTCAGGTTTCTTTTTTTTTTTTGGGAAAACATTTTCGCGAATTTGCTTAAAAATACCCTCCCCGTGCGTTTTCCGTGGATAATCCGAAATGTAAGCATTTGGTTTAACCATTTATATGGTTCCAGAGAGTATTAAAAGTTCATCTTCATCAAGTAGCTGCATTCGACGTTTTAAAAGATTTCGAAAGTCTGCGTGACGAGGGATACTAATCATGAAGATGAATAAAATCCGTAAAAAGAGGACTGGGTTAAAGATTTACAATATGTCCCTTTGCTTGCGCCGATGTCACGAATATTGCGAACGATGTAAGTTTAGACGTTTAGAAGTTTAGAAGTTTAAATAAATAACTCAAATCCTTAATGACCCTTGAGTCGGGCGCCATTTCGTGCTGTCTGCTTCATTCTTTAATGCACCCGCCTTTTCTTTGGTGGTCGTATATGAAGGTAGCATCGCAGTATTCGACGAGAGCAGGTGAGGTCACATTTACCTCTCTAGGCGTTTAAGTGGATTGAAGACGTGTCACCTAATGTGTGGCAGTTTATTAGTGAAGTTAGGAATGCCAGCGCCAGATCGTAGAATGAACTACGCGATTAATCGAGAATTGGAACGTGAACGTGAATATGATCGACATCAATTTGACCAATCAGTTCAAACAAATATACCCCAGCGGAAACCCCAACAGAAGGAAGTATATGATACATTAATGAAGGCAATTGATGATGGAAATGGTGGCTTATCTTTCCTGGATGCCTCTGGTGGAACTGTGAAGACATTCCTCATATCATTGCTTTTGAACACTGTTCTTGCGAGATCGGACATTATGGTAGTAGTTTCTTCTTCTGGCAAAGCGGCCACATTGTTGGAAGGATGTCGTTAGGCTCATTCTGCGTTATAGTTGGCGTTATACCAACAAAATTATGAACAAGTGACATGCAACATTTCGAAAGAGTCCGCAATTACCAAAATTTTAGTAACATCTAAAATTTAATGGGACGAATGCACGATGGCGCACAAACGCGCATTGGAAGCACTTGACCGGACATTGGAAGATCTGTGCAATGACCCGAGATGCTTTGGTGGCGCAATGATTTTACGGTCTGGCGATTTCGGCCAAACACTGCCATTCATTCCAAGATCGACTGCTGCCGACACAATAAACGCTTGCCTCAAGTCATCAAATGTGTGGTGCTATGTGGAGAAACTTGAACTGACAAAAAAAATGAGAGTTGCAGTGCTGAACGATCTGTCTTCTGAAGATTTCTCCAAGCAATTGTAGACTATCGGTAATGGCCGTGTTCCTGTAGACAAATTGAGTGGTTTGATTTCATTTCCTCAGAATTTTTGCAATCTCGTTTCATCGAAAGATTGGCTAATCAACAAGGTGTTCCCGAACATTATTCATAACCACAAAAATCACAAATGGCAGAGTTGGCGAGCAATTTTGTCGACAAAGGATAAAGATGTGGATGACTTAAAGTTCGTAATTCAGAATCAAATCGTTGGTACTCTGCATTCATTCAAATCTATTGACTTTGCAACAAACGAAGACGAAGTCAATAACTATCCATCTGACTTTTAAACTCCTGGGATGTGCCTGGCTTACCACCGCACAATTTATAGCTGAAAGTTGGCTTGGTGGCCATGATACTTCGAAACCTAAACCAACCAAAACTATGCAATGGAACGCGTTTGTTGACAAAAAAAGACTGATGATCAATGTCATTCACGCGACTATACTCTCAGGAAAATTAAAAGATGAGGAATTTCTTATTCCGAGGATTTCCATGATTCTAACCGATATACCCTTTGAGTTCAAACGATTTCAATTTCCAATTCGTATTGCATTCGCGATTACGATTAACAAATCACAAGGCCAATCTTTGATTGATTGTTGTTTGAATCTAGAAGACCCATGCGTTTCTCATGGTCAATTATGTGTGGCATGTTCACGAGTTGGATAATAAACCCGAATGTATAGATCGATTGAAAAAATAAAATGTCTTTCTGACAAGCCATTGTAGTAATTATTTTTGTAGTTTCATTCAGTTTTTTCCTTATACTATATTAACAAGTCAAATATGATTAAAATCGGTACAGCCGTTCTTGATTCATAACTGGTGTAACAAACTGTTTATTGATTATTATATATATATATATATATATATATATATATATATATATATATATAAATGATATGTAATGCGTATGCAACAGATATATATATATATATACCATATATATGGTATATATGTACGTGTATGTGTGTATATATATATAAATATATACATGCATATATATATATATATTTTTTTTTTCATTCTCAGGGAAATAGATATAAGGATATAAGGAAAAGGGATTGGGGCACAAATAAAAGACGAACACAGGAGAGGTGGGGAAGGCGGAATCGAGCAGATCACAAGTGTAAAAATATTTCCTTGCCCGGGATTTGAATACCGGATCTTTCGACTTGCCGGGCCGATACACTAACCGACGTTGTATGATTTCTTTGCTACTCTCCTTTCCTCTTGTGTGTGTCGTCTATTTCTCCTTTGGTGGGTGAAAGAGCTCCCTAAAGCCGTCTCTTGGCCAGAGAGTTTGGAATTTTTGGTGCATAAGGCTCCGTAGATTTCCTTTACTTTTCCTAGATAGCTCAAGTGGTTAGAGCATCGGCCCGGCAAGTCGAAAGATCCGTGGTACAAGTCACGGTCAAGGAAACATTTTACACTAGTCATCTGCTCGATTCCGCCTTCCCCACCTCTCCTGTGTTCGTCTTTTATGTGGGTTCCGATCCATTTTTCTCATATCTATGAATATTTTTTCGCCATATGGCGGGTTTTCGTGTTTGAATGTATATACATATATATATATATATATATATATATGTGTGTGTGTGTGTGTGTGTGTCTGTGAGTGCGTATTGCGTGTATATATATATATATATATATATATATATATATATATATATATATATATATATATATATATATATATATGTGTGTGTGTGTGTGTGTGTGAGTGCGTATTGCGTGTGTATATATATATATATATATATATATATATATATATATATATATAATATGATATTCCATATACTCTGCTTACTGACCGTAAAAGTAAGTTAAGTAAGTTCTAGCCATTTTCTACTCTATTTCTAGTTCCTTTTCTATTCGACAGCATACCAAAGTCAGAGACGAAGACTTTTTACATTAGGTTCAATGGATAAAATCAACATTCGATAAAAAGCGCAACAGTATAAGTAAAGAAACAAAATAGAAATAGATAGGGAGACACGAAGCAAGGAGACTCATCGAAGAGGCGGTGCTTTATGAGGTAAGTGAAGGTGCTGCGTGGGGAGAGGAGGTCAAGGGAAGGACACAGCCATCGCTCAGGGAATTAATTGGATTGGAGAGAAATTCGGTCGAATTGGGCTCGTTTGGAAATGGACGGACATTGGGGGATATTAGGAGATGTGCTGCATTCTACGCCCGAGTGGGGCGAAGGGGAGCGGATCCTGTGAGCGGAAAGATCCATCTGCGGGGCAGTGTGGAAACTGCGAGTCAGGTTCCAATCCGCCTAGGTGGAAATGTGAAATACTGTGGGTTGACCAAATGCGCACCCACGTGAGCGGAGTCTGGGCGAGGAAAAACGATGAGGGACAACAGCTAACAAGTAATAAGACGTGAAGAATGAGCCACTTGAGATTGGCGAGGTAACCAGATCGCTGAGCCGCCTCGTATAAGGTGGAGAGTTATAATACCTCCCTGCCAAACGTAAGTCCTCTATGAACTGTAGCTGGGCGTCCAAAATGGTATGTCTCAAAAGTAGTAGTTCTTATTTTTTCACGGATTGACGGACGGAAGAATGGCGGTTTCTCTGGCTGGGCTCTAGGGAGGAGAGTCTCAGGAAAAGCTGGATGCCGAGGTCACTTGGCTCCCAGTCTTTGCGGAGTACGAGCAATTCGTTGCGAAACTTCTATCAGGTGACCGCGTTACACTCCGCCATGAACTGATTATTGGAACAGCGCTATGCCATCGATATTTGTGTGAAACTGGGCAAATCCGGGAAAGAGACTCATGACATGCTCAAGATAGGTTACGGTGATAACGCCATGGCTAGATCGGGTATTTTTGAGTGGCACAATTTGTTGCGGGAGGGTAGAGAAGATTCTGAAGACGCCGATCGAACGTGCAGGACGCCCTTCGACCTCAGAAAAGGACGAACACTTTGAAAGAGTGAAGGCTCTGTTAGACAGGGATCGCAGATTAAGTATTGGCATGGTTTGTGATGAATTTGCATTCCCTGAAAGTGACGTGCATCGACTTGTGACCGGAAACATGTGAAAGGTAAGTGCGAAGTTGATATATCGAGTGCTCTCGGACGAACAAAAGGAAACTCGCACGCGGATCTGCCTAGAGCTTCTAGACCATATGAGTGAGGATCCAAATTTTTTAGACAATACCCCACCAGACTTTTTCCTCTTCTCCCGCCTCAAAAACCGTGCTCAAAGGACATCACCACGGCTCGATGGAAGCGTTACGGCAGGCCGTGACGAGGGAGCTTAACAGCAATCCGGGCGCCATCTTCCAGAGGGCGTACAAGGCGTCGACAACCCGCTGGCAGCGATGTGTGGACGCAAAAGAGTTCTACTTCGAAGACCTTTGAGTCAATGCATACATTCTGGCAATACATTATTTTAAAAAGACTTAGTCCGACTAATTTTAGGACAGATCTTGTTTGAAGTACGGAAGTGGACAAAAATTGACGACTCTTCATCCACAGCGTACAAGAATAGACAAGTCCAAATTAGAATCTCTGGTGTGTTTTGCAAGAGCAATGATTTTTCCTTCATCCTATTATTATTATCGTACTCTGTGATCAAGTTAGGTAAAAACTTCATTCCTTACTCAGAGTAGTTACTACGTATCAGTATGCTGCAAGTTTATTTCGTACAATTGGTGTTCCTTGGTTCCAAACCCTTTCGTAAATAATTCTATCTCATGCAGAGAATCGGAACGTTTCCTAACAGAAGTCGAATTTAGATGAAAATTTGAATCCACCTGATTTCTACTGGAAGCAACGACCAAGTCAGAATCATGCGGAATAAATAAATAAATAAATAAATAAATAAATAAATAAATAAATAAATAAATAAATAAATAAATAAATAAATAAATAAATAAATAAATAAATAAATAAATAAATAAATAAATAAATAAATAAATAAATAAATAAATAAATAAATAAATAAATAAATAAATAAATAAATAAATAAATAAATAAATAAATAAATAAATAAATAAATAAACAAATAAATAAACAAATAAATAAATAAATAAATAAATAAATAAATAAATAAATAAATAAATAAATAAATAAATATATATATATATAATATACATTCAGTTTATTAGCATTGCGGGTAAAGATACCGGATACACAACCGGGTCCATATCAAGGTACTTCAATCATTTACGAACAACCCTGTCACGAGCTAGCTCGCGGACTTTCAGTCGGCGATCATCCAGTATCACTTTGTGGATTTTCTTCATCATTTCTGGAGTCGTCTCCTCATTTGGTCGACCAATGCGATGCTCGCCTTGACAGCTCGTACGGCCTCGTTTAAGCTCTGCTACCCAATATTTTACTGTTTTATACGAAGGAGCAGACTCACCTAGAATAGAATCCAGTTCTGCTTTAATATTGGTTGGGCTGAGGCCTTTCAAATAAAAGTATTGTATCACATAACGATGACCATTTTTTTCCATTTTCACAAATTCACTGAAAACGTTCACTATTCATGGCTGCCAAACAAATACTAAACGACGGGGCGCTTTCAAACTTGAATCATATGCTTTATAGATTGCTTACTTTGCAATACAGTGATATTTTTTAAGCAAATACTGCCATATCTAGGTCAGGCCAGGTACTTATGGCCCCCATGTAGCTCAATCTAAGCTGTTCGAGATTTTTATTACCATAACTGATTGGAGATATTTTACGGGTACAAGAAAATGAGCATGGCTCCCATCGTGATTGCGTTCATTTCATAGGTACGGTTTTCCCGAACTAGTCTTTGGGTCGATAATTATGATCAGTCTCAAGTTTGGAGTGAAATTAAACAAAAACCATCGACTATCAACCTAATTTTGCTCTCTTGGCTCCCTTGTCCTCTTAACGTTCGTCGGTTCATGCTCTCTAAAAACGGAGCTCGGTCGTGGAGAAGGATTGACCATCACCGGGGTATCTGTAGCAAACTCAGATTGACCCCAGCACGGAGAAAGGAAATGTCCTGCTGCACTGGCTGTCTATTTCTTCAGCCTTAGGGCTTCGTTTGACCTCCGCCCTCACCTACCCGCCCGGCCTTCGTGTTGAAGACAGCGAAAAACTTGAAGCGGGAATGTTCACCATCCCCTCAGCAGCCCCCTACTTCCCCGTCTCTTTCCACCCGCAGTGTGTTGATCCCGGATCCGTCTTCTGGATGTGATAATTAATGCGCCATTGCGGTCTACACCCCGGCTAAAATAAACACCTTCCGTCAGACCCCTTAATGATTCCCTTTGGAAGCCTTCGACTTGCCCTCGCGTGTCAAACCCCACCTAGGAGTGCGAAAACCGCGGTTGATTGGTTGGCTCGCGAGCGTTATTTGGCCATTCGCTTCAAAACACCGGACGGGGTGCTTGGCGCGGAGGGGTTGGAGGACAGATGACAATCGGCCAAGGTGGCGTCGGGGAATCCCGTCCCGACGTCGCCAAAGGAGGAAGAGGGGTGGCGACCTTCAACCGGCAGTGCCCCCTCACTCCCCCTCGTCCTCCTGTGGGTACTTTCGCCCTCTGCGCACCCGGACACGCGTCACGGAGCCCTTCCGAAGACGTCCAAAACGCCTCTCACTCTGTCACCATAACACGAACGAACCTTTAAAATCCCTAACCCCTACACACACACACTCACGCTCTGATCATCCTAACTCATAAAGACCAGAACTGAGCAACGCGTACCGATTTAAGCTCATATCGATAATTTTTTCGATTTTAATCCTATCCACCCAATAGCCGTTTGATAATCTGGTATCTAATGTTTCCCCCTTACAAATAATAAATGTTTTTGATGAATTATTCGTATGATTCGTTATTTTTGATAAAATTTTGCAAATGAATTATTTTAAATTTTTAGCAAGAGCACTCTTACATTCACTTAGTCGATAGCACCCTGCTGGGAATTGAACACTTCCAGTTGGACCGGTTAAATGTTATTCGGGATGTGAAAGAATGCGGATAAAACCTAAAGGTTGGCATCTTTCACCATCTTTCACCTATGGTACGAGGGTAGGCTGAAAACTAATGCACACATGCTTGCAGAACATAAACAAAATGACCTTCAGAAGCACTTCTGGTGGCATGTGGAAGTAACATTCCCCATTTACATGCATGTGTAGGTTTGAGGATGTTACATCGTATTTAAGCGCGTATTCAAGCTGCGTGGTTGGTGTTTCTATTTTTAGTCAATATAATCTTAAATAGTAATTAAATTTAATCTGGGAACTATAAATGACATGGAATGTTCATTAAAACACAACTTGGCGTGCATCATATTGGTACTTGATTCGATGCAATTATGGATTCGATAGAGCTATTAATCGTCAATGTAATTAATACGATATTTCATCAATTAGAAATATCACTGCAGGTCTACCGATTATTCCTGTACATTTGCCCATCACTGCCCGTTTTGCCACCTCCAACCACCCACCGAACCGACACTCCGTTTGAGACGGAGTATCGGTTCGGAGAGAAACGAACTCGCGGCAGTGAAGTGTGCCGCGCGCCCCAGGGAGTGAGGGTGGAGAGGCAGCGATGAATTTGGGGATTATAGGGGGAGTGGGTGCAAAACGGCGGCCGGGTAGGAAGGCTATAAGCTGTTTCCCATTTATCCTCTTCACGAATCTCGATATTCACGTATTATGTACTAGATATACGGCATAAAATTATCAATCGATATTAATTTTTTAGCCGATACCATAAAACGAATTATATTCTTCTAGGTTTAGAAATTTGTGACGCGCCAAATTTTTCACTCTTCCGAGTTGGCCAAAGAGAATCTCAGGAATGGATCTGCTCGCGCAACGTAACCCTTAATTCAATTTAGGGACTTCCAAAACGGAACTCTCTCGCTGGTGCCTCCATATTTCCGTATTATAATATGTTTTTATTTTCAGCATGTCATGACAATTATTGATTGATTTCTTTGCCAGAGATAATTACATATGTGTCACGTTAAAAATACTATTGAGGAAGGAAACGGGAAACCACCTCAATTATCATTGCCAAGATTTAAATGATGGACAATACAGAGATTTTGAGTCCTGGCAACTACGGGGCTCGGCCCAATCAGCCATGTGTCGGGCCCGGCAATTGAAGAATGTTAAGGGAGAAATGGAAAGGGGAAATATAGATATTTTAGGTATATGCGAGGTGAGATGGAAGGATAGCGGGGATTACTGGAGTGATAAGTATAGAATAATATACAGCGGCGGGGACGAGAGCCGACGAAGGGTTGCCATAGTATTAAATAAAGAGGTAGGAAGAAGCGTAGTCGACATAGAGCAGGTAACGGATAGATTATTAATAGTAGAGGTAAAAGCAGAACCGACGAACTTGGTTATTATTCAGGTATACATGCCACCGAGCAACCATAAGGAAGAAGAGGTCGACAGGATATACGATCAGTTAGAGGACATAATCGCGTGTTATCCCACAGGGAAACATTTGACTGTGATGGGGGATTGGAATGCCACGGTAGGCGAAGGAAGAGATGGTGATGAGGCCGGGGACTACGGTTTAGGCACGAGGAATGACCGCGGGGAGAAAGCAGTTGAGTTCTGCAGAAGACAGGGGCTAGTCATCACCAAGACATGGTTTAGACACCACAAAAGACGCAGGTATACATGCAAAATGCCAAGCGACTCAGAAAGGTATCAGCTAGATTATATCCTGGTTAGACACAGGTTTAGGAACAGTATCACCAATTCGCACATCTTCCCGGGAGCGGATGCGGCCTCTGACCACAATTTAGTTGTTATGAAATATAGCGCCCGTTTCAAAAAGATAAGACAGGGGCGGCGGGATAGAAAATGGAATGTGAAATAATTAAATGGTTTGAAAAGGAAGAAGTACAAAAAGGCGGTAGAGGAAATCATGGAGGATGGTAAAGAGCTTAGTACTATCGAAGAAAAATGGGGAAGGATCAAGAAAGGGTTATCGAAAGCCGCAAGAGACACTATTGGAACCGTTAACGCCAAAAGGACTAGGAAATTATGGATCACGGATGTGATGATTAAAAAGATGGATGGGCGGAGAAAATGGAAGGATGGAAAAACAGATTCAGGCAAAATAAAGTACAAAGAATTAAACAATAAATTGAGGCGGGCAACAAATAAAGCAAAAGAAGCATGGTGGAAGACGCAGTGCGAGGATATGGAAAGTTTGCAGAGAAAGGGCGCGCTATACAGCAAAGTTAAATCTTTATCGGGAAGTAAGAAAGGGAGATCTATGCTCACAGTTAGAGATAAGGCGGGTAAGGTAATAGTTGACACAATAAAGATCCAAGAGAGATGGAAGGAACATATAGAGGAACTGTATAGTAAAGAACTTCGACCAAAAAAGTTAGACATTGAAAAAGAATATGACGTAGAGGAAGATAGCTTAGGTCCAGGCATAATAGGCGATGAGATAGAGAGGGCATTATGGGAAATGAAAATAAATAAGGCCATGGGGGTGGATAACATTCCCGCGGAGCTATTGAAATGTTTAGTAAAGTTTGGGAGGAAGAGGCTATATGGGCTGATTCGTAGTATTTACGAGGAAGGAATCTGGCTGAAAGACTTTGTGAGATCAGTTTTAGTTCCTATTCCGAAAAAGGTAAAGGCTACATCATGTGAGGGCTACAGGACATTAAGTTTGACACCCCACTCAGGTAAAGTTGTTCTCAGGATCATAAACAAAGGATAGAGAGTAGGGCAAATGATTACTTAGGGGATGATCAGTTTGGGTTTAGGAAGGGGAGAGGTACGCGTGATGCTATTGCAGTAATAAGATTATTAAACGAGAGGAATATAGAATGCAATCAGGAAGTATTTGCCTGTTTCGTAGATTTTTAAAAAGTGTTTGTTAGAGTGAATTGGGAAAACCTAAAAAGTATATTGTAGAAAAGAGGAATAGATTGGAGGGAAAGAAGGCTAATCCGTACCTGTATATACCTCAGACTGCTCAGGTGCGGGTGGGGAACGGGGAGTCCGAATGGGCAGTGTTAGGAAGAGGATTTAAGGTAGGGTTGCCCATCATCACCGTTGCTGTTCATCTGCTATGCAGAGATAATGATTAAAGAGGCATGGGAAGAACTGGAGGTAGGAATGAAAGTGGGTGGGGAATTCGTAAAATCAGTTAGGTTTGCTGATGATTTTGCTTTAGTTAGTCAGTTAGCCAAGGGGCTGCAAGCATTGCTGAGTGAATTGGAAAGTCAGTGCGACAGGTATGGGATGAGAATCAATATTAATAAAACAAAGGTTATGCGATTTTCTAGGAAGAAAAAGGCTAAACTAAACATTAAAATAGGAGGACAAAAACTAGAGCAGGTAGAACAGTTTACGTATCTCGGTAGTTTTTCGGACCAATACGGTCAAAGTAGTAAGGACGTAAGGAGAAAGAATTGCGCTAGGAAAAGAAGCTTTCACAAGGAGGAGGGAGTCGATGACAGGGACTTTGAGTAAGGATGTTAAGAAAATACTCGTAAAAACTTTGATATGGAGCGTAGCTATGTACGGTGCGGAAACGTGGTCATTGAAGCAGGAGGATAGACGTAGACTGGAGGCTTTTGAAATGTGGGTGTGGAGAAGAATGGAGAAGGTGAAATGGACAGAGAAGAAAACAAATGAGGAAGTACTTGGTATGGTGGGCGAAGAGAGGGGTTTGTTGGGAGCAATCCTATGGAGGCAGGAAAAGTGGATGAAGGGGGTATTGACCGGCAGTGGGATGTTGAAGACTGTGATAGAGGGTAGAATGTTGGGCAAAAGAGGAAAGGGAAGGAACAGGATAGGGATGTTGGACGGGATGAAGGGAGGAAGAAAGTACTCAGAGATGAAGAGGGACCTGATATAGAGTAGGATGATGGATTTTGTGTTTTGTTAGGAGTAATAAAATATTTGTTTGGTAGTTGTGTCCATCCAAAAACCTACCTTAACCGGTAGATTACCTTAAAAAAAAAAAAAAAATATATATATATATATATATATGTATATATATATATATATATATATATATATATATATATATATATATATATATATATATATATATATATATGTGTGTGTGTGTTTTGTTAGGAGTAATAAAATTTTTGTTTGGTAGTTGTGTCCATCCAAAAACCTACTTTAACCGGTAGATTACTTAAAAAAAAAAAAAAAATATATATATATATATATATATATATATATATATATATATATATATATATATATATATATATATGTTTCTGTGTGTGTGTGTGATTGGGCGATAGTCCAGGGGTAAACCTTTGGACTTCAGACCGGAGGTTCCCGGGTTCGATTCCTGGGCTAGTGTCTGGGCACCTGCATCTCCACCAAAGCTATATGAATTTTCGGGTACCAGATCTTCCTCGGAAACCCCGCAGGGAAAGGAACTGGCCCCCCCACCCTGATGTTTGAATTTCACACGCCCGTCGGGCTTAGCACTGGGTGAACCCTACCATCACCCACCAAACCAGCCTTAGGGTTTATTACTATGTTCATGGTGTATGTACATTACTAAAACAAATGTATTTAACCATAAAAATAATATGTATCATGAATCTATGGGACTAATTCATTAAGTTTTTTTTTCAAATGAAACATTTTGGGGTATTGGGTTCGTTTTTGCTCACAATACGATGTGACGTTCGAGGTAAGAAAGGGAACTTGAACCTGTCACTGATGGCATGGATCTCTAATGCTTAATATCATGTCCCTCCGATCTTCCAAGATAACATTGGTCCATTTAAATCTATCCGGTGTCTCAAGCATATAACGTCGTCCTGTACATTTGCCAGTAGTAGACTTTATTTTACGCTAAACCTCCTCTCTTTGATTATCTAGGGGCTCCAAACCAATGTCCTCCAACAAACCCGTCACGATTGAGCGTCGGTTTTTAACCGCGCAGAAGTAATCATCCGGTGGAGGGGGGGGGGAAGCAGTGACCTTGCGTGATCCACGGGAGTAGTACGCATATTTGAGAGGTCGGCAAGGGGTTAAGAGGGGGAAGTGGGTGGGAGGTCATCAGATTTGGGGGCGGAGAACGGGGACTTTTCCCCGATTGCTGGGAGGAGGTATGGTTGCTGCTGGTCAGCCAGCGGGCGCCAACCCAGGAATGCTGCAGATGCGGAAGGAGCGAGATATGGGGAGGGGGGAGCGTGGAGAAGCGGGCGAGGCGTCCGGCGCAGAGGAGATCTCCCGGGAGCGCTCTTTCCCGGAGATAGTGCCGCCAGAGGAGGTTGCAAAGCGGCAGGAATGTTTATCGAAAAAAATATGCGAATAAAAAATGTTCTACACTCTTTTCTTCCATTTTTTGTTCCCCCCGTTGCACGCCACACACGCTCGCGTTGAAGGATATTTCTGTGCCGGCGGAAAGTTGATATCACCCTCCCCGGCCGAGAGATCCTCTCCGCTTGACCTCTTTCGTCGCCATCGTAAAACGCTCGCGAGGCGTGACTATTTATCTCGCGTGCAAACTCGCGGTCTAAATAGAAACGTCCCTTAAGGATAAGGAAAGAAGTTAATTGGTAGGGAGGGAGTAGGTGGGGATTGGGAATTAAATTTGCAAGGAAAATGGAGAACGGAATTGAAGATTGTTTCTTTGGAATATTTGAGGAAAGCTGAAATGTGAATGAGAACAGATTTTATCATAACCTAAGTCCGGTCTAACAATACACCAACCCCGAGAGAAAGTATGCATACAAATTTGAAGACAACATATACATGCATTTGAAACCCTGATATGGTCCACTAAAAGTAGTGATATAATAAAAATACCTTGACCATATGATCAGTTTGGAATCATTTAAATATAATTTAAATTATGCTCATTGGAAAAGATGAATGACTGAAATCTGATTTTATCTTCAGTTGTGGTGCTTGGCTGGTCAGGGATTAAAAGTAGGCAATATTCCCCAATACATCTCACTACCGTGGCAACCAACCTCCACCTATGGATAAAATCTCTGACGTGAGCTTTTCTTCCTGGATTTCGTTACACAATCGCCTTACTATCAAGGTATACTTAAATCATGAATTTCGACATAATGGCGTACGTTTACAGTATCCTTTAATTCGACTGGAGGCAACAAATGCGAATAATTGCCGGCTTTTTGAAGATGACCGTGGAAGTATGTGTCTAAAATATTTTAAAATAGGCATACTTTTAAAAAGGGGCGTTCCTTATCTCAGTAATAAGTTATGTAAGCCTGTAAACCTTTACTTATGAAGGCGTAGTTCTTTATTTAATTCCATCAAATAATTTAAAGAGCTGAAAAAAATTCCGTCGAATTTATTAAGAAATAACGTGTGAGTGTTTTTTTTCTGTGTTCTTAAAAATCTTTTCTTTGCAGAAAATTGGCCCGGCAAGTCGAAGATCAGTGGTTAGGGTCCCGGTTAAGGAAACTAATTTACACCTGTGATCTTCTCGATTCCACATTCCCCACTATATCCATGTGAATGAATATCCAACTCGTATGTTTACCATGTGTCGGGATTTCGTATTTGAAATTATATACATACATATATATAATTATATATATATGTGTATATATATCTATATATATAACATTTGGACGGCACAATAGAACACAATTGAAATAGATAACACGTAAAAGGACACTCAAATTGTATATTATTTGAGCTTTCAGCCTTCTCCGAGGCCTTCTTCAAGTAAGACTTACATACATACATACATTTTTTTTTTTAAGGTAATCTACCGGTTAAGGTAGGTTTTTGGATGGACACAACTACCAAACAAATATTTTATTTCTCCTAACAAAACACAATATCCATCATCCTACTCTATATCAGGTCCCTCTTCATCTCCGCGTACTTTCTTCCTCCCTTCATCCCGTCCAACATCCCTATCCTGTTCCTTCCCTTTCCTCTTTTGCCCAACATTCTACCCTCCATCACAGTCTTCAACATCCCACTGCCGGTCATCACCCCCTTCATCCACTTTTCCTGCCTCCATAGGATTTCTCCCAACAAACCCCTCTCTTCGCCCACCATACCAAGTACTTCCTCATTTGTTTTCTTCTCTGTCCATTTCACCTTCTCCATTCTTCTCCACACCCACATTTCAAAAGCCTCCAATCTACGTCTATCCTCCTGCTTCAATGACCACGTTTCCGCGCCGTACATAGCTACGCTCCATATCAAAGTTTTTACGAGTCTTTTCTTAACATCCTTACTCAAAGTCCCCGTCATCAACTCCCTCCTCCTTGTGAAAGCCTCTTTGCCTAGCGCAATTCTTCTCCTTACGTCCCTACTACTTTGACCGTGTTGGTCCAAAACACTACCGAGATACGTAAACTGTTCTACCTGCTCTAGTTTTTGCCCTCCTATTTTAATGTTAAGCTTGCCCTTTTTCTTTCTAGAAAATCGCATAACCTTTGTTTTCTTAATATTGATTCTCATCCCATACCTGTCGCACTGAATTTCCAATTCACTCAGCAATGCTTGCAGCCCCTTGGCCGACTGACAAAATAAAGCCTGGTCATCAGCAAACCTAACTGATTTTACGAATCCCCCGCCCACTTTCATTCCTACCTCGAGTTCTTCCCATGCCTCTTTGATCATTTCCTCTGCATACAGGTTGAACAGCAACGGTGATAATGGGCAACCCTGCCTTACACCCCTTCCTATCACTGCCCATCCTGACTCCCCGTTTCCCACCCGCACCTGAGCAGTCTGAGACATGTACAGGTTGCGGATTAGCCTCCTTTCCCTCCAATCTATTCCTATTTTCTGCAGAATACTCATTAGTTTTTCCCAATTCACTCTATCAAACGCTTTTTCGAAATCTACGAAACAGGCAAATACCTCCTGGTTGTGTTCTATATTCCTCTCGATTAATAATCTCATTACTGCAATGGCATCACGCGTACCTCTCCCCTTCCTAAACCCAAACTGATCATCCCCTAAGTAATCATTTGCCCTACTCTCTATCCTTTTGTTTATGATCCTGAGAACAACTTTAGCTGCGTGGGATATCAAACTAATTGTCCTGTAGTCCTCACATGACGTGGCCTTTACCTTTTTCGGAATCGGAACTAAAACTGCTCTCACAAAGTCTTCCGGCCAGATTCCCTCCTCATAAATGCTACGGATCAGCCCATATAGCCTCTTCCTCCCACATTTCCCTAAGCATTTTAAAAGTTCCACGGGAATGTTATCTACCCCCACGGCCTTATTTAGTTTCATCTCCCTTAATGCCCTTTCTATCTCATTGTCTAGTATGCCTGGACCTAAGCTGTCTTCCTCTACGTCATTTTCTTTTTCAATGTCTAACTTTGTAGGTCTGAGTTCTTTACTATACAGTTCTTCTATATACTCCTTCCATCTCTCTTGGATCTTTCCTGCGTCAACTATTACCTTACCCGCCTTATCTCTAACTGTTAGCATAGCTCTTCCTTTCTTACTTCCCGATAACGATTTAACTTTGCTGTACAGCGCACCGATTTCACCCTTCCTCTGCAGACTTTCCATATCATCGCACTGCGTCTTCCACCATGCGTCTTTTGCCTTATTTGTTGCCCGCCTCAATTTATTGTTCAATTCTTTGTACTTCATTTTGCCTAATTCTGTATTTATATTCTTCCATTTTCGCCGCTCATCCATCTTTGTAATCATCTCATCCGTGATCCATGGTTTCCTAGTCCTTTTAGCGTTAACGGTTCCAATAGTGTCTTTTGCGGCTTTAGACAACCCTTTCTTGATCATTTCCCATTTTTCTTCGATAGTACTAAGCCCCATGCCATCCTCCATGATTTCCTCTACCGCCTGTTTGTATTCCTTCCTTTTCAACCCATTTAATGCTTCTACATTCCATTTTCTAACTCGCCGCCCCTGCCTTATCTTTTTGAAACGTACGCTACATTTCATAACAACTAAATTGTGGTCTGAGTCCGCATCCGCCCCCGGGAAGCTGTGGGAATTTATCACACTGTTCCTAAACCTGTGTCTAACCAGGATATAATCTAGCTGATATCTTCCTGAGTCACCTGGCATTTTCCATGTATACCTGCGTCTTTTGTGGTGTCTAAACCAAGTGTTGGTGATGACTAACCCCTGTCTCCTGCAGAACTCAACTGCTTTCTCCCCGCGGTCATTCCTCGTGCCTAAACCGTAGTCGCCCACCTCATCACCATCTCTTCCTTCGCCTACCGTCGCATTCCAATCCCCCATCACTATCAAATGTTTCCCTGCAGGAACACACGCGATCATGTCCTCTAACTGATCGTATATCCTATCGACCTCTTCTTCCTTATGGTTGCTCGGTGGCATGTATACCTGAATAATAACTAAGTTCGTCGGTTCTGCTTTTATCTCCACTAGTAGTATTCTATCCGTTACCTGCTCTATGTTGACTACGCTTCTTCCTACCTCTTCATTTAATACTATGGCAACCCCTCGTTGGCTCTCGTCCCCACCGCTGTATATTATTCTATACTTATCACTCCAGTAATCCCCGCTATCTTTCCATCTCACCTCGCATAGACCTAAAATATCTATATTTCCCCTTTCCATCTCTCGCTTAACATTCTCCAATTTCCCTGTCCTCATCATTGTCCTAACATTCCACGTTCCTATTCTAACTAATTTTGTCTTCTTCTCCTGCGTCTTCTGTCCTGCTGCTGCTGGTTTTCCCCTGCAAGGGTTTCGTGGGATGACGACCGCGGAAGCCTTGCCTCCCCCGCTGCCGGGCACGACACACGGCCGATTGGGCCGAGCCCCGTGGTTGCCAGGACTCAAAATATCTCTATTGTCCATCATATTTTTCTAGGGAATGATAATTGAGGTGGTTTCCCGTTGCCTTCCTCAATAGTGTTTTTAACGTGACACCATCACTTACTGGCCGCCCCACTGGGGTCAGACGCCATTGCAGCCGCCTCACTGAGGAACAGACGCTGCGTGGACTACCTTTCGTCTGGCTCCTAACCTTCGACCTATCTGGCATGGGTGACCCTACCAGGAGCAATTTTTATTACTCCTGCCAGCACAGCTCTAGGGGTCATCGGAACGCACAAGCCCTTCCACCACGTCAAGGTTGTAGTCCGGGGAGGGACATACATACATACATATATATATATATACATATATATACATATATATATATATATATATATATATATATATATATATATATATAGCGATTGTACGGAAAAACTCACACTAGCGGCACAATAATGGGACGGCACAATAGAAAACAAATAGAATAGCAACATTTAAAAGGACACTCAAAGGGTAAATTGCTCGAGCTTCTTCATAGCTCACTTGAAGGCCTCTGAGAGGTCCGAAAGCTCAAACAATTAACCGTGTGAGTGTCCTTTTAAATGTTACTATTCTATTTGTGTTCTATTGTGCCGTCCCATTATATATATATATATATACATATTGTGTTCGTCCTTTATATGTGTTCCTATCCCTTTTCTGTATATATGAGTATATATATATATATATATATATATATATATATATATATATATATATATATATATATATATATATATATATATTTATATATAATTAAAACGAAGGTGAGAGATTGCGTCGGCCAACATAAATAAAGAAAAAACCATAAAAAATGGACGCTTACCCGTATTCTGAAATTTACGGAGCAAGACCACCTTCTTCTGGGGAAAGAAGGAACTGAGGAGAAGGGTTCTAGATAAGAGGACAGGAGGATTGAATGGGTTGGGGTATCGTATCTAAAATATAGTATAGTATCGTAAAATATCGTATCATATCGTCGATTTTAATGCATTTGGTTTTCAGGATTCGTCTCAGCCCAGAACAGCAGAATATCCATTAAAATATCGTTAAAGTATCGTAAAGAAAATGTCTTTCTGACAAGCCATTGCAATACTTATTTTTGTAGTTTAATCGCATTATTTTCCTTATAATAAGTCAAATATGATTAAAATCGGTACACCCGTACTTGATCTAGAAATGGTGCAACTAAATTGTTCATTGATTTCCAGGCGGTACGAAGTTCGCCGGGTCAGCTAGTGTATATAGTGAATACCTTTCAAATGCAATTGCGTATTAAATCATATGAGCAGTATTTGTTTATTTACTTATTCAATTAGCTGTTAGGCGAAATTAAGTGGTGCATTAATGCCCAAGGTCTACTTGAAATTCCAAAATACAACTAATAAAAATGCGATGAAGTTTTCGAAAGAAAGCAGGTTAGTGCTGACTTTAAAGCCACACGAGGATTTTCCCAGAACGACGAGTAGGCGAATAAAAATATACAACGCTACATTTCGAAATCTCGCCCAATCGCGATTAATCCCAACAATAGAATGTAATTCTATGGCTTACAAAAAAATGTACACGCTCAACAAAGACGTTATGAATGAATTAATGTATTGGAGGGCGATCCGAAAAGTAAGGTGTCCTATTTTTTTTCATGAAAAATCAAATTTATTATCAAATTTGTGTTCATCGTAGGAAAGGCTGAGCATTTAGCTATTTTTCTACATAGTTACCTTGACGATCAATCACTTTTTGCATCCTGGTAAGCAGCTTTTTAATACCGGCGTCGTACCTATCTCCCGCCGCGTCACGAAGCCAACTGACGATTACTTCTTGCACTTCCTCGTCTGACCTGATTTTCTGCCCTCCAAGGTGTTTTTGAGAGCGGGATACAACTGGTAGTCGCTGAAGGCTACGTCCAGGCTATAAGAAGGGTGGTCGATGATATCCCAGCCGCATTCATGGAGTAGGGTGGTCGTTTGATGTGACACGTGCATGTTGGTGTTGACGTGCATTGTCATGATGCAAACACACTCCTTTGGTGAGACACCTTGTTGTAACCGAGGACCTCCGACACAATATTCTGCACGGAGAAGTAGCCACTCTCTTCATTACGGCCTTCCTTTATCTCAAGAAGGGTAATTATCCGGTTATTGCGGACCATCTCGTCAATTGGAGCCACCGTTGATTCCGGCAAACTTGGCCGCTGCTCATCGTGGGCGTTTACCCGGCCATCAAAAAACTTCCTGCACCACTTTCGCACGTTTTTGATGTCCATAAACTTCTCACCGTACACTTTCACTAAATGGCAATGAATTTATATCGGAGAAGCAGTCAGTTGGCTTCGCGACGCAGCGGGAGGAAGGTACGACGCCGGTATTAAAAAGCTGCTTACAAGGATGCAAAAAGTGATTGATCGTCAAGGCGACTACGTAGAAAAAAATCTAAATGCTTAACCGTTCCAACGATGTACGCAAAGGTGAGAATAAATTTGACTTTTCATGAAAAAATACGGGAACTGACTTTTCGAATCGCTCTCGTATATTCTTCGGTTTGGTAAAATTGTTTGTTGATTTTGCGGTGTTTTGGATAAAAAAAAATAGAATTACATTGAGAAGTGGTTTTGGTGGATCGCTGTGAAAAGAGATACGCTTTCCTTCCTTGGGCGTAACATACTGCACCATGGCTTTAGGTGGCGGGATTATAGTTATTTCAAGGTCATGCGGAATCTCTTCATCAATTGAAACGGCATAAAACTGCTCTTAGTTAGTTGAAGCGAGTATTTCTGGATATAAGCAAAGAATAACTGCCTACCCTAAATTACTTATAAACTCCTGGAAAATAAAATTCCTAAGTAATAAGCGTTATTAACGAACCGACGTCTCTTTCACTGGCAATGGATGAAAAAAGGTTTTATCCAAGTTAATATTCTCGAGCTGGGAAACCTTGGGCGGTCACTTTTTCGACCGATAAAAAGAAAACTTACTTTTAGGCATGAAGGTCTATCCTTGATTAAAGTTTAGAATAGCCCATGCAAGATTGTGGCCATACATTGCTGGGTTGGGCACAATGTTGGGAGCATAAAAGTTCTGTTTATCAATGTTCCATTTGAAAAATATACACATTACCTCTTGCGGCGAAGGTCATTATCATTTACTACCGTGGTCTGCAGCTGCTAAGACAGGAGTAGGGAACAGCAACATTATTTTCACGAACGATAAGGGATCAGAATAACATTGTCCGACCGCCGTTGAGGTAAAAATATTCGGGTTAAAAATTAGTGTGGTGTGTATTCACCCCCTGCCACACACCCTAGCAATGGCTTGCAGGGTACTAAAGTACCTAAAAATAACAGTAATACAAACTAATATGCACTGCACCATGAGCTAACAGCCGCCACAAGCATATGATGTATGGACGAGGTTGTTAGAACACCATCCATCAGTGGCAGAAATTTTATTAATAATTACGGCTGTCTGCTGAGAAAAATAACTCTTACTTGTTCAACGAATTACTCTCTCCATCATTGTAGCGATTCTATTTTTGAAAAAAAAACACTAAATGATAATTATTTAGATGACAAGATCTTCAAATTCATTAATGTATGCCAACTGTGCAATAATAAATTCGCCTCGCGGATAGAATTCTTTGTAACCTGGGTCATTTCGCGACATTCTTCTTGTTTCCTCAGCAACTTATAACTCTGCTTACCAATTAGATGACCCTTCCCATTTCTTCTGAATTGAGATTTCTCAGTTTTATGGTACCGATTCTATCTCCTCGTTTGAATCCGAGCTAGGTTTTTGTAAAGGATATATCTGTGCTTATACAACTACAAAAAATGCACAGTAACCAAACCGTTGAGGTCAGAGCTCACCTAACACTAAATCTAACGGTTTGTGAAATATACACATCTTTAAATTAAGAATGAACATCGCAATAATATACTAAAAGAGTATTTTATCTGAAATGCAAAAATCCAGCTCACAGTTTTTGACGCGAAATTCGGATAGGTGGGGGTAGAGTCACTTCTTCCCATACACCCCTGTGCCGCGCAGTAAGTATACACGTTGGGAAAGGGAGAGAGGGGAGGGCAGTTCCAATCCCTCTATCCACTGCTATTTCCTAGGAAAGTATATAAAAGCGCACAAGTAAATGTGAAAGTTACTTGTCCCAATTGGAAATATTATACTTTTTTGAGTAACAGAATTTTCATGGGAAAAAAATTTTTGTGAATTGATGATTTAACCTCTCCTTCAATGATCGTTTAAAATTTGCACTGTTATTATTCAAGTCAAGTGAATAAGTTATAATTGACTAATTTATTCATTCCCTTACATGTGTCATCGCCTCTTACTCAGATATAATTGGTCTTCAGTCACCCTTGCTCTTAAAAAAAATTCAAAGGAAGGCAGCAAGATATGTACTCGGAAGGTACAAAAGAACAGATAGTGTCGCAGAAATGTTAGATATACTGAAATGGGAGAGTTTGAAAAATAGAAGAAAAAGGAGTAGGTAAGGCGCGATGTATAGAATTGTTAAAGAGGACGAAGCGTGGGAAGATTTATGGCAAGGGATAGAAAAGCCTAACTTTAAGGGAAAAAACGACCATAGCCACAAAATAAAAATAAGGACTCAAAAAACAAATAAGAAAAAATACTCTTTTTTAAATAGAACTATAATTGACTAGAACCAACTGCCTGGAGGTTTGTTTGAGCCCTTTCCATCCAATTTTAGAAGTTTTAAGTTGAAATGTAAAGCAGCCACTGGGTAATAAACTTCATTGTAGTTATGAAAATATTGTTTGTATATGATGTGGACGGCATTTTGTATGTGATGTGGAAGTTTTTTGTATGTGATGTGGAAGTGTCATTGTATGTAAGAATATTTTGTCTCTTATCTGTTTTTATAGTGCGTGTACGTATGTATCTTTCGTTGTAAGAGTTATCTTTGACCTAACTTGACCGTTGCCACCAGGAAATTTGCCTAATTGCAACGTAATTGTGTAAATAAATAAAAAAGTTCCTGAATATTACCAACCGTCCCTGAATACTAGCGGTCCTCTTTGCTTATTTCCACATCCATATTCCCTCCACTCTAGGACCTTGCCCTAAGTTACCGGTTCTTGTCCATCTAACACGCATGCAAATACATATACTATCAACTTATATAAACATGCGCCTACAAATGTGGGTATTAAACAATCAATCCAATAACGTGGAAAATTAGAATTAAAAAGTAAGATGGGGAAATTCTACTGCCACATGGTCTCCTGCAACTCATGGTCTCCGCCCTCAAAGGGACAATTAGGGAAATTGGCACACCGCAGCAGGTAGGCAGAGGACGCGTCTCCCCCCACGGAGAGGGACGAGGGATGGAAGGAGAAACTTGAAAACAAACATGTCAGGGTAAGCAATACTGTAACGAGCGCTACGTACTTTAATGGAAGTCCCCTACAGTCATATGGGGGGAGGGGTTTTGACAACAAAACATATGAGATTAAATTCTCTATTGAAGTTAGTCTGTTTATTAATAACGTGGCAAGCTTTATGTTCGTGGCTTGCACCACCATCGTTATATCGTACCGCCCTCCACCATGGGCTCTTGGCTTAGTGTCCAAAAAATGAATGTTTGGTTTTCGAAGAGCAACCTTCAGGGTTCATTACTGCGGATGGCCTTCAATTTAATTATTCCCTCTGTGCTGATTGCCTTTTATTCTCATTTATGATATGTCTTTTTTATCGCATTCGAATTTACCTCTTTATTGTCGTACGACTTTAATACGATTTTTAAGTTTTTGTTATTTATTTCTTCACAATGTTTTTTAACAGCATGCGAAATATTTGTGAATACGGAAGCCAGCGTTACACTCACACGTATTTTCCTTCTTTTGACGCCGACGCATTTCTTCAATTTCGGCTGGCCATGGACTTCCAATAAAAAATGACCATTAAATATTTGAAAAAAAGCCATATACGAGTATGATTTCTTCGAACAACCATGCTTGGGAATCTCCAGCCAAACTGATTCTTTATGGATCAGATATAATAATTCTTTCGTATTCCGGTCAGGTGTCCGTATTCTTCTTGGTATGCGATACTTCTTTTGTCTCTTCGTGAGCGCTTATTCCTCATCCCTTCAAGGTCTGCATTTGGCCCACTCTCTCTCTCTCTCTCTCTCTCTCTGGCGTTCAGCGGCGAATTGGGAGAATCGGTTTGGTTTGGCGATCGGAGCGCATGGGTCCTCAACGAGTGCTTCTTGATTTCCCCTTATTATGCAACCGAGGAGTAATGTACGATTACGGGGAATAACGAATTAATTTTTCTCTATTCCTTTTAGAGAGTTTTCTATTTTAATAATCTCTGCATTATGATTTGTGCGAAAAAAAACCATAAACTCAGTAATTAATATATATGAATATATAATTCTATATATATATATATATTATATATTAATATAAAATCTACCATCATCTACCCAACCGACCTTCTGGTTAATTACTGTGTTTATGGTTTATATATATATATATATATATATATATATATATATATATATATATATATATATATATATATATATCTATATATATAAAGGAGAGTGTTTGTTTGTATGTATGTAATTTGTTTACTTTTTTGCTGTCATAGAAACAGCATTTTTCCAACTATGCCAGCAGGATAATTTTGCAAGAACACTATTGTATTCAGAATTGCCGAGATATTATTCGTGGAATACATCAAGGAAAGTCTTTTGTAGAAGAAAAATGGGCAACTTTGATCCTGAGAATAATATTTATTCATGTGACGCATTGTGCCGAGTCTACACAGTCCATCCTAACAACGCCGAATGTTATTTTTTAAGAATGCTTCTACATACCATTAGAGGACCTCGCTCATTTGCAGAATTAGGAACGGTAAACCGAGAAATACTATATGTGAGACATTCAGAGAAGCTTGCCAGAATTTAGGGTTGCTAGAAGGAGATCAACACTGGGATGACTCATTGCGAGAGGCCAGTTTGATTTCTCTTCCAGGACAAATCCGAATTTTGTTTGCCATCATAATAACCTCCTGTAATCCATCTAACCCAAAAACAATATGGGAAAAATATAAAGAATCAATGAGTGAGTATATACTGGCTAAAGTTCGAAGTGAAAATCCTACATTGGATATTACGTTTAACTCCGACATTTTTAATAAAACTTTGATTATTTTGGAGGAAAAGTGTATCACCATGGTTAACAAGACTTTAGTGGAACTCGGTCTTTTTGCACCTGTACAAGATCAACAGGGTGTATTTTATCCAGATTATATACGTGAAACTAGCTACAATGTCTTAGACTTAGAAGCATACATCGCGGATAAAAAGCCACTTCTTAATGAAGATCAGAAATTCGCGTACGAAACAATAATGGATCAAGTAGATAAACAAGGAGGTATCATTTTTCTTGATGCTGCTGGTGGCACGGGAAAAACATTTTTAATTAATTTAGTTCTCGCTGAAATCAGGGTTCATGGAGAAATTGCTCTAGCCGTTGCATCTTCAGGTATTGCAGCGACATTAATGGAAGGAGGAAGAACAGCCCACTCTGCCCTTAAGTTGCCACTTAATATTTCCCGACAAGAAAATCCCACATGTCATATAAATAAAACAAGCGGCCAGGCACAAGTTCTTATAGAATGTAAATTGATAGTATGCGATGAGTGTACGATGGCTCATAAAAAATCTCTTGAGGCCCTCAACGCAACACTTCAAGATCTTAGAGGAAACTGCAGTTTAATGGGAGGAGCTCTGGTACTCCTGTGTGGAGACTTCCATCAAACTCTGCCTGTCATTCCAAAATCGACTCCAGCCGATGAAATTTATGCCTGTTTAAAACATTCTGTTCTATGGAATCATATCCAAGAAATTAGCCTTAAACAAAACATGCGAATCGTCTTAAGAGATGGGAATGCTCAAAATTTTGCAAATAAACTTTTGGAGATTGGAGAAGATAGATTATTTATTGAAGCATCTGGTATGATAAAATTGTCATCAGATTTATGTGTATCGGTGAAAACTGTCCGCGATATGATACAAGCAGTCTATCCCAACGTTAATCAAAATTATAAAAATTTAGAATGGTTGCGAGTAAGAGCCATTCTTGCTCCTAAGAACGATGATGTTAATGAAATTAACAAGGAGATACTAGCCATGCTGCCAGGAGACGTGATTGAATATAAATCGGTTGATACCGTAGTGGATGCTGACGAAGCCGTCAATTATCCAACGGAATTCTTAAATTCACTTGATCCAGCTGGATTGCCACAACATCGCCTTATACTTAAAGTAGGATCTCCAATCATTTTATTGCGAAATTTAGATCCACCAAAACTCTGCAATGGGACACGATTGTGTATGACAAAATTAATGAAAAATATAATCCAGGCAGTCATTTTAACTGGAAAAGGAAAAGGTGAAATAATTTTTATTCCACGGATACCTCTAATCCCAACTGATCTTCCCTTCAGCTTTAAAAGATTACAGTTTCCAGTCCGGCTAGCTTTATCAATTACCATTAATAAATCACAGGGACAAAGCCGGGTATTCAGCTAGTATATATATATATATATATATATATATATATATATATATATATATATGTCTAAACCCTAGGGTCGGTTTGGTAGGTGATGAAATAGTTCACTCAGTACTAAGCCCGAAGGCGTTTGAAATCCACACATTAAGGTAGGGGGGCCAGTTCCTTTCCCTGTGCCGATAATGGTTTCACAGGAAGATCTAGTACCCAAAAAATCATATAGCTTGGGTGGAGGTGCCCAGAGAGGCTTCCCCGGGAAACGAAACCGGGCCCTCCGGTCAGTAGTCCAACGCTCTACCCCCTAGATTACCACGACCAAATTTGTGTGTAGCTTAAGATATTTTTGTTATTTGTTCTCTGGACATTAACATTAATTTCAATGACCTTTGTCGCAAGGAGACTTTCCACAACTCTATCCTTCCGACAGTGTTAAAATTCATACGATTCAAGATTCTTTCGAGCAAAAAGTATTGCATTAATTAGAGATTTATCTGGAGATTGATATTTTTTCACGGAAACGCGTTGGTTATTTTGTAATCGTAATAATATTTCATCCGAATCATAAATTAAATAGTGCATTCAGTGTGTTCGTGATAATATTTGTTTATTTAATTTAAAGCAGTTAACAATTATGAATCTCAGAATATTTGGTTCTTCTTCGCTTGGGCAAAAATGTGTACTTTTCTTCACATATTATATTTATTTTGTTTCACATCATCAGAATTACTCGTACGCATAGGAAATTTGTCTCAAACGAATGTATGTTAAATCGTACCGAATTGAGTGTTAAATGCGTTGAAAATAGATGAATGATGATTACCAGATTGCTGTGCAAGTTGACAGTTAGGGTGATAGTTTACCGAATGCCATAAATGAAGGCTAGATAGATGGGATGGATTAGAGGGGAATTTCTAGGATGAAATAGGAGGAGTCCTCACGGCTGAAACAGACAGCATCCAGGAGGACCATTCAAATAAAGCAGGAACGAGTTTGTGACAGAGATGGAGAGCTACGGAATGAAAATAGAGAAGTATATTTCCACCAAGGACGACTCTGATGATCCGTGTACCTCTAGGGGTCCCGATAAACCTCTCTCGGCTTGCCACCAGTTGTATCCCAGGGGCAGAACCTACGCTGTTAACCCAGAACCCATGCCCTAAGAGAGACTCAAACCCTCGACCTTTGGGTAAGCAGGCTACTCACAGCACCAACCATTGTCGGCAATTATGTGACACTATGATGTACTAAATATCTAATTGCATCCAAATTTGCAATCCTACAAAATGTAAAACGAACACATTGTACACACCAGACTAATTTTGACCCGAATATTTTCCCCCCTTGCGCGATCGGACAATGACAACCCTGATCCCAAATCGTTCGTTGAATGAGTTACATCTTTCAAATAGTACGATAGGGTTAATACTTGTAAAACATTTTCAACATAATCTTGAAGAAACATCCTTCCAATTTATGCTTAATATTTAATTTGTAATTTAACCTTCGTTCCGTGAATGATTCCCGGCTAGCTTCGCTAATATTTTGTATATTCTACCAAGTTTATCGTAACATCGTTTTACAAATTTAGCTCCTCTTTGCTGCAGTTTAGACTGAGATTTATTTAAACGGAGCCGAGGAAAGGGAGATCGACTAGGTATTCTCCCATCCAATCCACGTCAAATAAACAAGAGATCTTCAAGAAGTTCTCTCGGGTTTCCCACCGGGTCAGGTTGCAGTACACCGACGTTTCGAAGGCTGACTCTGCCATCGTCTTCAGGGTGAAGTCACTTCGCCCTGAAGATGATGGAAGAGTCAGCCTTCGAAACGTCGGTGTACTGCAACCTGACCCGGTGGGAAACCCGAGAGAACTTCTTGAATACCATACGCCGGGAAAACCTGAGATCCTTCAAACAAGAGATCAAATATCATATAAGTGTCCGTAGAGGCCGTTATTGGATGAAAAGATTCTTCGGAAAAGAGATAGTTTTAAGAGCTGTTACTAACCAATCACCAAAACTGATCACCCATGTTCTTGAGAGTTTTGTCTCATTTTTTTAAAATAGTGCATTGCATTTGTCGATATAAGTACCGAACACATCGAAATACCACGCAAGTAATCTCTCGTCAATGCGAATTTCAGTCGGAGTCACCTGAGACCTTGTCAGTGAAACACAATGGCTCCGTCGTCGGGTCTAAAGGATGTATCAAAGGTATAAGATTCGCTAGGATTCGCAACTTTGGATAGTGGAGAGGCCATTGACGTCATATACTCAGTGGAGTGGCGATTCCCCGTGCTTTCAGTGCCGCATCGCGGCTTGCATGTCAAACACATCGACGCCACCCTTTTAGGCACGTCTCTTCCGGTAAGCTCTATCCGATACGTGAGACGTTTTGGCTCTCATGTTGAAAATAACTCGGCGTCGACGGTAAAGGCGTTACATTGAGGGTTCTTCTTTCACCAGCCAGCGAGATAATTGTCCGATTGTCTCTCCTCTTAAGGCTAACAATGGAAGTCACTAGTGCTGTCCTCTGTCTCGCTATACGCCGCATAAGTATCTCATAATTTAAATGAATCATTCTTAATATCATCCCGCTAGAGCTTGTAAAATAGCAAGACAGTAATGACGACAAAAGATGACAACAAAGGCTTCGACGTAGGATAATCGCACGACAGTAGGACATTCCGAGAGTAAACTTTCTAAACAAAAGAAGGCTGGAAGACGTTACGAAGAAATGAAGAACGTAATAATAAAAAGAAAAATAATAAATGTCTTTTTTTAAGTTTCATCCCTCGTCTCTCTCCGTGGGAGGACCCTCCCGCTACCTGCAGCGTTGGGTCACATTCCCTACCTGTGTCCTTGGGGTAAGAGACCGTTGTATGTTGAATGCCCATGTGGTAGTGGAATTTTAAACTTCTTACTTTTCAAATTCTAGCTTGCACTTTATTGGATAAATTTTGTACTGCATCCTAAGGTGAAATTGTTTGTCAGTTGATGGTCTAGTATGTTTGCATGCGTGAGGGTTGAAAGGTTTTTTGAATTTATACGCCACTGTGGGTAGAGGTTTACATGGGTGTGTTGGATTTATCTTTACTGGATGGAATACCTTGAATAGACGAATTAAAAATGCCACATCTGGCGATGGAGAAGCTTACAATCAAAAGTAGCTTCAATAACTTAAGTAACAAGAGGTACAATGCCATCCCAAGAATTGATTTTCTCAATTTCTATGAATTCCCATATTTTTCACGGACCTTTTTCCGATTTCGTTTTCACCTTGCTGGTCGTAGAGAGAGAAGACATTTTTCTTTAGAACAATACCAAACTTCACAATAGTTCTACCTCAGGTTCTTGATACTTTCCTGGAAGTAAAAATGAAATCTTTAATTTTTGATGTCATGGAATGAAATATGGAGGATCATCTCCAGGTCTTAAATCTTAAAAAAATCGGAAAACAATGAAATCCCCAAATCTCTCTTCGGAAGGATTGGTGACCTGAGGGATATTTGCTCATGAATACCTTGCACCATTTCAAATACCATGTTTGCCCCGAGAGATGAAAAGCAACTCACGGAAACAGGATCGGCACATGACTTAGGCTAAATGAAAAAAGGACATCTCAGTCAATGGTCAGCTGTGATCAAATCTAGAGTTCTATAGTTAATTTTAGCGTGGTGGATTATTTGAATAGTTCGCGTAAATGTGTATCACCGCTTCGCTGGTTGACAAAAAGAGAACGACCTAGACCAGAGTATGATTGCTTTATTTTCCCAGGTGTACATACAATTTCTCCAGAGGGTTTCAAGACCCTTAAGATAAGGCTGCGTAGATTTTCGCGGCGGTGGCTTGAAGAATTCGAGAACAGTCGACAGCGACTGTTGTCGGCTTCAAACAACAACGCGGTGAAAACCCGGACATGCAGAATTCTTCACCCTTAAGATAAATTTAAGGAGTCATTTTTCCCACCAAAGATAAGGGATCATAATAACGTTGTCCGACCACGATAGGGGCAAAAAGTATTTTGGGTCAAAAGTAGTCTGGTGCGTAATCGCCGCCTGCCACCCGCCCCAGTGATGGCTTTCAGGGTAATATGTAAATGAAATAAACCGCATCTCAAAGTCTTGACTGTTGGTGGCGTCCCGTCGCCCAGGAATATAATGAGGTCCAGTTAAAGCGCGTAGAGAAGATTCTTATAATCACCGCAGTCCGTTTGAGGTACGTATTTGCCATCCCGCCCACTACCAGTTTTTCACCTGTTCTCAAAGCCACCATAAGGGTTTAAAGTTGGCTTTAACCTCGTGGACTGTGGCGCGTCGCGCACGAATACGAATGCCTGTGACATTGTATGTACGGTATTTCGTCACAACATCTCGTTCCTTTAAAAGCCCCAAAATTTCATAGTTTATGAGGACGCCTAAGTGGCTAAAGCACTCAACCGGATATTGAGGGATCTGGGTTCGAATCCCAGTCAAGGCGAATGATTTTTACACTCTGAAATTGTTGCACAACAAAGTCCTTCTTCATCTCTGAGTACTTCCTTCCTCCTTTCATCCCGTCCAACATCCCTATCCTGTTCCTTCCTCGTTTGACTAACATTCTCCCCTCTGTCACTGTCTTTTTCCCTCTATCACAGTCTTTATAGGCAAATATTCATCCTAAATTGATATTTGGCACAAATTACCACAGTTATGTGCTCCTTGAAAAAAATTGGAAATATATATTTTCCTGCATGATACATCCGACACTTCACATTTGGTAGGCGCGAAATTTTAACACGAATCATATCCGTGTGATTTTATTCCCTCTCATTTTATTTGAATCGAGTCCAACTTTTGAAAAAAGCGATAGCAATTGTGGCGGGTGCGTCGTGTTTGACAGTTGAGGTTTCTCGAGACGTTATGAATAGGTAACATAATTAGAGCGATTTGAAAGAGGCTAGCTCAATTCAAAATCGACAAGGAACGTGAAAAATAACCGAAGAAAAAGTTCTGCAAGAGGAAGAAATAGTACTCCTTAGTTAAGGGTCAATATTTGGGCCAAGAAAAAATATTGCAGTTAGATTATTTGCGGAAAATGTCTGAGGAAAATCTTAATCTAAGAACACTTTAGGAATAATAATGATTTCTGAGGATTCTAATGGAAGTCTGAGATTGTTTTCTTGATCACGATACTCGAGGACTCTAAGAAGATATGAAGTGCGGCGAAATGAAGCAGGCGCCCGGGAGTTGACCCTCCGATATTATAAGCTTATTCACGCCCATTACTTAAGGCACGACCTTGTGCTGACCTCGGACCCGTTTTTCAATGCTACCATTCCATTTGTCATTCATCCTTTCTGCGTGACCTCACGCTTTCTATTATACCTCCTTCTTCGTCCCCCCCCCCCCTAGTCGTAATGTGTCGGACTTAACCGCTCTCGTCGGGTCAAATTTATGGAGAGCAATTCAAATGAAGATCTTTAAATTCAAGTGTAATTGTAGTCGAAACGGAATATTATCCATCCTAGTATAATTTCATTACGTGCTACAGCTTCCAAATATAAATTATCACCATCTGTCACCGTCTCAAACATCTTTGACAGAGGCTGCGGATCTTTCGCTTTTACGTATTTGCTGCGCGCCATTTCATCTAATTTCTCCGCGGTTTTCTTACGCGACCTTGACCCGTCTCGAAATAATTGCATTATTCGAACACACATGTGATATCCAAGACTAGATTTGTCAAATTTTTATGGCCGTCTTTGATATTTTTTAAGTATTTTTACGACGTCCCTGTCGGGAAATCGAAGGAAAACGGGCAAAATTTCTCATGTGATAACTATGGGGGAAAACACTTTCATATACTGAACGATAGTCATGCAAAAAGTGCGATTTTCAAATCACTTCATAGTCTTCCGTTAAAGCTAGGATTAATTTGCACAAAGACTGAATACCAATACATTTTTTAGACTTTACTAAACTAAACAAGCTAACTTCCGGCACTACAATACGTAAACCCTTCGTTTACTATGCAGAACCAATCATTCAATAAGTCCATGGACTTATTGAACGGGATATTATTTCGGGATGCGCAAGGAATAATTTACATCGACTACCTTGAAAAGGAAAAATCTATCAATGACGACTATTACATTGAGTTATTGGTGCTTTTGAAGGACGAAATCGCAAAAAATGACCGCACATGAAGAAGAATAAATCCTATTTTATCAAGACAATGCACCGTGCCACAATTCAATGAAAAAAACGGCCAAATTGAACGAGTTGGGCTTCGATCTGCTTCCCCCATACTCTCCAGATCTAGTCCCCAGCGACTAATGGTTCTTTGATGTGATCTCATACAAGATGCTCCAGGGAAAAGGATTTGCCTCGAATGAGAAAGTCATCGCTGAAACTGAAGAGGACATTTTGAGGAGACGAGGAAAAATCGTTTTTAATGGTATCGAAAAGTTAGAAAAGCGTTGGAATGATTATATATAGCCCTTGAAGGTGATTATGTTGATGAATAAAAATGAATTTTGCGAAACAAATTTTGTTTTCTTAACTAGTACGGGGACTTATTGAACAATGCCCGGTACTAATTGAACGATGGGGTAATGGTATAATGGGTTAGCTAATTTTGATGTGTTACTGGGGTATTTGTTTCTGGTAAAATAGGAGGGAGGTACTGCGAGGATTGAATGAATTATGGAAAAACGTTTATTTGATTAGCATCGGTGATGGCCAAATATGAAATACGTGTTCAATGATTTTTTGGTCAAGAAGAAATAATGGATTAGAATAGATTGGCCAAACAGTTGAGAGGAGAGTGAACAGTTTGAGAGAGAGAGAGAGAGGATGGGGTGGACGAGAAAGTCTTGTGGGTGAATGTGTCGAAGAGACTTTCACGGCAAGGAATATGGGAATTGTCAAGAGCATCATATGCGAAACAAAGCACGAATGTGACGAAGGGGAATTAAGCACAGCGTAGTGTGACTATTAGGGAGAAGGAGTAAGTTACCTTTCGTACCCTAATATCTGGAATGACGGATTTTAAATCAGAGGTTATGAAAGTGGGCTCATGGCCCTGCTTTAATATCACGCAATTAGAATATATTTCATGGTTAAACTTTAATTCATGACTCCCTTTAACTTGCGTTCCAGTCTCAGCCAAAGAAACTGTTATTACGCTTGTGATCTGCTCGATTCCATCTTCCCCACCATCAATGTGTTCGTCCTTTCACGTGTTTCCATCCCTTTCTCTTATACCTATTCCCATGTGAATGGAAATGTGTTCGCCATGTGGCGTGTTCTCGTGTTTGAATGCGTGTTTGAATGTTTGCTTGCCTTATCCTCTTGTATCTTTTTTTATTTCATCTTTTGTGGGTGAAATAGCTCCCCAACGCCATCTTATAGCAAAAGAATCGCGGCAAAGGGTTGGATGAAACCCCCGCACGTTTTAGTGTAATTTACGTCACCTCGATAGCTAGGACGCACCTGCTTTTACCGAGTGTCTGTTTTCGCCGGCGACCGAATCGCTTCGGCCGCCGGGATTTGGAGGGCGTCACTGTCCGACTCCCTCGAGAACGAGGCTCCGATCGTGTCTTTGGTCGTTCGGCGGTTGACCGCCAAGGTTTTCTTGAAGCTTGAGGTTTCACTCTAGTCTTTCCTCCGTTGGGAAGGCCTTGCTTCGTTTTGTTAACTGATTTAAGACATACCTTATCTCTTGGTGTAGACCTAAGGCTCCTTTTGTTTTGCTACCGCCGGGTGCGTGTAGCAGGGAGGGAGTGTAAACGAGTGTTTTTCCCTTCGGAGTGATCGTTCTTTTGGTTCCTTCTTCACGCATGCGTGCTGAATTTAATTTTTTGAAATGGCTCTGCGCTATTTTAACGCGCTCGTCTTTCAAGTTGAAGAAGGCGAAGCCCCCTACCCCGTTGCAGGATCACTTCTTCATGCTAGAGTCGCTGGGCCTCATAGCCGAAGAGATAGTGGCGATCCAATTAGGATACAATCGTCATTTGATATTCTTGAAGTTGGCAACCGAAGCTACAGTGGCATCGTGGAAAGTGCCATCGTGAATTAGTGAGGTGGCCGTCCAACAGGGGTTCAGTCTAGCAGCAATCCTCACGCTGTTAATGCCCACATTTAACTTACTCTGGTCCCGTCAACTTTCCCACCACATATCACTCCCCTCCAGCTGTCCACTTCGCCAGGGGTAAAAGTTTTGTTTTCTTTTTTGGAACATTCCCTGTTAATGATCATGCACGAACTTCTTTTGCCGACAAAAACGCGCATTCGAAAATCGAATCAGTTTCCATTACACCAACCCAATAATAAATGTAATGAAAAAGTTAAAGAGAGCTGTTATTTTGCTCTAGTTAGACCTCATTTGGAATATGCCGCAAGTATTTGGGATCCGTGGGAGAAAGTTTGGCAAAAAGAATTAGATAAAGTCCAGAGAAAATCCGCTAGATTCGTTAAAAATTGTTATGATAAGAACACAAGTGTGACAGGTCTCTTCGGGGATTTAGGCTGGGAACCACTTCAAGTGCGGAGAGAACAAGCGAGGCTTAGACTTTTAGACAGGTTCAGAACAAACGAGTTTAACTGTGACACTGAAGGAATTATAATGGCCCCACACTACTTAGGTAGATCAGACCACAAAGATAAACTAAGGGAGATAGATTCCGGGACAGATAGGTACAAATACTCATTCTTTCCTCGAACAATCAGAAATCATAATAGTAAGGAACCGAAGTCACTTTAGAAATATTAAAAACGTTGAATTTACAAGTCGGAGCAAAGTTTACGCTGCAAAGCTGTTAGGTATACTTTCAGGTGCATGTGTATGTAAGATGTAGTTCGAGTGTTTGCATGTGTGGGGTGTAAGTGTTCATACATGAATGTATGCCATGTTTTTTTTTTGGATAAATGATTTTGTGGTTATTGCATGTGGTTATTTTTTCTTTTTCTTTTCTAAATTACTGGTGGTGTCCTAACACCCCCCGCCACACGCCCTTGCGGCGGCTTGCGGGGTATTAAGTAGATGTAGATGAATAATATAGAGCAATAGTCACGGAGAAATGACGTGACCTTAAGTTTTCTCGCTAACAATTTTCATGCCATTTGTGCTCTTCCCATTTTTGTATATTCTTTCTCAATCCCTTGCCAACACAATTAGTCATGATTCCTTAGATAGATAATCACCTATTAATAGTTCATTTCGAGTGAGCGTACCCACTGATCACGATCCGACGATCGGATATTGAATTGTTTAAGGAAGGAAACTGCTGGTCATGGCGCTGCGATCGACGGGGAAAGAGGGACTGAGAATGGCAAACAGTGCAGAAAACGTGAGTAATGTGCAATGTATTTGTGTTTCTGTGACTTCATAGCCAGTCAGAAGGCTCTCCGAGGAGTTATAGCATGGAAGAAGACATGACCACGCGTTAATACCGCATATAACGTGTTCTTTCCTCCACGGTAATTTATATACATTCAAGAATCCGAGGAGGATTATTCCTTTGGAATACTTTTTGTGTGCTCAGAGGAAAGCGACGTTTGCAATTGAAGTTACACTTCTAAGAAAATTTACTGCATGTACTACTTGCCTCATAAGGCTATAAGGTAAAGGGAAAATGTAATTAATTCATTTTTCACCTATCACTATCGCTAATTTTCACTCTTATAAGCAGTTATTAATTTCGATTTATGACATTTTATAAGTAACGGGTTTACATCGTAATTTTCATATTTTGAATTGAATAACATAGGATAAATTGTTTGCAGTAGAAGTTATTTAATGCATAAGTTACCTCATTAATGACCAGAATTTTCGTTTTCCTCTTGTAATTCATCAAGACGGTAACCGTAGTTTTTATACCAGTTGAACGTTTTAGGTTAATTACCAATAATTCGATTACCTGTACCGCAAAGACAAACGATGAGGGTATTTTAGATTAGGGATGGGAAACAGACTTCCAACTAAGGGATAGGCATAATCGATATCCATAGTATCTTTAAACTCCAGGTTTTGGAGACCCCGTGTATTGTAACTATGTCCTTTAACGGCATTAATTGTGGCGACAGTATTTACCCCTACACTATCGAATTGAGCTCTAAACACTCTTTTGCACCAATCATATGGTCAATTATATATGAATGCATATATAGTTAGCACTAGCGGACAAAGACAAAAACACAGAAACAAACAAAAAAGAAAAGAAACTCACTATGAAGATAAAAAAGAAAAACTTTGCACTTCCACATAAATATTTAATATTTCACCCACCAAAACTCAGACGGAAGAACAAAGTATTTACCTCTCCGATATGCATCGCTTCCACAAAGTGACAATTCAGACCATTCTCATTAGTGAACGACATTAAGGCTCGGATGCTGATGGGCCATACAGAGCCAATTCAATGCCATTTCAAGAGTTTTTAATTCTATAGGGTTATCAGATGTGGGAAGGGACGCTAGGACGGAAACATTGTAGCACTGGTTGAACGGGGTTTTATGATGGGAAGCATGTTTAGGATGAGATCGCGTCATTGTCATGTAAAATAGGGGAAGAGCTCGAAATCAGGAAAAATTTAAAAACGGGTCATTTGGTTTATCCTCTCCCCAATCCTGGAAGTACCCCTTTCCCTCACAGATAGACCCGACAAACCCCCCACCCCACCCCACTGTAAACCAACCAAGCACCTGTCCTGACGCCTAACACACCTCTCCCCCCTCCCCATCAACGCCGATCGCAACTCCATTTTCTTTCGCCTCCTTCTCTCCCCCCTCTCTTACCCGCCCCTTCCTCTCCCTCATGAATGGTATATAAGTGGACTGCGACTTGTTTAATTTGTACCTGATGATGACGCTTGAGCGTTCAAACCGGTTGTACGCAAATAAATTACAGTGGAAAGATACTTTGTATTCTTCATTTAATTAGGAAACAGTTCTTTAAGGAGGTTTTCAGTAATTCTGATCAGGGAAATACGTGATAGAAAGGTTGAGTCCTGCGTCAGATGTGGGCGTGTTTATATGTGGTGTGTGTGGTCGGGTGGAGCAGTGGATTTTATTTTGTTAGAGGCTCCCACAAAATATAATCTTTACTACCCCAATGCCCATTTCTCGCATACAGGCGTCCCACTAATCTCAAAAACCTTCTTAGATCCACCAACCCTTTGGTGGCCACCCGCGACAAATTTCCTCATATTTCCCCTACTTGCGACCGCCCCCGGCGTAAAACTTGTCTAATTATTAGATCTTCTCCCCTCTCCCCACATCCCCTCATTGCCTCCTCACCTCGTTCCCAGGCTAATTGCCGCTAAAAAAACAATATTTATCTTTTGTCATGCAAACATTGCACTTCCTTTTACGTAGGCGTATGCATTACCCCCTTATCCATTCGAATGAATAATCACCGGTACTCCTGCAATTCTGCCTCACTCTCTTCTTTTCCTATCCCTTCACACGCCAATTCCCACAACCTTTCATTCTACCAGTGTTTTGCTCTCAGCATCCTAGAATCCCTACCTGATTCAGCCACCAATAGGGAGGTGAGAACTCGTGAATCCGCCCACATATTAGCTTTCCGTTCTTTCAAAATTCCCACCCTTAACCGCCATATTTAATTTCCCTCCCAGCACTCCCTCCACACCTCCCCTCCCCGCCCATACCTCTTTCCCCTCTCCAGAGGAACAGCATATTTTCAGTCTCTCTTGAAGAAGGCCTCTGAGAGGGCCGAAAGCTTAAACAATTTACCATGTGAGTGGCCTTTTATGTGTTACTATTTTATTTGTGTTCTATTGTGCCATCCAAATATTATATATATATATATATATATATATATATATATATATATATATATATATATACACATATATATCTTCGTAATAGAACGGTCTTCGGTGACGCATACATATATAAAAAACTGACTTAGATTTTAAAAACGCAGGAACTCAAAGAAAGGCCAAAAGTACATATGTGATTGTCCTTCCTTTGAGTTACCGTATTTTAAAAATCTATATCAGTTATAAGTTTCAATTTCACAAAAAGAAGAGTAGTATGTTCAAAATGAGAAAGATATGATATAAATCTCATTCATGCACTCGGTGTTTCATTGTCTCCAAGTCTTTTACACCAGTGATATCATTGTATTCAGTGCGAGAGTAAAATATTCGTGGTGATACTTTGGCCAATAAAGGTTTCCTATATTTTAATTGTGATGAGATGGCGACATTTAGTTAAAGCAATCGTACCAAACATCTATCTTAGAACTAATATTTTCTTTCACTGAGTTTTATCCTAACTCCTACTTTTTTTGCTGATTGAGATTATTCAGTTTCTGTTCCAAATGCATTGATTTTATGAGTAGCACTCTCCCCATTATTTACAATATAGATCTCATTGACCCATTTACATATGAATAGTCCCAATCACCTTGTCAAATTGATGTACATCAGTGCTTTTCACGGGGCAATACAGTGATACCTAATACATTTGAAAACAGTTTGCATTTATATGTTATTTACATTGAAGTGATTAAATTGGTAGTAAGGTTCATTTAGAGCATAGAAAATGGAGTTTTTATTATTAATTAATCTACCAGTTAAGTTGGATAGACACAACTACCAAATAAATATTTTATAACTCCTAAAAAAACACAAAATCCAGCCACCTAGTGTACATCAGGTCCCTCTTCATCTCTGAGTACTTCCTTCCTCCCTTCATCCCGTCCGACGTGCCTATCCTGTTCCTGCCCTTTCCTTGTTTTCCTAACATTCACCCCTCCATTACAGTCTTCAACATCCCGCTGCCGGTCAATACCCCCTTCATCCACTTTTCCTTCCTACATAGGATTTCTCCCAACATACCCCTCTCTTCACCCACCATACTTCTTCATTTGTTTTCTTCTCGGTCCATTTCACCTTCTCCATTCTTCTCCACACCTACATTTCAAAAGCCTCCAGTCTACGTCTTTCCTCCTGCTTCAATGACCACGTTTCCGCACCATACATAGCTACGCTCCATATCAAAGTTTTTACGAGTCTTTTCTTAACATCCTTACTCAAAGTCCCTCTCATCAACTCCATCCTCCTTGTGAAAGCCTCTTTGCCCAGCGCAATTCTTCTCCTTACGTCCTTACTACTTTGACCGTGTTGGTCGAAAACACTTCCGAGATACGTAAACTGTTCTACCTGCTCTAGTTTTTGCCCTCCTATTTAATTTAGCTCAGCTTTTTCTGTCTGGAAAATGGCAAAACTTTTGTTTTATTAATATTAATTCTCATCGTATTTATATCGCACTGAATTTCCAATCAAGCTATCTTCCTCAACGTCATGTTCCTTTTCTATGTCTAACTTTGTTGGCCTAAATTTACCATACAGTTATTCTATATATTCCTTCCATCTCTCTCGGATATTTTCTGTGTCAACCATTATCTTACCCACCTTTTCTCTAACTGTTATCACAGATCTTCCCTTGTTACTTCCGATAGTGAGTTAACCCTACTGTAGGGGGCAACAATTCCACCTTTCCTCTGCAAACTTTCCATGTCCTCGAACTGCGACTTCCGCCATGTTTCTTTTGCTTTATTTGTTGCCCGTCTAAGTTTATCATTTAACTCTTAGCACTTCATTTTTCCTAGCTCTGTGTTCACATTCTTTCATTTTCTTCTATGATCTATCTTTATAATCATTTCATCATTTATCCATTGTTTCCTAGTCCTTTTCACGTTAACGGTTACTATAGTTTCATTTACGGCTTTTGATATCCCATTCTTAATACATTCCCATTTTTCCTCGATAATACTCAGTTCTTTACCATCCTCCATGATTTCCTCCACCGCCTTTTTGTACTCCTTCCTTTTCAAACCATTTAATGATTTAACATTCCATTTTCTATCCCGCCGCCCCTGTCTTATCTTTTTGAAACGGGCGCTATATTTCATAACAACTAAATTGTGGTCAGAGGCCGCATCCGCTCCCGGGAAGATGTGCGAATTGGTGATACTGTTCCGAAACCTGTGTCTAACCAGGATATAATCTAGCTGATACCTTTCTGAGTTACCTGGCATTTTCCATGTATACCTGCGTCTTTTGTGGTGTCTAAACCAAGTGTTGGTGATGACTAACCCCTGTCTCCTGCAGAACTCTACTGCTTTCTCCCCGCGGTCATTCCCCGTGCCTAAACCGTAGTCCCGAATCTCATCACCATCTCTTCCTTCGCCTACCGTCGCATTCCAATCCCCCATCACTTTCAAATGTTTCATTCCGGGAACACACGCGATTATGTCATCTAACTGATCGTATATCCTATCGACCTCTTCCTCCGTATGGTTGCTCGGTGGCATGTATACCTGAATAATAACCAAGTTCGTCGGTTCTGCTTTTATCTATACGAGTATTATTCTATCCGTTACCTGCTCTATGTTGACTACGCTTCCTCCTACCTCTTTATTTATAATACTATGGCAACCCCTCTTTGGCTCTCGTCCCCGCCGATGTATATCATTCTATAATTATCACTCCAATAATCCCCGCTATCCTTCCATCTCACCTCGCATAGACCTAAAACATCTATTTTCCCCTTTCCATCTTTCGCTTAACATTCTCTAATTTCCCTGTCCTTATCATGGTCCTAACATTCCACGTTCCTATTCTAACTAACTGGGTCTTCTTCTCCTGCGTCTTCTGTCCTGCTGCGGCCGGTTTTCCCTTGCAAGGGTTTCGTGGGATGACGACCGCGGATGGCTTGTCTCCCCCGCTGCCGGGTACGACACACGGCCGATTGGGCCGAGCCCCGTAGTTGCCAGGACTCAAAATCTCTGTATTGTCCATCATTCAAATCTTGGGAATGATAATTGAGTTTGTTTCCCGTTGCCTTCCTCAATAGTGTTTTTAACTTGACGCCATAACTTCCTGGCCGCCCCTCTGGGGTCAGACGCCATTGCAGCCGCCTCACTCAGGAACAGACGCTGCGTATTAAAACCACAGGTATTGCAATTTTCCACTAGATATTTTATTTCAACACTACCGGTTTCGATGTTTTCACATCATCATCAGGTGTGAGCACAAGTGCGTATCTTCTCCACATATATAGTTGCATACAAGGGGTGGGGGGTTTAAGGGGGGGAAAAAGGAGGGGAAAAAGGGGACAGGGGAATTCCATGAGGGGAAGGGATGAAAGGAGGGGTCAAAGAGGCGGGGGGGAACAGTGGGAATTCCATGGGGTGGGTGGTTTTTTGGGGCAATACTGAGAATTAACAATACGGCCGCCGTATTGGCACAGGTAATAAAATAAAGACATTGAGCTGTAGAGGGCCCCGCAGCAATGAAGGGCCGGAACAATCTGCCGGTGGGCCTCGCGAGTGATGTCCCGTGGCGAGGGTCGTTGCTCTGCTGGCTGGATGACGTCCTTAGGACGCCTGCGATGCGTCGGGGGATCAGTGGTGTTGTCCGTCGAGTCCATCCGGGGAATCGGAGGAACGGGGAGGGGAAAGGGGTGGTCGTTAACGGGGAGGAAGTGGGGGGGGGGGGCAGGAGAAGAGGAAGGTTAAAATTGGGGAAAACTATTGGGGAAATTGATGGCTAGAAGGGGGGAATGTGAAGTGACAAACACATCATTAAGGAGGGGAATTCCTTTTTTTGTGTGTTGTATTATTTCACACTGTTCGAGTGCGTCCAACTTGCGCCCTTTCGTTTGTAGATGTAGCACTTTAAATTCGAAGTTGCAGTGATGGCCTGTTTCGATTATGTGTTTCGCGAGATTAGAATTCGTGTTATCTGCATAAATTCCTCTTCGGTGTTCCTTGATCCGATTGTCAAAACTCCTCCCTGTTTGACCAATGTAGCTGGCCTGACACTCGCCCTCAAGCATATACACCCCACTCCTTTTATTCCTGTCGATCGGGTCCTTAATCTGGCTTAAACACAAAGATAGTGTTGATGGAATATAGAATGAAATTCGGAAATTGTCCTTGGGGATGGCTTTGGTTATATTGTATGAAAGATGGTTCACGAACGGAATTTTGCACCATTTCCGATCTAACGTGTTCGTGTCCTGTGTGAGTGTAGTGCAGATAGAGGTGGCTTGTTTTCTTATTTTCTTCTTAAGGAGCGTATCAATGAGGTTGGCGTTATACCCGTTGTTGACAGCAATGGTTTTTATGATGTTTACTTCACGGTCCCAGTTGTCCTGGGACATCGGGATTCTAATGAGTCTATTTATCATGGAGTGGAAACTGGCTAGCTTATGGGATATAGGGTGGCACGAATCTGATGGAATTACTTGATCTGTGTAGGTGGGCTTTCTATAGATTTTGAAGGTATGTTTTTGGTTATGTAGGCCTATGGTTAGGTCGAGGTAATTGATTTCGTCTTCCACACTTTTTTCCATAGTGAAATTAATGGCTGAGTGTAAGGAGTTTAAAAACTGATGGAACTTCGTCAACTGTCTATCGGTCCCTGTCCAGCCGCATAAAACGTCATCCACATATCTGAACCAATAGAGGACATTATCTACTAATTTATCTTTGCCATTAAATATCTTTTCTTCTAAATTGTCCATGAAAATTTCTGCAAGGAGTGGTGAGAGAGGTGATCCCATAGCTAAGCCTTCTTTTTGTCTATAGTATTTGTTATTAAAGAGGAAATAATTTTGATCTACGCACACCTGAAGTAACTTGCGTAATTCACTGGTGATATCCGGGCTGATGTTGGCCTTTGAAAGTATGTCATGAGCGTATAATTTTTTCCCCCCCTTAAACCCCCCACCCCTTGTATGCAACTATATATGTGGAGAAGATACGCACTTGTGCTCACACCTGATGATGATGTGAAAACATCGAAACCGGTAGTGTTGAAATAAAATATCTAGTGGAAAATTGCAATACCTGTGGTTTTAATATGTTACGCTTCCACCATATCACGCCTGAGACCTCATCATTCAGACGCTGCGTAGACTACCATTCGTCTGGCTCTTAACCTTCGACCTATCTGGCATAGGTGACCCTACCAGGAGCAATAATTATTACTCCCACCTGCACAGCTCTAGGGGTCATCGGAACGCACAAGCCCTTCCACCACGTCAAGGTTTTAGTCTATCGGAGGGAGAGAAAGGAGTAGGTCATTAATATAACCTTGAGAGATCTTGGTCACAATAGGATATATACTCATAAAGAAAAGGAGTGAGCAAAGAGTCGTGCCTAGAGGAACCCTAGAAATGATATGGATCTAATTTGACAGAAAGTATCTGATGAAATTACCCTGCCTGCTTGTTAAGGTGGTAACACCGATGAAATGGGGAACACCAAGTAACACTTAATAAAATTCTAAGCCAAGCTGGAGGGATTGGACTGCAATTTATAAACACAAACTTCCATTATCAACAGTGATCAAATAAAACCAGGGAAATATAGTCTTTCTAGGTAAATATTTATTTTGGTTTGTGTTCTAGCATTTATTGAGTCCTGTTTGACATAGTCCACTAGAGTTCGGCCTCGTTGCGTTATATCATAGATGTCCTCCGCCGTAATAGCGCCAGTCTGCCTCTCCCCTCCCCCACCGTTGCCCTCAGGTCGATACAATCACTTCGGTGACCACCCTTTCACAAAGCACCATGCCACAGTTCCACACAGCACTTCCATTACGAGTGCCGAAGAGGTGCGGATCCGGGATGGAATTAACTCGCCGGTACGGTATACAAATGTACACAACCTAAAACAAAAAATGGCACTTCACAAGCGTGACAGGAGATTTGGGATTCTTCTCATTCCAAAAAGTCATCTCCGTGCCCTCCACAAAAGGTTCTTCAATTCAAGGACCAGTTAGCATGCATTTATTTCTTGAAACGCTTTTACTGAGTTCTGGCGCGTCATGCAATGACGATACGAAAAACCTTTTTGGTTTCCATCGAAATAGAGAGAACAAAGCGGTTGTTTGATTCCAAATATAATAAAAAAATTAAAAAAGAAGGCTGGTGCAGTGGTAGTTATTACAGCGCTTCTTCGAACGATGACACGCCAAGGTAATCCGAGTTGGGGTTAAACGGATGATTCGCAGGGCTGCCCCAAAAATAAGTAGAATGATTTTTTGCCCCAATGTAGATGGCTGGAGTGGGGCGATTTGTGGTTGGAAAAGCAATGGAAGTTCTTGGGAAAGCAACGCGACCCACGTCAGTTGCTGATTGTGGACTTTTATTGTGTGCGAATTGCTGCTAGGCTGGACCCCTGTTCGACGGTCACGTCACGAATTCACGATGTGACTTTCCATGGAGGAATTCTATGCAAAATATTTGGGCATTAAGCTTTGAAAAATTGCGTTCGGAGATCATGACCATGGTTAAGGATGCTTATGGAGATGGAGAAATGTCCCAAATGATGGTTTTCTGCTTCTGCACAGGATATTCTGGGAGGATGGAGAGGAGGTTGAGGATGAGGAATTCCCTGGCTATCCCATCAATAACGCAGTGTGATGAAATTGTGCAAAAAGTGAGACGTATGCTCAATTCTGATTGAACCCCAAGTGTCAGGATGTGTTAGCAGAAGAGTGCAATATTCAGAAAACCACTGTGTATTGCATTCTTACGAAATATTGAGATATGATATGAGAAAGATGTGCCAAGATGGCCCCCAAGGTGCTGTCGGAAGACTAACTGTGTGACAATCTTGCCTTTGACCTCTTGGACCACTGTGAAAGTGACCCAAATTTTTTAGAAAGGTAGTTACCGGTGTCGAGATATGGACCTTGAAGTACGAGCCAAGTAGATCCCCTTTGAGTACCATTTTGGACCTCTGGATTATATCAAAGAAGCCATGGCGAGGTGCCTGAACGAGGGTCCTGTTGATGCCTTGCAGGAAGCATACCACAACTGGCGGAGGCACTGGCATTGATGTGTCGATACGATGTAAGGATGCTCTCGATGAATAATTTAAGCATTTTTAATTTGATATGAAATACATATTTTCCCCAGGCATTCTACTAAATATTTGGAAAAGGCCATGAATTCCTTGGCCTTAACCATAATGTCCTATCATCTTGATGCATTCCTTACAGTATAGTTATCTTTTCTAATCCTGTGCGGTCGTGATTACTACCTTGATCAAAAATTTCCCGGAATAACCACCGTGTGGCGCTCCCATCGTTCCGATTTGAGTTCTGTTTTTTTGTTAAATTGGTACATCTGTTGTTGATATTCCCTTTAAATCTTAGTGTCATAACTTGACATTTGCAAAAGTTACGTAGCCAAGAGTACATCTATCTCTGTGTGTGTTGGCGATTTTTTACAATTTCAGAAATGGATTTAAATTTGCAACAACGAACTTGTATTAAATTTTGCGTAAAAAACGGATTTAGTGGCGCACGGACGTTGGAAATGTTGGAAAAGTGTTTCGGCAACGATTCTCTAAAAAAAACGGTCGTTTACCAGTGGCACGAGCGGTTCAGAAGTGGTCGTGAGTCAATCGAAGATGATGAACGCAGTGGCAGACCATCGACATCGAAAGTCGGTGAAAAAATTGATAAAGTAAAAGAAATGTTGGTCAATAACCGCAAATTAACCATCAGAGAAATAGCGGAGGACTTGAACATTGCCTATGGATCCGCCCAAGACATTGTGGTTAATGATTTGGGTTTCCGTCGTGTAGCAGCAAAGTTGGTGCCAAAAGACCTCAATTTCATGCAAAAAAGAGACCGTGTTGACGTCGCAAAAGACATGATTTGCGAGGCTGAATCCGATCCCACATTCATCAAAAGGATCATTACTGGAGACGAGACGTGGGTTTATGAGTACGACACGCAATCCAGACATCAGGCAAGTGAATGGCGTTCACCAAATGAGCCGAGACCAAAAAAACCACGTCGTTTTCAGTCAAAAAAGAAGGCAATGCTGACGGTTTTCATGGATTACAACGGTGTAGTGCATCATGAATTTTTGCCAGAAGGCCAGACAGTAAACAAAGAGTATTATTTGGGCGTTATGAGACGTTTGCGTGAAGCAATTCGCCGAAAGAGACCAGAAATGTGGGCAGAAAACTCGTGGATTTTGCACCATGATAACGCACCGTCGCACAGTGCTATCATTATTCGTAATTTTTTGACGAAAAATGCAACAAATACCATCCAACAGCCACCGAATTCACCTGATTTGGCTCCCTGTGACTTCTTTCTGTTCAATCGAGTTAAAAAACCATTACGGGGAACGCGTTTTAGCAGCCGAGAGGAAGTAATGGAAAAATCGCAGGAAGCACTGATGGACATACCGAAAACCGAATATAAAAAATGTTTCGAGGATTGGATCAAGCGCTGGCATAAGTGTGTTGCAGTCGATGGGGATTACTTTGAAGGGGACAATATAGATTTAGATGAATAAACTTGTATTTTTAATTTTCTGAATAAATTCCGGGAAATTTTTGATCAAGGTAGTATATTTTCTGCATTCCCAAAAACTATTATCGGCTCCAAAACGATTTGCTCTTAATTTTTGCCACACATATTTGTTTATGGTTTCTTGTTCATGAGGCACTTACATCTCAATGTTAAGTTTATCAAATGCCATGTGTTTTCCTATTACTTACCGTGGCTCGAGGAATAAATTAATATATCATGAGATGAGGACACTCGGGGATGTATTTTCATAGAGTACGGTGAAAGGAGTAACAGATATAAGAGATGCATTCGTTAATAGGCGTGTTAATAATTTTATGCTCCTACATTTCTGTTCTTTGATTTGATTTATATATTACATCAATACATCCATAAATTTGTGGAATGAATAGTAAATACATATAGTGTTAAAAGTCATAATAATACCGTTTTGATAGCATGATTAGATTGTGGATTCATAAATTGAACAGTTTGAAATTATCTGCGTAATTTTCATATTGCTATTCCGTCTCAAATTCATTGACTGTAGCCATTTGGTCAGTTGTATATGCAAATATTGTAATATATTTTTTGTAATATAAATGTAGGGAAGAATAGTAAAGGACTATATGGAGAACTCTTTGGCAAGGAAGAAATAGATGGAGATAGGGCACATATTGAGGCACAATGGATCAGTTAGAAACATAATAGAAGGGAAAATACAAGGGGAGATTCTACGAGGAAGACCCAGAGACATGTGCATAGGAAAAATTAAGGAAGACGTAAAACGGAGAAGTTGTCAAGGATTAAGGGGAAAGGGCATTAAATAGAGTAAAATGGAGGGCTGCATTACTGTATGCACTGATAATAACACTGATGAAGTTGATGAATGCAAGTGTAGGAAGTCACCGAACACTATTAAAGCACAATGTTGGCAGATTAAATTCTCCTGGGAGTACAATTCTTTGCATGGACCTTATGTCGTCGACCTCTTGTTATTCCAGTATTCATTAAAACTATATTGCAAACATTTCACTTCTTCACTCATTTTCGGAATTTTTCTCCAGGTCTCTGGAAAGTTGTAAAAGGACCGAGGGCGATGCCTGGAAACTTTCACAGCATCGCATGTCCCAGGCGAGAGAAGCCGTTAAAAGTGGTTCCCCTTTCAAGTTCCACGGCGGAAATTCCAAGAGGGCGATGTCAGCACGCAAAATGCGAGCCCACCGCCTCCTGCAATATCCCATCCTTCTACTTGCGCCTGAAAATATTCTCCCTTTCGCCACAATAAGCTCTAGTCTTCGTTACTGATAAGAATTATTTGATAAGTTATTCCCTAATTTAGGCCGGACAAATCAACTCTTAAAAGTTAGAAAAAAATGAATATTCAGGGCTATTCGTAACGCCATCGACGGTCTTTATGATCGAAAACCCAATAAAACAATAGCAATCTTTCACAAACGGATCACCATTACTCTTTCATTAGGATTAGATTCAAGATAAGGTACTTATCAATTTTGTGTATTCAAACGACATGATGTGGAAGGCGGACATGATCAATTCGTATCAAATGATGATTCCACCGGCAATAAAATATATTTCAAGCGAGGTTTCGACGTTACTTTCTCATCCTCAGGTACATAATGTTGTAAGGTGCAAGCTAATGTGTATAAATTCGCCAAAGACATCAAGGTGTGGAGGGTTGGGGGTATTTAGGAGAGGAGTGAGATCAATGGGAGGAAAAGGAGCAAGGTAGGTTGAAAAATATATCAACATATATATATATATATATATATATATAGAAGTAATGATATATATATATATATATATATATATATATATATATATATATATATATATATATATATATATATATATATATATATATCATTACTTCTATATCTTCAGATGAAGACGGATTGTTTCCATCGAAATATCAAGAAATAACGTGTGAGTGTTGTTCTTTTTTATATTATATATATATATATATATATATATATATATATAATTATTATTATTAGGTAATCTACCGGTTAAGGTAGGTTTTTGGATGGACACAGATACTAAATAAATATTTTGTGATTCCTAACAAAATACAAAATCAAGTATCCTACTCTACATCAGGTCCCTCTTCATCTCTGAGTACTTTCTTCCTCCCTTCATCCCGTCCAACATCCCTATCCTGTTCCTTCCCTTTCCTCGTTTGCCTAACATTCTCCCCTCTATCACAGTCTTCAACATCCCGCTGCCGGTCAATACCCCCTTCATCCATTTTCCTGCCTCCATAGGATTGCTCCCAACAAACCCCTCTCTTCGCCAACCATACCAAGTACTTCCTCATTTGTTTTCTTCTCTGTCCATTTAACCTTCTCCATTCTTCTCCACACCCGCATCTCAAAATCCTCCAGTCTACGTCTATCCTCCTGCTTCAATGACCACGTTTCTGCGCCGTAAATAGCTACGCTCCATATCAAAGTTTACTACTTCAAAACTACCTTGTATAACGCGCACAAAAAAATCAAAAATGAAATATACGTAACCCGCGAAAATTCAAAATTCGCGATACTTTTTGAACAGACCTCGTATATGTACACACATACATGTATATGAGTAATATCCAAACCTACATGTACCGAAATATATATTATTATATCGGAAATATAAAAATATATTTACGGTAAATGGAATAGTACATTATTATTTGTTACCAATCGCTCATATAAGTCCTAAAAAAATAGCTCAAGAAAAAAAACGATAGTTTTTTTAATGGTTTTTTTTAACTTTTGTAATCTAAGACAGCCAGAGGTCACCTGTTCGATTTTAAAATGAGAAAAAATCACGGGAGCATTAAATTTCCAAAAGAGGAGTTTTTTTTTAAGCGTTACGTCAAACGCGGAATGAAGTGAAACTATGATGCAGTGACGTGGCTGCATTTGTTACTGTTCACACACATCGATATTATACCCTCGACGTTATCTTCGATGGCCTCCCCTTACTGACTGTGCAAAGGCCAAACTTCTTCCCGAAATTCAACACAATGAAAGCCCACTCCTTTCACCATTCAATTTGGGAACAAGCCAATCCACCCTTCTTCACGCTTGCAACATCCTATCCAAAAGTATTTATGTCGAACATTTTGCGATTCTAGGCACGGGAGCTCGGAAGCACTTTCGCTTACTATACATGCATATTCGAAAGACCATTTAGGCCTACGTTTATCGTTTGTCCCCGAAGACGCTCTGAGCTGTTGGTTTCAAGATGGGCACATTATTCTTTGTAGAAAGTCTTGGTTTGAAGTCTAAACTGTAACTATGTCCAATACTTCATCCCTGCAATATCCCGTGGTCGCGACGCGCAGATCACGTCAGGCTCACTTCCTCATTCCATGACGAGGAAGTCTCTAAACATACTCTCGTATTTAGTTGCAGACCATCATTGGATCCTTTAATTTTATGGGAAAAATATTTTACCCTTCCCCGGAAAGTCTGGTGGCTCCGATATAACTTGGCGCTAATGTTTAGAGCGTGCCCCTGGCTGGTATTGCTTCGAACCAGGGATAACACTCTTACCTTTCGCCGTCTAAACTCTTCGCTGTGCTCGTGCCCCGTGAAAGCATCATACGTTTCATTTCCTTCGGCCGCTCTGAGTTGCCTGCACGGAATCCAGATTCGTGCAGGGGTGGAGGGAAGGGGAGGGGACGTGACGGGATTGCCAACTTGAAGGAAATTGAGAATGTAAATTCCACCGTGAATGATAATGCCCTCGGGGGAGTTTCTCAATGGCAAGTATTCTTTCAAAAATTCGAAGACGTTCTATTCAAATCTCCCCCTCATTGTGATATCGGGGGCTCTTAGAAAGGAAACCACAGGTTGATCTAAATCTCCGCTGAGATGAGAGGCGTACTAGATCGCAAAAACAATTTTTTCTCCCATAAAAAATGTATGGAATAGAAAATACAGGTTATTCCACATAATATGGGTAATAGATATTTCCAAAACCATTACCAAAGGATATCAATTTGTGAAAAACATCGGGGGTCACAGGATGGTGCGGTGGCTAACGTACAGGCTTACCACCGAGAGAGCCCGGGTTCGAATCCCCGTGGCGGCAGATATTTTCAGTGGCATCCCGACCCCTACTTAAGGTGCTTTGTGGAGGGCACTTTGACTGAGCTCACCGTCCGTCGGATGGGACGTTAAAATGCGGACCTCTTGGCGCCTTTTGTTAAACCTAAGCTTATGCCGACGTCGGGTTTCTCTCCACCCTTCATCCTTTCCCATCCATCCCTCATCGCGCAAATGGCCTCAGCTGTCGGTCGCCTCCCCTGAATACTACTACTACTTAAGCATCGGGAAGAAACCTGATTAATTTCAATAACATTACTAAGGCGGGAAAAATCAGTTAAAGCCGACATATGTTATTGCTGCTTTGACGTATGTTATGGCAAGCATTGTTAAGTGAGTTGGAAATTCAGTTGAATAAATATAGGATTACCCTATAATAATAATGCTATCGTTGTGAATGTCCAGCATTTATATTCAAACGTAGGTAAAGGACTTCATAAAAATTATCGTTAGTAACGGTATTTGTTATGCTACCTCTTTGGTAAGGCATCCTTTTCAAAGTACCGCGAAAGATATATTTATATTTAACTCAATATAAAAATATCAACTAATTTACGATGATTTTTGTCCTAACAACAACCGTCATGGGTGCGCGGAATTACTTTGCAGCTGGCAATGATGTCTGGGGGTTATCTGCAAAAAAACATTTTCAAAATTTTAGCTTATACTAAGATTATCATCTCTGACGAAGCACTCGCAATTTTTAATTAAATTTCAATAAATATATGTATGGGAACTAAGTAACTGGAAAGTGATATATTCTAGCGATGTCAAATGTTACTACTTAAATAACCATACTCGAGCGTGTCGACATCTATTACTAGTTCAGCAAACTTCATATATATATACTATATCATAGTATATACATATATACATATATATATATATATATATATATATATATATATATATACATACATACATACATACATACATACATACATACATACATACATACATACATACATATATATATATATATATATATATATATATATATATACACACATACATACATTCAAACACGAAATCCTGCCAAACGGCGAACAAATACTCATTTATATAGAAACAGATATAAGGAAAAGGGATAGGAACACACATAAAGGACGAACACAGGAGAGGTGGGGAAGGCGGAATCAAGCAGATTACGAATGAAAATATATTTCCTAGACCGGGATTTGAACTCTGGATCTTTCCACTTGCCGGGCGGAGGCTCTTAACCACTTGAGCTCTCCAGGAAACGTAATTTACACTAAGATCTGCGATGCTTTATGCAACCAAGTGCCCCCATTCTTTGGCCAAGAGATGGCGTTAGGGAGCTGTTTCACCCACCAAAGGAGAAATAGACAAGACACACAGAGGAAAGGAAAGTAGTAAAGGAATCATACAACATCATAAAGGATAAGAACAGTGAGTTTCGTGGCACGCATAGCCAGAAGAAGAGATGAGCCAAATTGGCCTAATACACATTCAAACGCGAAATCCGCCAAACGGCGAACAAATACTATATATTTCGAAATGGAACGCTCTTCGGCGACGCACAAATATATAAAAACACAGATGTAGATTTTTAGAATATAGAGACACAAAGAAAGGACTCTCACAGTTTGTTATTTGACGTTTCGACAGCTCGGCTGTCGTCTTCAGAATGGCGTTCTCGGGGGAGAGCGGAGAGGAAATGTGCGGAGGAGAGGTGGGGGAAGGGGAGGTAAGGGACCAGGGAGTGGGGGGGGTATGTAGGCAGCCATATGATGCATTCAGTGGGCTTGGTTCAGCCCGGGCGGTTTAAATGAATGGGTCACCCAGATATGCGCCATCTCGCGGGTTCTCACCTCTATTATACTAGTAGATTTGGGAAGGATTTCAGTCACCGAAACAGAGAAGCAGTCGTCAAAAGATTGATTGTGGGAAGCAGTGTGAGTAGGAATGGGATAATTAAGAAATGTGGGAGATTTGGTGGAATATCGGTGGTTATTCATGCGGAGGGAAAGTGCGGTCGTGCATTCGCCCACGTAGAAGGCAGGGCAGAAGTTACAGGAGAGGCGATATATAATATTTTTTGAGGTACAGGTGGCGAGCGGTTGGGAGTTGGTACTGAGTGAGGGGGAGGGTCTTAAAAGATGACAGCATTTGCAGCGTGGGCGATTGCGTGGTGCGGATAGGGGCGGGGGAGAGACGGGGGTGCTTGCAGTTGGTTTTGTGGATTTGAAGATGTCTCTAATCACCACTCTTCCCCGGAACTCACAAAATTAAGCATCTAATCCGTGACCTCTTCCCAATTATTAATAAATATTATATGGGCAATCATATTTTTGAAATAAAATACATTTCACAGTATTGCGCTCAGATGTTCAGTAATCTGAGTTTTCTTTCTTCACTGTATACTTAAACATGATACTCCATCTCCAATGTCAAAATATTTGAGAGTTTCAATAAAATCTTGCTTGAAGAAGATTAACATCGGAACGAGGAATTTTGACGAAGAGCGGGGGAGGTGAGGGCCATCAAATGTAATGGACGGTAGAGAAGATTTAGGTTTGGACACATTTTGGCGTAGTTTTGATCGGTAAAAATAATAAAGGGAATGGTAAATCAAGGAAAACACACTTATAGAAATAATGGAAAAAAGAGAAGACGGCAAATACAAAATGATGGGGCATAAAAGAGTCCTCAGGGGGCAAGGGAATAACACTTCAATTTAGAGAAAAGAACGAGTACAGTAAAATATGTCCATGGTTAAAATACTGATCATGCTGAGTGAATTTTTATTATAATTGCTCCAATCGACCGTTTGCGTTATAATGGGATGTATTTAATTGATTTAAGTCATGCATTCTCTGCAGGCGTGAGTTTTTGTAATTATTCAATTTATGTATTGAAGTGAAAGACACCTGAAAATCGTTTAAGAGCGGAATGAATCTCAGTCGGAAGAAGAAAATTCAGGAATTAGGACTAATAATAATAATAATAAGGAAAGGTGGTGAAGGAGTTTCCTCAATCACACCTTTCATTTTTTTATTGCGGAAGCAAATGCAAAAAAATAGCACACAGAAAAATAGCATGATATGTTGAGGGGGTTCCTGCCCTCGCTAAATCCCCCTTTAGTGTTCTGATATAATTAACATTAATTAAACAACATGAGAAAAAGAAATATCAAACAAGATGCAAAATAGTACACGTTAACTTAAAATAGCATTTACATACAATTTTTTTTACACAATAAACGAGCAATACAATTACTAGTTTTATCAAGCTTTATTTTACCAACTTCAGATGTCATTACAATTATCAAATTTCATTGCACCTTTTTAAATAATTAGTCGTTGTTATGCTTAAGGCAAAATAGCACAATCTCACGCATCTTGGTTTTCTTATAAGTCATGCTGTGCCAAATTTCATGCCTGGGTTTTTCATGCTGTAGGCACTCCTCTATTCTATGCTTAGCGGTGTCTTCTGTTAGGCAGGTACTACATAGATTAGCCATTGATTTTCCTATTCTATTGAGGTAGTGTCCAAAATTTCCATGTCCTGGTAGAAGTTGCGTCGCTTTCTTAGTTAGCTTGAATTTTATATTTAGCCTTTCAATGACGCCTAGGAATATTTCTTTAGTGTGATTACCCTTATCGGAATTCAGCCAGTCTTTATTCCACTGACGAATTGTTTGTTCCCTGAGTATTTCTTTTAATTGTTTTTTGCTTAGGGCGTGATTGTGTTCGATTTCGGAGTTGAAGTATTTTGTGCCTTGGCCCGATTTGACTTCGATTATGCTAATTCTCTCCATAACCTCGTATTTTAGAGGTGGTTGTCCGGTAATTAAACATAGTGCGTCCGTGCTGATTGTCGAGTAACCTTTGCTAATTGCTAAGAGGCAGGGTCTTTGTGCTTCTCTAAGTTTTCTTTCGATTCTGCTGTAGTTAACCTTATGACCCCAAATGGAGCAGCCGTAGGTAACAATGGGTATTGCTACAGCTTTGTATAACAATTGAAGGGAGTCCGTTCCAAGATTAGTTTTGCAATACCTACGGGCAGCTTGAAAAACTTTTTTGGTTTTGCGCTATGAAATTAATGTCGGCCTGATAATTTAACTTTTCGTCTAAAACGATGCCCAAATACTTAAAAGATGGTGTGCGTCGGATATTGCTATTGTAGATTTTGACAGTGGGGTTCCTAGACATTTTATTTCCGAAGACCATGTATTCTGTCTTGGTTGTTGAAATTACCAATTTATTAACTCTGGCCCATTTTTCTATTTGTCCAATACAACTTTTTGTCAGCTGCTCCATTTTAGCTCTTGAGTTAACTTCAAAAGACGTAGCCATAACATCGGCAAAAGCTATTAATCTACATCCTATGGGGAATTCTTTCCTTAAGATCTGGTTAGTAATAAGGTTCCACATTAACGGACCCAAAACAGATCCTTGTGGGCAGCCCCTGGTGAGGATTTTCTTTGTTGAAATAGTTTTCATTTTGTTCTGACCTGTCTATTTGTAAAGTAATTTGAAAAGAGTCTGGTTAGGTTCGAAGGAATTTTTAGTGTTTTAAGCTCCTGAAGGACAGAAGGCCACCAAACAGAGTCAAATGCATCTTTTATGTCAATGAAAACCACTAATGTATATTTACTTTGATTATTTAAGTTATTAAAGAGGGCCTTGATTGCGTCTGATGTATTTCGGTTTTTCCTGAAGCCATATTGATTAAGATGATATAGCGTGTCCTCGCGAATTATTTGTATTCTCTCTTTAATTAATCTTTCAAATATATTCCCTAGGTCAGGGAGGAGTGTGATAGGACGAAAAGTGCTGGAATATGCATGGTCTTTTTCTTTTGATTTTAAAATTGCATGCAGGGTCCCTGATTTCCAAGTGTCGGGGAAGTATGATAGCAGCAGACAGTCGTTGTAAATATTTGCTAGAAAACTTGTTATGTTGTTGACAAGTTTTTTGATAACAAGGCCGTGGATTTGGTCATGTCAAGGCGCTTTTTTCGGTTTAATCTGACCAATTGCTTGGAGAACTTCTTCTTCCGTGAATGGATCAAGTTTTTCAGACTCGGGGATTATTTTAGATTCCTTCCTGATTTGCTCATGCTCCTTGTTGTCGAATGTGTCGTCCGGAAGCAGAGTGTAAAGGGAGAGCTTGATTTTTTCCTCCAACAAAGGGATGCTTCCGTCGTCCCTGAGGGTAGTCCCTAGGATGGTTGGTAGCTTCAGTTTTTCCGAGAACAATTTATTAATGAATCCCCAGGCATTTTCTTCGAGGTTTCGGGAGCTAAACTTCTCCCATGATTTGTTTTTAGACTCTTTCACTTTAAGTTTATATTCCTTTAGTTTGGCCTTGTATCTACTTCTTAGGATATTTTTGTCTTCCGTAATACATTTCTGGTTTTCGGAACGAAGTTTATTGACCTACGCTTTCAAGTGTTCCAGCTTCACGGTCCACCAGGGGTGTTGGTTTTCCGTTTTAGTGTATTTTGGTATGATTTCATTCATGGTTTCTTTTCTTGATGTAGTTAACCTGTCTATGCGGAGGTCAATATGCTCAGTTGTTGGGGTCCATAGTAATTATCTATCGATGATGGTTAATTTATTTAGGAATTTTCCATTGAAATTTTCCCAATTTGTGCTTCCAAAGTTGAATCTAATTTGTGGAAGTGGTGTGTTTTTATTGTTACTAATATTAAAGGTGATTAGTCTGTGGTCACTAGTGATCTGGTCTTCTTTACCACTAGGAATTAGGACTACCAGCACACATTATTTTGTCGAAAATATGTTCTCTGCTCAAATATTAACCCTTTGGATTGATTGATAACCTGGTTTCTTTTGTGGCCGTATTATGGTAATCCTGTTAAATATAAACCTTTTCAAATTACAATTGAATGTAGATTTCGAATGTGGTCCCATTTCCGTTCACAGAACTGTGATGGAAGAGTTCAAACATTAACAATTGCGTCCATAGCAAGTTGCCAAAACGTCTACAAAGACACAAAAGAACTGTTGATTTTCTTAACCTTTTTTTCGATGACATAAGTATTTAATATCTCTGTCTTGCTTATTTGATTGTAACACTTTATAACTAAGTAGACTTTCCACGCTGTTATGTTACAATTGCAAAACACCCTTTCTTCGGTTCCACCTTTCCAATTATATTCCTCAAAACTATGGGGTTTTTGGCAACGTCAATAACTAGGAAAGAGTTCTTGTACTTATTAAAATGAAACTGATTTATTCGTTTTTCCGTGAACGGCATAATTAGTGTTCTTATACTGGCATCATTTGTTTAACGATTACAAGGTACACTGCCTGCGGCTTCATTTCTTAATACCATATGCATCAAGATCAATTCCATCAGCTTCGGATACATGTATCGATCTTATATTCTTAACCGGTTTTTTTAAATATTCGGTTATCTTAAATAAATCCGTATCGAAATCCTTTTTTTCCTTAATTAAACCCTTTTTTTCTTCAGGTTATCCATCCATCTAAATATTTAGCTGTATGCATAAGAATCATATCGGAATTCCGGTTTTCAATTTATATAATACAAACCAATTATAACCTTCTGGTATAAACGTCGCCAACCTAATATTCGTCAAAGTGATATGGTGTCATGTTTCGTTATTATTTAAACGGTAAATGTAATTAAGCAAAATATCGAGGCTTAGATTGTTTATTTCAAATTACTCACAATTATCCCAAAGGAATAAATAACCATAGCATCATCAAAATTTCAATTACATCAAACAATATAAAATTCTGATCCATAAAATTTTAAAACAATTAAACTTCAGATGCATGTAGAATTTAGGTGAATGTACAACCGTTGGCGGAGTCAGATGAAAGAGTGGTCATATTTAAGTGATTATAAGGCGATCCGTGTTCACATTCCTTAAAGATGGCAGCAATTAAGAAGTCCGCAGTCAGAGTGTTTCCTTGAGCAGAGAATATGAGGCTAGTCGGATGCCTGGCGTTGTTTTGAGTTAACCCACGCAGTGGGAGAATGATGGGAAGATTGGGCAAATCACACTTAAATAAAATCCTGGAAAATATAAAGAGAAGAAAATAGTTTTAGTACGTTAGGCCAGAAATTTGACTCGTGGCAAGAGCATAAAGCATAAATGGAAATTTCCTAGGTGTATGTGTGTATATACTACCTTGATCAAAAATTTCCCGGAATTTATTCAGAAAATTAAAAATACAAGTTTATTCATCTAAATCTATATTGTCCCCTTCAAAGTAATCCCCATCGACTGCAACACACTTATGCCAGCGCTTGATCCAATCCTCGAAACATTTTTTATATTCGGTTTTCGGTATGTCCATCAGTGCTTCCTGCGATTTTTCCATTACTTCCTCTCGGCTGCTAAAACGCGTTCCCCGTAATGGTTTTTTAACTCGATTGAACAGAAAGAAGTCACAGGGAGCCAAATCAGGTGAATTCGGTGGCTGTTGGATGGTATTTGTTGCATTTTTCGTCAAAAAATTACGAATAATGATAGCACTGTGCGACGGTGCGTTATCATGGTGCAAAATCCACGAGTTTTCTGCCCACATTTCTGGTCTCTTTCGGCGAATTGCTTCACGCAAACGTCTCATAACGCCCAAATAATACTCTTTGTTTACTGTCTGGCAAAAATTCATGATGCACTACACCGTTGTAATCCATGAAAACCGTCAGCATTGCCTTCTTTTTTGACTGAAAACGACGTGGTTTTTTTGGTCTCGGCTCATTTGGTGAACGCCATTCACCGCCATTCTGGATTGCGTGTCGTACTCATAAACCCACGTCTCGTCTCCAGTAATGATCCTTTTGATGAATGTGGGATCGGATTCAGCCTCGCAAATCATGTCTTTTGCGACGTCAACACGGTCTCTTTTTTGCATGAAATTGAGGTCTTTTGGCACCAACTTTGCTGCTACACGACGGAAACCCAAATCATTAACCACAATGTCTTGGGCGGATCCATAGGCAATGTTCAAGTCCTCCGCTATTTCTCTGATGGTTAATTTGCGGTTATTGACCAACATTTCTTTTACTTTATCAATTTTTTCACCGACTTTCGATGTCGATGGTCTGCCACTGCGTTCATCATCTTCGATTGACTCACGACCACTTCTGAACCGCTCGTGCCACTGGTAAACGACCGTTTTTTTTAGAGAATCGTTGCCGAAACACTTTTCCAACATTTCCAACGTCCGTGCGCCACTAAATCCGTTTTTTACGCAAAATTTAATACAAGTTCGTTGTTGCAAATTTAAATCCATTTCTGAAATTGTAAAAAATCGCCAACACACACAGAGATAGATGTACTCTTGGCTACGTAACTTTTGCAAATGTCAAGTTATGACACTAAGATTTAAAGGGAATATCAACAACAGATGTACCAATTTAACAAAAAAAAACAGAACTCAAATCGGAACGATGGGAGCGCCACACGGTGGTTATTCCGGGAACTTTTTGATCAAGGTAGTATACTAATAGTTAATAGTTTTTGCATATGATCACTCCATACCGTCATTAACCAAGGAATACTACCATTTTGTGGAATGGCTAAAATAAACCATCTCTCAAATACATCGATTACCAAACCACCATAGTAACCACATCCCTTTATGCATTCATTTCCCACTCCGAAGATCTCGCCACTCGCCATTAAACCTCACATACACGCACTGATTCTCTTCTTAACCATTTCGACTTTATCGTCACCCGTAATTAGCTCTCATTTAACAATAATTTTTACTTTCAAATCAGGCGTTGTGCTATGGGCATCAGGTTCAGCCGTTTAATTCAAACCTTTATCTTGGACTCGCAGAGTAGAGTACTATTTCCTCATGAAATAACCTCTGAAACCTCTACAGTGGCTCCAACATATCAATGGTATTTTCCATCTCTGCCCACATTGTGCTGATTCCCTAAAAACTTCCATTTTCAATCTCCAATATCGTCATTTTCAATTCTACCGTTTCCTCATCCCAAATCACCTTTCTAGATATAACATGACATCATGAATAGATAAAAAATTTCCTATTCCTGGCAAAGGTATGATTAAACCACAAACAAAAATACTTACATTTTGACGGTGACAAACCATAATACACCAATCGCTTATTCCCCATCCATAAGAGGACACGGAATCTGCATTGACCCCCACTACTTTGAAGAATAAACCTCCAATCTGCACCATTCCCTTCTCAAACGAGGTTAACCTGATACCCTTCAAAACAAAAGATTTTGAAGACCAGGTTACACTCCTAAAACTTCCTTCAGCGAGGACACTCACACTCTTTAAAGTAGTACTACATAATTACATGGCGTAGTATCCTTGCGATTAATTCTGGAAGACATCGATTCACCCCATCCTCAAAAAGCATTATTTTACTTCCATTCCTATATCTTAACGTCCCTCTGTTACTTTCAAACGCCCCACCAACTTATCAGATGCCTCCAAATCAACCAAACCCACGCCTTAAATCACGTATAGCAAGATGATTCATCTTTAGTAACCGCGTAATAACCATAAACCCATGATTCGTCACCAGTTAGCACTCTCTTGGTCGTCGCGGACAGAGTCATTATCAACATTAAGGCGTTTCCTTTTTTTGGTAGAAATTGAGCAATTTTGATACGATTTTGATTTTGAAATTCGTGGCGACCCGTGTCATGTCCAATCCATTGGTAAAATTCGAATGGCACCAGCCAATCGATATGTTTAGTTCCTCAGAAACTTCTCCAACGGTGAAACGACGATTGGCCAATAGTATTTTCTTCACTTCATCAATGTTTTCGTCTGTTTTTGACGTTCTCTGGCGTCCGGCACGCTCTTCGTCGCTCACATCTTCTCGGCCCAATGAGAATATTTTATACCACAAATAAACGTTGCTTAGGTCCAAGGTATCTTCTCCATATGCCACAGTCAACATTCGGAAGGTGTCCGTTCACTTAATTTCGTATTTCTTAAAGAATTTTATTCTCTTATCCATTTTTCGGAACAGGAAAAAATGTATGAAACAGCAGAACAGATGTTAACAATTGACTGAGCATTCGAAATGGCCGAACTAATCGGAATGATTGATAGATATAAATACCAACATAATGCCATGAAAAATTCGAAAATCAAATATACATAACCTACGAAAATTCAATATTCGGAGAACTATTTGAAAAGGCCTTTAAATGTCTCACTACTTCAATTTATAAAAAATTGATATAAGGAGTCTTTCTTCTAAAATATATTCAATCAACGTAGGTCGCTGCACTTACCAATTAAATAGTCAATAAAGCCCTGTATAGCAGCAGCAAACGCATCGACGTCTCTTGTCATCCTTACGCCAACTTCCTTTGCTTCCGGCAATTTATGAGCATGGATCATCAGAGCAACGCACACGAAGACAGAGAGAAATAAATAAGTCTTCATCTTATCTTTGTGTTTGTTTCTTCCTTGGTTGGAATGAGGATCTATTTAAGAAATAAAAGTAGGCAGCTTATTAGACGCTAAAATTTAGATTTAAGATATTGATAAGTTAGTGAAAAAGGAATCACTAATTTTATGTTACATTACGTTCTATAGGTAATAAAAAATTGGAATTAATAATTTTAATAAAATCTCTACAAAACTGTCATTCATACTATTTAATGGATAAGGGCACGGAATAATAAAGTCTTTTGGAATCACAGTGTAAGGCATGTCTAAAAGGGGTTTTAATCTTTTTACGAATGTATTTTTCCGAATTAATTAAAGCTTGCGAAAGTAACGTTTAAAATTTTTCCATTTCGTTTAAGTGCTCTAAAGAACAAAGTGATTATCTTCAGGCATCATGTGGTGGAAGTCGAACATAATGAATAAAGCAACGACCAGTCATTCATTACGCTTCAAAGTATATTATCAATAAAGAAGGTTTCTAAAAAAATGACGAGAACTAATTTAATTGGGACCTTCAACTATGCCTCGACTCGTTGGTGTACCAAAGAATTCAGAAAATCGGTTAAGAGTACGAATTGTCGGAGATCACATTGGAATGGATAAGATGACAGTGGACAGCATGATCACTAATAATTTAGCGACGTAAATGATCTTAAGTTATTAATGGACGATCGAAAGCAGAGTGGAGGGTGTTCTGGCGTTTATCATTTGCAATTGCATCGTGACGATTTCCCAAATGACCCGCAAGTGCCTCCTTAAAAACCAGCTAACTGTTTGATTTTCCCAAAAGTCAAATTCTCCCAATAATCACGTCGTAATGGAACCGATAGTCAAGCCGTCAAAGAAGCTTGAACGCTTAACCTTGAAGACCTTCCGCCTACCAGGGACCCTTCGAGTCGTAACAAACTGCTGACAGACATGTGTTAATGCTCACAGGCAAAATTTCAGTGCATTATTCAATATTTTAGCGATGGATGAAATAAATAATCATCTATAAAATATAGTTCATAACCCTCCCGGTATCGTTACCGTTCACGTATTAGGTCTAACTTAAGGCATTGAATCCTACTAAACGAGAACACCTAAAACCACTGAAGGAAAGCTTAACCTTATTCATTAATTTTACATCATATTTACTAAGAGAACCGTTATTTTGTTTACTTGAAAATCGTTATTTTTATGCTGATAACTTATTTTATGGTAAATAAGCTTAAAATGCTTCCAATGAGATGTTAATAGCTTTTCCTTGTAGGTAATGTGTCATACACCTGTCATATACTCTACAATATAACCCTAAAGAATTTGAATTACAAATTGTTACTCACGTGAAAAAAAGACCAAACGAATGCTATTTAAGAAGGAATTGAATCGACTCACCGCTTTGGTTCCTTGGGGTTGACTGGTTAGTTACTACTAGTAGATCGAGCTATACTTATACCCCTAGGCTGGACAACTATATCGTTGCTTAGGAATGTAATAAATGACCCATGGTGGCTTTTTTCCCATTCCGGTTATTCCAGTTCAAAAATATTTCGTCGCCTTCTATTTTAATTATGAAAAGCCTGAATTGATACTGAGTTTCAAAGTTATCAAGCACCACAATGAAAAAAAGTGACAACAAAAAATATTCAAAAATATTTTAAATCTATTTATCTTTTAGTTTGTTGATAACTCATTGAAGCCCAAGGTAAAATACCAATTATACTTACCATATTTAGGGTCAACTATTTCATGTAGTGGCAGATGATATTAAACGACTGCTCTGAAACCTTAAATGGTGACACGTGACTCCGTCGTGGGAAGCAAATCCGACTACCAGGAACATTGAGGGATATTCGAGGGGAACTGAAATGCTTATTTGAATGGATTATTATTTTGAATCATTTCCTGGCCAGGGTAGCATGAGTTAAGTATTATATTTACTAAATCAAATCAGAAGGTGCATCTTCTGCGGCTAAAAATGTCTCTATTATAAATACCTCCCTTTTTTTCAGGTAATGTATATGAAATATCTCTGAAATTTATATCTGTTCCGCAGCCCTTCATTCCTTTTTAAACCCACTGTACAGAGGTCTTATTTCAGGCTTATTTTTTAAAAAAAAAGAATGTCTGAAAGTTATATCTGTTCGGTAGCCCTTCATTCTTTTTAAATCCACTGTACAGAGGTCTTATTTCAGGCTTATTTTTTTAAAAAAAAGGATAGTGGCGGAGTTTTGAATGTTGAAGGAAACAGGTGATGAGTGTACTCAATAAGTTGTTTGTTCAGCAAATATTGAAGGTGGTTACAGAAGGAAGAATGTCAAAAATGTGGTTGTTCATCACATTATCATTGCCAGAATAAACATCTTATTGGCATCATATTCTTGAAATTTAATATATTTCTTACGTATTACGCTCAGAGTTTCTGTTATCTGCGTTTAAGTTCTTCACTATGTACTTAAACTTGTCATACATTTTCTACAGCCAAAATATTTGAAAGATTTAATATAATCTAGTATGAAGAAAGGTTAACATCGGAACGAGGAATTTTGAATGTCTCTTCTTAAATATTAACCCTTTTTATTGAGATGCAACCTGGTTCGTTTTTTATGTGCATTATGGTTATCCTATTAAATCAAAACCTCTTTAAATAATAGTTTAATGTAACTTTCAAATTTTTTCATCGGAAAAAGAATATATATTTGTGTGGTATATATATATATATATATGTATATATATAATTATATATATATATATATATATATATATATATATATATATATATATATATATTTAATGGAAAACCTACTCAATCTCATGTGCCTCCATATCAAATCCTCCGCAACCCCTCCTCCGTTTTCGTTACCCAGTTCATTGGTTTGTGTTCGGAGAGAATGTCATTCACAAATTATACGTCGAGGTAAAATAAGCCCAAATACGTCTCCTGAAACATTTCTTATCTCGTTTCAATTCCTCCGCGTCATTTTCCTGCTACTCCTCCAGGAACAACATCCCTCTTTCAAATACCAATATCTCTCTTTAGAACAACCAGTTTCTTATCACAAGTAAATCCAAGTTCGCCAAAGACCATCTTAAAATCTATTGCATGAGACATACTAATCTAAGTCATATACTCTTTTGAAATTACAAAATAACCTCTTCTCTCTGGTTACTATTTATTAAGTAATATTTTAGTTTTTTGAATAATAACTTCCTTAAATGAATTTTAAATAATTTCACACGTACTCTAACAGAGTAGCTTCTTCGACGGTGTTTTGAGGTTTCATCGCATTTCACACAAACTTCCCGATTCTAAATATTCCTAATTTTCGACGACATTTTCCCTACCTTTCCGAAACTACTTCACAGTACTCGATCTATTATCCTTTTGTTCGCACGAGAGTACTCGCGAAACTAACTTTGTAACCCTCCTTCCTCATGCCCATGTCTTCGTTCGCAAGTCGGTGAACATCTCTTTAAGGAATTATATGTTAATCAAAACCACGGGGTATGTATGTCTATCCCACAAAGTCTTTACTTTTGCAAGGCTTCCCTCACTTTTTGAGATCAAAGGACGTCCGGAACGTTCACGTGTCGACGACTTCTTCTCTACCTTCCCGAAACTACTTGTGCCACTTAAAAACACCCGATCTACCCATGGCCTTATAATCATAAGCTGCATTGAGCACTCAATGAGTCTCTTTCCCGATTTTTACCACTTTCACGAATAATTTGGAGGCGCAGCGCTGTTCCAAATAACCTTTTAATGGCAAATCTTGACGAGGTCACATAGAATGATAACCAGAACCAACAATCCACAATGCGAAATTGTTGAATGCCAACTTACTTTCGTATTGAGATTTCCTGAAATTCACTTGCACAATCAGAAACCGCAAAACCGCCGCCCGTCAGTTCTGTCAATTTGGGAAAAATAAGACTTAGTGTCTTTGGGACTGAACATGTAGTTCCATCATCTTGTACCGAGAAGGGATTTGGCAACGTCACCGAAAAGTTTTTAAAAGTGCATGCAAATTAGTAGAACCATTTATTTCGCAGACATAGTGGTGGCAAGTTGATTTTTTTCTATCTATAACCGTTAAGTTACTATTGACCCTAGTAAGAAAAAGTCCTTAAATTTGTTAAGTCTGGCATTCATTTTGCGATATTTATAAGCATGATCCAAGCGACCAATTTATGTTTGAGAGCCAATAGTTTGTTTCCCAACAGACTCACAGTCGGGCCTTGGCTCCAGTCAAATATTTTCAGTTCCAAAAAATGAAATTCTCTTGCAAAGCACGTCGCAATGGGACTATAAAATAAGCCGTCCAGGAAGCCTATGCGCGCGCCATTAAGGTCCTTTGGTCTGTCAGGGAGCCTTTGAGTGATAAGAAACCGCTGACAGAAATGTGTATGTGCTCAAAGTGATGAATTCTATGGACTATTTAACGTTTTCATAAGAAATTAATTGACTCTTTTATTCATAAAACATAATACCTATTTTTCCCAGTACTTTTGTTATTTACGCTTTGGCTAAGATATGACATGGATTCTGATTATATTGAAATCATTTAAAACTCGTAACAGGTTAGCTTTTGCCTTTTCCCTTATCGTTCAACATATTTACGACAGGCAACCGTAGTAGCGTTACTCTTGCCTCCTCCTTTAAATTGGACCTTCCCATCGTAGGTAAAACTTTACCTGTATGCTTCTGGCGTATACTCCTGGCGTATATTTACCTAGTTAAGTGTCGTTTTCAAATTGATATGTGAAACAAGGCTGACGAATGTTACTTCAAAATTAAATGGATGGACTCAACTCTTTCTAGTCTTGCTGTCTCTATCGTTAGAGATGTATATTAATGGACTGTGTTAATGTTTTCCATTGGATATTCCAGTTCAAAAATGTTGTGTTTTTTTATTAACAACGGCCTACGGAGGACGGTGCGAAAAAACTATTTACATGTTATTGGAGAATTGATATCCTAATAACTTACCTTTCACTTCTATGAGGCGTTGACGAGATATGGCACAATTCAACACAATCATTTATTCTCTATTCTCTTAATAAGAGTTATGGAAATATATATTCTTATAGGTAAATATCATCCCCACTGTTAAAAAAATCTTAAAAGGGTTAGGGGCCGCTATTCTTTTCATCGAATGACCTAAAATTACATACATGATCTATGATATCAATATGCGAATAGCTTACGAGACATCGGTGCCGAAACACATGAATCTGATATTTTCTCATGAGTTCAACCTGCCGTTGAATCGCGTTTCTTTTGATGATTCCCACTCCAATTCCAAAAGTATTTCAGCGACGTGCTTCGATTGATCAAAACACGTCACCTATGCGTCTACTACATGTCAACTTACTGCGGTATTCAGCATCTCATGAGATTGCCTTCCAAAGAGACTAATATTGCTTCTGTTAACTGTATTCATAATGATGAATGTTTTGTAGGGACCGATACCGTTTGCACAACTGTTGAGGAGAATTTCTAATATCACAACTTTTCTTCCACCACTTGCATTCCTTCCAACTCCCCAATTACATTACTTAAAACAATAGTACATGTGGCAAAGCAAAAATCTACTAAAGTTGTATTGTGCAAATCAAAATGCATTTATATATTCGGTTTTCTGTACACAACATAATTTTTCTTCTTCAGTGGCGACCATCCGTTTATGATTTCAAATGCACACTGAATGAGCATACATTCCCTAATTATGAGAATGAATATCATACCATAGGATACATGTATTGAACTTTTATTCTCTACCGCGTATTTTTATACCCTATTATCTCATATATATCCATGTCAAAAGCCTCTTTTCCCTGATTTAACTCTTTTGCTTCAGGTTATCCATCCATCAAAATCTTTAGCTGTTTCCTTAAAAATCATATCGGAATTCAAATTTTCAATTTATATAATGTGAACCAATTATAATCTTCTTGCGAAACGTCGCCAACCTCATATTCTTCGTTATAGTGATCTGGTATCATGGCTTGAAGACGTTATTATTTAAATGGTAAATGTAATTAAGCAAAATATCGAGGCTTAGATTGTTTATTTCAAATTACTCACAGTACTCCCAAAGGAATAAATAAGCACAACATCATCCAAATTTCAATTACATCAAACAATATAAAGTTCTGATCCATAAAATTTTAAAACAATTAAACTTCAGATGCATGTAGAATTTAGGTGAACGTACAACCGTTGGTGGAGTCAGATGAAAGAGTGGTCATATTTAAGTGATTATAAGGCGATCCGTGTTCACATTCCTTAAAGATGGCAGCAATTAAGAAGTCCGCAGTCAAAGTGTTTCCTTGAGCAGAGAATATGAGGCTATTCGGATGCCTGGCGTTGTTTTGAGTTAACCCACGCAGTAGGAGAATGATGGGAAGATAGGGCAAATCAGACTTAAATAAAATCCTGGAAAATATAAAGAGAAGAAAACAGTTTTAGTACGTTGGGCCAGAACTTTGACTCGTGGCAAGAGCATACAGGGTTCGTCCGGAAAATAAGTGTACTGAGCTTAGGAAAAAAATGTATTACACTTTTACATATCTTAAGCTAATATTCCTCAAAATAGGACCCTTTTGTGTCGATACACTTGTTCCAGCGGCGTTCCCATTCCTGGAACGCTCCCGCGAAGGCATCATCGGGAACCTCTCGAAGACTCGTCGTCGACCTCTTCTCTGCCCTCCACGAACATCTTGTGCCACCGAAAGATCATGTTTCTGGACATGGCTGACTCCCCGTAAGCCTGGTTAATCATACCGACAGTTTCGGTAGACGATTTCCCATAGGTCGAAGGATAGGAGCCAGACGAAAGGTAGTCCACGCAGCGTCTGTTCCTGAGTGAGGCGGCTGCAATGGCGTCCGACCCCAGTGGGGCGGCCAGTAAGTGATGGTGTCACGTTAAAAACACTATTGAGGAAGGCAACGGGAAACCACCTCAATTATCATTCCCAAAGTATAAATGATGGACAAAACAGAGATTTTTAGTCCTGGCAACTACGGGGCTCGGCCCAATTGGCCGTGTGTCCTGCCCGGTAGCGAGGGAGGCAAGGCTTCCGCGGTAGTCATCCCACGAAAACCTTGCAAGGGTAAACTGACAGCAGCAGGACAGAAGACGCAGGAGAAGAAGACCACATTAGTTAGAACAGGAATGTGGAATCTTAGTACAATGATGAGGAAAGGGAAATTGGAGAATGTTAAGAGAGAGATGGAAAGGGGAAATACAGATATTTTAGGTCTATGCGAGGTGAGATGGAAAGATAGCGGAGATTACTGGAGTGATAAGTATAGAATAACATATTGCGGCGGGGACGAGAGCCAACGAGGGGTTGCTATAGTATTAAATGAAGAGATAGGAAGAAGTGTAGTCAACATAGAGCAAGTAACGGATAGATTATTACTAATAGAGATAAAAGCAGAACCGACGAACTTGGTTATTATTCAGGTATACATGCCACTGAGCAACCATAAGGAAGAAGAGGTCGATGGGATATACGATCAGTTTGAGGACATACTCGCGTGTGTTCCCGCAGGGAAATATTTGATTGTGATGGGGGATTGGAATGCGACGGTAGGCGAGGGAAGAGATGGTGGTGAGGTAGGGCACTACGATTTAGGCACGAGGAATGACCGCGGGGAGAAAGCAGTTGAGTTCTGCAGAAGACAGGGGTTAGTCATCACCAAGACTTGGTTTAGGCACCACAAAAACGCAGGTATACATGGAAAATGCCAGGCGACTCGGGAAGATATCGGCTAGATTATATTCTGGTTAGACACAGGTTTAGGAACAGTGTGATAAATTCACAGAGATTCCCGGGAGCGGATGCGGCCTCTGACCACAATCTAGTTGTTATGAAATGTAGCGTCCGTTTTAAAAAGATAAGGCGGGGGCGGCGTGTTAGAAAATGGAATGTAGAAGCATACATGGTTTGAAAAGGAAGGAATACAAACAGGCGGTAGAGGAAATCATGGAGGATGGTAAGGAGCTAAGTACTATCGAAGAAAAATGAGAAAGTATCAAGAAAGGGTTATCGAAAGCCGCAAAAGATACTATTGGAACCGTTAACGCCAAAAGGATTATGAAACCATGGATCACGGATGAGATGATTACAAAGATGGATGAGCGGAGATAATGGAAGAATGTAGATACAGAGTTAGGCAAAATGATGTACAAAGAATTAAACAATAAATTGAGGCGGGCAACAAATAAAGCAAAAGAAGGATGGTGGAAGACCTACTGTGAGGATATAGAAAGTTTACAGAGGAAGGGTGAAATTGGTGCGCTGAACAGCAGAGTTAAATCCTTATCGGGAAGTAAGAAATGGAGATATATGCTAACAGTTAAAAATAAGGCGGGTAAGAAAATAGTCGACGCAGGAAAGATCCAAAAGAGATTGAAGGAATATATAGAAGAACTGTATAGTAAAGAACTTCGACCAAAAAGGTAGAAATTGAAAAAGAATATGACGTTGAGGAAGATAGCTTAGGTCCTGGCATACTCGACGATGTGATAGAAAGGGCATTAAGGGAGATGAAACTAAATAAGGCCTTGCGGGTGGATAATATTCCCACTGAGCTATTAAAATGTATAGGAAAATTTGGGAAGAATTTGGCTATATGGGCTCATTCGTAGTATGTATGAGGAAGGAATCTGGCCGGAAGACTTTGTGAAGACCGTTTTAGTTCCTATTCCGAAAAAGGTAAAGGCTACATCATGTGAGGAGTACAGGACGATAAGTTTGACATCCCACGGAGCTAAAGTTGTTCTCAGAATCATAAGTAAAGTATATAGAGTAGGGCAATCGATTACTTAGGGGATGATCAGTTTGGGTTTAGGAAGGGGAGAGGTACGCGTGATGCCATTGCAGTAATGAGATTATTAATCGAGAGGAATATATAACACAACCAGGAGGTATTTGCCTGTTTCGTAGATTTCGAAAAAGCGTTTGATAGAGTGAATTGGGAAAAACGGATGAGTATATTGCAGAAAATAGGAATAGATTGGAGGGAAAGGAGGCTAATCCGCAACCTGTACATGTCTCAGACTGCTCAGGTGCGGGTGGGGAACGGGGAGTCCGGATGGGCAGTGTTAGGAAGAGGTGTAAGGAGGGGTTGTCCATTATCACCGTTGCTGTTCAACATGTATGCAGAGGAAATGATTAAAGAGCCATGGGAAGAACTGGAGGTAGGAATGAAAGTGGGCGGGGAATTTGTAAAATCAGTTAGGTTTGCTGATGATCAAACTTTAGTTTGTCAGTCAGCCCAGGGGTTGCAAGCATTACTAAGTGAGTTGGGAATTCAGTGTGACAGGTATGGGATGAAAATCAATAATAATAAAACAAAGGTTATGCGATTTTCTAGAAAGAAGGATAATTTTCTAAAAAGGATATTAGGATATACATTGTGTCTAAAATAATTGCCAAGAACCACTTTAACTGACGTGAACGTGCTTCAGTGCAGGGTTCAATGGAGGGTCTCGGTGTTTGGGCGTCTGACCTTTGCACGCGTGGACTTCTTTTCACCTGACAGCTTTCGTTTTGGCTTGAACGTTTCTTTATTCGACTGCTTTCGACCGATTCAGTGAATGTCGAAAATGCAACAAATAGTAAAGTAGCTGTAGGCCGTCCTCTTTAGTTTGGAATTAAAGAAATCGGAATCGCAGACGTTGGACATTATGTCTCTTGTTCAAGAATATAACCATGTCACAAACTACAGTCTTTAAGTTGAAATTTTCCTTCGGAGGTGGCCGAAGTGTTTCAGAGAGTTCAGTTAGTTGGTAAATTATCCGCCTTATTGCACATCGTATTGGAATTGATGGGTGGATATTATACAGCATTAACGTTAATAATTTAATAATGCGAATGACATACGCTAAACTGGCCCCAAAGTTATTAACGGACGAGCGAAAGCAGAGTATTCTTTCGTTTATCATCTGCAGCGGCATCGTGACGATTTCCCAACTGACTTGAACTGAACTGAGGAAATCTCAGCTGGTGACAAGGTGAGGAGTCTCACCTTGTCACCAGCTAACAAATTTCTTTTCCAAAAAGCGAAATTCTCCCAAAAATCACGTCGTAATGGAACCTATAGTCAAGCCATCAAAGAAGCTTGCCCGAGTAACCTCAAAGACATTACGCCTACAAGGGAGACTTCGAGACGTAGCAAACTGCTGACAGAAATAAGTTTATGCTCAAAGACATGAATTATGCACATTATTTTATATTTTAGAAGTAAATGAAAAGGTCCATCACCTGTAATATATAATTTGTTCATTTCCCGATACCTTCACTTTTTACGCCTTTAGCCTAACTCAGGACATGAAATATTATCAAATTATAACACCTGAAACCACCGAAGGAGAGCTTAACCTTATTCTCACTAATCTCACATCATATTTACGATGAAAACAGTAATTTTTATTGTCAGAAAGTCGTTAATTTTATATTTTTACCTCATATTACTATAAATTAGCTTTTAGTGCTTCTAATGAAGCTGTTAATAGCTTCTTATTGTAGGTAATGTTTCATGGACCTGTCACATACTCTAAAATATAATTTAAAAAAAATTGAATTTCAAACTGTACCTCGCGTGAAAAAAGCCCGAGGAATGTTTTTTAAGAAGAACTTGGAAGGACTTACCTCTTTGGCTCCTTGGGACTGACTGGTTACTTTCTAAAGGAGGATGGAGCTGTACTTACGCCCTTAATCTGGATAATGATGCCGCTGTTCTTTAATTTACTTCAATGGAACCTATCAAGTGTTTCCACCGGATATTCCAGCTCAAAAAAGGCTGTGGGTGTTTCTCACATGAATATAAGCCTAAATTGGTGCTGGGTTTCAAAGTAAACATTTTCCCTAATGAAGAAAAGCGACGAAAACCAAATATTCAAAAATATTTTAAAACTATTTATTTTTTAAGTATGTGTATAATTCATTTATGCCATAGGTAAAATGCCAATTATACTAACAATGATTAGGCTCGACTATTTAATGCAGTGGCAGATGATATGAAACAAGTTCTGGAAAAAATTAAATTTTGACACGTGACTCCGTCGTAGGAAGTAAATTCGAGAACCAAGAACATTGAGGGATATTCGAGAGAAACAAAATTCCTTTTTGAATGGATTGTTATATTTTACCAATTGCCTCTTTCAATTTTCTCTGGTGATTTATTTAAATACTATATTGAAAAAATTAGTAAACGTTTTTGTTAGAAGCTTCAAAAAAGAATAGGAAAGAAAATTTATAACCATTTTTTGATAAAAAGTTCATTTCTTTTAGACAATGCCTTTGGTATACCTCTATTGCAGGTCTTATTGCAGGTCTATTCTTTATTTTTAAAGATTACGCCTTTGAGGAGAGGGGCGGAGTTATGAGTGTTGATGGAAACAGGACATGTGTATTTCTCAATGAAATGTTTGTTCATGAAAAGCTGACGGTGGTTACAGAATGAAGAATATCGGAAAATTGATTTTCATTTTCATTATCATTGACAGAATAAACATTATATGGGCAATCATATTTTTTAAATAAAATACCTTTCACAGTATTGCGCTCAGATGTTCAGAAATCTGAGTTTTCGTTCTTCACTATATACTTAAACATGATACTCAATCTCCAATGTGAAAATATTTGAGAGTTTCAATAAAATCTTGCTTGAAGAAGTTTAACATCGGAACGAGGAATTTTGACGAAGAGCGGGGGAGGTGAGGGCCATCAAATGTAATGGACGGTGGAGAAGATTTAGGTTTGGACACATTTTGGCGTAGTTTTGATCGGTAAAAATAATAAAGGGAATGGTAAATCAAGGAAAACACACTTATAGAAATAATGGAAAAAAGAGGAGACGGCAAATACAAAATGATGGGGCATAAAAGAGGTCTCAGACGGCAAGGGAATAACACGTCAATTTAGAGAAAAAAACGAGTACAGTAAAATATGTCCATGGTTAAAATACTGATCATGCTGAGTAAATTTTTATTAAAATGTCACCAATCGTGACTGTTTCGTGTTATGCTGGGACGCTTTCAATTGATTTCAGTCATGCATTCTCTGCAGGCGTGAGTTTTCGTAATATATCAATTCATTTATTGAAGTGAAAGACACCTGAAAATCGTTTAAGAGTGGAACGAATCTCAGTCGGAAGAAGAAAATTCAGGAATTAGGACTACCAACACACATTATTTTATCGGAAATATGTTCTCTGTTCAAATATTAACCCTTTGGATTGATTGACAACCTGGTTCGTTTTTTATGCGTATTATGGTTATCCTGTTAAATCTAAGCCTTTTTAAATGACATTTTTTATGTAACTTTCGAATTTTCTTATCGGAGAAAGAATATTTTAATATATATTTAATGGAAAACATACTCAACCTCATGTGCCTCCATATCAAATCCTCCGCAACCCCTCCTCCGTTTTCGTCACCCAGTTCATAGGTTTGTGTTCGAACAGAATGGCAAACGCAAATTATACCTCGAGGTAAAATAAGCCCAAATACGTCTCCCGAACCATTTCTTATCTTGTTTATATTTCTCCGCGGTATTTTCCTGCTACTTCTCCAAGAAAAATATATCTTTTTCAAATACCAATATCTCTCTTTAAAACAACCAGTTTCTTATCTCAGCTATCTTCAAGTTCGCCAAACACCATCTTAAAAACCATTTCCTGCAACGTCACACATGGAACTCATATAGTCTTGTGAAACTTACAAAATACCCTCTAATCTCTAATGTCTAATGAATCAAGTAATATTTCCATTTTTTGAAAAATACCTTATTTAAAATAATTATAATTAATTTGTCAAAAACCCTCAAAGAGCAGCTTCTTCAACGATGTTTTCATGTTTCTTTGCGTTTCACACCAATTTCCCTATTCCAAATTTGTCGACTCTCTCTTTAGTTTTTGGACTACGTAAGAAAGAGAATCGAAGTTCATGTCTTCTCTCTTTAAATTCACTTGTTTAACCTGCCGTAGCTTATTTAAAATTTCATCATACGACAAATGTATTTTAATATATACTTTTTGCCTCCGCCATTATTTTATGTCAACCACCTACATGTGTAGATGTCCTTTTGGCATGGATTTGAGGATTTAGATGATGCTGAAGTCAATTGAAGGTTTTATAACAAAGATTGGTGCTGATTTCTTCATCTTTTATTAAATGGTCATAGGCTCCATCACAAGTGAAGCATTTATTATTTCCTTTTATAAATATATTGACTCGAAATAAAAGGAAAATGTTGAGTGTTCTGGCTGAAAAACCTTTTCTTGGTCCCGCCTCCGTTCACAAAACTGTGATGGAGAAGTTCAAACATCACCATTTGCGTCCTTAGCAAGTTACCAAAATGTCCACAAAGACGCAAAAGAACTGTTGATTTTCTTAAATTTTTTTTCGACGAAATAAGTATTTAATATCTCTGTCTTGCTTATTTGATTGTGACCCTTTGTAACTAAGTAGATTTTCCACGCTGCTTTGTTAAAAGGCAAAACATTTTTTCCTCTGCCAACTTTCCTCCGTTCCACCTTTCCAATTATATTCCTCAAAACTATGGGGTTTTTGGCAACGTCAATAACTAGGAAAGAGTTCTTGTACTTATTAAAATGAAACTGATTTATTATTTAAACGGTAAATGTAATTAAGCAAAATATCGAGGCTTAGATTGTTTATTTCAAATTACTCACAGTAATCCCAAAGAAATAAATAACCATAGCATCATCCAAATTTCAATTACATCAAACAATATAAAATTCTGATCCATTAAATTTTAAAACAATTAAACTTCAGATGCATGTAGAATTTAGGTGAATGTACAACCGTTGGCGGAGTCAGATGAAAGAGTGGTCATATTTAAGTGATTATAAGGCGATCCGTGTTCACATTCCTTTAAGATGGCAGCAATTAAGAAGTCCGCAGTCAAAGTGTTTCCTTGAGCAGAGAATATGAGGCTATTCGGATGCCTGGCGTTGTTTTGAGTTAACCCACGCAGTAGGAGAATGATGGGAAGATAGGGCAAATCAGACTTAAATAAAATCCTGGAAAATATAAAGAGAAGAAAACAGTTTTAGTACGTTGGGCCAGAACTTTGACTCGTGGCAAGAGCATACAGGGTTCGTCCGGAAAATAAGTGTACTGAGCTTAGGAAAAAAATGTATTACACTTTTACATATCTTAAGCTAATATTCCTCAAAATAGGACCCTTTTGTGTCGATACACTTGTTCCAGCGGCGTTCCCATTCCTGGAACGCTCCCGCGAAGGCATCATCGGGAACCTCTCGAAGACTCGTCGTCGACCTCTTCTCTGCCCTCCACGAACATCTTGTGCCACCGAAAGATCATGTTTCTGGACATGGCTGACTCCCCGTAAGCCTGGTTAATCATACCGACAGTTTCGGTAGACGATTTCCCATAGGTCGAAGGATAGGAGCCAGACGAAAGGTAGTCCACGCAGCGTCTGTTCCTGAGTGAGGCGGCTGCAATGGCGTCCGACCCCAGTGGGGCGGCCAGTAAGTGATGGTGTCACGTTAAAAACACTATTGAGGAAGGCAACGGGAAACCACCTCAATTATCATTCCCAAAGTATAAATGATGGACAAAACAGAGATTTTTAGTCCTGGCAACTACGGGGCTCGGCCCAATTGGCCGTGTGTCCTGCCCGGTAGCGAGGGAGGCAAGGCTTCCGCGGTAGTCATCCCACGAAAACCTTGCAAGGGTAAACTGACAGCAGCAGGACAGAAGACGCAGGAGAAGAAGACCACATTAGTTAGAACAGGAATGTGGAATCTTAGTACAATGATGAGGAAAGGGAAATTGGAGAATGTTAAGAGAGAGATGGAAAGGGGAAATACAGATATTTTAGGTCTATGCGAGGTGAGATGGAAAGATAGCGGAGATTACTGGAGTGATAAGTATAGAATAACATATTGCGGCGGGGACGAGAGCCAACGAGGGGTTGCTATAGTATTAAATGAAGAGATAGGAAGAAGTGTAGTCAACATAGAGCAAGTAACGGATAGATTATTACTAATAGAGATAAAAGCAGAACCGACGAACTTGGTTATTATTCAGGTATACATGCCACTGAGCAACCATAAGGAAGAAGAGGTCGATGGGATATACGATCAGTTTGAGGACATACTCGCGTGTGTTCCCGCAGGGAAATATTTGATTGTGATGGGGGATTGGAATGCGACGGTAGGCGAGGGAAGAGATGGTGGTGAGGTAGGGCACTACGATTTAGGCACGAGGAATGACCGCGGGGAGAAAGCAGTTGAGTTCTGCAGAAGACAGGGGTTAGTCATCACCAAGACTTGGTTTAGGCACCACAAAAACGCAGGTATACATGGAAAATGCCAGGCGACTCGGGAAGATATCGGCTAGATTATATTCTGGTTAGACACAGGTTTAGGAACAGTGTGATAAATTCACAGAGATTCCCGGGAGCGGATGCGGCCTCTGACCACAATCTAGTTGTTATGAAATGTAGCGTCCGTTTTAAAAAGATAAGGCGGGGGCGGCGTGTTAGAAAATGGAATGTAGAAGCATACATGGTTTGAAAAGGAAGGAATACAAACAGGCGGTAGAGGAAATCATGGAGGATGGTAAGGAGCTAAGTACTATCGAAGAAAAATGAGAAAGTATCAAGAAAGGGTTATCGAAAGCCGCAAAAGATACTATTGGAACCGTTAACGCCAAAAGGATTATGAAACCATGGATCACGGATGAGATGATTACAAAGATGGATGAGCGGAGATAATGGAAGAATGTAGATACAGAGTTAGGCAAAATGATGTACAAAGAATTAAACAATAAATTGAGGCGGGCAACAAATAAAGCAAAAGAAGGATGGTGGAAGACCTACTGTGAGGATATAGAAAGTTTACAGAGGAAGGGTGAAATTGGTGCGCTGAACAGCAGAGTTAAATCCTTATCGGGAAGTAAGAAATGGAGATATATGCTAACAGTTAAAAATAAGGCGGGTAAGAAAATAGTCGACGCAGGAAAGATCCAAAAGAGATTGAAGGAATATATAGAAGAACTGTATAGTAAAGAACTTCGACCAAAAAGGTAGAAATTGAAAAAGAATATGACGTTGAGGAAGATAGCTTAGGTCCTGGCATACTCGACGATGTGATAGAAAGGGCATTAAGGGAGATGAAACTAAATAAGGCCTTGCGGGTGGATAATATTCCCACTGAGCTATTAAAATGTATAGGAAAATTTGGGAAGAATTTGGCTATATGGGCTCATTCGTAGTATGTATGAGGAAGGAATCTGGCCGGAAGACTTTGTGAAGACCGTTTTAGTTCCTATTCCGAAAAAGGTAAAGGCTACATCATGTGAGGAGTACAGGACGATAAGTTTGACATCCCACGGAGCTAAAGTTGTTCTCAGAATCATAAGTAAAGTATATAGAGTAGGGCAATCGATTACTTAGGGGATGATCAGTTTGGGTTTAGGAAGGGGAGAGGTACGCGTGATGCCATTGCAGTAATGAGATTATTAATCGAGAGGAATATATAACACAACCAGGAGGTATTTGCCTGTTTCGTAGATTTCGAAAAAGCGTTTGATAGAGTGAATTGGGAAAAACGGATGAGTATATTGCAGAAAATAGGAATAGATTGGAGGGAAAGGAGGCTAATCCGCAACCTGTACATGTCTCAGACTGCTCAGGTGCGGGTGGGGAACGGGGAGTCCGGATGGGCAGTGTTAGGAAGAGGTGTAAGGAGGGGTTGTCCATTATCACCGTTGCTGTTCAACATGTATGCAGAGGAAATGATTAAAGAGCCATGGGAAGAACTGGAGGTAGGAATGAAAGTGGGCGGGGAATTTGTAAAATCAGTTAGGTTTGCTGATGATCAAACTTTAGTTTGTCAGTCAGCCCAGGGGTTGCAAGCATTACTAAGTGAGTTGGGAATTCAGTGTGACAGGTATGGGATGAAAATCAATAATAATAAAACAAAGGTTATGCGATTTTCTAGAAAGAAGGATAATTTTCTAAAAAGGATATTAGGATATACATTGTGTCTAAAATAATTGCCAAGAACCACTTTAACTGACGTGAACGTGCTTCAGTGCAGGGTTCAATGGAGGGTCTCGGTGTTTGGGCGTCTGACCTTTGCACGCGTGGACTTCTTTTCACCTGACAGCTTTCGTTTTGGCTTGAACGTTTCTTTATTCGACTGCTTTCGACCGATTCAGTGAATGTCGAAAATGCAACAAATAGTAAAGTAGCTGTAGGCCGTCCTCTTTAGTTTGGAATTAAAGAAATCGGAATCGCAGACGTTGGACATTATGTCTCTTGTTCAAGAATATAACCATGTCACAAACTACAGTCTTTAAGTTGAAATTTTCCTTCGGAGGTGGCCGAAGTGTTTCAGAGAGTTCAGTTAGTTGGTAAATTATCCGCCTTATTGCACATCGTATTGGAATTGATGGGTGGATATTATACAGCATTAACGTTAATAATTTAATAATGCGAATGACATACGCTAAACTGGCCCCAAAGTTATTAACGGACGAGCGAAAGCAGAGTATTCTTTCGTTTATCATCTGCAGCGGCATCGTGACGATTTCCCAACTGACTTGAACTGAACTGAGGAAATCTCAGCTGGTGACAAGGTGAGGAGTCTCACCTTGTCACCAGCTAACAAATTTCTTTTCCAAAAAGCGAAATTCTCCCAAAAATCACGTCGTAATGGAACCTATAGTCAAGCCATCAAAGAAGCTTGCCCGAGTAACCTCAAAGACATTACGCCTACAAGGGAGACTTCGAGACGTAGCAAACTGCTGACAGAAATAAGTTTATGCTCAAAGACATGAATTATGCACATTATTTTATATTTTAGAAGTAAATGAAAAGGTCCATCACCTGTAATATATAATTTGTTCATTTCCCGATACCTTCACTTTTTACGCCTTTAGCCTAACTCAGGACATGAAATATTATCAAATTATAACACCTGAAACCACCGAAGGAGAGCTTAACCTTATTCTCACTAATCTCACATCATATTTACGATGAAAACAGTAATTTTTATTGTCAGAAAGTCGTTAATTTTATATTTTTACCTCATATTACTATAAATTAGCTTTTAGTGCTTCTAATGAAGCTGTTAATAGCTTCTTATTGTAGGTAATGTTTCATGGACCTGTCACATACTCTAAAATATAATTTAAAAAAAATTGAATTTCAAACTGTACCTCGCGTGAAAAAAGCCCGAGGAATGTTTTTTAAGAAGAACTTGGAAGGACTTACCTCTTTGGCTCCTTGGGACTGACTGGTTACTTTCTAAAGGAGGATGGAGCTGTACTTACGCCCTTAATCTGGATAATGATGCCGCTGTTCTTTAATTTACTTCAATGGAACCTATCAAGTGTTTCCACCGGATATTCCAGCTCAAAAAAGGCTGTGGGTGTTTCTCACATGAATATAAGCCTAAATTGGTGCTGGGTTTCAAAGTAAACATTTTCCCTAATGAAGAAAAGCGACGAAAACCAAATATTCAAAAATATTTTAAAACTATTTATTTTTTAAGTATGTGTATAATTCATTTATGCCATAGGTAAAATGCCAATTATACTAACAATGATTAGGCTCGACTATTTAATGCAGTGGCAGATGATATGAAACAAGTTCTGGAAAAAATTAAATTTTGACACGTGACTCCGTCGTAGGAAGTAAATTCGAGAACCAAGAACATTGAGGGATATTCGAGAGAAACAAAATTCCTTTTTGAATGGATTGTTATATTTTACCAATTGCCTCTTTCAATTTTCTCTGGTGATTTATTTAAATACTATATTGAAAAAATTAGTAAACGTTTTTGTTAGAAGCTTCAAAAAAAGAATAGGAAAGAAAATTTATAACCATTTTTTGATAAAAAGTTCATTTCTTTTAGACAATGCCTTTGGTATACCTCTATTGCAGGTCTTATTGCAGGTCTATTCTTTATTTTTAAAGATTACGCCTTTGAGGAGAGGGGCGGAGTTATGAGTGTTGATGGAAACAGGACATGTGTATTTCTCAATGAAATGTTTGTTCATGAAAAGCTGACGGTGGTTACAGAATGAAGAATATCGGAAAATTGATTTTCATTTTCATTATCATTGACAGAATAAACATTATATGGGCAATCATATTTTTTAAATAAAATACCTTTCACAGTATTGCGCTCAGATGTTCAGAAATCTGAGTTTTCGTTCTTCACTATATACTTAAACATGATACTCAATCTCCAATGTGAAAATATTTGAGAGTTTCAATAAAATCTTGCTTGAAGAAGTTTAACATCGGAACGAGGAATTTTGACGAGAGCGGGGGAGGTGAGGGCCATCAAATGTAATGGACGGTGGAGAAGATTTAGGTTTGGACACATTTTGGCGTAGTTTTGATCGGTAAAAATAATAAAGGGAATGGTAAATCAAGGAAAACACACTTATAGAAATAATGGAAAAAAGAGGAGACGGCAAATACAAAATGATGGGGCATAAAAGAGGTCTCAGACGGCAAGGGAATAACACGTCAATTTAGAGAAAAAAACGAGTACAGTAAAATATGTCCATGGTTAAAATACTGATCATGCTGAGTAAATTTTTATTAAAATGTCACCAATCGTGACTGTTTCGTGTTATGCTGGGACGCTTTCAATTGATTTCAGTCATGCATTCTCTGCAGGCGTGAGTTTTCGTAATATATCAATTCATTTATTGAAGTGAAAGACACCTGAAAATCGTTTAAGAGTGGAACGAATCTCAGTCGGAAGAAGAAAATTCAGGAATTAGGACTACCAACACACATTATTTTATCGGAAATATGTTCTCTGTTCAAATATTAACCCTTTGGATTGATTGACAACCTGGTTCGTTTTTTATGCGTATTATGGTTATCCTGTTAAATCTAAGCCTTTTTAAATGACATTTTTTATGTAACTTTCGAATTTTCTTATCGGAGAAAGAATATTTTAATATATATTTAATGGAAAACATACTCAACCTCATGTGCCTCCATATCAAATCCTCCGCAACCCCTCCTCCGTTTTCGTCACCCAGTTCATAGGTTTGTGTTCGAACAGAATGGCAAACGCAAATTATACCTCGAGGTAAAATAAGCCCAAATACGTCTCCCGAACCATTTCTTATCTTGTTTATATTTCTCCGCGGTATTTTCCTGCTACTTCTCCAAGAAAAATATATCTTTTTCAAATACCAATATCTCTCTTTAAAACAACCAGTTTCTTATCTCAGCTATCTTCAAGTTCGCCAAACACCATCTTAAAAACCATTTCCTGCAACGTCACACATGGAACTCATATAGTCTTGTGAAACTTACAAAATACCCTCTAATCTCTAATGTCTAATGAATCAAGTAATATTTCCATTTTTTGAAAAATACCTTATTTAAAATAATTATAATTAATTTGTCAAAAACCCTCAAAGAGCAGCTTCTTCAACGATGTTTTCATGTTTCTTTGCGTTTCACACCAATTTCCCTATTCCAAATTTGTCGACTCTCTCTTTAGTTTTTGGACTACGTAAGAAAGAGAATCGAAGTTCATGTCTTCTCTCTTTAAATTCACTTGTTTAACCTGCCGTAGCTTATTTAAAATTTCATCATACGACAAATGTATTTTAATATATACTTTTTGCCTCCGCCATTATTTTATGTCAACCACCTACATGTGTAGATGTCCTTTTGGCATGGATTTGAGGATTTAGATGATGCTGAAGTCAATTGAAGGTTTTATAACAAAGATTGGTGCTGATTTCTTCATCTTTTATTAAATGGTCATAGGCTCCATCACAAGTGAAGCATTTATTATTTCCTTTTATAAATATATTGACTCGAAATAAAAGGAAAATGTTGAGTGTTCTGGCTGAAAAACCTTTTCTTGGTCCCGCCTCCGTTCACAAAACTGTGATGGAGAAGTTCAAACATCACCATTTGCGTCCTTAGCAAGTTACCAAAATGTCCACAAAGACGCAAAAGAACTGTTGATTTTCTTAAATTTTTTTTCGACGAAATAAGTATTTAATATCTCTGTCTTGCTTATTTGATTGTGACCCTTTGTAACTAAGTAGATTTTCCACGCTGCTTTGTTAAAAGGCAAAACATTTTTTCCTCTGCCAACTTTCCTCCGTTCCACCTTTCCAATTATATTCCTCAAAACTATGGGGTTTTTGGCAACGTCAATAACTAGGAAAGAGTTCTTGTACTTATTAAAATGAAACTGATTTATTATTTAAACGGTAAATGTAATTAAGCAAAATATCGAGGCTTAGATTGTTTATTTCAAATTACTCACAGTAATCCCAAAGAAATAAATAACCATAGCATCATCAAAATTTCAATTACATCAAACAATATAAAATTCTGATCCATTAAATTTTAAAACAATTAAACTTCAGATGCATGTAGAATTTAGGTGAATGTACAACCGTTGGCGGAGTCAGATGAAAGAGTGGTCATATTTAAGTGATTATAAGGCGATCCGTGTTCACATTCCTTTAAGATGGCAGCAATTAAGAAGTCCGCAGTCAGAGTGTTTCCTTGAGCAGAGAATATGAGGCTATTCGGATGCCTGGCGTTGTTTTGAGTTAACTCACGCAGTGGGAGAATGCTGGGAAGATAGGGCAAATCAAACTTAAATAAAATCCTGGAAAATATAAAGAGAAGAAAACAGTTTTAGTACGTTAGGCCAGAAATTTGACTCGTGGCAAGAGCATACAGCATAAATGGAGATTTCCTAGGTGTGTTTGTGTTTATAAAAATCGCCAACACACACAGAGATAGATGTACTCTTGGCTACGTAACTTTTGCAAATGTCAAGTTATGACACTAAGATTTAAAGGGAATATCAACAACAGATGTACCAATTTAACAAAAAAAACAGAACTCAAATCGGAACGATGGGAGCGCCACACGGTGGTTATTCCGGGAACTTTTTGATCAAGGTAGTATACTAATAGTTAATAGTTTTTGCATATGATCACTCCCTACCGTCATTAACCAAGGAATACTACCATTTTGTGGAATGGCTAAAATAAACCATCTCTCAAATACATCGATTACCAAACCACCATAGTAACCACATCCCTTTATGCATTCATTTCCCACTCCGAAGATCTCGCCACTCGCCATTAAACCTCACATACACGCACTGATTCTCTTCTTAACCATTTCGACTTTATCGTCACCCGTAATTAGCTCTCATTTAACAATAATTTTTACTTTCAAATCAGGCGTTGTGCTATGGGCATCAGGTTCAGCCGTTTAATTCAAACCTTTATCTTGGACTCGCAGAGTAGAGTACTATTTCCTCATGAAATAACCTCTGAAACCTCTACAGTGGCTCCAACATATCAATGGTATTTTCCATCTCTGCCCACATTGTGCTGATTCCCTAAAAACTTCCATTTTCAATCTCCAATATCGTCATTTTCAATTCTACCGTTTCCTCATCCCAAATCACCTTTCTAGATATAACATGACATCATGAATAGATAAAAAATTTCCTATTCCTGGCAAAGGTATGATTAAACCACAAACAAAAATACTTACATTTTGACGGTGACAAACATGATACACCAATCGCTTATCCCATATCCATAAGAGGACACGGAATCTGCTTTGACCCCCACTACTTTGAAGAATATACCCGTAATCTACACCATTCCCTTCACAAACGAGGTTAACCTGATACCCTTCTAAACAATAGATTTTGAAGACCAGGTTACTCTCCTAAAACTTCCTTCAGCGAGGACACTCACACTCTTTAAAGTAGTACTACATAATTAGATGGCGTAGTATTCTTGCGATTAATTCTGAGAGACATCTACCCCATCCTCAAAAAGCATATTTTACTTCCATTCTTATGTCTTAACGTCCCTCTGTTACTTTCAAACGCCCCACCAATTAATCAGATCCCTCCAAATCAACAAAACCACGCATGAAATATTATCAAAATTATCCCATTGCCCGCAAACATGCCTAAATGCAGAACATGTCTTATTTTGGATACCAGAATCCCGCCCCTCTCTCTCTTACTTTGTAACTTTTTCCCACCAATTCACCACTCGTCATTTGCTTCGAACAAGTTTGTTTCTTTTCTGAAGTGCCATACAGGTATCATCTATTTTATTGGGCAGTGTACCCTACCTATCAAAATTAAATTCAATAACCTCCGAGCCTCATTAAAGAGCCTCAGCGTCATGCTTCATTGTATGCTCCCAATTCCCAAACCCGCCACCGAACACCACATTTCCTTTGATAAATATCATAGTTTAACCATTTAAGCATCCCTCTCACCTTCTAACCCTTGACTGGAACTCAAAACAGTATCGTAGGCTTTTATCTGGTTCATGGAGTGCTGGAGTTACGCCAGCATTAATAATGGACATTAATTTCCATGCTCTCTACATATTTCCATCGGCCCTCTGCTCCCGATTATTATTATTATTCCAAATTATTCCTTCCATATTTGCCCCACTTTTCTATAAATAGCCCCTCCTGTCTCTTCTATATATTTAAAAATATGTATCCATAAATATAGTTTAATGAATATGAAAACATTCCTAAATATACAATAATGATATATATATATACACACACACAATGTTATGCTTATGTAAACATTATATTTAAATTTATTTTTATATAACTGCATGAAATAGCGAATTACCATACGAGGTCTTTTCACTAAGTATCGCGACTTCTGTGTTTCTAAAAAAAATTTCTTTATTCATGAATATCTATTTGTAATTTTTGAAATGATCCCTGTTTGATATTAAAAACTTATGCCAACGTTTTTTCCAATCTACGAAGCACTTCAAAAAATCATTTTTTATCTTGTTTAGCCGCTCTTTCGATGCAATTTTTATATCCTCTATCGTAGCGTAGCGTCGTCCTTTCATGGGCCTCTTTTGTTTAGGTAACAAGAAAAAAATCACTGGGGGCCAGATCTGGGGAATACGGTTACTGCGGCATCATTTTTGTGCTGTTTTTGGCCAAAATGCGGAGCAAATGTAACAATGTGGGAGCAGGGGCGTTATAATGATACAAAAGCCAATATATGTACTTTCACAAATCTGGGTTGGGACTGCTTTGCGTAAATTGCGCATTACTTGCAGGTAATATTCCTTCATTACCGTCTACACTGTGATAAGAAGTCAGAATGCACGACGCCCATGAAATTGAAGGAAAGTCAGCAAAACTTTTATTGTCGACCATATTTGATGCGCTTTCTTCGGTCTTAGCGCTACCATTGCAGCTGCGTATAGCAAGATGATTTAGCTTTAATATCCACGCCATAACCATAGACCCATGAAATGTGAGAGTTTTCACTCTCTGGAGCAAATTTGGGTCGTCGCGGACAACATCAGCAATATTAATGCGTTTTTGTTTTTGGTCGAAATTGAGAAATATGTGTAAGAATTGTAATGTATGCGACCAATGCCATGCCCAAATGATTGGTAAAAATTGAATGCCACGAGCCACCGATAAACTTTGCTTCGGTCCAATGTAGCTTCTTCATATGTTACATTCAATATTTGGAATGCGTTCGTGCAGTTAATTTCGTTTTCCACACAAATTTGATATCTTTGATCCATTTTTCGGAACGGGCAAAAATGGAAGAAACAGCAGAACAGATGTTAACAATTGGCTGAGCATTCAAAATGGTCGAACTTCGAATCGACATGACCGTATTTATCGGAATGATTGATAGATATAAATACCAACATAATGCCATGGAAAATTCGAAAATCAAATATGCATGACCTGCGAAAATTCAATATTCGGAGAACTATTGCCACAGTCAACATTCGGAAGGTGTCCGTGCACTTAATTTCGTATTTCTTAAAGAATTTTATTCTCTTATCCATTTTTCGGAACAGGAAAAAATGTATGAAACAGCAGAACAGATGTTAACAATTGACTGAGCATTCGAAATGGCCGAACTAATCGGAATTATTGATAGATTTAAAAACCCACATAATGCCATGAAACATTCAAAAATCAAATATACGTAACCTACGAAAATTCAATATTCGGAGAACTATTTGAAAAGGCCTTGAAATGTCTCACTACTTCAATTTATAAAGAATTGATATAAGGAGTCTTTCTTCTAAAATATATTCAACCAACGTAGGTCGCTGCACTTACCGATTAAATGGTCAATAAAGCCCTGTACAGAAGCAGCAAACGCATCGACGTCTCTTGTCATCCTTACGCCAACTTCCTTTGCTTCCGGCAATTTATGAGCCTGGATCATCAGAGCAACGCAGACGAAGACGGAGAGAAATAAATAAGTCTTCATCTTATCTTCGTGTTTGTTTCTTCCCTGGTTGGAATGAGGATCTATTTAAGAAATGAAAGTAGGCAGCTTATTAGACGCTAAAATTTAGATTTAAGATATTGATAAGTTAGTGATTTATGAATCACTAATTTTATGTTACATTACGTTATATAGGTAATAAAAAATTGGAATTAATAATTTTAATAAAATCTCTACAAAACCGTCATTAATAATATTTAATGGATTAATATTATTAGGTTATCTACCGGTTAAGGTAGGTTTTTGGATGGACATAATTACTGATTAAATAATTTGTGACCCCTAGTAAAACACAACATCCTACTCTACATCAGGTCCCTCTTCATCTCCGAGTGCTTCCCTCCTCCCTTAATCCCGTCCAATATCCCTATCCTGTTCCTTCCCTTTCCTCATTGGCCTAACATTCTCCCCTCAATTACAGTCTTCAACATCCCGCTGCCGGTCAATACCCCCTTCATCCATTTTTCCTGTCTCCATAGGATTTCTCCCAACAACCCCTCTCTTCGCCCACCATACCAAGTACTTCCTCATTTTTTTTCTTCTCTGCCCATTTCACCTTCTCCATTCTTCTCCACACCCACATTTAAAAAGCCTCCAATCTACGTCTATCCTCTTGCTTCAATGACCGCGTTTCCGCGCCGTAAATAACTACGCTCCGTATCAAAGTTTTTACAAGTGTTTTATTAATACCCTTACTCAACGTCCCTGTCATCAACTCCCTCCTCCTCGTGAAAGCCTCTTTGCCTAGCGCAATTCTTCTCCTTACATCCCTACTGCTTTGACCGTGTTCGTCCAAAACACTTCCCAGATACATGAACTGTTCTACTCTTTAATGTATAAGAACCCGGAATAATAAAGTATTTTCTTGAACCATTGTGTAAGGCACGTCTAAAAGGGGTGTAATTCTTTTTTCGAATGCATGTTTCCGAATTATTGAAAGCTTGCGAAAGTAACGTTTTAAATTTTTGTTCCTCGTTTAAGTGCTACGAAGGACACATTGATTAGCTTCAGGGGTGATGCTGGGGAAGTCTAATATAATGAATAAAGCTACGATCAGCCATTCATTATGCTACAACAGATATTATCAGTTCAGGTTAGATCAGTCTCTTTCGCAGCCCTTTGTCCACTGAATCATCTACATCTAAATCCAGTGAAAACCCCGCAGGTCACCGCAAGAGAATGGCGGAGGGAGTGTTCAGGGCACCATCCCTAATTAAGCAAAAACCCGCATGCCAAAGCCATAAATCATCAAAGAAGAAAACCTGGTAAACATTCATGCAAGATCACTTACCCCCTACTTACACGCAAACGCTCAAACTATTGAATGAAATACTCATGTACAAACCAATATACCTGGTTTCTTTACATTATTTACTTTTGTTTCGACTTGTAAATTGAATTTTTTTTATGGTTCTAGAGTGAATTTGGTTTCATTATGATTTCTAATTGTTCGGTGAAAGAATAAGTATTTGTATCTATCTGTACTGGAATATTTCCCCCTTATTATATCTTTTTGGTCTGATATAAGAATGTATAGTGTTGATTCCTTCAATGCCATCGTTATACCTCCTTGCTCTGAGCCTTTCCAAAAGACTAAGTTTCGCTTCTTCTCCTCGTATATCAAGACTCAGCCTAAATCCCTTAAGAGACCTGTGACACATGCCTTCTTATCATATCAATTTTTAACGAATCTGGCAGATTTTTTCTGGACTTTATGCAATTCTTTTTACGAAGCTTTCTCTTCAGAATCCCAAATACTTGTGGTATATTCCAATTGAAGTCTAACTGGAGCAAAATAACATCCTTTTTTTAACTTTCTTATTACATTTCCCCACCACCCGTTTATTGATGCCGAATTTCTTTAAAGAAGTGGTTCCGCATATTGCCCTGATTTGTGCTCCCCCTGAAAGACTTGCTAATAGAACTACCCCCAAATATTTAACTTGTTTGGCCGTAGTTAGTACCGAACTCTCTATTTCGTAGTTTATATCCTATTCGTCGCTTCCTTTGTTCCAAAATTTCAAAACTGCGCATTTATCTATATTAAGTGTTAATCCCCATTAATTGCACCATTCCGAGATACTTTGTAAGTCTCTAGAGAGTAGCTCGCGATCTAGCTGGCACCTTATTTGAGTCATTAATGTATATTGAGAACAGAAGAGGCCCTATTACGCTTCCTTGGGGGACGCCCGAAGTTACATCTCTATCCGTTGAGCACAACCCATCGATGACTATTATTTCTTTGCTATTTTAAAGGAAGGCTTCAATCAAAGTTATTATTTTCTTATTAATACCTTAGCATTTCAGTTGGTGTAAACACTTATTTGGTGCGACTCAATAAAAGGATTTCTTATATCTAGGAATACTGCATCGAATTTTGTCTTGTTTTCTCCCGATCAGTATATTGTTATTGAAAAATCCTAATTTGATGTCGCAAGATCTGTTCTTCCTAAATCTGTGCTGGTTTTGCTTAGTATTTTCCCACAGTCAAGAAATCTCATTATGTTACCGCAAATAATGTGTTCTAATTTGTTGAAAGATATCAATGTTGAGCACATAGGTGGGTTACAGTTTGTTTTGTACCTAACGCCGCCTTTAAAGATGGGATTTTTATAGGCTAGCTTCCGATTACGATCCTTTTTCTAGTGATTTTAGAAAACTAATTTCTAAAAACGGGGCCTTTCAATTTAATTTTCTAGGACCTATTTCTTCCGGACAAGGTGATTTGTTTGCTTTGATATTACAGAGCAGATGTTCTATTCCTTCCTTGGTCAGTGTTAAACCGCTCATGTGTTGCCCGGGTGGGTTTGCAGCGTTTGGGTCTTTTTTTGTAGACGTCCTGTAAAAACGTGTTTAAAATATTTACCTTGTTCACGATGTCTGCAATAATTTCTCCATTCTCCATCTTTAAAGAATATACAGTCGGACGTTTACCCTGTATTTCCCTAACATAGGACGAGAATGGATTTGTCTTAAGATAGTCGCTCTGAATTTTAGATTTAAAAAAGTGTAGTATTGTGCGCATGAGAATTTTTTGTTTTACTGCGATAATCTTTTAGTTTCTATTTGGATCTATTCACATAAATCACATGTATCGTCATTTTTGAACTCTTTTTGATATATGACGGTAGCCTTCTTTACCTTTTTAATGCCGATCTCATTCCCCGTTGTAGCATCTAGGTTCCTTACTGTCGAATTTAAGTTTGGACGGGAGGTACGTCTTCATTCCTTCGCGTAAAATATGTAAATAATATTTCCACGGTCTCTGCAGGGACTCACCCAAAAGTGGTAGGACTGATTTTCTCTGGCGCGAACGGAGCGGTGGAGCGGGGTCTGCCTGGCAGGGTAAAGTGGAGGGGACTCTTAGAAACAGACCAACACCAACCTCAGTCACCTGCGGGCTGTCGTTGAGTGAGGACAACGTTTTTAGAGAAGCAAGTTTTTTTATCCGCGCCGAAAAACAAAATCAATCTGAATTTAGAGCAACGTTATTCCGTGAAGTTTTGTGCCAAACTCGGGAAGACGGCAACTGAGACCCTCGATATGATCAAGCAGGCTTATGGGGACACTTCCTTAAGCCGTTCCACAGTATTTCAGTGGTACAAGTTGTTTAAAGAGGGTAGGGAGCTCGTTGAAGACGACCATCGCTCCGGACGGCCGTCGACGGCAAGAACCGACACGAATGTGGACGGAGTGAGGACACTGCTGAACACAGACCGACGCTTAACCAGTGAAAAATTTGCAGACCAGTTGGGTCTGTCTGCATCCAACGTCCAACGCATTATTTCACAGGATTTGGCCATACGCAAGGTGTGCGCCAAGATGGTGCCGAAAATTCTGAGTGTCGACCAACAGGCTACGCGTCGTCCTGGCCAAATACGGCGTTGCCACGTTGCCGCACCCGCCCTATTCTCCCGATCTGGCCCCACCAGACTTTTTATTCTTCCCCCTGATGAAAAGACAGCTCAAGGGGCGACGTTTTGACTCGAAAAAGGCCGTCCATGAGGCTTCGACGAGGGTCATCAACGGCATCCCCAAAGAAAATTTCCAGCGGGCGTACGGGGAATAGGAGCAACGTTATACTAAGTGTGTAGCAGCTCAAGGAGCATACTTTGAAGATTATTTAAGTCGATGTAAGTACATCGTCAGTAAAATTCTTGTAAAAAAATCATTCCTACCACTTTTGGGTGCGACCCTGTATGTGTCGGTTGTTTGTCTTGAACTCTGGCAATTCTTTATTTTTAATATTGTAGTAGCCCGTAAAAATTTGCCTTGTTGAATAAATCTCTTTTAAACTTTTCTTTATTCATTTTCACGAATTTAGTTTTTAACTCTATAAAAATAGCCTGATGTTCGCTCATTCCGACCATTATTTCAATATTAGTAACGATTTTGGGCGTAGACGTGGGGAAGATTTCAAGTATGCTGTGACGCCGTGTTGCTGATTTTATAATTCGCACTAAAAAGTGTTTTCCGAATATATGAAGGCGTTCTTTGTATGAATCTCTGTTTTGGTAGATTTTCCCACACAGTACGTGTCCCAGTCAATCGACGTTACATTTGTATCACCAGCGATTATAATAATGCCGTTGCTATGTTTACTGCTGAGAGTGGATATTTGGTCATCGATCTTGTGCAGAGCATCTGTGTTAGAATCTGGGGGTCTATAGAATGAACACACGAATAGACATCGGTCCATGTAGTGCTATATAGTATGTTGCACCTAACACTTTTTATATTATTTTCGTCGGGTTCGAATCGTTTTCTACTAAAATGTGCCTTAACAGCAAATAAATAGTCCCCTCCCCCCCCAAACTATTAGGTCTGTTCCTCCTGTACACCGAGAAACCGCTCGGAAAAATTCACGGTCTGCGATATCTCCCGCGAGCCAACTCTCCGTTTTAACTACTATATATACCCTTGAACTAACAAATACATGTTCAATATTTTGTTGCTAATGCAACGGCACTTTAATGTTTTAACTTTTATTTGGTCGATCGTATTTTTTTAATACGGTTTTATGTATGCTAAGAAAACTGTATTGATACGATTCGTTTTTATACAATTCGTTTTAAAGCAAGTGTTTATTTGTTCAGCTATTTTTGGGATATGAGAGGCATAACTTGATCTAGAGTGAAAAAAGGGCTGGGGATTCTACTTTATTTATCCCATTATATGACCTAAGCTCTCGCTTACCAACTATGCTAAACCCTCGAAACGTGTTTGCGTAACTTACGCGCTACAAACTGCGATGCCTAAGCAGTAAATAGCAGTAGAGAGACATAGTGAGAGGACAGGCCTTAGATCAAAAATGTCAGCTTTGATTTCCCGACAAAATCCCAGCAATCTCTGGTTTAAACGCTCAATTCAGCTCCAAGCGAGCCTTCCACGGTCTATAAGCGGTAAAATACTATAAATACATAATTTAATTGGGACCTTCAACTATGCCTCGACTCGTTGGTGTACCAAAGAATTCAGAAAATCGGTTAAGAGTACGAATTGTCGGAGATCACATTGGAATGGATAAGATGACAGTGGACAGCATGATCACTAATAATTTAGCGACGTAAATGATCTTAAGTTATTAATGGACGATCGAAAGCAGAGTGGAGGGTGTTCTGGCGTTTATCATTTGCAATTGCATCGTGACGATTTCCCAAATGACCCGCAAGTGCCTCCTTAAAAACCAGCTAACTGTTTGATTTTCCCAAAAGTCAAATTCTCCCAATAATCACGTCGTAATGGAACCGATAGTCAAGCCGTCAAAGAAGCTTGAACGCTTAACCTTGAAGACCTTCCGCCTACCAGGGACCCTTCGAGTCGTAACAAACTGCTGACAGACATGTGTTAATGCTCACAGGCAAAATTTCAGTGCATTATTCAATATTTTAGCGATGGATGAAATAAATAATCATCTATAAAATATAGTTCATAACCCTCCCGGTATCGTTACCGTTCACGTATTAGGTCTAACTTAAGGCATTGAATCCTACTAAACGAGAACACCTAAAACCACTGAAGGAAAGCTTAACCTTATTCATTAATTTTACATCATATTTACTAAGAGAACCGTTATTTTGTTTACTTGAAAATCGTTATTTTTATGCTGATAACTTATTTTATGGTAAATAAGCTTAAAATGCTTCCAATGAGATGTTAATAGCTTTTCCTTGTAGGTAATGTGTCATACACCTGTCATATACTCTACAATATAACCCTAAAGAATTTGAATTACAAATTGTTACTCACGTGAAAAAAAGACCAAACGAATGCTATTTAAGAAGGAATTGAATCGACTCACCGCTTTGGTTCCTTGGGGTTGACTGGTTAGTTACTACTAGTAGATCGAGCTATACTTATACCCCTAGGCTGGACAACTATATCGTTGCTTAGGAATGTAATAAATGACCCATGGTGGCTTTTTTCCCATTCCGGTTATTCCAGTTCAAAAATATTTCGTCGCCTTCTATTTTAATTATGAAAAGCCTGAATTGATACTGAGTTTCAAAGTTATCAAGCACCACAATGAAAAAAAGTGACAACAAAAAATATTCAAAAATATTTTAAATCTATTTATCTTTTAGTTTGTTGATAACTCATTGAAGCCCAAGGTAAAATACCAATTATACTTACCATATTTAGGGTCAACTATTTCATGTAGTGGCAGATGATATTAAACGACTGCTCTGAAACCTTAAATGGTGACACGTGACTCCGTCGTGGGAAGCAAATCCGACTACCAGGAACATTGAGGGATATTCGAGGGGAACTGAAATGCTTATTTGAATGGATTATTATTTTGAATCATTTCCTGGCCAGGGTAGCATGAGTTAAGTATTATATTTACTAAATCAAATCAGAAGGTGCATCTTCTGCGGCTAAAAATGTCTCTATTATAAATACCTCCCTTTTTTTCAGGTAATGTATATGAAATATCTCTGAAATTTATATCTGTTCCGCAGCCCTTCATTCCTTTTTAAACCCACTGTACAGAGGTCTTATTTCAGGCTTATGCTTTTTTTTAAAAAAAGGATAGGGGCTGCTGAAGGTGGTTACAGAAGGAAGAATATCAAAAAAGTGATTGTCCATCACATTTTCGTTACTACTACATTAAACTTACTTCGGTATTAAGCATTTCCTGAAATTCACTTCCACAATCAGAAACCGGAAAATCGCCGCCCGTCAGTTCTGTCTATTTGGGAATAATAAGACCTAGTGTCTTTGGGTCTGAACATGTAGTTCAATCATCTTGTGTCGGGAAGGCATTTGGCAACTTCACCGACAAGTTTTTAAAAGTGCATGCAAATTAGTAGAACCATTTATTTCGCAGACATAGTGGCGGAAAGTTGATTTTTTTTCTATCTATAACCGTTAAGTTACTATTGACCGTAGTAAGAAAAAGTCCTTAAATTTGTTAAGTCTGGCATTCATTTTGCGATATTTATAAGCATGATCCAAGCGACCAATTTATGTTTGAGAGCCAATAGTTTGTTTCCCAACAGACTCACAGTCGGGCCTTGGCTCCAGTCAACTATTTTCAGTTCCAAAAAATGAAATTCTCTTGCAAAGCACGTCGCAATGGGACTATAAAATAAGCCGTCCAGGAAGCCTATGCGCGCGCCATTAAGGTCCTTTGGTCTGTCAGGGAGCCTTTGAGTGATAAGAAACCGCTGACAGAAATGTGTATGTGCTCAAAGTGATGAATTCTATGGACTATTTAACGTTTTCATAAGAAATTAATTGACTCTTTTATTCATAAAACATAATACCTATTTTTCCTAGTGCCTTTGTTATTTACGCTTTGGCTAAGATATCACATGGATTCTGATTATATTGAAATCATTTAAAACTCGTAACAGGTTAGCTTTTGCCTTTTCCCTTATCGTTCAACATATTTACGACAGGCAGCCGTAGTAGCTTTACTCCTGCCTCCTCCTTTACTTTAATCCTGACTTTTATATCCAATACCTTATATTAAGATATGTTAGCTTTTCATGTTTTTTATGAAGTGTATTGAAATTGGAGCTTCCCATCGTAGTTAAGCTTTACCTGTATGCTTCTGGCGTATACCCCTGGCGTATATTTACCTAGTAAAGTGTCGTTTTCAAATTGATATGCGAAACAAGACCGACGAATGTTACTTCAAAATTAAGTGGATGGACTCAACTCTTTCTAGTCTTGCTGTCTCTATTGTTGGTTAGAGATGTATATTAATGGACTGTATTAAGTTTTTCCTCCGGATATTCCAGTTCAAAAATGTGGTCTTTTTTTATTAACAACATGGCAACCGTGATTTGATGCAGAGTTTTTAAGCAATCAATCACCCTTGAAGTGACGGCAAAAATTATTCAAAAATTCTTGACATATCCTTATCACATATCATGTTTAAAATTAATTGAGTTTAAAGAGAAAATACCAAATTAATTCTATTAGGCAGGTTACAATTTTTCTTTTGGTGGCAGAGGAATCGAAAAACTGTTGAGTAGCTCATATTTTTCTACCGGACGCCCTCGGGGGAAGTGAATTCGGGAACTAGGGCCATTAAGGAATAATGGAGAGAAACAGGGAAGTTCATTTGAAATAATTATTATTTGAAATCATTTTCTGGCCAGATTTCAATGATTTGAGTATTATATTTACCAAGTTAAATCAGAAGGTGCATCATCTGAGGTTAAAACGAATGAAGAGCTCACATCTTGCAAGTCATTCCTTGGAATTTTTTTTTTCCTAAGCTATTTGGGAATTTACAGTAGAATTGCAGAATTTTTATTGTTGGAATGTTTAGTGAAATTCTTTTTGAATAATTTAGTCCACGTAGGAGAGCGTGAATAAACTTTATAAATTTTATAAGAGAACTGATATCCTATTAATTTACTTTTCACTTATATGAAGCTTTGAGGTATATGGAACTTTTTACCTCAATTACTTAGTCGTTATTCTCCTTCTGAGATTTATGGAATATAATTAGTCTTATAGAAATTAGTCTTATATGAATATCTTTCCCACTGTTAAAAAAACCCCTCGTATAAATATATGCTTAGCGATTTTTAGACATGTTTGGACAGTTTAATACAAATACAACTATATTTCGAAAATATGTTGATGGGTAAAGAATGCCTTTTACGATTGCAATTTACCATATTAACTTTGTTAAATATTATATAAAAAACAATAAAAAATATTTATTTGAAAATCCAACGACAGCGACTTCAATAAATTTAATTAGAATTTTAGATAAAAAAGCCCTTTTATTTTTAAAACTAGTGTTTTTTTCAGGCGAAGTCTTTGAAATCATCTCTAAAAATATAATTTATTTATATACCCCTCATTCTATTAAAAAACCTTGTTCAGGGGTGTTACCGCTGGCTAATGCTATTTATTTAAAGACTAAGAGGAGAGAGCCTGAGTTTTTAACGTTCATGGAAACAGTAAAGTGGATGCGCAATAATTCTTTTGGTAATGGAATGATTGAGGTGGTTACAGAAGGAATAATATTGGAAGAGCGATTTTCATTCACAGTATCCTTGCCAGAATATGCGTACATTGTATGAGCCGTCATATTGTAGATGTAAAATGGGCTTCAAATGTAATACGCGCAGGTTTTTCCTGGTCTGGGTTTATGTTCTACACTATGTAATTTAAGTTTTTTTCAATTTCCACTATCAAAGTTTTCCAAAGATTTTATAAAACTCGTCTAGAGGAAATATTATGATCGAAAAGAGGAAGTTTGACGAAGAACGGGAGATTTGAAGGTCGTGCTTGGAACTGGATGGTGAAGAAGAATTAGTTTTGAACACATGTTGAGGTATATCTGTCATTTAAAAAATGTAATATAAAGAAAAATCAAAGGGAAAGCACCTCGAGATACGGGAGGCAAAGGGGATTACGGCGAATATAAAAGGACGGGAGACTGAAAAGTTCTCAGACGACAAAGTAGTTGCCTTTTATTAGAGAGGAAAGAATAATAACAGCCAAATATTGACAGGGTTTAAATACTGTTCATGTTAAACGACTGTTTATCGTTAATTACCTGTTTTAATGATATGATGTGACGGTTTTAATTAATTGAAAACACGCTAGACGGAGGAGCAACATTAGAGTTTCTGGAGTTCACCCTCTGGTTTAGGGGAGTTAATATTTTTATGAGCGAAATATAGGACTATGGTCGTTAAAAATTTATCGAATTACAGTATAATGAGGGTTAAGATTTTTTTCATTGGAATAAGATTATTATAATACATAAATGACATGAAAAATAGTCAATCAATCATGTCTCGTTATCCGACCCCACGCGTGCCCTCCTCCGCTTCCCTCTCGTTCCTCTCACTCCTCCTGTTTATCTGCTTTTTTCGGAACAACATGGCAAAAGACCAATTTATCATGGAGATAAAAGCCCAATTTTCAATTCTTTTTCACTGTCTCCGCCTAATTTACCTACTACTCCTCCAGGAACGATATTTTGTACTCGATATACTATAAATTCCGACACTGATATCTCTCTTTACAGCAACCTGCTTCTCAACTCAGCTCAATTCAAGTCCGCCAAAGAGACTGAATATCCATTTAATGCAACGTTACCAATTTATCCCAGGTACTTTATTATAACAACATAAAACCCTCTTCACTCTAATCCATGCCGGCTGCGTTCCAAGAGTAATGCAATTGAACATACCGCGTCGCTTTGTAAAATCAGATTAGGCTCAAATCACTTGAAATAGGTGGCGGAGACTCTTAACTTTGCCGCTAAGTTAAACTCAGTGCCCTCCAAGCTGTGGAAGCACCAGGGACGTCAGTTATTGTAACCCTCTGCGCGCTGGCCGTGTCACCAATGACCAACCGAGCGGAAATTTCAAGTGAACTTATGCAACGAACGCATGGAAAATGAACCTGATTATTTGGGCTACGTAATCACTGGCGATGTAACCTCATGTATTGAATACGAACCAGAAATAAAACGCCTAAGAAACCCGTTTTTAACTCAAACAAGAGATCTAATCAGCCGAGACGAAGACCTTGCAAGAGATATCCGAAGACGCCTTCCAGGGCGCGTCTGGAAACTGGTACTGGAAAAAATGTGCATAGGCCCTAAGGCTTTCCTCTGAAGAATTTTAATTGTTTTGCAAAAAATTGTTTATTAATTTACTTGAAAAAAATACAAGTATACTCTTGGGACCCACCCTGTGGACTGGCCTAATGACTCTGAGTAATTTTTTCATATTTAAATTAGTCTTTTATGTAAAAATATTATTTTTGATTTACCTCTAAATATTACAGAGCAGCTTCCTCAACGCCGTTCTGAGGTTTTATTGCCTTTCACGCAAACTTCTCGATTTCAAAAATTCCGACTTTTTAGTTTTTAGTCTTCTCTCGTTAAATATCCACTGGTTTAAACAGTCGTAGCTCATTTAAATTTCATCAAATGGAAAATGCATTTTATGAACGTCAAATATATTTTAGAGAGTCGTTTTTTTTATATTTTCGCGGCCTCATTATCTCTTTGCATCTGTTGTCATAAATTCCTTTTATTGTTTGCAGTTTGAGGGATACTTAAAAAAAACCGATAAATGGAGCTCTGTTTTTAGTATTCCTTGTAACTTATATCCGACCGGTAAGGTGGAGGACAGGAGTAAAAACGTACCTTAAAGACTAATTTTGACACCAATGTTTTTACCCCTATTTTGTTAAAAGTGTAACTTTGATCCAACTACTTTCGTGGAAAAAATTAACAGAACATAGAGAAATGAAATTCAACAATAAAATGATCAATCAAACATTTAAACTTTAGTAAAATTTCCTGCCAACTACCTGGGACTCACATATCTTTAATATTTCTTTTGTTGTGGCTATTTACCGTGCAAATGCTGGTAAATAACGGGCAACAAAAACAAGAATAAAGAACGCCTAATGCAAACGAGTGTTTTAAATGCCTGCAAAAGGATTTTATAGCATACAACTGATATATTTCAATGTAGAGACATTGAAAAAAGAACTTAAACCTATATACTACGCATAAGACCTTTTTACAAATTATATATTTGCTTGCCAGAAGCACCGAAAATAAATATATTTTGTCTACAATGCAATGAAATTGTGTCAGCAACGTTCTTTTTTACTAGAAAAAAGGTGCGCACTTTTTCTTGAATTTCTATATTGATAAATAAAAGTCGTTGTTGAATATAGTTAAACACAAGAGAAGATAATAGCGACTAGGATGTGTCTTCATGTACCTTTTGGTGCATAGCAATTTGTTCTAAAATCAATGGATGAAACATTGGAATATGAAACATTTAATTTTGTGGTTTTTATTAATTAATTTATTTTATTAAAATGTATTATATTCAATTTATTTTTTTCAATTATTTTATTTCAATTTTTTATTCATTGAATAATGTTGTATTTTTTTTTAATTTTCATGATCGTGCATTTAATACATATTCCTTATTTTTAAATTCGCATTCATACACATATGTCGATTCTTAAAGATCGTGTATATATATATATATATATATATATATATATATATATATATATATATATATATATATATATTTATATCTCTATTCTCTTGTGATTTGTAAAATGTGCAAATTATAATAATAAGTTATCGACCGGGAAATGACGTTTACGTTTGGACGCAGCTATCAAAATAGTATCTTGTGTTTCTTAAAATAAAAAAACAAAGAATCCGATTCCACGAGACGCCACTCTTCATCTGCATAAACTTTTGTCCTCACTATAAGCCTTCCATGATCCCCACGTATACTACCCATGCCACTTCCTCGTTTACCCACACCAATATTCTTTCCTATATCGCAGTCTTCAAAATCCCACTTACAATCAATCTATCCTTCATATATTTTTCCTATTTTCCACTTTCTCGTTATTTTGATTTCTGTCCCCTACACACTGTCCATTTTTCCCCTCACAGACATTTCAAAAGTCTCCAAGACAGTGGGACCATTTGCATCACAAAAACCTACAAAATACCTAACCGGTGTCAGCTGCTCCAGTTGTGACCCCTCCTAGTTAATTTTAAGCATAGCCTTAACTCTCAGGAAAATCTCTTTACCATTGTTTCATTTATAATGACTCCCATCGGGTTTTCCCGTCATAGTTCCGAAGGAGAATCATGGTTATGTGGCTTGGAGTCGAGTGGTAGGCGTAAATCAGAGAATTTAGCGATCATGTACGGACATAGATACTTCCTTCGTCAACCTAAAGCCAAACCTCCGATTGTACAGGACTCCCATGGACCGATCAATTGTCCATTGCACGGCGGAGACATAGAGTAAAGTACCTTTTTTTTAGGATTGAGGCTAAATTACTTAGTGGGTCCCTAATATTTGGGACTGGTGCAAATAAAACCATTGATTACCATATAAAAAAACCGAGCAAAAATAGCATTAATACATCCGTAATTATGGGTGTCAATGATCCATCGTAAAATAACCCATCTATCTTTCTACTAAAAATCAGAAGCCTAAAAAATAAAAGAGCGGACGCCGAGCATATCATTCAAAGTTCTCTCAGGAAACAAGCAAATAATCTGACCTTCGGAAATCACGGATTTCACTTACTTTGGCTTTCAGTCTTCCTTAAAACTCCCTCCCTTGACCTCAGTTGAATGAGCCGCCACCTGTGCGTCAGTCTGTTCGGACAAAATAGGTCCTACTATTTGTGGGACAGAATTACTTGTCTGTTCAGCTTTTTCTACATTCGGTAGAAGAATGGCAAGCTTGGTCATTCATCATGTTTCATGTTTTTGGCGTACGTCACGTTGTATTTATTCATTTAATTGTAAATGATAGTTTTAGCTGTGCGTATTGTAATTAGTGTAGTTCAGTTGGTTATCCACGTTTTTGATACACTTTCAACATCTACTATTCTCAAATACTTTTCATGGCTTTGCTAATCAAGATAAAATATCACCCTAACATTTTGGTACAGAAATAGTATTCAAATCTGTGTACTTCACCATGAATTATGCCGTTTTTTAATGAAATATAAAATGAATAAGCATTTCAACTATTGAGCTATCCTGGGATTATGTATTGAGATACGGAGATGAAGGTGTATATCTTGCGTATAAAATTTTCCATGAAAAATAAGGGAATATTCAATTGTTTAGCGAAACGCCGTTTCCATTTATTAAGTCCCAACGCGTTTAAAAAAGGTAAAAGGTAAAGGTAAAAGGTGAAAAGGTGAAAGGTAAAAGGTAAAGTTAAAAAAATGTAAAAGGTTAAAAGGTAAAACGGCAATCAAATGTCTTCAGAATTTAAATACGAATTTCCAATTATTTTATAAAATCCTTTTTATGTGTGTTTTCTGTAAGTTTTGCCTTTCCATGATTCAATATCAAAATATAAAATTGACCATTTTCTTTAACACACATCCTAAATTAGTGTAGATCAACGTGTAGCTTTTTGTGCTAGGAAATAAGGTTCTTGAATCCGTTATATTTTCTCATTGATGAAATTTTAATTTTAATTCCAAATTGTTTTCTTGGTCTTCCATTTAAAAAAATATCAAATATAATGTCTTTTGATTAAAAATTAATATCTGTTTCTTATTAAAGAAAAGATCTGGTTTACCATTAATACGATGATATATATTGATGTGAATCCCACAATTGGCGTCTCCTATTTCAAAATACTATACATTTTACTGCTTTCTCGGTCATCTTTTGAGTTCAATCCGATGTCCTACACTTATTCCAAAACTTCATCAGAAATTAATCTATGATTTAATTCTGCCAACTAAAAAATATTCAGGAATTCATGTTTTGATCCTTTTCAAATTTGTTCTAATATTTTTCAAAGTCTGATATCACTTCCAAGGATGTTTATTCAATCGGAATTCGTGCAAACACTTATTCGGCGACCCCTGCCCAAAAAAGCAGTCAGTCTTTCAAGATTGTCTTCACATTAATAGGTCAAAGTTCTTCAGCATCTTTTCCACTGCAAACTACTTGTACTATTCTGAAATTTCCGACCCTATCATGACGGTATCACCATAAGTCGCCGTGAGCATGTTTAGTCACTCTTTCCGGGTTTCGCGAGAAACCATTCGAAATTTGATGACCAAGCAATGATCCAATAACCAACTAAAAACAGAATATAACGGGGCAGCATGTTTAGCGCCTCTTTTCGATTTCGGTGAGAAACCAAAGTTACTCCTTGGAACATAAATGCTGTATTATAATAGAAATTATTGACGCTTAAACAAAGCTTCAGGAAAAGGTAGACATTGAATTATTTAGTTTAATAATTTGTGCTAATAGCTATACACGATTGGCATACGTCTTTAGGCACCGTTTTCTATAACTTCTTTCCGCAAATAATTATAAAATGGAATCATTTACTGATCCAATTAAATAATTTTTGTTTTAACTTATATGGAACAAATATTCTACTGAGAACGATTTAGTTTTTCAAAATTAAATTTTATTTATTCTCTATTGATTTTTTTACAATTTTTCCAAATTTACCCGTTGATAAGAAATTGGATTTGAAACTTAAAGTACTGTTCAGTGTGTTATCAAAGCCAATTAAATATTTTTCTTTCAAATAATTGTTCTGATATTTATTTAAAATCATAAAAGGTTGCCCAATCAATACGACAATGTGGCACTTAAAGGTCTTTTGGTTTTTTTCCATTTTGCTGGTCGTTAGTGAAGCGACGGACTACTTATCAACTCGGACAATCAACATGTGATTTTAAACATCTTCCAATTGTTTTGGACTGGAATATCCGGTGGAGAAACCTGACCGACTCCATATACATACATTGGTCAACAACGATATGATTACCTTCACTTGGGGTATTTCTATAGTTCTATCAACCATTGGGAAATAACCAATTATACTCAAGGATCCTACGAGGTAAAATTGTTATGATAAGAATACAGGTGTGACAGGTCTATTATGGGATTTAGGCTGGGAACCACTTAAAGCGCGGAGAGAACAAGCGAGGCTTACACTTTTAGAAAGGTTCAGAACAAACGAGTTTAACTATGACGCTGAAGGAATTATAATGGCCCCACACTACTTCGGTAGATCAGACCACAAAGATAAAATAAGGGAGATATATTCCAGTACAGATAGATACAAATACCCATTCTTTCCCCGAACAATCAGAAATCATAATAGTAAGAAACCAAAGTCACTTTAGAAATATTAAAAACATTGAATTTACAAGTCGGAACAAAATTAAACATTGCAAAGATGTCAGGTATACTTTCATGTGCATGTTAGGTGGTAGTTTGAGTGTTTTGTATGTGTGGGGTTTAAGTGTTCTTGCATGAATGTATGCCATGTTTTTTGTGAATGCATGAATTTGTGGTTTTTGCATGCGGTTTTTTTTCCTTTCCCAAATTACGGGTGGTGTCCCAACCCCCCCTGCCACACACCCTTGCGGCGGCTTGCTAGGTATTAAGTAGATGTAGATGAAGATTTCTCTAAAATAATCCAATTCAAATGTAATGCATGTTATCTACTTAGGTCCGATACCTAAAATACCAATATTTGTATTTTTTTAATGTCAAATTTTGTATTAACTGAGAAAGTAAATTACTAACGATTAGGTATTTATGGAGCAGAATCAATATTCTTAGCAGCTAGATTTGCACTTAGCTTGAAGAACGTAATGTTAGCACTTGAAGAAAGTAATGATGAAATCAGAATTTTGATCATCGAAAGATGCAGTTGAATTTATTACGTCAATGACCTACGTACGTATCTGATCAAAGGTGGTTGAACAAAACACTGCAACAAATCTGTCTGGTTTGATGCTTCCTGCAGTTTTCCTGAATATTGTTATACCCAAAAACGAAAGATCACTCAGGATTTTGAAAAGAAATACGTGTCAAGAAACTAAACTAATGAACAGCGTTTATTCAGCTGAATGATGGAAAAATTCACGATTACGAATTCACCAGCACGCTACCTACCAGGAAGGGCACAATATTATTTCCGAATTTTTTAGTTTTTTTCCCTATTTTAACTGCAATAAAATCAATTTTGGCAGCTTAAAAAAATCGTTTTTTTCATTTCCAATTTTTCTAGTATCAGTACCAGAGCATTCCTGTCACCTTCCTGGTAGCTTCAGAATAACTTCTCTATGGCAACTTAATTTGCAAGGGATGCTGAGGATAGGTCATTAACTTGGCGAGCGTGGACGTAATCTGGTGACGTAAATATTTTGGCAGCCCTTGTGCTTCGAATGGTGTTTCGAAAGTTTTCTTCTCCCTTTCAATATTGGCACAAAGGCAGGGTCGAGTTCTCTGCGCGCGTCTTCCCGTTTCTCCCGAGCCCATCAAACGGTCGCAGGCCCATCCCCTCGTCCGCCATCATTTCCAGTTGTGGTGGGCCCAACGCACCTGCGTTATTCCCTGCAACTGCCTCGTGGCCGCGGGAGAGAGACGCCTGCTTGACAGACGGATTGGGCCGGGCGAGGGCAAAACGACACCCTCGCTGACTATTAGCAATAGATATCGCGGCATTAGATACATTCATTTTGCACTCAAGTCAACACTCTCTAAACCCCAACTGTGCCCAGAGGCGCGCAAGGTCTGTCTCAAAATTAGTAGAACTGACTTCATTAAAAAATATATATAGCCAGTATTGATAAATTCACTCAAAAGTCTTCGAAGTAGGACCCTTGTGCGTCCATAGACCACCGCCAGTGGGTTTTCCACGCCTCGTGCTCCTTCTGGAAGACGGCACCCTGAAAGCTACTAAGCTCCCTCGTCACGGCCTGTTTTAACGCTTACACCGAGCCGTGGTGACGTCCTTTCAGCACGGGTTTGAGGCGGGAGAAGATGATTTGCGTTAATATTTGAGGTCGAAGGGCGTCCTGAACGTTATGCGTCTTCAACATCCTCTCCACCCTCCCGAAACAACTGGTGCTACCCTAAAGCACCCGATCTGCCCATTGCATTATCACCATAAACTGCCCTGAGCATGTCATGAGTGTTTTCCTAGTTTTTCCCAGTTTCAAGCAAAATTTGATGGCGTAGCGTTGTTTCAATGACCGGTTCATGGCAGAGAAATTAACGAGATCACGTTACAGAGGTTTCGCAAACGAACGATCCGCACTCCGCAAAGGCTGGAAGCCAACGGCCACCGGCCTCCAATCTTTCCTGAGAGTCCCTCACTCGAACCCAGCCAGAGAAATCGCCGCCCGTCCTTCCGTTTATCTAGGAAAAAATAAGTCATACTACTTTTAGGACAGACCTTGTAAATAAACATTTAAATTCTTGCCACGATTGAACGATGAATCTTTAATTCGCCTCCAGATTCGACGGTTGTGCTGGTATACATCGCATGGTAATAACAAGAGGAAACATAATTATAAACACAACGTAACAACTGGGGATCGAGATGGTGCGGGGGCTAACGTACTGTCTTTCCACCCAGAGAGCCCGGGTTCAAATCCCGGCGGTGTTGAATATTTTTCAGAGGTATCTCGATCCCTACTTGAGGTGCTTTGTGGAGGGCACTTTGAGTGAGTACGCCGTCCGTCGGATGGGACGTTAAGCTGTTGACCCCTTGGCGCCTTTCGTTAAGAGTAGGCTAATGCCGACGCCGGGTTTATCTCCACCCTTCATCCTTTCCTGTCCATCCCCTATGGCGCAAATGACCTCAGCAGTCAGTCGCCTCCCCTCAATACTACTACTACTACGTAACAACTTACATCAGCATTAAGGCTTCCATGATTTTCGATTTTCGCATTTTTCCAAGAGTATAGCCATGGTATTGGTATTGACTTGGGTGGGCCTGGCAGGACGGAACCATGGTTCAGTGGAAGCGTAAGAACAGGCCGGTATGACGGAGGTCAGTAGTATTTGGGGCGCCTCCTTCCAGGAGGCGTACGAGGCGTGGGAAACCCGCTGGCTCAGCGGCGTGGAGACGCACAAGGGCGCTACTTCGAAGACTTTTGAGTGAATTTATCAATTCTGGCAATAAATGTTTTTTAATCGATTCAGTCCTACTGCTTTTGGGACACGCCTTGCATTATTCTGAAAACGGATGGTAGAAGAGTCATTCGTTGAGATAATTATGATTTTTATGAAATTAATACATGTTGATTATATAGTATTCATTTGTAGAATTAACATAAGTTTCGGAATTTCTGCACTGTAGCTAGTTTTTAAAGAGGACTTTCTTGCTTTTCCTCATAATTGCTGTATAGAATGTCTGAAATTTGAAGCCGTTGCTTTCTTTTTCTTTTTGGCTGACATTTCTTTTCCTCTCCTTTATACTCTTAATTTAGCAGTATCACTCCGAAGACTGGTTGACTGCACTCCTTCACTTTTTCCTTTTCAAATGCTAACACCTTTCTGCCGTGATGGCTTTTTTAAATCACGCGTCCTCCTTTATTCGGCCCGCGACCCCTCTTAGTCGGCCGCCTCCCGCAGCTCCCCCGCTCCTTCCTCTTCCTATTACGTCCCCGAAAAAGACAATTTAAATGGAAGTGTCCTCAATTCATTTCCTCCTTTTCCGTGTAGTCCTCTATATGGTCTTCTCCCCCTTCTACTGCATTTCTCTATGCTTCCTCGTTGCTCAACTGATCCCGCAATCTAATCATTAGAATCCGCTTCCAGTCCAAGTTTTCGAAGGATTCTATTATGATCTACGCGGATAATCCAGAGAGTAACCTCCGTTTTCGAGTGACGTGAGAATTATTGGAGAGGGCCGAATGGTCGCTGCATTGACGCGCAGACAGTAGGTCAGTACGCCTCCAACTACAGCAGTGGTTGGAAGGTCTCGCCTCTTGTCTTTTGTTTACAGCAGCGTGTCAAAATGAGCAACACGATCGTGATTCCCGCCAAATGGTCTGTCCAGAAAGTGACCTCCTTCGCACAAGATGCGAAGTAACCTAACTTTTCAGTCGTGTTTCCATGCAACAGAGTCCAAGTAACGATTTTCACGAACTTTTTCATCAATTTCCAGGTGCAGTTCATTGTTCACCACAGGCCATCGTGGATATTTTGATTCAACATTGACGCTCTCAACTCTTGCTGTCACTCATCATATATGGCTCGTACAGAGCAATGATTTCCCAATGATGAATAACAGTAGTTTTGAAGTATTTTTAATCAGTAAAAACCTGATCACGGAGCGAACTCTACGTTTGGCGGGATTTTCAATTGTACTGTTCATTTTGACCCGCCATTTTAAACAAACGACAAGCGGTAATGCGACCTTCCACCGACCACTGCAGATCGAGGCGTACTAAACTACTGCTTGCGTCAATACAGCGACCAATCGGATCCCACCACGTATCCTCACGCTACACGAACACGGAGGTTACTCTCTGGATTACCCTCGTATTTTAATAACGGTCGATTTCTTCATTTATTGAATTTAATTTCAGCAGTACAAGAACACTATTATTTAATTTTCTACTACTGCAAAAGTATTCAAGTACACACCGACTGCAACGATTGTGAAATATTTCCAATCAATTGAATTGAAGCTGTATGAATAGAAATCTGAATATTATGACTTTACTTGTTAAATTTGAAATTTAATACTTTGTTTTTCTCGTAACCAATCTCCTGTTGTAACTCCGGAAAATAAATAACTCTATCGATAACAAAAAAGTTGCAAAACATTCATTTAGAACGTTGTTAATTAAGAAAATGGACTTCTTGTATGATCATTACAATGAATGCATTGGTGAATACTTTAAATTTAGTCCGATAGGGGAGCTTTTAAACTAGTGTTATTGCTTTTCTTTAAGTGTGTCAACTGCTGAGGTTGATACGTTTAAGTAAGCCGAGCCTGCCTAATTATTTACTCTACGTCATTACCCGATCACACTGCATCAGACCAGAGAATATAAAAAGACACGCCGTCACCGAATGTAGGACGGTAACTTATTCGAAAATATATTAAGCTAACAATGATGCTTGTGAAGTACTTTTTTTACTTTCTTTATTCTCGGGACCCTTTCTCCATATTCCCTGATTTAAAAATATTTCGCCAAAATTTGGCGCTAAAAAATATTACTTAAAACTAGGGAGGTGCGTGTGAACTAAAATAAATTGGGACGTAAATTATTTTTAATTATTTAAGAATTTAGTATCCTCAATTTTTGCAAAGTTTCGTATTCTGTTTTTTTCTTTATAATTGTGAGGCATCTTCGGCAAATTTCTGAATGAAGGAATCGCTGGCAAGTGCCCCATTCGAAATTTGATGCCTTATTATTACAACCTCATTTCTTTAAGCAAGGTTCGTCTTAATTGGAAGAGGACCACCACCATCTTCAAGTCGAAAAAAAATTATTTCTACACAACAAAATTAATTTCATTGTAAAGAAGACTCGACGAATGTAGTGTTGTACCTGAGGCTTTGGGTCATAAACCTTTCGCCACTCAAGCAAAGAGGAATACTCGTAAAATAAGGGGAAGAGAAGGTGGAGGGGTGTCTACGAGAGAGTTTGCTCAGTGAAAAGTCGTAAGCAAAATCCATCAATTCGACTCCGAGAAGTTGAAGTCCTTATTTTCCGATCCTGAATGATATTCCATTGCTCTCGGCTAAACTTTGTGGAAATTCGTGTTTATTAAATGAAGAATGCAATGTACGTATCTTTCCACTGTCCTTTATTCACGTAAAACTATTCCTTGTACCTGATGATGACGCTTGAGTGTTGAAACTAGTTGTATTTGAATAAAAAAACAGTGGAAAGATACATTTTATTCTTCATTTAATAATACTGAATGATATTTAAAAGTTAGTACATGAAATAATAAGGTAAAAGGTCAGAGGTTAGCAATGTTTGGCTTTGCTGCTTCATCATTACTTTTATGCCATTCTCCATCGAATGAAGATGAGTCCTCTGGAATTTTTCATTCTACCTTGGGCTAAGGAGTTTGGAAGCACCTCCCTAGGCATTCATCTTTAGTCTCGTGAGAATCCATTGTATCTGCGAACAGAGTATATGGAGTTCGGATGGCTTTAATGATTCCGGAAGTGAGAACGTGGAGGATACACACAGATTCCAATGGTCTTATAAGCATACGTAGGTAGATCTTTTTAACTTCCAATTATTCAAGTGAAATGGAAACGTTTGTCTTACGCTGTCCTTCTGAGGCAGTGCTGATGATTTGAGAGGCTGTCTACTTCTTTTCAAAGGATATATGTTTATAATATTTAAAGAACGTTGAGTTAAATGTAGAAGGTGTTAAGGAGACTCTTCTCAATGACTCAACTGTCTTATTTTTAACGTGGCAGTATTCAAAACAAAATAAAACTGTTTCAGGTGTAATTTGGTGGAAAATCTTCCTCTTGAAATTGAAAAACAACTAACTTGGCATTCCCACATATGATTTTTTTTTATTTACGACCTAGGATTCGTTATGGTTAATTATACACACACACACATATTATATATATATATATGTATATATATATATATATATATATATACATACATACATACATACACACACACACACACACACACACACACACACACACGAGGGTGGTCTGAAAAGTTTCCGACCTCAGAAAATTTCAGAAAAAATGTCTTGCAGCTTTGTTAGGCCGGGAACTTTTCAGACTACCCTATATACACACACACATATATATATATATAATATATATAATATATATATATGTATATATGTAAATATATATGTATGGTATATATTGTAGGTACCTGAAGACGTTATACCATAGCAAAACTTATGTCGTAAGTAAAAAAAATTTGGAAAACTCAAGTTAGTTATTTTTCAATTTCAAGAGGAAGAATTAGATAAAATTCGAAGCCTTGAAAATAAAAAAGTAAATTTCTTGTTAAAGCATTTATTTAAAGTAATAAAAACATATTCCCTGCTCAAATAATAACTTGATTATCATTTAGTTGGAGATTCGACAGTTTTTTCTTCACCCCTGAATCATACAAGACTCTCATCAATCCCATTTATCGCTGTTTTACTCAGAAGAATTTCCCTAATTTCCTGGGCATAATGCTCTTATTATGCTCGCCAGGAGAAAATCCTCTTGGCCAATGAGATTTTGACCATTTTACTTTGGATTCAAGAGTCACAAATAAAATATAGAAATTTTCCTGCTGATCAAGGAATTTAATGACCTTGGCATAAGATGCCCCGATATTTTCACAAGGCAGGCTTAAGTATTCAGCGTGAGTGAATGTGCTGGCATGAGTGGCATTGAGGAATGAGAGGCATTGAGTCGGAATACATCTCGGAGCAGAAATGATCGACGCATGTGATCCACCCTCACGACTGGCACCCTCCCTTCCTGCATATTTCTTCATCAAGCTTTTGCGCCGCCAATTCTATGATTGTGTTGCGAAAAGGAATTGAGTTTCGTTTTCAAAGGTTCTCCTCTTCGTGATACGCATCTCTCGTTTTTGGACAAGGAAACCAAACATTTTCGAGGGTGGCGATGCCCAGTTTCGCTTCGGCATCTCCTACTCTGCAAGGAAAAAATATTCAAACATCATCTCGACATTTCCTTCTTCTTCTTCTGGGTCAGGTATATAATTTTCCTTTGAGATTTCTTCATTCTAAATCGAATGCCTCGTGGTACTTATAAAAGATAGTCTTTATTGCCAAGGCATGCTGACATTTTCGTTTTCACTATGAATTTCCGTGATTTCTTTTCCAATTTCTTATCAATGGTGCCCTATCAAATTCAAATGGGAATTTCTAAAAATTTTCCAAGCCTTTTAAATGTGCCGATTAAGTACCGTCCCTCTCATGAGGGGAAATAGCATTATTTGAACGTTAATTGCTTTTCTAAAACGAACGTCCTTTCCGATTTATAAAGCTGCTCTCAGTATGAAGTGGCTAATTTTACTTGGAGGCTCCCAGTGTTACGGTCAGTCCACCGAGCTTTATGTAAGACGGCAGGCTGAAAACTAATGCACACGTGGCTGTTGACCACAAACAAAATGATCTTCAGAAACACTCCTGTGGCATGTGGAAATAGCATTCCTCCTGTGCACGCATGCGCATGTTTGAGATCGTTACATTCATCCAGTGTACGATATTTTGAGAAGCGGAAGAATGGAGACGTGTTCTGGTGCTATGTCAACGCGAGTTAAAAAGCGTACCATTATCGAATTTTTGCCATCGCCTCATCCTCTGAGGTGCTTCTATTGTCGTAAGCTCAAAATATTCTGGTTGAAGACACGAACTCCGCGGAGTATTGTTTTTATAACTCATAAATGTTCATCCTGCGGAACATGATTAAATAGGACAGAAGACTGGCCACATAACATAAAAGATAAATGTTGCGATATGTTTGCGAAATAGTAGTTCCAACTACCCATTTAAACCGCTTGCGTATTACTATTAATGACGAAAAGATAGTGATCTAATATGTAGCACTTATTTAAATAACGACAAAAAATATATAAACTCACTTTTTAAATATTTCTAATGGCTCTTTGTAGGAAACATATCGAGTTTTCTCGTGGCATGACTCGAGTTTTTCTTAAAGGCTTCGTATTCCCCGATTTACACCGAAAGGAACGCCAAATAAGTATTAAGGATTGTTTTTTAAGTGTATGAGGGTAGGCTGAAACGTAATGCACACATACTTGTAGACCACAAACGAAAAAAAGCAAAATTGAGCAAAGAGTACATTAAATTACAATTCTTAAGTTTCAAATCGTACTTCAATGCAATAATTTCAAAGTGTAAAAATCAATCGCCTTGACTGGGATTCGAACCCAGATCCCTCAATATCCTGTCGAGTGCGTTAGCCAATTAAGCTACCGAGGCGTCATTTAACACTCTGGAATTTTAGTTGAAATGCACATTAGCGGATGACTCCGTTAAAAGTTACTGTTGCGGCATCTCCCGCAGTTTCTTTGGAATTCAAATCGTACATTTATTTTCAACACACTAGTCACCGTTAAGGATAACACATTTCTCCCAACGTGTAACTAGTTTGTTTACTCCGTCACTGAAAAACTCTTCCGACTTTTCTAGAATGTTCATCAACAATTCTGTTGTGTTTCATCAACAATTATGACATGGCACTGGAACACGCCTCCAAACTTCCGCTTCTCAAAATACACTGGATGAATTTAACGACCTCAGAACTCGCATGCGTATTGAGGGGAAATGTTACTTCCACATACCACCAGGAGTGCTTCTGAAGGTAATTTTGTTTGTGGCTTACAAGTATGTTTGCATTAGTTTTCAGCCTACCCTCGTACATATTTTAAAAAGTAATTTTGCCCAAAATATATTTACAATGATATTATTATAATATATTCTAATTGATGACACCGAAAGTGGAAGTTTTCGTCTTTTTCCTTGAAATGAAAATTCAATCCCAATTCCTGAAGAGACGAGGGTCGGCGCGAAATCCGCGGCAGTCGACTCGTGTGCCCGTTCTCAAAATCTTTTGGGGAAAAGTGAGGGTATCCCGATTTGGGTGATATGGACCCGTGCTCGTCGTTTCTACGATCGAAGGCGTGCGCACTTGAAACTGTTATTCCGTGAGCTTAAAATGCCAGTGTGGAGAAGGAGCAGACAATACGGAAATAGTCTGCAGACAGGAATAGGGGCTTTTAGCACTAACTTCTTGGAAAAATAGGAATTCAAACGATTTCGAAACGTTTTTGTAATTTTTTTAATGCCTATTTATTTATATATATTTCCAGGATAATATTTTAAGCAAAAATTACCTCCGATGTCTTAATGGCTTGAAAAGAGGGTAAATAGAAAATAAATTCCTTAATAAGAGAAATATTTGGTGACACGAATGACACCATTACTTGAGAGACATTCTTAAAGTCGTAGTAAAAATTTCTCCACAGTGGAATGCATAATACAGTCGAACTAATTTATTGTAATGCAAACATATTCATGTCCTTTCAAAATAAATATGTTTTTCGCAAGGAAATGAGTAACGAAAGGAGATATCATAAATTTTTAACTGTCAGATTCACATCCTTAACTTCAGTATTACTTTATGCTTTCTCCGAGTTCAGTCATAATGCAGGCGGAAGGCAACGATTTGGAGGTATGAAACATGTAGTCTTATTTATAAAAAGTTGTAATTTTATGAACCTTACCTTCGTCACAGCAAGTTATGCTCTTTAAGTGAATAAGAGAGAGAGCACAATAAATGCAGTGAAATATTCATTCCAGATTCATGCATTCATCCCCACTAAAAAAACCTTAATTGCACCTGTTTATGAAAAGCCGTTCCCTGTCGGCCTTCCTTTCTTTTTAGGTTAAGATTTCATATTTTATTCCTAGTTCAAAGGTTTTCCTTCTCGCAAACCACACTTCCATTTTATCCATGTTTATTTCTTTCAATGCTATGCGTTTCTCAATTAAAATGACCGGTAAAGGTGATATTTCACTCGCCGGGACGGTTTATACTTGCCCGTTGGGGCAGTCAATGAACATTTCAGAGAGTTAAGAATTGGATGATCTTTAGGGAATGTCCGACAAATGGTATAAAAGAAAACAATAGATATATTATATTCTTAATAGAGCGTTGAAAGATTCTTGGTGCATCTGCAAGGTTTGTATGAAAAGTATTAGTAACAATTTGTTCCTGACGTGAGCGTGAAGTACTGAATTCATATCGTTGGTTGTGTGTGCATCATCGGAAATCGTATTGGCATTCATAAGACAGTGTACACCATTATCACTGAAAATTTGGCGATGCCAAAGATCTGCGCTAAACTCGTTCCGAAGGTGTATGGATGGACGACCAAGAGTAGAGTCGGGTGTCTGCTTGTGAAGACCTTCCGCAACGACATCGCGACGAGTCCCCAACACCCTTACAGTCCCGATTTGGCCCCAGCGGACTACTATATATCTATTCCTAAAAGCAAAATCCTCCCTCAAAGGACACCACCATGGGATTCTAAGTACCATATAAGAAGCTTGCACGCGTACCCTTAAGGGTCTTCCGGAATCCTAAAAGACCTAAAGAAATTGCCTTAGAGAAGAACTCCTGGAGGCATGTGGAGGTAACATTCCCCCTCAACACGCATGTGGAGGTTTGAGGTCGTTACATTCATCCAGTGTATTTTGGGAAACGGATGTATCTTAGAACAACCTCAAACCCGCGCATCAGTGTTTAGGGGGAATATTACTTCCACATGCCACCAGGAGTGCCTCTGAAAGTCATTTTAATTGTGAAAGTCATTTGACTAAACTTAGCGGAAAAGCCGCTGTCAAAAGTGTGTCGACGCTCAAGGGATGTCCTTTGAGGAATTTTGAGGGATTGCAGCAATATTCGAAATTAGTTTATTTTTCCGAAACTTTTCCCGATACTTTATATACATATCATGTGCTCATTCGAAAGCATGCGCGTACCAGTCCGGGGAACGGCGATAGGTGTCCATGTAATTTATTCCAGGAGACGTGACGGCTGGCTTCCAAACTCGATCCGTGAAGGGCTTACGAGAAGATGAATGTAATTAATCGCGCATCCTTCGCCGCAATTGTTTCCGCCTTCGTCGCTTCACCGCCTCCCCCGCACTCGTGACCACTGCTCTCCTCTGTCGTTCGCCTCTTGAAATTCTCGAGGGGAGCGCAGGCGTTCCCTTTGCCGTTCCAAGGGACGCGGTGGGTGTGCCAACGGTGCTTAGAGGGCAGGATAAAGGCGACATTGGAGGAAATTAAGCATTTAGGTACTCCTTTAAAAAATCTTAGTAGCCATACGCGAGGTTAGAGGATGAAGGGAAAATGAAGTTGAATTGAAACTGGAAGTCAAAATAAGTAGTGTTTGAAACGGTGGTAAGAAACAAAAGGAATTAATGAGGGATTTTATAAAATCAGATAAAGTGGGTGGAGGAAATATTGAGCGATAGCGAATGTCAGATCCGAATTTATGGGGAGAGCAGGTTTATTGACTCCGGATTCCCATTTAAGGATTTTAATATTCAGCTATAAGGAACTGCTGGCATGGGTTTTTATTTTTTTTTGCCATTTGTCGTTCGAAAATTCTCGTTTCTGTACATCCACATAGTAACTGGTAGACTAAGTAGAGTTAAGTAAACATGTGTTCTTTCCTGAAAACGACTAAAAAATTTTAATCAATGCAAAAACATTTTTATACTACGAGAGTAGGCTGAAAAATAATGTACACAATCTTTTAGACCTAAAAAAATTGCCTTCAGAAGCACTCCTGGTGGCATGTGGAAGTAACATTCCCCCTCAACACGCATGTGGAGGTTTGAGGTCGTTACATTCATCCAGTGTATTTTGGGAAACGGAAGTATCTCAGAACGACCTCAAACCTGCGCATAAGTGTTTAGGGGGAATGTTACTTCCACATGCCACCAGGAGTGCCTCTGAAAGTAATTTTGATTGTGGTCTACAAGCATGAGTACATTAGTTTTCTGACTACCTTCCTGCCAGTGGAAATGTTATGTATAGAACTAGAATTGCTTATTTTCACAGTTTTTGAACTATTATGGACAAAAAAAATCCCAGAGCTATTAACAATTGAACTAAAAACTTATTGAAACAAATTAAATATTATTAAGTACATGAACGTGCGCAGAGGACCTTAAATAGAAGTCTGTTTCTTCATAAATAAAACAAGGTCTTCCAATTAAAATATGCAAATAGCTAAATTTGTTGAGTAAGCAGTGTTACTATTTTATGTTCCGTCGAATATATTGTAATCTCACATCGTAATCATTTCTGACATGAGTTTGGCAAAGTCTCCCATCAGATCCTCTAAAAGCAGCCTACTTTAGTCTTTTACTCAAAGTTTCTTCCGCCCATATACCTGTATGTGACTTTGCTTCGCGCATTCCTTCCGTGATGACATTCTTCTATAGCTCCATCCCTTCACTACACATCGCAAAGCTATTTTTAGGAATTAATATTATCGATAAAATGTAGCCAATCATGCATCTTTGCTCCATTTTTAACCATTTACGCTCCCAGCATATATATATATAGTATATATATATATATACGAGGGTCATCCGGAAAGTAGTACCCGTTCGTGAAATAAAGACACAAAAGTAAATATTAACAAACATAAAAAATTTTATTTGAAAGAGGATACTTTAAACTACTTCTCAACATAATCTCCAAGCAAATTAAGGCATTTGTCATAACGTGTGACAAGTTTCTGTATTCCTGCTGCATAGTCCTTCGCCGCCAGCTCATTGAGATACGCGAGGGACCCATCTTGCACAAATTTTTGCATAATGCAGATGGTGTTTAACAATTTCATGAACAATTGTTCGAGAAACATTGGGAAAATGCTCACAGATGTCATCAATTGTGACGCGCCGATCGTTCCTCACGAATTCGTCAACTGAGCTCACCAGTTGGTCTGTAATGACAGACGGTCTGCCCGAACGCTCATCGTCGTGTGTGTTCCCCCTCCCCATGTTGAAGTTGCGACACCACCGCCGAACAGACGACTCGTCCATTACATTGTCTCCATACACCTCCTTTAATTGGCGATGAATATCACATGGGCGAACGTTTCTTGCATTGAGGAATTTAATCACTGCCCTCACTTCACAACTGGCGGCGTTCTCAATTTTTTTAAACATTGTAAACAATCACAGAAACAACACAGGCAATGCTAGCGTCACGCAACTTGGCTCAGAGAAGGCAGACAAGCCACTGAAGCTATCTGACCTCGTCCAGCGGCTACTCGCGTCGCCAGCACTTCATGCGGCACGAACGGGTACTACTTTCCGGATGACCCTCGTATGTATATATATATATATATATATATATATATATATATATATATATATGTATATATATATATATATACATATATATATATATATAATTTGCCTTATATTATAATATATATATCAGAGCTTTGCCATTAATTTTATTCTGCATTTTTATAAATCTTACTTCCCTTTTAGATTTTGTCTTTTCCTCTAGATTCTCGAGCATCGAATGTCTGTTGTCTTACGCTGTCTATTGTCTTGTATCTGCTCTCATCTGCACATTTTGATAAATTGTTTTCATATTTCTAGGACTATACATATTTTCTATGTCGAATGGATTTTTTACAACGTGCAAATGATTCCTGTCATGTGCTGATGCCAATTCAAATGTAATTTAGTCATACAGTAACTTTATTTTTCTTGGAAGATGTCAAATATGCCGTTGCAATTGCTTATTTACTGCCGATTCAGGGTTTAATTACCTCCAAATCGTCTATATATAGACTCTTAATTCACCCTTTGGGCAGAGTGAGATTCCTCTTGTGTCATAAAAACGAGGAACCAGATTGTTCCTGTCCACAGAATCGTATTCATTCTGTAAATTCATGTAAATCCATGCCGCCCATTAATCCTCTTCCGATCTCTTCTCCTCTATGCATATTTTGAGAGCCAAAATAGCTTCACTTGGATTTATTTATTCCCGAAGTCCTAATTTTTATCCTTCCAGGGCTTCATTTACATCTACCTAATACCCCGCAAGCCGCCGCAAGGGTGTGTGGCGGGGGTTGTTAGGTCACCACTCGTAAAAGTGGACAATACCACATGCAAAATCAGCAACATGAAAAACTACACCCACAGCGGCGAGCACACTCATGCAAAAATCCCTTCGTCCAACACTCATACAAACACATATACCATAAACCAACAAACAACTGCACCCCAGGATGCAGCACGAAAGCTATCCAATAGCACGCAAGCCTGGACACAACAAGCAAGAAGGCGAAACTCCACTACCACACGAACATGCACCACAAAACGCTCTCCCCTCCGAGGAGACTGTGAAAGGCAGGGACTGCGACCCAACGTGGCAGGTTGCAGGAATTTCCCCCCGCGGAGAGGGACGAGGGATTGAAAGGGAGACTTAAAAACAGATGAACAGAACACTAATGAGGTCATTCGGAAAGAATGGATTTTGACAACAAAACACACGAGGTTAGTGAAAGAGTATGCAATTGAGAAGAACTCATTATTCCCTGGACGCTGAGGGTGGCATGTCGGCTTGCTCTAACCCACATTATAATATTCTTCAGGCTCCATCCAGGTAAATAAAACATATCTTCTACAGCGTAATTATTCTGGTTTTATATAATTATTCTAGTCGCTAACCTATCATTGGTTGTGGATGAGCCCACAATTAAGTTTGCGAAGTGCGCTTTAGTAAATCCCAACTCTGCGATCTCTGTGATCTTTTATCTCCCCGAACTGCGTGACGTCAAGCCCGCAGTGTCTTCCTGCCTTGTGCCAAAGGCGGCATCAAGGTGAGGGAGATCGAAACCGAGCCAAAAGACGAATGAAAAGATTGGAAAAAAAATGAAGGAAGAATGCGCGGAACGGGACGGACAGCATAGGGCGACGTCATAACCCGGAAGACGGGAGACTGGAAACAAATGACATGAAGATGCGCGCCTTCGAAAGAGAGCTATCTGTCCGGAAGTCTCCCTGAGGAGAGGCTGTGACGATCGAGAAAGAGGACGGGGGAACCCCCACCCACTCAAGGCATTACGCACCAGTCACGGATGCCGTTACGTCACACCTCAGTTAGAGAGGATTCTGCTTAAAATTGAAGGAAAATCTACAGACTTCCGATTTAGTCATGAGAACATTTAAATGAATGATTAAAGATTAATAGCCATGACAAAATAATATGGCCATTTAAATATAAAAAATAAAATAATACTATTCAACTGTCTACCTTTTAAGGTAGTTTTCTTAGGATGGGCACAGACTGTACACTACTGTTTCTTATCTATATCTATATAATACCCCGCAAGCCGCCGCTGGGGCGTGTGGCGGAGGGTGTTTGGTCATTACCCCTAAAAAGGAACAAAACCACATGCAAAATCAACGCATACATTTAAAACTATACCCACCGTGTCGTATACACCCATGCAAAAATCCTTTCATTATACACGCATGCAGTTACATATAGTATACTATTATTTAACAAATACTTATACTCGAGTATCAAGACAAAAGCCGACACAAAAGAATATAAATAATCTAAATATTAGGTAGCCATGACAAAATTTAAATAGAATAAAGTAGTTTAGGGAGATATTTCATAATCTTAAGTCATGAGGAGGTAACATGAGGAAATAATGCACTCTACTAGGCATTTATAAGAAGAGGGTACTGAGTAAAATATTTCGGGAATAAAACAACAATAAAGTCAACCCTTATACATGAGTGAACTTATAATGCTGGGTTTTCATCCATTTTACTTGCTCTTAACAGCGGCGTAATCGGAATTGTATCAATCAAAAACATGGAAGTGAAACATCTGAATAAACCTGTGTCTGCGCATCCTTCCTTCTCCTCTAAATCCATGTATTCATTTTAGCCTGCGACGGCGTGCAGAAATGAATACATGGCATAGATTTCAGTCATGAGTGAGGGAATAATTGGAACAGGATGTCAAGGCGAATTGAGGAGGGCGATAAAAGACGCAATAAATGCCCGGGAGATGCGACGACGATTGCCGAGAACGTGACCTGTTGCCATGGCGGCTGTTGCCATGGCGGCTGTTGCCATGGCGGCCGGAGTACATGCAACCAGCGAGCAGAAACAGCAAGTGATCATCGGGAGTTTTGAATAATTTTACGATCGCCTTCAGGATTGTCGGCAGTGAGTTTGAAGGAGATTATTCGGAGTTTAATTCTTTAGCAAGATAACATTTGAAAGTCTTTTCGGCCATTATGGGAAAAATATATAATAAGGAACACAAAAATCATCCCGTTGGAAATCTAGATGAAAACAAAAGGAGGTGAAGGAAGCGTAAGATCAAGAGTAAGCATTCGGACGAGAGGTAATTAATTGTAAAATGTCCGCGTGGCAGATAGATTTCTCTCATGTTTCTGGAAACACAGCGTCAAAAACCCATGAATTTCCATACGAGGTTGTAATGTGACGTGAAAGGGGATGATTTATTCACGTAAATTCGCGCCCGTTTAATATTTCTCAAAAGGTTAATTGCATTCACTGTTCTCTCTGGTAATAAAGTATCTCCAAAGATTTTATCTCAGGGCTAGAGAAAGACACATACCTACCCACCGTTCATCGCCACCTGAATCTGCAAAATCGTTTCATACTTTCAACCGCTTTTCGCAAAACAAAAATGTCTCCCGAGGGGATAGGGCTAGTGCGGTGGCAAACGTAATGGCTTTACACCGAGAGGGCCTTGGTTCGATTCCTGCATATAGCAGATATACCTCAGCGGTATCCCGATCCTTACTTGAGGTGCTTTGTGGAGATCGTGGGTCGCGGTAGTCCAGTGGGTAGAGCGTTGGACTGCTGACCGGAGGGTCCCGGGTTCGATTCCCGGGCACCTGCAGCTCCACCCAAGGTAAAGTGATTTTTTGGGTACCAGGTCTTCCTGGGAAACCATAACCGGCACAGGGAAAGGAACTGGCCCCCTTACCCTGATGTGTGAATTTTCACACGCCGTATAGGGCTTAATACTGGGTGATCTCTACCATCACCTACTAAACCGACCTTCGGGTTGATTACTGTGTTTATGGTTTTTTTATACCGTCCGTCGGATGGGACGTTGAAACTCGGACCCCTTGGCGTCTTTCTTTGAGAGTAGGCTGATGCCGACGCCGGGTTTCTCTCCGTACTTCATCCTTTCCCATCCATCCATAATGGCGCCGATGGCCTCGCCTCTCGTTCGCCTCCCATAAAAACTACTGCTACATTTCGATTGGGGCGCTACGTAGTCTGCCCAATAAATACACGAACTGGTGCAATCTACCGGACTACTATATAGCCCCTCCCACTAGCAGCGCTAGTTGCCTGAGACCCAATGAGCCGGCTGTGCTTGGCGGATCGTCGAGCTGTGCGCATGGTGCCAATTATGTTAGTTTCTGTTGTCCTTACTGTTTTTACTGTTTGTCGAAAATGGAAATTGACAAAATCACGGAGCAACGAATCATCATCAAGTTTTAACGTGAAGTGCGGAAAAGTTATCAAGAAATTAATGAAATGTTGACAGCTATTTACGGTGATAATACTCTGAATAAAGCATCTGCTTTCAAGTGGATTAAGCGTTTTACAGATGGCCGACAAGAGGCCACGGATGATTCAAGGCCGGGACGACCTTCAACCACCTGTGTTTGTTGACGACAACATTGATCGTGTGTGGTCCCTTGTCCTTACCGATCGTCGAACAACTGTCCGAAAATGATAGCTGATGAACTGAATTGAGGAAAATCAAGATTGTACACTACAAATTTCAACCGAACACGATGGATGGATCCTTCACCATGACAATGCACCTGCACATTCAGCATTGATTGTTCGCCAGTTTCTGGCAAAATATTCAATGACCTTGATCCTTGATCATCCTACTTATTCTCCAGATCTCACCGCTTGCGACTTTTTCCTATTCCCAAAATACAAAAATGTGATGAGGGGACATCACTGGGAAGATGTGGACGCAATAAAACAAGAAACGACGAGAAAAGTAAAAAGCCTGACTGCCTTGAGGACTTCCAAGGGTGCTTTAGATAGTGGAAAATAGGATGGAATAAAGCAATTGATGGAGGGCACTTTGAAGAAGGGGACAAAATCGATGTAGACTAAATTTTGCTAAATAAAGTTTTTATGGCTTCCGTTCGCGTATTTATTGGACAGACCTTTTAACCGGCGATGATAACATTATAAAGTTTTCCTCTTCTCAGATTCCCTTCTCAAGGCGCTCAGGCAGAGAATATTTACAATTGATTTATCCGAAGATGAGAGCATTTCCGCGAGTAAAACCGTTTAAATGCCGTCTCATGTGCCAAGGCCTTCGCGGAAACAGTCAGTGTCTTCCCCCCCCTACATTTCAAGCGCCGTGCATCTCTCTCTCTCTCTCTCTCTCTCTCTCTCTCTCTCTTCCTGGGACGAGAGATGCTCCTTCAGAAACTGCCTCTGATATGTCTCCAGCTCTTAGGCAGCATCAGTCCTGATGAATACATTGTACCCCGCTCACGGAGCACACCACAAAAACACGTTCGGATGATTTCCCCAAATTCCTTGTTGCCCAAAATTTGTCATCCCGGGAACCAGCATGCAACATCTTTAGGGGGTGCGGTGAATGACTGCTTTTCTTTGTTGAAACTGGAGAACCTTGAAACTTTCATATTATTCTGAAAAATAATTCAAATCAGTCACTGCGAGCTATTTTATAAGTATACAATTGAATACAGAAACTTTTTCCAATGACCGAAAAATGGATTGCCATCCACATTGCCATCGAGTGGAAATAAATATTACCTTAATGGAAACATAAATTATTTTTTTCTTTGGATGAAATCAGATTTTTACATGTGAAGTGTTTAAAGACATGGTTATGGGCGTGAAGGTAAATATTGTATGAAAACTTGTGTTTGACGAAATGTAAATACGAGGTTTGGATATAAATTAACGGTAACAATTTTTTCCTGACGTGTGCCCGAAGTGGTAAAATTCAGATCGTCGGTTAAGTGTGCGCATGGTCGCATATAGTATTGGCATTTATAAGAAAGTTACAGTGCACACCACTGTCACTGAAATTTTGGCGATGCGAAACATCTTCGCATTACTCGCCCCGAAAGTCTTAATGGGCGACCAAAAGCAAAGTCGAGTGTCAGCTTGCAAAGGGCTTCTTTAACGTCATCGCGACGATTCCCCAACCCCCTTACAGTCCTGAATTGGCACCGGCAGACTGTTTCCTATTCCCAAAAGTGTAATTTTCTCTCAAAAAACACCACCATAGGATTCTAAGTGCCGACGAAGAAGCTTGCACTCGTACCCTTTTAAGGACCTTCCAGAATCCGACTGCGAGGGAGCCTTCGAGTTGTGGAAAAGCAAATTTGTGCCGACGCTAAAGGGATGTCCTTTGAAAAATTTCGAGACATTGTAGCAATATCTGAAATAAATCTATCTTTTCGGAAACTTTTCGGATACTTTTTATGCAAACCATGTATTTCGAACTTAGTTGGAACCAAGGGAGAAGTCGTAAAGGTTGTGGAAATGCAAAAAGCTAACAAGGCAGCAGAGGATATGTTAGGATGGAATTCCATGTCTATGGGAAGACGCGTAGAAATTGCAAGTGAATCGGAGAAGAGGTAAATTCGAGTAATCAGGTGTCAGACAACTTGATACCAGTCTCAAAATTCAGAACAGAGTATGATGGTCTGGCGAACGGGAAGGGCAGTTAATTAAATTTAAAGGAATTTACGATGAATAGAATCAGCAAAATAAGGGCAAATACATTTGGCACTCGTCTTTACTTTAGTAAAAATTAGAGAATTAATATGAAATTAATTATTTGGATTTAAAAGATAGATGATAGGTTGATTAAGGCAGAGAAGGGATCATTTGCTCTCCCCCACTGCCTCCAATGAGTCCTTCTGCCTTCTAACTGATGTCTCAAGTGGTGCCTACTTGATGCCAGGGCAGGTAATTGAGAAACGCTCCAAGGAAACCCGCATTAGCCTCCGGTGGAGCGAGGAAAATATACTCTTTTGATGGTTAATGCCTGAACGTTTAATTTGAAAGCACTCTTTCATTCTTATCGCAGCCAGTCGGTCAGAATCACGTTTCCTGAGTATGACCGTTCATTATTTCCCCCTCGCATCTCCACTTAGAAATAGCTCGTGCCTACTCCTCTCTTTGCATGACCTTCTCCTCGTCGTTCGTATCATTGCTAATAAGTCAAGGTTGCAGTACTGTTTAATTCACGAGCTCCTAGTCTGGGAGTCGCGGCTCCGCGGGAAAAGGCGTCAGAGTACTTCTTGGGAGGCGTGAAATTCTTCTCAAGGAAGCGAGACAAAAAACGAACAGGAGCAATCAAGCAAACAGCTAAACATGAAGAAACTGTGGATTACTAATTTTAGTCAGTTCAGTTTACTTTGTGCCATTTGTTTAATGTCTCTTAAATTAGCAAATTTAAATCTTATGATCTCAGTGTTTATTATTATACGCATATTAATACTTCTACGAGAACGTATTTATCAACCATAGAAATTTAAGAAATATCATTCCTTCATTTATTTCAACTACCTGATTATTTACTAAACCATTAATGGGTCAAATATTTGTATGCGAGACACAATGAAGAGAGAATTCATTCAGGGTAATTGGAACACGTGGCGTGGTTGCGTAAAAATGTCAATAAAATGGCTTCAACTGACTCATGGCGTCTCGTCTCTTCTAATCTTATGGGCATCCATCCATCCATTGCCTAGTGGGATTAATGGAACTCACCCAGGCAAGAAGCTATCAAAATGATTCACAGTTTTCCAGGTGTAGCCAATTATTAATCCAATTAGTTTTTTTTATATTTTGATTCGTAAATTATATTTAGTTCAATACTTTTGTGAGCATGTCCTTGCAGGAATAAGCAAATTATCTAGTCCATCACCATCACTAACTAGTCTAATCAGGAAGGTTTTATTCAGGTTCTTAGTATTAGTCAATTCATGAAACTCATTACTCTTAGCAGTTCAATTATTATTTAGGTGTAGCAGTTTACTTTTGGTATCGATTGACGACCATTGGCGACCGATTGAAGTTCTTGTTCAATCTCCAAGTTGCATATTTATTTAAATATTAAATGTAAATGTGTAATCTGGATGTTTTATTCTGATGAGAAGAAAGGTTGTTGAGCATTCATCCGTATATGAAGTTCTTGCAGAAGGGAAAAAATGCGTCGCTTAAGCATGCAGAGAGGAAGGGAAGTAAGTTAGTAATTCTTGAGAAGTTGAATCAGACAAGTGAGTGATGAAGGCATTTGGATTTGGATTGTGGGTTGCCGCGACATCCGGAAACCAGGAAAGCCCAGAATCTCAAGCAAAAATCCCCCGCGCTCGTCCTCGGCGTTAGCATTCAGTGCAGGGTTTGTCCAAAAAATAAGTAGAATGATTTTCGGGCAAAAATATAGATTTTCTGAAAGCTTTCTTCTCTGTTCTAGTTGGTCATCACTGCCAGAGTAAGTAGGTTCCCAAATTGTAAAACCACTGCAGTAAAAATCGTGACTGAAAATTGAATTCATAATTTATAAAATATTGACTCATTTAAAATGCTAAAATTGGTCATTTTTCAGGGTGATGAAACATTGGCAAAAACGTAGATCTTCTCAAAGCTTTCATCTCTTTTTTAGTTGGTCATTACCGCCAGAGCAATCAGGCCGGAGGTCCCCAATGTGAGAAGTGTTATTACCATTTTCCAAGTAGGTTAGATGCATCGCCCGTCCACAAGGGCGGAAAGTGAGCGCTATAGGAGAGCTCTTTGCTGTGAAACCTCCCTGAAATTCTCCCCTCGAAAATTTGCTCATTCCCTCCCGATTCGATCTGCCAATGGTGGACATGAGGTCAGCAGTTGCCATAGCAACTGCCAAAGTTGACGATGCCATAATTGACCCAACTGTTTAAAAAGAATTGGATCACTAGAGGAATTATGTATTCGGTTATTACTCAATATAAGTTATCGCCGATAAAACGTTTTATCCCTTAACCTAGCAGATTACTCATCGTATTATAATAAGCGCACCTATTCACGGGAAGTCAATTAATTTTTTTGCCATTCCCCTCTCATTCCATTCATACGGAGAAATACTAATGGTGGTGCAACCATCCGAATGATGGCGCAATTTAATGTTTTTTAATGACGTAATTCACTGACGTCAATCTATTCATCCGGTACCATGCACATCTTATTTTCAATTATCTTCCAATTCAGCACAGGGGTAATTCTAGCCATGATAGCACTGCAATCTGAGTCGGGTATCCTTATTGTAGTTCACTTGATGATTCCTTAACTCGAGCTCACGATCCCTCTCCTGGAATTCCACAATAAAGGACTAACGAAAGTGATAATTCAAAAGACGAAGGACTATAAAAAGATAAAATAAATTGGGAGAGATATCCACTATTTTAAAAAAATATTTCCATTGGCTTGAATACTTCTTACATTTCCCGAACTCGCAATCTTTTGGTTTTATTTTTCAAGGTCCCACTAATCATATAAAATAAATATCCGTATGATATTAAATGAACGCAATACATTGACAAAAATATGTTTCCTTTTTGTACTTGAATTTTGTTGTTCATAAGACGCAAACTTACTGGCATAATCTTCAAAATGTGTAATCAGTATTTGGATAGCTTCTTAGAAGCTGTCTGACAAGAAAACTCTTGTCCAATGCCATTCATTTGTTTCCTAATAGTTTCTTGCATTTTGCGTCTTTCAGAAATTTATTCTCGTAATTAAGTCTTCCACTGTAGTTCTTTCCTTTTTTTCTTTCCTGTTTTTACTAAAAATAATTTAATCTGCATTGATATTCAGTATTCCTGTCTGGGATTTAGTGTGCTATGCGCATCAATATATTCTTCTTACTGGCCCTCATTAACTTACATCTTCGCCCATACTTCAAAACCTTCACCTCATCGCAATCCTTTCATGCTCATCATTTATCCCCAATATTATACCACCAACGCTGGTGATATCTTCCTATGTTACTGCTATCAATCAAAACTCGTTCCTACTTTCCGAAAGTTCAGACGATGCAGCCTATACGGAAATCCATGTATTAATTATGATGCTTAATTCATTCTTATAATCAAAATTAATGAAAAATCGTGCGTGTTGACGGAGTTTATTTGAATGTCAATGATAATTGCCTACCCACGATTCCATCGGATGTAAAACATGAACGTTCACTTTCAGATTCACTGGAAACAAAAAAAATTGGATTACGCAAAGAAATCTCACAAGTATACTGTTAATAATATTATTTCATTGCTCCTCAAGAAGATCTTAATGCCCTTCTTATGCAATGGAGGCATTGGAGTCGAAGCGCAGCGGGGAGAGCATCGTGAAAAATTGGTCAGTCATGTTTATACGGGAAAGACAGCCAATGGCTCTCGGCTTTTGATTTACCGCCTTGAAGACCGGTTCCCGGTGACGAATTATGGCGAAAATCGTAGTTAAACCGTTATGTGGTGCTCCATTTATCAAAGTTCCAATCTCCTCGCTTACAGACCTCATCGCACTAACTCGTATTACGGTTTAAAAGTTTAGTAGTTGTAAATCATTTCAAAATATTTTTACATCTCAAATTATTTATGAATCAAGATTAGATTGAAATTTAAATACGCATTTGTGAACCTCGAGTTAAAATAATGAGTGGATGATTATTCATTTATATAAGGAGCGAGTATGTACATCTTCAATATATATATATATATATATATATATATATATATATATATATATATATATATATATGCACACATATTCTATATGCGGGTCGTGGTAGTCCAGGGGGTAAAGTGTTGGACTACTGACCGGAGCCCGGGACCCTCCGGTCCCGGTTTATGTATACATACATATATATATATATATATATATATATATATATATATATATATATATGTATAGGAACAGGATAGGGATGTCGGACGGGACGAAGGAAATACACAGAGATGAAGGAGGGATGCGGAGTAGGTTGCTGGATTGTGTCACAAAAAATGTGTTTTGAAGTTTTGTCCATCCAAAACCTACCTTAACCGGTAGATTACGAGTGCTTCATAGAATATTAAATCTTCAATTGGAGGCTACTACAGTCTTGGAGTGTTTAAAAAATTATTCCGAGTGCTTTAACCCAACTTATTTTCTAAATATCCGCCAAGGTGTCAGGTTTTTGTATATTTACTTGGTTTGTATTACATTATTTCCCTTATGTTAAAGTAATTCGTTTATTAAAATATGTTCCTTCCGGCATAAATTTATGAATTTACATAACATATTAAGGGAAATGAAATTATTGACTTTGTAAACCCACATACTTTATTTTAAGTTAATTCCACGCACATCGTCAAATGACGTTCAAAGTCGACATCTGGGTTGTGTTTTAAAATAAATTGCGTGGAATTACAAAGTCAATAATTTCGTTTCAATATACTTCGTTTATGTTAAATTAATTCACTTACATGAAGGAACTTTGTGAGGAACCCTTAAGTGTTTGACTGTCAGTACTTCATTCATCCATTAGAACATGATTAGGAGCTGAGCCAAAATTTAATATTAATTTTTTGAAATTAGTCCAAGTTTTATCTTTGATTTTTTATTAGATACTTTCGGATGCAAACGTTTTTTTTACCCTTATTGCGAGTAAGCTGTCACACCGGATAAATATCTATTCACTTCTTAATTGAAAATCCAGTTGTGATTCCGGAAAAAAATATTTCAAATATTCAGCAAATTTATCCGATTGAAAATTCAGGAAAACAATCCGCTCATGCGTACAAACCTTAGAGAGTGAATCCGTTGATTAAATGAAATGTACATTAGCTTCGCAGGTGTGGTTGTTACGTGCCAAACACATCAAACAGTTCTCCCCATAATTCACGGGATATCATTACTCTTCTTGTGACCTTTCCTTCATCCGGCGGTTTAGAACACTTAACCGGTCCCGGAGAGATATTGCAATTTTTTTCCGATTGTAATATTGCGAACTCAAATCGTCGATATCGCTGGCACTTTATTGCCACACTGAGAAGGTCTTTTTTGCACTGAAAATGCAAGATTGATCACCGTGAAAAGGAAGTTTGATGACTATCATATTCCTAAGGTTTTGGTCCATGTTGGAAATTACGTGACCTTTTCACTTAATGAGGCCTAAGATTTTTTACGTAGATCGGGCATAGGGAGTGGGACATACGATAAATCCGTCTTTCTCTTCCTTTAAATTAATGGAGAGTAAGTCTTCGCCGTAATTCGATTTAGTTTGCTTGCCATATCGAAAAGAAATAATTGAGTAAATGAAAAATGCAGATCATTGGTACGTGATTTATTTCTGCACTTTCTGGCATCGAAAGTTCTTTATTAAGTTATGAAAACATCGCGATATTTCTTCGTAATTATAGCTCGATGTACACCCTACGTGTCATTCACTCATACAGGGTTCGTCCGGAAAATAAGTGTACTGACTCCTGGGCTGGGCGCGCCGCTCCAGGCGCGCCCAGCACCGCTCTGACGGGCTGCGATTGGAGGGGGGTATGTTGGCAAGCGACGCTGAAAAAGGCAGTCGGCTCTGAGCTGTGGCGTAGTGAGGAGCTCTGTTAACGCGAACCTCCACGCTTCGACCCACGTCACGGAACGCGATGCCGAAGTTTTTGGAGCAGCGTTATTCCATCAAATTTGCGGTAAAGCTTGGGAAATCGTCTACCGAAACTGTCGGTATGATTAACCAGGCTTACGGGGAGTCAGCCATGTCCAGAAACATGTTCTTTCGGTGGCACAAAATGTTCGTGGAGGGCAGAGAAGAGGTCGACGACGAGTCTTCGAGAGGTTCCCGATGATGCCTTCGCGGGAGCGTTCCAGGAATGGGGACGCCGCTGGAACAAGTGTATCGACTCACAAGGGTCCTATTTTGAGGAATATTAGCTTAAGATATGTAAAAGTGTAATGAATTTTTTTTCCTGAGCTCAGTACACTTATTTTCCGGACGAACCCTGTACTTTTGCCGACAAAATATTCTTGAGTGTATCTATCCTCCATGCACGATTCCAGTAGAAAGGCACTTTTGGAGGAATCAACACCAGTATTTGATTCCGAAGATGGTATGGCTACAGCTCTCCACTCTTCCCTTAATCAACGCAAGCGCTCGTGTCCGTTCTGGTGGCGCTACTAAGTATGTTGCTACTGTCTTATATTCCACTTAACTTGGCCCGCGTACATGGCTTGCATAAAAGGTATCAGAATATTTCTAGCAAAATTAGATTTATTTCAGATATTGGTAAGATGCCTAAAAATTCTTCAAAGTACTTATTCCCTTGAGCGTCAACACACTTCAGCCAAAGCGGCTTTTCCACGACTCGTGGGCTCCCGGGCGGGCGGATTCCGGAAGGTCCTCAAGGGTACTATTGCACGCTTCTTTGGCCGCATTTTGGGCCCAATGGTCTTTGAGGGAGAATTTCACTTTTGGGAATGAGAAATTTTGCTTTTGGTCTGCTTATGCTAAGTCAAGACTGTAAGGGGGTTGGGGAATCGTCGCGATACCTTTGCAGAAGAACTTCGCAAGCAAACACTCGACTCTGCTCTTGGTCGTCCGTCCAAAGACCTTCTAGAGGACGAATGTAGCGCAAATCTTTCGCTTCGCCAAATCTTTAGTCATAATGCGCACTGTCTACTTATCAATGCCAATGTACGATCTGCGACCATGTGCGCATACTTGACCGACGGTCTGAATTCAGAATTTCACGCACAAGTCAGGAAAAAATCGTTGCCGAAACATTTTCTACAGACCTTGTAATTATCTCTTGGCCTTACTCGCGGAGTCTTCTCTGCTAAAATGTTCCCAACAAATCAATTATTCCCCGTGGCACAGAGGAACGGTTAGGGGGAAAAAGACAAACATGAAACGTCACTGATTTTAAGTCCAAAGCAGAATTTTTTCTTAGCCATAAATATTTGAGAAATGAAAAATAGATTGAATTTTATCGAAGTAAAAAATGAAGTGGTGGAATTCCAAACGTTTCGCTGAATGATCTTTAGTACTTTTCTCAAGAAAATGTGATGGTTGCTCTTTATACGGGGCAAACATTGTTCAGAAATTTCAATTCTGATTCGTTTGTGATCGTGCGTCAAGAGTCGCGGCTCCCATTCAGCAGATAATTTTCTCTCATTCAATTCAACTCTAAATATGTGACATGCCCGTTCAGATGACATCCCTACAGCTTCAGCGATTTCTTGAACTTTCAGTCAGCAATCCCCCATGGCCATTTTATGCACTTTTGCAATAATTTCCAGGGTAGTGGTACATTTTGGCACAGGCCACTACGCGGGTCATCATCTTAGCTGAGCTGACCAAACCTAAACTCGTGTTTTCAATTGTCAACAGTTTAATATGAAGGAACCGAGTCCCTCAGAGTGTTTTCTGATAGTTGGAATGAATTACCTTTGTTTTGATGACCTTTTTTACGAAGTCTATAATCACTGATCGAATCTCAATTTTTTCCACCTTCACTAGTAACTAGACGGGAAGAAAAACAGAGAGGCAAACTGAGTCTCTTCCTAGAGCACTGACGCATTATTTTTTACTCACAAAGGATTACCAATTACTACGCGTTGCCCTAGCGTATAAACTCGTTGCCCTACCGCCGACATCTAGTGATGATTCCGAGAACCTTTCAAACTACCGTCGTAAAAATCAAAAGGATTTGAATGGGTTGGAAAATGAGAAAGTAAAATGTTGAAGTATTCACGGGAGTAAAAAGGAAGGAATACCAAAAAAGAAGACTTGATAAAAATTTAATTGGTTACCATTGGAAGGTAATTGCGGAGGAAGTGGATTTTAATCACTAAAGCATTAAGAACGGGATACAAAGAGCAGTGAAGGAAAAAATAGGAACCGTAAATCAGAATTGGGAATCAAGGAGTTATGGATGGCAGGAGAGATGCCGAGGATAAGTGGAGAGAAAAGAAAATTGAAGGACGTTGAATTATATGGAGATGGTGAAAAGAGCAAGCATAGAACTCAGTGAAAAACTAAATCGAGAAACTAATAGAGTTTAAGGAACGTTGTGGAAAGAACATTGAGTGGATATGTGGACATTTCAGAGACCGGGATATGTAGAATCGCCCTCAACGGTGAGAGAGGGAATTATCAGGTGGTAGCGAAAGAAAAACCAGTGCCGGCCGTGCGAGATAAGATCTGGCGGTTAATATTGAATACGAAATATTTTCACGAAAAGCGAAAAAAAGACGTCTAGGAATTTCGCGGGAAAGAGATTCGTCGCGGGCAGTGTGGGAAAATTCAATGGACATATTGCAAGTTATTGGGATGGAGTGGATAGACGGGAGGTTATTTTTGAAAGCTATGCTATATGAATCAGGAGGCATGAGTAACCCTTACGAGGTTGAATCTGGATGGTCATTCAAGGGAAGGGGAGTCAGACAGTTGGCAATCATCGCCTGCACTTTTCAACTAACATCTACATCTACATAATACCCCTTGAGCCGCTGCAAAGGCGTGTGGCCTGTGGGGGGTGTTAGGTCACCACCCGTAAATGGGAACATAACCACATTCAAAACCAGCACATGCATGTAAAACCATACCCACATTGGCGTATACGTTCATGCAAAAATCCTTTCATTTTACACGCATGCAAATACATATACTATAATCTAACAAATAATTGTACCTTAAGATACAGTAAGAAATTTATCCAATAAAGTGCAAGTGAGAATTTGAGGAATAATGAGGTGAAATTCCACCACCACATGGACATGCACAATATAAAACGGTCTCTTCCCCAAGGACACAGGTAGGGAATGTGACCCAACGCTGTACGTAGCGGGAGGGTCCCCCTACAGAGAGAGACGAGGGATGGAAAGGGAAACTTAAAAAGAGACTAGGCATAGCAAGCAATACTGTAGAGAGTAATACATTTTTTAATGTCATTTTAATGCGTTCATGAGGAAAGAAAGGGTTTTAAATAATGTGCAGAGGAGTTACGAGTTGCTTGGTAAGTGTTCGAGTTTGGAATATGAGTTTACGTATACCAAAATACGGCATTATTAAACAATATTTCCAAGAAATTCTACGAAGAGCAAATGTACGCAGGCACATGGTGTGGTCAAAATAAGGACAATGTAGAAGTTTATCTCATGATATCGTTGGATAAATATGTCAGTTTTTGCTTTCTACTCCTTTGAATAATATTTGGCATTTTTATTCTGCAAATCTCGCATATTTGAATATTTCCAAACTTGTCGCCTGAAGAACTTACTCTCGAGAATTATCGAAATTACTTCTGTACTTATTTTGTGATAATTTCATCTATTACATATGCGATAAGTATTCGTTGCTAAGTTCATGCCACGAATTCCACCTTATCGGTGAGAGTTCTTCGACGTCGTGACTCTTCTCTCGAAATGTAATAGAAAATACGAAATGTAGTAAGTCATTAGAAATGATGTGGTGGCAAGGATGCAGTATTAATCTGTGATAATACAGCCTTATCCAAAGCATTTACATGTAATTTTTATAATTGGATATAATATTACATTTTATTGAAAACATCCGTGGAAGGGCAAGGTCACACATTCCTGAAAACCGCTTTCTCTCGGGGTTATTCGTCCTGCGACTGGGAACAAACGAGTAGCTTTAGAGACAAGCAGTGCCATTAAATGAGAAAACAAAGGAGATTTTATCCGAGAGCTTCAACCTTGCAGGGAGAATCATTTTCAAGCGATGCGAATCTTGAATCACTTTTAATGTGTGGCAAAAAGAGCATTCGAACAACACCGTGGCTCACTTCTCACCTCCTCCAGAATCGGAAGTTTTTATTAGCATGGCGTCTTGTCTCCCTCTGTGGACGTTGACATCCAAATTTACGTCATTTGGATATATCTGCCCTGTTGATAATGCCGATTATTGTAAAATTACCTTCATTATCCCTCCTTTAAAATGTGTTCGGCCATTATTGTAATATTTTTGGCACATGTAATTTAATACAAGGTCTATCCCAAAAGGATAGGATTGAGTCGATTTAAAAAATATGTATCGCCAGAATTTTAACGTTCACTCAATAATCTTTGAATTAGAACTCTTGTGCGTCCACACGTCGCTGCCAGCGGGTTTTCCACGCCTCTTACGCCTTATAAAAGGCGTCGCCCGGAATGTTACTAAGCTCCCACGACACGACCTTTTGTAACGCTTCCACCGAGCCGTGGTGACGTTTATTCAGCACGGATTTGTAACGGCGAAGAGGAAGAAGTCTGGTGGGGCATTGTCTAAAAAATTTGGATCCTCACTCACACGGTTTAGAAGCTCTTGGCAGATCCGCGTGCGAGTTTCCTTTTTTTTCGTCCGCGAAGATTAGCGGCACAAACTTCGCTCACAGCTTTCTAATGTCCCTTTTTTCGGTCACAAGTCAACGCACATCACTTTTAAGAGATGTCAAGATCATCAGAAACCATGACAACTCTTTATCTGTGATCCCTATCCATTAAAGCGGTAAGTCTTGCAAGGGTTTTGTCACTGTGATTTTGTACGACGCGGAAACATGGTCATTGAAGTATGATGATGGGCATGGATTGGAAATGTGGGTGTGGAGAAGGATCAAAAAGATGAAGTGAACGGAAATGAAAACAAACGAGGAAGTGCTAGGTATGGTGGAGGAAGAGAGGTGTTTGTTGGATGAAATCAATAGGATGTATGAAAAACGAATTCAGGGCGTATTGATCGGATGTTGACGACTGTGATAGAGGGGAGAATGCTAGGCAAACGAGGAAAGGGCAGGAATAGGATAGGTATGATGGACGGAATGAAGGGAGGAAGGGATGGTACAATTTGTTTCGGGAGAATAGAGAAGATGTTGAAGGTGCCGAACGTTCAGGAGGCCTTTCGACCTCTTAAAGTTAAGAAAGTCTTGTAAAAATGAAGGCTCTGTTAGACAGGGATCGCAGATTAAGTGCTCGCATGGTTTCTGATGAACTAGGCATCCCTAAAAGTGCTGTAAATCGACCTGTGACCGAATAAATGGGCACGAGGAAGGTGTGTGAGATGTTGGTGCCGCGAGTGCTCTCGAACGAACAAAAAGAAACTCGCACGCGGATCTTCTCGATCATGCCTCAGCCACCCTGGAGCCATGACCTTGCCCAACCAGACTTCGGACGTCACCACGGAAGCGTTATAAGAGGCCGTGAAGAGGGAGCTTAGCAGTAATCTGGGCGCCGTCTTCCAGAAGGCGCATGAGGCGTGGAAAACCCCTCTGCCGGCGGTGTATAAACGAACAATGGTGCTAGTTTGAAGACTTTTGGATGAAAGTATCAATTATGGCAATATTTTTTTTATCGACTCAGTCCTAGTACTTTTGGGACAGATCTTGTATTCTCATCCCATATCTATCACACAGGCTTTCCACAGCACTGATCAATGTTAGTAATCCCTTGGCTGACTGGCACACTGAAGCTTGATCATCAGCAAACCTAACTGATATTATGATTACCCAAACAACTTTAATATTTATTTTTAGTTCTTCCCATGCTTCTTTTACTCTTTGCTCCGCATACGCTGAAAAGCATACTGATGAATGATAACTTCGTGGTATTTCTTTTTCTAAACTGCTTAACTCAAATCTCCATCCCCCACTCGAACCCAAGGATTCTGAAGCTGCGAATTAGTCTCCCGTCTCTCTAATCTACTCCTATTTTCTGCAAAACATTCATCAGTTTTTTTCCAATTCACTCTATCAGACGCCTTTTTAATATCCACGAAACAGGCAAAATACGTCCTGGTTATATTCTATGTTCCTCTCTATTAGTGATCTCATTACTGCAATGGCATCACGCGTGCCTCTCCCCTTCCTAAACCCAAACTGATCATCCCCTAAGTAATCATTTGCCCTACTCTATATCCTTTTGTTGATGATCCTGAGAACAACTTTAGCTGCATGGGATATCAAACTTATTGTCCTGTAGTCCTCACATGATGTAGCCTTTACCTTTTTCGGAATAGGAACTAAAACTGATTTCAAAAAGTCTTTCGGCCAGATTCCTTCCTCATAGATGCGGCGAATCAGTCCATATAGACTTTTCCTCCCACATTTCCCTTAACCTTTAAGTCGTTCCGCTCTAATGTTGTCCTTATTTCAATTTAATTCCCTTTATGCCCTTTTTATCTCATCGTTGATTATGCTTGGAGCTCAGCTTTCTTCATCTACGTCATATTCTTTTTCCATGGCATGTCTAACCTTGTTGGCCTAATTTTTGGCCATGGAGCTTTTCTGTATAGTTTTCAATCATTCTTGGATCTTTCCTTGAGCGACTAGAATTTTCTCCGACTTATCTTTAGCTGTCAACACAGATTTTTCCTTCTTACTTTCCAATAGTGTTTTAACCTGCTTGTATAGCGCACAAATTTCACCCTTTCTCTACAAACTTGAGATAACCTTTCACTACGTCTTCCGCTACGCTTCTTTGGCGGTCTCAATTTATTATTTGACTCTTTGTACCTTCTTTTGCCTGACTCTGTATGATCATTCTTACATTTCCTTCTCTCGTCTATCTTTCAACTAAACTCGTCTATAATATATGCTATTCTTGTCCTTGTTCACTTTTACTATGATTTCGTTTGTAACTTTCGATATCATTTTTTTTATAAAATTTTTTTTCTCGAATATCACCAAGTCCCCTTTCTGAACTCATGATTTTCTCTATAGCGTGATGATATTCATGTGTTGATAGAATTCTGCTCCGCGGATGTTCCCCTGCATATCACTGGCCAATTATCCGCACCATAAGGCACTCAAGAAGTCGTCGTCTCAATAGCTGACATCACTCAGTTAAAATAAGCGTATTCACAAGCGTCTTCATTCGCAACATGTTAGAATTCTATTAAATTGCCTCCTTCCCTCCTTATTTTATCCTCGCACTCACAATTCCTGCTTACCATCGCAGGAACTTTTTAAAAATGTTTACCTGACCCTTCACTTTTACAGCCAGCTCTTTTCTTTACGAAATGCTTCTAAAAAACTTTCAGCTTTCGGGGTGATTATGAGGAGAGATGTGTAAGAGGAAGACGTGACATAAGAACAGACCACGATGAGGAAATTATGAAACGGGAACGTCGTGACACCTTCGTTGCATTAAGGGCCAAAACTAATTTCGTGACGGAGAAAGTAATGTAGAATGAGATAAGAAAATCCTTTTACCTAGGCAGGGTTTTTACATGCATAAAGCCCAGTATGTTATTGTGATTTTTAAAATAAAATTGTTATGGAATCCGTACGTAACTACGGTGTAAATAGGAAGTCAATTATGAAATTGATAATATTCTACGTAAACTTAATATTGATGGGTATTGAATTCTATCACCACGTAAATAATAATTATTAATGAATGTAAATTGAAACCTTTGGAAGTGAAACATGAATACATGAGTCCCGTTTTGTTCCTTTCATAATTTATTATCCAAACTTGAAATGTATTCAACACATTGTTTTGTTGAATACATTGAATTGATATGCGGATTTCAATGTTCATTATTTTTTAGATAGAAGTCCATAACGGGTGCGTAAAGGAAGATTCTACTTCTTGATTGTTGGTTGTGGACGATTACACTTTCAGTGATATAGTCTTACGAATTAGTAAAATATGTCTTTCTGCTTCTATTCCTATTGTATGAATCAACCAACTGCAGTTCTTTCGCCGTTTTTCTAAGAGCATACATGAAATTAAATGGTACACAACTAATTAGAGGATCATAGTGTTCAATAATTTGCATGCTTGAGAGTAATCACTGAGAAAACCCTATTCTCATTTCAGCTGCTTGTTAAAAGCTGACACGGGAGAGAAAAATCTACTATTCTGGTATAACACTTTTTTAACTACTATGAATTACAGATTTTCTATATTATTTTTTGCTTTGGTTATTATCTTTTGTTTGACGTATGTGCTAACACATGCTGAACTTACGTTGTCATACGACGTAAATCGCATCCAGGAAGGACTTAGTCTAAAATCCATCCGGGTTCATGAACTCAAAACCGTTGACTTGGGTAAAACTAGGACATTTCAGCGAGGGCGCCTTGTATTTTAAGCTATCACGGTAGAAGGACGAGGAAGAACTTAATTGCCTCGAGTGATTTCAACGTGAGAATAAACGGGACCGCTGCAGATGTAAAATGGCTCGTGGTTTGCCCAACAGGCTTTGAGTTGGTTATGAAACATTTGGAAGGGACGCAAGAGGAAGCAAAGTCGAAAGAGAGAAAGGATTCAACAAGCAGATGATTTTTACACTGCTATTTTAGCTCGATTGCCCAATGCAATCATTGTATCCACATGCGTTTTATTGAGTTCCATATGATTCATTAATAGTACTCGTATTAGTAAATTCGAGGAACATGGGTCTCTTTTCTCGAATTCAAGAAAAGAGAACCAGGTTCCTAGACTTAACTTAAGGTGATCGTATTAACTGAGGACGTGATATTGTGAAGATCAAGTTTCTTCCATCAGTTATTCAGCGTAAAACATTTTACATTTCTGCATAAAAAGGGTCGCTGTACCGCTGTAGTATGTCAAATAAATGCTCGGGCTCATAGCACGTGTCTCGGAAGGAGAGGAAATCTGCTCTAATCACGATGAAAATATATTATCCGCAAGCATTATGCAACCTCATGAAGAGGTAAGAAAAACAATGGGAAGATGGGATGCCTCGTGTGAGAACCTCAACAAAGACTCCGTTCCGGACTAAATTTCATGTTGCCGTCTTAACGAGAACTCAGACAATGGAAGGCTAGGTTTCCCTACTTTAATACGGGCACAGGAAAGTAGCATAGCGTTTCCGGGTCAAACGTATGCGTGCGTATGATGAACTCGGGGAAAAACGGAGTCGTTCCAAATAAATAACGAATTGGATTGCTCCCAATAGACGTAACCGTAATGTCGTATTCATTTCACCAAATGTTAATGAGAGAGAAACAACATGAGGTCCAAATCGGTAATCTCTAAGATCTGTTTTGGTAATTATACTATGCTTTTCATAAAAAGTATTCCACACTATGTGCGGTAATACATCCGGGGTAATTTTTTACAAGGGTTCAAACCATTGCAAGATTTGAATCTATAGTTGTAATTATTAAGTTTTTTCTATGCAAATAATAATAAAAATAGTGCTTTAAAAAATAACGATAGTGTAGTTCCCGGGTGTGCGGCAAGTTGCCGAGCTAAGCCGTAGGAGGCTTGTTTGCGCATAATACGACCTAATTTGTTTTTCCTCTCTCGTCCAAGTAAAGCTAATGAAAGCTAAACTATAGTTAAACTACTGACGTAGAAAATAATTTTATGGGCATCAAAAAAATATACAGTATACCTTAAAAGGTTCATCATAACTTCTCATAAATATTATGAGGGGAAAGAGATTAATTAAATCGCAAAAGAGGCTCAAGTGTGCGTCTGAAACGACCGAATTTTCCTTGAAAACCTCGCTTCAGAAAAGGTTAGAGAGTTATGCTTGTTGCTGCGTTCCATAATCTATAGTCATACTGGAGGCGGCGGCGATTTTCTCGGAGGAAAAGGTCAGTGGGGTGAAAAAATTAGGATATTGGACCGTTGCGAATTACCTCAAAACTGACGATGAGATATACGAACTACCTTGGAGATGCGATAACAAAATGCCACCGCTTGCAATAAATCTGATGGTTCAAGGAACATATTCTGTTTTACAATCGGAGGCCATCAATGTTTTTTCATCCAGGCACTGAAACATGACTCTAACCCCTCTTCAATCAAGATGGAGACGCCAATATAACTTAAGTTAAGAGCTTCAGAAATTTTTGAGGACCAAGTGAATCAGATGGGGTCTATACAGAGGTCGGTCAAAGTGTATTACTACTTGAGGTAGAATAATACCACATGAGTATATCTGCAATATTTACATAACATATGAGTTACTGATATGTTTTTACAGGGAACACAGATATTTTAAAGAAAATTCTCTCCATTTCATTCGTTTTTTTAATGCCTTTACCCTATGCAATGGAGTTACGAAAGTAGGATACAAGCCTCTTGCAATATTTCGAACAACACGTATTTTCCATGTATTTGATAAAAAAATGTCCAACGAGTAGCATTCCGAGGATCGTCAAGATGTGGCAGTATAATGGTGGCGACACAAAATGTCTCCTCCGTGTCAATTACTCCTTCAACACTTCAATGTAGAACAATTATTTTCCTCTGATCTAATAGGATCAGAAGTGAGCGCAATGCGAGTTTTCTTGTAGTGTTGAGAACACAGAGAAACAATTTGTAGGGCCAAGCTCACACGTTTACGTACGTAAAGATGTTTCCTTGAGCGGGACTTGAACACCGGATCTTTCGACTTGCAAGGCCGATGCTCTAAATACTTGAGCTATCGAGGTGCATTCCGCCTTCCCCACCTCTCCTGTGTTCGTCCTTTATACAGGGTTCGTCCGGAAAATAAGTGTACTGATTTTTTCCCGCCGCTCCAGGCGCGCCCAGCACCGCTCTGACGGGCTGCGATTGGAGGGAGGTATGTTGGCAAGCGACGCTGAAAAAGGCAGTTGGCTCTGAGCTGTGGTGTAGTGAGGAGCTCTGTTAACGCGAACCTCCACGCTCGACCCACGTCACGGAACGCGATGCCGAAGTTTTTGGAGCAGCGTTATTCCATCAAATTTGCGGTAAAGCTTGGGAAATCGTCTACCGAAACTGTCGGTATGATTAACCAGGCTTACGGGGAGTCAGCCATGTCCAGAAACATGATCTTTCGGTGGCACAAGATGTTCGTGGAGGGCAGAGAAGAGGTCGACGACGAACCACGGCCTGGACGCCCATCAACGACACTCACCGACGAAAATGTGCGAAAAGTTCGCGATGTACTGAACTCTGATCGTCGTCTTAGTGTTCGGATGATAGCAGAGCAGTGTAATGTGCCAAAAACAATAGTGCACGAGATTATTAGGGAGCAATTAATTAGGCCTCTGGACTGGAATACGGGACTTTGGACGCCGTCAAAGAGGCCGTGACGACGTGTCTTCGAGAGGTTCCCGATGCTGCCTTCGCGGGAGCGTTCCAGGAATGGGAACGCCTCTGGAACAAGTGTATCGACTCACAAGGGTCCTATTTTGAGGAATATTAGCTTAAGATATATAAAAGTGTAATAAATTTTTTTTCCTGAGCTCAGTACACTTATTTTCCGGACGAACCCTGTATGTGTTCCTATCCCTAATCCTTTATCCATTTCCATGTGAATGAATATTTGTTTACCATATGGAGAGATTTCGTGTTTGAATGACTAAATACATATATATATATATATATATATATATATATATATATATATATATATATATATATATATATATATATATATATATATATATATATATATTCTGAGGGATTCATGCAAATGTGGGTACCCTGAAAAATTACTAAATAGTAAAATGCTCAAACTGTCAACCCAATACACTCCCCTCCCCAAACCAAACCGCCCAAAATGCCCTAATCTTATCACCACTTTCTTCCCCGGAACACACAAAATTAAACATCTAATCCGTGACCTCTTCCCAATTATCAATAACACTCAGTCCACATCACTTTTATTCCCACACTGTCCCTCTGTTTCGTTTAAACGCCCGTCGAACTTGCGAGACATCTTCAAGTCCACAAATCCAACTTCAAGCACCCCCGTCTCTCCCCCGTCTCTCCCCCGCCCCTATCCGCACCATGCAACCGCCCACGCTGCAAATGCTGTCATCTTTTAAGACCCTCCCCCTCACTCATTACCAACTCCCAACCACTCGCCACCTGTACCTCAAAAAAACATTATATATCGCCTCTCCTGTAACTTCTGCCCTGCCTTCTACGTGGGCGAATGCACGACCGCACTTTCCCTCCGCATGAATAACCACCGATATTCCACCAAATCTCCCACATTTCTTAATTATCCCATCCCTACTCACACCGCTTCCCACAATCAATCTTTTGACGACTGCTTCTCCGTTTCGGTGATTGAAATCCTTCCCAAATCTGCGAGTATAATAGAGGTGAGAACCCGCGAGATGGCGCATATCTGGGTGGCCCAATCATTCAAACCGCCCGGGCTGAACCAAGCCCACTGAATGCATCAATTGGCTGCGTACATATCCCCCCACCCCCTTGTTCATTTCCTATTGGTCCCTTTACCTCTCCCTCCCCCACCTCTCCCCCGCACATCCTCTCCGCTCTTCCCCGAGAACGCCATTCTGAAGACGACAGCCGTGCTGTCGAAACGTCAAATAACAAATTGTGAGTGTCCTTTCTTTGTGTTTCTATATTCTAATAATCTAAATCTGTTTTTTAAATATTTATATATATATGTATGTATGTGTGTGTGTATATATATATATACACACACACATATATATTTATATATATGCATATCAACATAAAATGCAAAGCATCTCTCCAATTTTAAGCACAAACATTCCCCATGCCACGTGTATTCGGCATTTATTAAGAATACCCGCCCATTTTGCACACAATGTGAGGAAAAACATGTCCATATGCGCTAGCATATGTATTTTCTGCCGTAGGCAAATGTTGGTTGGTTGATACACTCTATTCACTCTAAGACTCTTAATGCCGTCATTTCACGCGCATTAATCTTTCTTTTCATCTAACAGGTTGTTTTACTCATACACAGAACCCATTTTACGATTTAAATAAAATCTTTTATTGTTTTCCGCGTTCCTGTGCCTACATGAAAATTAAAAGAAAAAGTTCACACAGGTTTCCATCCATTTTTTTGGGCGAAAGCGAAGCTATAATTATATTAAATTTAAATTCATTGTATATGAGTATATCCCAACTCTATTAACATATGAAAATTATTTTCATTCCTTATTAGATTATTCAGTGAATGATACCACCATCGGGCTCCAAGATAGGCTCAACTCCTGAATATGTAAATCCTTGCCATGCGACCGAATGGGCGCCTCAACAATTCAAGACATCCGCTGAATATTTTAAATCTCAATGCGGCCAACGCGTCTAGGCAACACTTACATACACTCGCTATACACTCTCAATGGGTACTATCAGATGCTTCTGGGAATGCGCAGGTGTAACAGGGAAGGGGTTACCTTCTCATCTGGAAAATGTGCTTTTCATACGATGGAGAGCTCACAATCACCGCCGGTTGACCTTCATTCTTTTCCAACATGACCTGGAAGTGGAAGAGTCGACTATGATGGCGACACCATGTTGTCATGGAATGAATATTTTGGATGTTGACTACTATCTAACTAACGACCTAACTGTCACGCCGTGCCTCAACTAATGGCGAAAACTGAACCTCCAGTACTATGCCATTTACGATAGCACATGCTACAGCTGATCGAACGTCCAGCACCAGCGCCCCCCCCCCCAACCCTCCGATATACTAATCCTCTATTGTATCCAGAAAGGACGCTATGATTCGCCCACGTGAGCCAGGAGTCCCTTGGTGAACTGCGAACAAGTAAAATTCACCCGGCCCTGGGACCACTCACCAATTCCTCCCACGATTCCGAGGGTTTAATTTTCAAATCCGCGTTTGCGAGGTGGAAGAGGGGCAGCGGGGAAGATCGCCCGACCGAAAGGAGTGATGATGTCACGGCTGCCACGTCGAAGAAGCGAGAAGTTTCTTCTTTTTACGGAAAAGGGCCGACCTCCAAACCTAGTCCCACACTTTTGGCCGGCCCCCACGCCCTCTTAAGCTTGTAATCCAGAGAAGTCGCGCGCCACCTATTGCACGGGTGATAAAAAACGGATGAAGACGTGCTCTCCGCAATGAGCGCGGCTCCCCGCTGCTGGATGTTGAATATTATTTATTACGGGTTTATCATCGGAGACAGTGAAAAGGCGAAACTTTTTTGTTTCCTCCACACCGACATCGAGGGCAGCCAAGGTTGCTTCCTCCCTGGGTCCGATCAGCGGCGTCTTGGGCAGTTGGCGAAGACCGAATGGATATTCTTTAACCAATAAACTCGGGCGTGAACGAAAGGACCTCTTCCGCTCGACGCGCGTGCTCGCTCTTCATTTGTTATTTTTTCACAATGGGCTCGGAGCGTGTGGCCTGCGGGCATAGTGTGTTTCCATTCATGGCCATGCGGAGGCGCTATCAAGGAGCGGAGGATCATCATTCTTAATTGAAATGCTTTACCGTCGATTCGCCCTTCCGGAAGAGCTGTGCCCTGTCTGGCGTATTGCCGTTTCGACCTTGGTAATAGTTGCCGCATTGGCATTTGAGCTTTTAGCGGCCAAAGTCATATCGTGCTAGAAATCAGAAATCAAATAAATATCAATAGCGTGATTGAATCAAGTCAGCTTCCGAGGAGGTATGTCTACCTACTCGGACTTTCAACATGGCGGCGAGCGTGCTATTGGTTGATAAAAATAATCGTATTTGGGGCCAAGTCTTTGTCTTAATCTTATTTCTGTAAGCAATTACTATTTTTTGTGGATTATGGGGACCTGCCTACATAAAGACCTGTATGACCTGAATAAGCTGAAATTCCAGATGTATCAGCATGAAAGCCAGATAAACCCATTCCGCAACTTAAAGTGTTCTTCACATATTCTTTCAAAACATGGCCATTAAGTTAATGAGAAGTAAACTTTCCTTTGAAAAGTTACATTTTTTTACTTGAAGGCAAAGACATAATTGTGAAATATAAATACGTTGGTAAGTATGTACGTATATATCTACATTTTGGTAAGCAAGCTCCGAAATATATTGATAATTAAATCTTCATGTTAAGTAAGTTGAATTATTAAATGAAACAATACTGGTTTTTATCTTTGCCAAAGTTAAATTGAATAAAAATCAAAATATATTTCACACATTTTTAATTTTACATGAACACACTTTTGTCAATACGAGTACAAAACGCTATACGGGGATTGCGATGCTGAAGTGAAAAACGCACTGGCACACCACTGAGAGGGCCTGGGTTCGAATCCTGGAGACAGAAGGTTTTTTCAGTGGTATCCCGATCTCTGCTTGAGGTGCTTTGTGGAGAGCACTTTGAGTGAATACGCCGTCCGTCGGATGGGACGTTAAAATGCGGACCCCTTGGAGCCTTTCGACAAGAGTAGGCCAAAGCCGACGCCGGGTTTCTTTCCACCCTTCATCCTTTTCCATCCATCCCTTATGGTCTACATGACGTCATCTGTCGTTCGTCTCACCTTAAAACTGCCTATTTGCTTTTTATGTTTGAAGTTCTTCTGAAATAAGAATTGGCAGTTAAGTTATGTCGAAAACCCAACGTATTATTGTCTGCGTAGTAGATAAGCGTTGATTTATTTTTTGCAGAATTTATTCAACGTTATTTTTAAAAAACAAACTTATTCAACGCGAAGGTCAGTTTGGTGGGTGATGGTAGAGTTCATCCAGTATTGACCCTCAATTCGTCGATTGAAATTCACACATGAGGGTAGGGCAGCCAGTTCCTTTCCCGGTGGTTTCCCAGGACGTTTCTGGCACCCGAAAAATCACCCAGCTGGGGTGAAACTGAGGGCGCCCAGTCAGCGTGCCGATCAGTGACAGCTTTAATATAATTAAAAGTTTGTTTAAAAAATATCGGCAACTATTTTTGTAACCTTTTCTGAGTTCATATAGAGTTGATTCGCGGAATAAATGACTTCTCGTCATTCGCATACCATCTCTTCAATTTTAAGGAATTCCAGTGATTCTTGCGCGAAACGAGTCAACCTACAACTCTTGTGTTTTGAGGTTTGCTTCTTGCGCCGCTTCTAGCTGAGCACTAGCCAACCTGCAGCACTATCCTGTAGAATATTCACATGTATACATCAGGTTGATTTAGAATAATAAATTGGAGGAAATTTGGTGACAGATGAGCAAGTTACATTCATTTTTAGGTTATTCCCTCAAAAGGTTTCTTAAACCAAATATAACTATTTTTTATCTAAGTTTTGAAATTAAATAATTACTCTTGCTCTTAATGTTCTCTTTGGGAATTTTGCAATGTGCAAATTGAGCATGTACACATAAGGTCAATGGGAGAATCGAGAAAAGGAAAAAAGCGGACCTGCTTTTAGTAAGTGGCTATTGAATAGATATTGAAAGGTGCAAGGTTTTAAAGGGAATATAGAGTTAAAAGGAAGGCGTTCTAATTAAAAAGAGATCATTTCAATTATTTGAAATCATTAAACGATAATGGATTAAGAAACGAATGCAATAACCTTCGAACAACAGATTTTCTCAAAACAGCGAAACATATCTAGCTACAACATCATCCTTATACTATTAATAACTATTTTACTATCAAAAAGCAAATCCGCTCCTACTCCCAGAAATATATGAAGCAGTAAGCCTCGACGATATATTCTAATTCGCAAATGCCGAACCTGACATAGGTATTGGGGCATGTAAAAATAAAATCTCAAATGTTTAGAAATAAGAAAATTTTTAGACTATATACATAGTGTTTTAAACGCTAACCATACAGAGATTTGGAAAATACCTTGATTCAGCCTATACACAAGGTTGCCAGTCAATCCATCAAGTCATCTATAGTAGAGGTCTATTGAGTCAGTCATTATAATTTTTTTATTATTCTGTAATCTACCGGTTAAGGTAGGTTTAGGATGAACACAACTACCGAATTAATATTTTTTGACTCCTAACAAAACTCAAAATTCAGCATCCTACTCTACATACTAAGTCCCTCTTCATCTCTGAGTACTTCCTTCATCCCTTCATTCCATCCAGCATCCCTATCCTATTCCTTCCCCAACCTCGTTTGCCAACAATTCTCCCCTCCATTACAGTCTTCAACATCCCACTGCTGATCAATACGCTCTTCATCCATTTTTCCTGTCTCCTTATGATTTCTCCCAACAATCACCTTTCCTTCCCCACCACACCTAGTACTTCCTCATTTGTTCTCCTTTCGGTCCACTTCACCTCCTCCATCCTTCTCCACACCCACATATCCAAAGCCTCCAATCTATGCATGTCATCCTACTTCAAATAGTCTTCATATTCGAGGGAATTGCTTTTGATAAACTCAATGCATATATCAGAATCTGATAAACCCCGTTAAACGAGTATGCATTACACTTTCAGGCTTCACTTCGTGAATTGTTTGATGTCCATATTAAAAGAGTTTGCGATTTTTTACAACACTGAATAAACTGCCTCGTCAAAAGACGTTTATTAAAATCTGGACCATCAGCTATTTGCTATGAATACAACTCAGAAACGGTATTATTGCGATTAACGGAACGCTTAAATTTGCAGACAAACAACTTACAGTGCTGGTTAGGTTCGATTTTCCAGAAGCATTTGTCTTAGTCAACCATTGGCATGTCCTGCCTGAGTCAAAATTATGTATTTTTTCGGAAATTTTCGTTGAATGCCTCCGCTCCTTCCTCTCTGGGTAAACACAAGCGATTATGGGAAAAAGTAGAAATATCTCATACTGGCTAAACTTCTCAACTGGAATGTTTTAAGATTCCGTTCCCAGGCCGCTTTTGCTCTCTCTGATCGTTGATGACTTTACGAACTCCTGTATGCACAAATATGTGAATTGTACGCCGACGACCTACAATATTACATGAAATGTCTTCTCTTCCAAGCATAACCAATACCGTTAATAGTATAAGTAGAGACATGGAGCGAATCAAAATATGGCAGAGACCAATTAAATTAAAGAGACCAAGAAATTATAGCAAAACTACTAATAATATTCTGATCGCCAGCACAAAACAATTTTCTCCAATCAATGCTCACCAAATCTCTGCCGTTCATGTTAAAAATATTATTGTTTCTAATGGTAAAAAAATCTTTGTTCTCTAATAAAAAATCTTTAACGACTGATAAAAATCTGAAACTTAAAATTTAATTGATGAAATATCAAAGGCAAATGCCATGGAAAAAAGTAAATTAATAGAGTTGGAAATTTTTCGCCCGTCAATTTATGTATAAGTTTCGTTAATGCAATTGGATAATCATCACACTTTTATTCCTTTTGTAGTATATTAAACAATTTAATTGAAGAAACTAACGACGTAAGGTGGCAATGTTTGCCGCGGCGTGATTTGAATAGGTTGGAGCTAGTAAGAAACTCGGATATATAATTAAAATGGCTTAAAGTAAGTGTAAGGTCTAAATATGTCTATTTTAACAGATTGCGTGACTTTTGAGACGGGCTGTTCCCGTTTACCTATGCTCAAATAATTAATTTTCAAGAAAGGCATGCACGACCGAGGTAAAAGAACCCAACACTTCAATGCAGTAATTCCACGACAGGATTCTCAAATGTGCCATTGAAGCTGCACATTAACGATCTCACGAACGCATAATTCAAAACCAGATAACATTAAAATGTATCAGACAATTTTAATTGCCAAAATACAATTTTTCGGAGTCACTTTCCCTGAAAATGTACGAATTAATTAAAAAATCAAATATTATAGAATCCAAATATGCAATAGAATCGAGCCTACATACATGAGAGACTGCATGATTATAAATGATGTATGGCAGAGCCTTTCTTAATTTTATTCTGCCGTTTTTAATTTTAAGAAAATGTTTTTTTGCTGTATTAATAACTGGAAAGTAGCCACTGGTTGACCAGGGTCGCTGATATAAACATGTAATGTATAAAAAACAAGAAAAAACAAGATAAGGGATGCTAAATATGCGAATTCAGTCTCTCTATGATAATACTGAACTGGAGGAGTTTTAAATAATTGTAGATTTAATGCTGATTTCTTTTTATTTTCTTATTTGTTTGTTATGGTACAATTTTTATTCATTACAAATGTGAAATGCGATGTTATTGCATGCATTGCAGGTCTCAGGGACCTTGTTAACCCCCGAAAATAAACGATTATTATTATTATGATTATCAGTGTATATTTTTTATATCATATTATTGTTCACCTTATGCTCTCCCTCTCGTAGTCCACTCCCCCCCCTCCGCGAGTATGGAAACTATATTTATTTATGAGAAAAACAAAATATGCACTTTTCCACAAATTTATTGTAACATACCACGCGTTTCAGTTCATCGAACTATCTTCAGGTACAAGACGAACTTCCACTACATCTTGGCTGAAGTTGTTGAATATTTATTAGCTCAAGTACTCAGTGAAGTCACGGGTTCACAGTTTCTCTTTCACGTTGTTTGTCACTCCCGTTACGGCCATGGACCAGGGCACTTCGCACAAGAGGCCGCGGTTTAGGCCCCCTGGGCCTAATGGTTGTAGAATGGCCATTGCATATTCCGCTCTTGAGTTGAATTGATGGGAGGGAGATAATTGCAGACAGCCTTGCCTCATTCGAATTTGGGTGATCGGTTTTTACGCAAAGTGTCGGCCCTTTTCCTTTTGCTCCCCGCCGAGATTATCTTTGGCTGAGGGATTATTCGCCTTCAACTCATTTCCTTGGGGGCGACTTTGGTCCCACCGCCGAGTGATGTCCACAGCGGCTTACCATTGGGAATTCAAGGTGGTCGTTGGGCCTTCGGCGGTGTGTGGACACCATACGTACGGGCGGTAAGAGCACTCGGCGATTGTCCGGATCTAATCCGGACGGTGACTTTGGTTTCCGACCATACTTCCAGCCAAACCCAGATCTGCATGACTATATGGATATCATGAGGCCACGGGCAGGAAGGCGCTGACTCCCTCCTCTCCAGTTGCTCGGATTTCTTCAGTCTTAAAGTTATAAGGTGAGCTCGAACTTCACCTTTCAAATCGACCTTCCGGTCAAATATCAGATGAAGTTTAAAGTTTCAAAGGTCACTACAAACACCAAGATCCACCGTGCAGAAAAAAATATCAAGTTGTGTAAAGTTTTATCCTGAGAGAAATAAAAAATTTAGAAGACAAAATGGCCGAGACCTTCAACTTGATCAGCCCTAGGTATGTTTAAACGGGGGAGGTAAAAACAAAGTGATAAGTAAAGGGAAGATAGGAAACACACACGAGATCACTTGGGTGCGTTTTGGAAACAGTGACCCACGTGGGCGTACCTCGATCACACACAAACAATGCAAAATAAGGAAACGTATTTACAACCACTCGATCATTAGGGTGTGTAAAAGAATGACTGTCACTCTAGTGAATCGCATTTACACACGCACACTCAGGGTTTGCAAGGATATCTCCTATGCCAGAGCCCCGTTGTGCTCACAGAGGAATAAAAAACAATAAAAATTAAAAAGAAAAGGCCCTAAGTTCCCGTTCGCTATCACTCAATCACTCAGGTGTGTTAGACCTTTGTGAAACGCACTGACTCACTCGTTCAGGGTTTACAAGGATTTCTCCTACGCCAGTTACCCATCAATCACCCAGATGAGTTCAAAATTATAAAACCGGTGTACGCACGCTTTCGTTCGTTCACTCAATTACTCAGGTGTGTTCGAAAACAGGGACCTCTGCGATATACAATTACTCACTCGTTCAGGGTTTACAAGGATTTCTCCTACGCCAGTTACCCATCAATCACCCAGATGAATTCAAAATTATAAAACTGGTGTACGCACGCTTTCGCTCGTTCACTCAATTACTCAGGTGTGTTCGAAAACAGGGACCTCTGCGATATACAATTACTCACTCGTTCAGGGTTTACAAGGATTTCTCCTATGCCAGGGACCCGTCAATCACACAGAAATTACAACACGAAACAGAAAGGACTTACGTACACGCGCAATTACTCAATCACACAGCTGTATTAGATCTTTGTGAATTGCACTCGCTCACTCGTTTAGGGTTTCAAAGGATTCCTCATATGCCAGGGGCCCGTCAATTACGCCGATGGAAAAAAAAGAAAATAAGCAGCGGGGGTAGGTAAGTGCCTAGAAAAAACCTGACGCCAGGTGTTTCGCCTGCCAAACAGGCCTCTGCAGGCCTCAATTATTCCTTCTTATAATTACTCGGTGGCATGTATACCTGAATAATAACCAAGTTCGTCGGTTCTGCTTTTATCTCTACTAGTTATATTCTATCCGTTACTTGCTCTATGTTGAATACGCTTCTTGCTACCTCTTCATTTTATACAATGGCAACCCCTCGTTGGCTCTCGTCCCCGCCGCTGTATATTATTCTACACTTATCACTCCAGTAATCCCCGCTATCTTTCCATCTCACCTCGCATAGACCTAATGTATCTATATTTCCCCTTTTCATCTCTCGCTTAATATTTTATGATTTTCCTGTCCTCAACATTGCCCTAACATCTAGGGTTCCGATTCTAACTAATTTGGTCTTCTTCTCCTTCTGCGTCTACTGTCCTGCTGTTGTCCGTTTTCCTTTGCAAGGGTTTCTTTAGTTGAAACCTGCGAGAGCCTTGCCTCTCAATATTAATAAAAAAATGCCAATTCACACCCACAAATGCGTAAAAAACCCATTTTTACCCCCACACATGCCAATACACACACTAGCAACTAGCATACACATGCGGATGCACCTATTGTATACGGAGCACTTGATCTTTACCCCATTTGCAAATTGCAAAGTTGTTGAGAGGTATAGATTAAGTCCTTCATGTTCCACAATTATTGGCTCCTTGTAGTAAAATAAAATTCTGAGAAACCGGAGCTCATAGAGATCAGCTGATGAGACTTTTTTGGATGAAAATACGTAAAGGAGTATTAAACCACATGCAAAACCAATATATTCATGCCACCCTACACCAACAGATGCGCATATATTCATGCGAAAAACCTTTGTTAGTGACATGCATGCAATTAAATATACTATTAACATACTTATGCACCTATAATTATATACCTGCCTTCTATCTATGAAACGTTTAAATCTTGTTCTGACTTGTAAATTAAATGTCTTTAATATTTCTGTAGTGACTTCGGTTCTTACTATTATGTTTCCTTATTGTTCGGGGAAAGAACGAGTATTTGTATCCATCTGTACTGAAATCTATCTCCCTTATCTTATTTTTATGGTATGATCCACCCAAGTAGTGTGGGGCCATGATAATTCCTTTAGTTTCATCTTTGAACTCGATTGTTCTGGACCTTTATAAGAGGCTCAGTCTCGCTTGTTCTCTTTGCGTTTGCCTCTAAGCCTTATTCCTCTAAAAGGCCTCTCACACTCGTCTTCTCATTATAAGGATTTTTCTCGAATCTGGCAGACTTTCTCCGGACCTTATCTAATTCTTTTTGCCAAATTTTCTCCCAAGCATCCCTAAATACTTGCGGCATATTCCATTTGTGATTAAATAACACCTCTCTTTAAATTTCTCATTACATTCCCCCACCATCCATTGAAAGACGCTGAGTTTCTTCGGGGCGGATCCGCATATTGCTCTGATATGTGCTCCCCACGAAAGGCGTTTGTATCAGAACAACCCCCAAATATTTAATTTGACCTGCTGTATTTAGCACTGAAATCTTTAGTTCATAATTTATGTCTTGTTTATCGCATCCTTTGCTCCAAAATGTCAAAACTGCGCATTTGCTAACGTTAAGTACTAAATCCCCATTTCTTGCCCCAATCCGATATTGTGACAGTCTGTAGAGAGTATCCTGCAATTGGCTCGGGTCCTCATGTCCCTGCATAGCAACGTTTCGTCTACAAATAATTTGGGGTTGCTACCAATGTATGAGCTTAAGTCATAAATGTATTCTGCGAGGATCGTTGGGCTTTGTGCATGATTCTTGTTTTGCCATCACATTCTTTTAGTTTCTGCTTGAATATATTCATGAAAACTACGTCACTACTTATTAAACTCTTTTAAAAATCTAATTGTAGCCTTTTTTGCCTTCTTAATGTAAATCTAAATTCTCCGTTGGACCGTATAATTTCTTACTGTCGTATTTAAGTTTGAATGAAATTTGCGCTTTCATTCCTTCGTCCCTAATATTTAAGAAATATTTCCAAGTGCTCCCTGTATTGTCCATACTAAAAAGAATGGTATTTAGTATGGATATTAATACTTCCACGAAGTGAAGCCTGAAACAATAGAACATACTCCCTGTATTGGTTTGTCAGCCTTTGTATGATGAATTCTGGTGGTTCGTTTTTTAAATATTCGAGATGGTCATTAAAATTTGCCTTGTTGAATAAATATATTTTACTCTTTTCTTTGTTTATTTTTACGAACTTAGTTTTTATTTCTAAGAAAAAAGCTTTATTGTCGCTAAGGCCGTCCATAATTTCAATGTTTGTGATCATCACGGGCGTAGAAGTCACGAGGATATGGTATGCGAGGTATGCAATGGCCCCGTGTTGGTGATTTAACATTTTGTTCTAATGAATGTTTTGTGAATAAATGAAGTTCTCTGCATGAATCTCTGTTTTAGGCAGACTTTCCTACGCAGTACGAGTCCCAATCAATTGACGGTAGGTTAGTATCAACGGAGAGTTGGCTTTTACTTTTGGGAATAGGCAATAGTCTTCTGGTGCCAAGTCGGGACTGTAAGGGAGTTGGGGAATTGTGGCGATACCGTTTCAGAACGTCTATGCAAGCAGACACTCGACTCTGCTCTTGGTCGTCCGTCAAGACCTTCTAGAGGACGAGTCTATCGCGGATATTTCGCATCGTTAAATTTTCAGTGATAATGGTGTACATAGTCATATTATCAATGCGATCTGCGATCATGCGCACAATTAACCGTCGGCCTGAATTCATCACTTCACGCACACGCCAGGTAAATATTGTTGCCGATACCTTTTATGCAAACCCGGTAGGAGGGAATAATTGATGGTTTGAGAGGAAGGGTATACCAAGAAATCGATGGGTGAATTTGGCCGAGGAGATACCACAAACGAGAAATATTGGTCCTGGATATAACGAATCATGCAAGAAGCAATGCGTAAACGTGACAGAGGTGAAGGAAGTAAGCAAAGATAGAGCAATATGCAAGGGATGTTTGATAGAAAGTTTGAGGCAACACTTCCCCTCGTGAATTAAAATCAGACTTTTCTTGAGAGTGCATATCCCTAAAGGGAATTGCACGAAGGGAGTGTGTGTTGATAGACTTCTCCTTAACATTATTTGTCTTTTGGCCAATTTAATCGTGTTAAATAATTTTTTCTGCCTTGTAATCTTTTTCTCTCTTATTACTTCACCCATCTACGGAATGCGTTTACGCAACTGCTTCCACCTTTAGCTCTTTCTCTTTTGCCAAAGTTCCTTCTTCACTCCATCCCCTTCTTCATCACTTCACTTCAAAAGACTTTTCACGTGCTCATGGGTTTCTCTTCAGCCAGAACCTCCATCTACGCAATTTGCCTTCTGAGCACTTCCCCGTTTCCTATGTCCTCTTCCCTGATCCAACATTTTTCCTAGACCATATTCTACTCATTCCACCCGTAGGATTTGTCCTCTCCTATTCTTCTGAAGGGTGAGAATTTTGCTTGCTATCATTCCTCATTCATTTTTATTTTATTTTTTGGACTTTATTTCCTTCCTCATTTTGCGCTCCAATTTCTTCCATTTAAAATACCGGTCAATAAAATGCTCACTTTATCTCACACTCAATTTTTTGCATATTAGATCTCTGAGGCGATTAAATATATCAATTTTGGTGCATAAAATCTTATGAAAGCATATTCACGAGTAATTAAAACCTAATGAAACAATATATATTTGGAACGTTCTTAATGAGCGTTTTAGTTGTACGTATCTAATTCTTACACCGACTTTAAAAAAACAATCGATCTCATGTTACATTAAAACAAATAAATTATGAGGAGAGTGTTTCCGAGATAGCACAAGATGTTACATTCAAGTTGTCCGCGAATTAATTTTACCCATTTGATCTGATAAGTTTTTAGACTTGAAAGATGAAATTCCGCGACCATTAAACGTGGACGTGTTATCAACCCTCTCCCCACTCTCCCACCCTCTCCCTCTCTCTCACTCCCTCCTTTCATCCCCATTACCTCTCCCTCCCGCCCTTCCTCCCCACCCACTTCGCCTCCTCTGCCTCGCGGAAAATCCTACTCCTCGGTGCTCGCATCGTGTAGCAGTGCTTTTTTCACCTTCTTCAGAGCAAGTCGACCTTGCCATTGAAACTCATTCGAGTCTCCCGTAATGGCGGTCGTAATAACACGTCCGCGGCGTCTTATCTCGTGTGGGATCTATCCTCGTTGTTCATTCGACTCGAAGAATACAGAGCGAGAGAAATATTTAAGGTTAAGGAAGGAATGGAGAAAACTGTAGTTTAAAAAAAAATGTTTTCGGGTCTGCGATTCGTGACTCATTCTCTGCTCACGAGTCCTCGATTATGCGCTCATCAAGCGTACCAGTGCATGAACACATTGCCCTAGGATGACTTTCATGTGACCTCCCGGCTTGAATTTTTTATTTCACCGCGAAATCGCTCGAAGGAGACTTGGGAGGGGTCATTGAGAACAAAAACGCTACCCATTCCATGCTCGACGTCATGGAAGGGTTCAAATTCGATGGTCGTTACCCCGGATCTCGATAATGAGTAATCTCTCCTTTGTTGATGGTCTAGTGGCGAGGAGTTTTCAGAGGCTCTTGGAATGTAGATGACGCTCCCTTGATCCTGCGGCGTCTTCTATAAGGTTTGTTTGTTTTAAAATGAAAAATTGAGACAAGAACTCCATGATCTGAGGATGAATTGATCTAGACATATGCGGCATAAATATTGTTGTGTTTTATGTTCCTCTTAAGCGTTTGTCATATGCTATGATCTTCCTCAGGTTACAGTTGGATAATTACAATATTATACTGGTACAGTCTACTCGTGCGGAGAATATTTTGTGAAGAAAATATTATACCGTGACCCCAACAATACATTTATTTTCAGTAATTTGGTCCTTGACGTAAATCAGATTATAAACGTACATATTGCCCCAGGTATGCCCCTTTAAATGAGCTAAAAATGTTTGAAGGACTTGGACTTGACGATGACTCCTAAAGATGAATTTGCAGAAGGATAGACATTCGAAGGAGAAAGTGTTTAATATTGCCTAACAAGTACCATCAGGCCATCACAGATGAAAGTACCCTTTGACGATGTGAGACATATAAATTATATTCTATAGCTTGGCATAGATGCTAGGACAACGTGACCATATTGCACAATTTGCCATGGCCAGTTCTCTGCTTGGGATTATACTTTTTGCTGAAGAGTGGCTTAAGGCAATACTTTGCGGGAATGTTTCCTATTCAATGGACTGTTGCTTTGCATCAACCCGAACCATTATTAATTAGAAGCTAACCATGGTTCCCGTGGATGACGGTTATTACCACGGTACAAAAACCAAGATGCAATTTTTGAGGTGAGAACTAATCCGGGTAAACTGATGGAATAATTAGTAAGTGAAAACTAAAATTGTTTTGAAAGAATTTCAATAAAAGCTTCAATTAATTCTGAGCAAACTTCATACTGTAAACACAATAGTAAATTTTAAACAAATGTACACTGAGAATGCGAAGGACGAGAGCCAGTTTTAATTTTAGAAATATTCGAAAACTCGAAATGTTCAATTCATCTGTTGTTGAATCACCATACATATCCAAACCACTCTGAGTTAGTTCCTGTTTCTCTTCCCGGCAAATTGTGAACTTAGTCACCAACCTAAAAGGAATATTTTTTTACTGGCACAGACTTCATTTAAAGACTCGTTTTTCAGTACCTACTTCTCCCATTCTCTATCCAACGAATCCCTACGTGACTTTCCGCCCAGTCTCTTACTTCTCCCCGGTGCCCGGCTATGCATTACACTTGTATATGTGAAAAATTAGTCAATCTTATGTAAATTACCTGCCTTAACCATGACCGATTTTGGTCAATTTTGTTGTCCAAAATTACAAAGTCGTAGTAATTTTTAAAAAGAATCATAACGTAATGGTTATGAAATGCATCACCAACTTCAAAAGAATAAAAAAATGGTAGAACCCGAACGATAGTGCCATTTATTAGGTTTTGATGGAACAGAAAGGCATAAATACAACTCACTTGCTTTATCTAAGTTAGAACAAGGGGATAATTAAGACTCTCCATTCTCGGGATGTCACCGCGTAGGTTGTTATTCTGACAACAGTATCGCCCGTGTTTCAACGAGCGTCTTCAGGTCGAAGAACTTTCATCTGAACGCCGCGAAAATCTACGATCCCGAGGGGATAAGTAGATAAAAAAAAGGGTAAAGATGTTAACGCATTAACGAAAAGGAGCAAGAAAAAAAGAAAGCAACAGTAGGAACGGTGGAGAGCTTATGCATTGGCGATATTTTAATATCACGGCAGCCGCTCACCAATCCGCGGCACTTTCATTAAATCTCGTTGACTGCCGTCATACCTAAAACATTGTCGCCTGCGCCCTCCCGAGTACCGCCGCCTACGGTTGTTTATTCTTCGAGTAGATTCTTATATTTTTCAGCTAACCTTTACCCCTAGAAATCGGTCAACCATCCAAAACCCGGTGGTACCAATCAAAATCGATCAAATTCAAAACCACGTGAGTTGACGGGCATTTTTCGTTATGATTGACAGAAAGCTTTATGGCATATTTCCGAAAATAGCTCAGAGTAGGGATATGGAGCATAAAGTGGATAGCTTTGAGATCTTGGTCAAGACATTGAGTGAGGAACCAAATGGACCGGAAAGTAAGGTAAAGGAAGAATGGTGGACATGGTTAGAGAGAGAAGAAGTTTGGAGAAAATCGAAGAAGATAGATATTGTGGGGATAATTTAAGGTTCAAGGCTTTAATAGAAGAGAGAATATTGGGTAATACGCTGAGGTTGGAATGAATAAGCCCAACAGGTGACATTTAGAGAGGTGGAAGGTGTGTGGAAGTGACGAATAACTAAGCAAAACGCAAGCGATTTATCTTTCGTATCGCTAAGCTCTATTTTAATAAACGGAATATGTACTTAACACGAGGGTAGGCTGAAAACTTATGCACACATGCTTGTAGACCACAAACAAAATAAACTTCAGATGCACTCCAAGTGACATGTGGAAATAACATTCCCCCTAAACACTCATGCGAAAGTTTGAGGCCGTTACATTCATCCAGTGTATGTATGGGGACGTGTCCTAGTGCTGTGTCAACGCGAGTTAAACAGCGTGCTGTTATCGAATTCTTAGCTGCTGAAATAGGGACTTCTACTGAGATTCGTCGTCTTTGAAAGGCTGCTTATGGTGACGATGCTTTTGAAAGGTCTACTGTAAATCGATGGGTAGTAAAATTTCGTGGTTGCGAGCCTGAAAAAGCTGTAATTGTTGATGAAACACGCCGTCGCACTCTCGTTATTACACCGATCTTGCGCCTTGCGATTTTTATTTTTTTCCTCAACTCAAGACACGTCTGGAGAAATGTGTTAGCCTTAGCGGTATATATGTTGTAGAATATGTGAATGTATGATTTTGAAACTTGAGAATTTTACTTTAATGTACTTTTTTCCCGATGATCTTGCTATTTGTTTTTGTGTGCTGTTTACAAGCATGTTTGCATTGGTTTTCATCCTACCATTGTAGTTTAGAGTTAGCATCGAAGATCTACCGTTAGTCTGTACACTATTAATAATAATCAATAAAGTAAAGACGATATTGAAAATATATCTGATAATGAGTAAAATGCGTGGCAATGCTCGAGAACTTTGTATTTTGACAGTTACATTTTTTTCTTAGATCGTGGAGAATGATTTGAAACAAAGGTCAAAATAATTTCGCTTACTCAAAAAAAAGGAGACTAACCGAGTAGGGTCCGTTCCACAAAATTACTTTCAGAAGCTCTATTTTCTGTTTGTGAATGCCAATCTATTAGCCTCCGGGATTTCAAAATATTTCAGTCAAGTGGTGCAGCACTGCCAAAGGGGAGAATCGGTCGAAGAAATTAGCACAACGCTCGAGGTCAAACGGGCAGTGCTTTGAAATTACGTACGATGATTCGAAAATGTAAATATGTATTCCCTAATTCTCTTGCCCGATAAAATCACTAATTACTCTAATGGGCGGTGACCTTACATCTCCTGCCTTACGCCATCGTGGCAGTCAGCAGGTTAATATGCAGATAAGGTACTGGAGCACTCTGGAGGATTCCGAATGATAACTGTCTCTTTGGAGCTGGAAATTCTCTCATACATGTTTTCAATTCCCAATTACCTGCATCATTTACTTTCTCAAATGAAACGGCGACTCGCATTCTTATTTCAAGGTCTGTCCCAAAAGTAGCAGGGCTGAGTCGATTTTAAAAAAAATTTATTGTCAGAATTTGCACATTCACCCAATAGTATTTAAAGGAGCTCCATTGTGCGTCCACATACTGTTGCCAGCGGATGGTCCACGCCTCGTGCGCCTTCTGGTAGATGGCGCCCGGAATGCTGCTAAGCTAGCTCCCTCGTCACGAACTTTTGTAACGCTTCCCTAATACTGCGGTAACGTTTTTTCTGCAAGGATTTGAAACTGGGAAGAGGAAGAAGTCTGGTATTTGTCTATAATTGTCTTTAATATTTGGATACTCGCTCAATTGGTCGAGAACCTCCTGGCAGATCCGCGTGCGAGTTTCCTTTTGTTCGTCCGAGAGCACTCTCGAAACAAGCCAACAGGCCTGTTCATTCAGATATTCGAATCGGTTTCGCTGCGGTCAGTAGGTGCGTATGTTGTCCACAAGGCGTCTCAACGTGCTTACCATGTTTTCTTTATGAAATGATGGATGGTTTGCGTGAGGTTCCTCCTTTCGCTAAACACGTCGATAGATGGCGTTAAGCTCAACCCTTTTGCACGACATTAGGAATAACTAACTCGTATAAGTAATTGTAACCCATCGCAAAAAAGTGATTTTAGGTCAAATGATATTTTCTTGCTGTTGATGGTGTTTATAAAAATAGGTTAATAAATGGCAGTTATCATCCCAAATCGGTATTAGTTATTCATTGCATCTGACATCTTTTGAGAAGAACTCTATTAATTGTCGAGTGTACCATTTTGTTTTTTCTCTCCGGAGTTGGAGTTGAATAGGATTTGATGCCGGTGGGAAATTTAGAGTTTCCGAGATATCTCACGACTAGGAGAAGAGATGTTTGTGCGAAATTACAAGTCATTTTAAGCATCAATTGTATTCCTCTTGTACTTCACCATCCCGAGCAGTCATCGAGACAGAAAGCGATGAAATTTCAATTTTTGCCGTGGAATTTACTGGGCGACGGGTTTGGCGAAAGCATAGTGATTCAGCGAAGTCATATAAATCATAAGTCAATGAGCAAAAAAACTAATAATTTTCCAGATTTCGTGGGGGAAAAAATTGAGGTCAGATAAATTACTCCCTACCATCTAAAATCCATTCAGCACGATCCACACCTATGATATATCAGTCATGGACGCATTACCCCGTTCCCAAAGAAGTCATGACAAAGTTGTCGGCATTAAAAGTCATTAGAATATCATTTATCATATTGGCCGAGCGGTGGTCAGTGTATATAAATTTTCTTTGCTTGTTTAAAACTAGCCTTAAGAAATCTTTTGAAATGTAAATACGTTTCTCATTGATTTAAAGAATTTCAAATGAAATATTACTACCAATACTAATATTTTTAGAAACTTTAGTATATTTTGGATTAACGATACCGCTTCTATCACTAAAAACCAATTTATAAAGTAACGCCACGTTGATGGTATATTTTGAAGCTGGCTATTACTCGTCGTTGATAATTTTATATTATTTGAGCAAATCAATATTCTAAAACACGCCGTAGCCAAATTAGATTATATCCGTCCCTTTGTGTCAGATATTATTTCTAAAGTACATGACCTTAGCCTTCTTTAATTATATGGAATTCAATGTCCCTTTGACTACTAATAACAAAGATCGCTGTAGCTTTAAAGTGAGAAAAGCGCTAACAAATTTCAATGGTATTTGCGCCGAGGCGCCATTTTCTTCTTCACGAAGATAGTTCCGAATACACTTGGAAAATAAGTACTAATATCTGTCGACATAACCTGCGGAAACATATCATTTATATCACAAAAAATAAAATATTACAATAACCTGAGATATATATCTTTTTTGAAACTGTAATTTTTAATATTTCATGTTTTAAAAAATACTTCTGATGAAGATATCATCATCATACGATGCGTGTCCGAAAGCTATACGGCCTACGTTCATATCTCCGCATTGGTGCAGATCTTCGTTATCCGGGCCGTGGCATCCTTCGAAGTAGCAGTCCCCATTTGATTGAACCACACGCTCCCAGCGGTGCTTCCACATCTTAAAGCAGTCCTCGAACGCAGATTTTGGAATGGCCTTCAGCTTGCGCGTCGCATTACTCTATGTCGTTGAACCGCTTTCCTTTGGGCGCCATTTTCAACTTTAGGAACATCCAAAAGACGCAGGGACTATATCGGGACTGAACGGAGGCTAGGGAAGCTGAGCCGAAAATGTTGTGTTTCGCCAAAAATTGCTGCACAAGGTTTGATGAATGCGCTGGCGCGTTATCGTGGTAAAGAAGCCAGTCACGGCATGATGGCCAGAGACGCGGAATTTTTCTTCTCACTGCATCACTTAATCTTTTCAGAACGTTAACGTAATATTCTTTGTTGATCGTCTGACCCCTTGGAGCAAATTCGTAGGGCACAACACCCTCACAATAAAAGAATAATAATAATTTAAGGAAACGCGGGTCGGATAATTTATGGACACATCTCATGCATAAAAATCAAGTCAAAAATGGTATTTTGTCCAACCCCTTTTACGAGATACTAAAGGGGAAATTCATGAAATGTCCGTGGTCGTTGAAATCGAAGCCAGAACCTCTGGCCGTGATGGTTGGCATTTATTTTTCCACGCTATAGCGCCGGATGCCGAATTTTTACAGCGACACCTTCGAAATCAGTTCCCTTTCCAGCGGGAGGGGTGTGGGAGGATTCGATCTCAAGGTGAGGGCATGAAGAGGCGCCGCTGCGCAGATGAGGAATCTCGGCGCGTTTCAGTCCCAAAGAGGTTGGTTTCCCATCCAAATTCGCGCTCTCGGATCGTGTCGTAAACCTCACCCGCGATGGAATCCGGAAGGAGTAGACGCAGTATGTAATGGAAGGCAGATGGACTCCAAAATTGCTCCTCCCGCGGAGATGAGACGCGAGTGAGACATTGTTCTCTCAATGGCACTGTCCCCTTCCGTCACGATTTGGAAATGACGGCGCATTCCACCACTTCATTGGGAAACAAAGGCGAAACAAGGAACACGAGCGCATTTCCTGCCAAAGAACCATAGAGTTTGACGTGCGGAGAGAATAAAAAACAATGGTTTTTTACCTATTTATGGAAAAACTAATTCCTTAGGGTAGAACTCTCAAACTATGACTCACGTACATGTGCGAGGTGTGTTCAGAAAATAACGGGAATTTAAAAAAACAAGGGTTTTGAAAGTCTGATTGCCAAAATTTTCTTTATAGAGTTGTTATGCATCCCACTGAAGTATGATACAACTTTCAGCTGTCTTCATTGTTTACTTTATCTGTGACATCCGCTAAGGTTAGATTTTCGTATGTTAAAAAATAGATGAAAGAATTTGTATCAAATGTTGCGTAAAAAATTATATAAAGTGTAACAAAGTGTGTGGAATGTTTACAAAGGCCTATGGTGAGTCTGTTAGGAGTAAAACAATAGTGTACGAGTGGTATTATAAGGGTTTCCAAGATGGCCGTGAGGATGACGAAAGCCCCAGCACATCAACAAGCGATGAATACGTGGAAAATGTGTAAGATATGGAATACAAAAAGAAATAGTTATGAATGATCACCGAATCACAATAAGAGAAGTCGCTGATGATATTGGCATCTCGATTGGCTCATGTCATGAAATATTTTCGGTTGTTTTGGGTATCAAACGCGTGACAGCAAAATTTGCTCCAAAATTGTTGAATTTTGAACAACAAAAACAGCGGCGAATGGAAGTTGCTTAATATATCACTAAATGAAGTCAACGACGATACAGAATCACTGGAACGTGTTACAACAGTTGACGAAACGTGGGTTAACGGATATGACGTCGAAACTAAGGCTTGATTCATTTTTTTTAACAAACGAAAATCGCCGAGCTCATAAAAGCACGTCTAACCTTAGCGATTGCCACAGACAAAGTAAACAATAATGAACAGTGCTGAAAATTTCATCATACTTAACGGACATGTATACCAACATAATAGAAACAAATTTGACAATCGGACTCTCCAAACCCGCGAAGTTTAAAAATTCTCGTTATTTTCTGGACATACCTTGTGCATTTCTATGACTCAATGCATGCATTTATTTTAGCATGGATCACACAAAATTCATGGAGATTTTGGTTGACGTATTTTTTTCCAGAAAAAAGGCAACATTTTCACCAGTTTCGGATAAAGCACCTTTTCTACTCGTTGACACTTTGATCCACTCTCGTGTTTCGTAAATATTATCATTACCACTTAAAAATTTTATTCTTTTAAAACAAGTTGTTTCTTTCTACTGAAAATTCAATTAATTGAACTTCCTCTTATTTCTGTATGAATATTCAATTACACTTTCATTAAATTTCGCCAAAGTAATTTAATTTGAAATAAATTGAAAAAATATCATTGAAAGAAGCATGGATGGGTGAGTGAATGAATAAAGTCGTTAGAATTCAGACAATGAATATACGACCTTCATGACTTTCGTCGTTGAACGAACGGCAGTCATGGTGGAATTCGTTATGCCAGTGTTTCACAGTGGCAAAGGATGGGACCTCATCGCCAAAAGTGGAAGTAAGTTGATCGGTCGTGATAATCCGCGTCGAAATTCGTAAAAAAAATATTCGCAGGAAAGTGTTCGCGAGTTATCTCCATTTCTTTGCTGGGACAAAATTTTCGCGTGACTGTAAACAGCGCTAACTATGATAAAACGACAAAATATTCCGAAGAAAGTTAACGTTAAAAGGGTAAAAACTCTCAAATGGAAAAGTCAGATGGCGCCTTAAGCACTTGGTGTTGTCTAGGCTCAACATATAAATAGCAACCCTCGTATTAAATACTAATCAAAGTAACCCTCAACAGCTTTCACTAATATATATATATATATATATATATATATATATATATATATATATAACAATCTTGGGTCCTGGATGGTTCAATAGAATCATAGGCATGTGGTAATATATTTGATTTAATCTTGAGATCCTATCTCAACATGCGATATGAACATAACTCCAAGTTCATGAAATGTGCAGACAACCATCTCATCCAACCCACAGCGAATGAGACAATTGCCCGACGAACCAAGCTTACGTCTGCCGTAAACTGCTCTACTTCCTCATTCAATCCTTAATTATTCCCTGTTATCCTTTCGATCCGTTTGCTCAAATCCTCCGCTATTTCCCATCTGGCGCTCATTAACTCACTCTTTGACACTGCTGCTCTCTCACGCCCACTTCATTGTCTTCTAACGTGTCTCATATCTTGATCTCCCTCGCTTATTTTATCGTGTTCCCCTCATTTCTCATAACCACTACTCGAAAGTTCCTTTATGACTTACCCAGTGACTTTCCACGTAAAACACGGATATTTATTAATAGTTTCCGCGATGTTCATCAAGGAAGGAAGAGGAATTAGTCAGCCACCTGGCTTCGACACTTCAGAAGGACATTTTAGATTCCCTTAAAATATACGGTAATTTGTAAAAGGAAAGCAGGAGCTTTGAAAGTGCTGCATCGAATTCATTAACAGGCTACTTAAGTCATTTTTAGTTGCATTTCTGTCGTGCGTAAATGTCTCAGTATCAAAAGAGACTCTTCAGTTAGCAGCAGAATTCGTGAAATATTCCTTCTATATTATTCAGTTATTATCAATAAATTATGGACTGCCAGGGTCCGAAGATGTAAGTTCGGGCGTCCCCCAGGGATATGTACGATATATAGGGCCGCTTCTATTTTTAATATCCATAAATGACAAAGTGTACGTAAAATGCCAAGAGTACGTTAATACTGAAGCCGGGTTTCTCTCCGCACTTACTAAATGCCCCGAATATCCTACCTCTACCAATTTTTCCCTCGTGTCCATAATGGCGCAATTTGTAGGTCATCTTTCCTAAAAATTTCTACTTACAACCCATGCCATCTTTCTTACAATTCAGTATGATAATGTTAGTTAATTGCATGCCGGTGCAATTTTTCCCACTACTACATCTACAGTGTTACCCTCAAATTTATCGTGGTGTATTTTAGAGATATGCACCTTCCAAATTGAAAGAAATGGCGATCGAGGAAAAATTTTAAGGCTTCCAGTCAGAGTTTGTGAACTTGCAAGCCGCGATCCTCGAGAATTCTTTTCTATAAAAAATGGGAATTTCCATGAAATATTACCTATTTAAAAAGTCTTTCATCAGTAAATATTCGTAAGTCACAAATTATTGATGAACTTCAGTAATTGATTTACTTCTTCTATGTTTCTCATAGCTCCATTACAGCGTTTTAATTTCCATTTTTTTTAACTATTCTAAACTCAAAAATATCTTTTGTCCTATTAAACCAGTGTTATTAATTACCCTACCTTGAATCTTCTCGATGTCACGAGAAAACATTCCTTAGCCAGGTGCTTCCTACACCCTAGAAGCGAATATTATATTATATCCGACAGACAACAGAACTACTCTTATATATCCAAAGCTTTTAATCACTCTTAACAGCAATAATTTAATGGCACCTGTTCAACTTTTAACTACTTTTGCTTGAGTAATATTCGGTTCAATAGCATTGGATCACTTCAAGATGATTTCTTCAGGGCAGAGTCGAGAGGAAAAGGTTTCAGTAAATCAGTAGAAATAAAATAAATGAACAGGAATCAGTATCCCTAGAAATTCTTGTCAATACATCTTTGCATAAGTTTCACCAAAGGCGTGTATTTCCAAACTCGAAAGATCCTGGCTTCAATCCACTTGCTTATCGATGAGATTCCATTGATTCTTCCAGACACATTCCAATTCAGTGCTTCCATTTGTATTCGTATCATGTCGTAGTATCGTTTCAATCAAACGCGGAAACACGAGTCCTTTACTCTTGGACACTTTTTGCGGCCTGAAATCAGTCATAATAATTATAATTAAACTGAGAGGCAAATATTGAACATATCAGCTGAGTTCATTTTTCCCTACTAGAGATTCAAGAAAGCCAATTATAAACCAACATCTTGTCCATGCCTGAGGTGGGATTCGAACCTGAACCTTCGGCTTACCGGCGAGCGCGTTATTTGCCAGAAGAACCAGTTCTGCAGGAAAATAAGTAAAAATATATTCTCAGTACATGTGATATTTCCCTATATAATACAAACAAACATGGAGCTACAGCAACGCTAAGTTGGAAATAATTAATTTTTTTTAATGTCACTACAAACTACACAATTATTGTAAGGGGAACTTTATTTTCTCCGATAACATTTTTGAATAAAAGATGAATTTTTTATATCTCTCAAATAATAATATATTTGCCTGTCAACCCCTTTCCTACGTACTTTCAGGTGAAACATTAAAAAAAATTTTTTTTGATTGCTTGACACCCCTAATGTTTATTGAAACCTTCTTAAGCAATTAGCCTTCCATAAGCCTTTCCTTGGCGATCCGTGTTCGTCTGTGTCGACTTCACTGGCGGTTTCATTGGTCGTGAGTGCTAATGGCGGTAGAGACAAGAAGGCGCTTGCTCATGTTGGATGAGACCCAGTCGCCGTGAAGATGACGTTCGAATGAACCTTGGCAAACGAAATCGTAAATTCTATCAAAGAAGATGGCTAAAACGTGTACGGTAACATCCGGTGGAGGGAAAACTTGAATTTGATCCCTGCTGGTATCTTTATTGCAGCAGATTCAAACACCGTTTGTCACCCTTTTACGGCATTGTTTTACTTCCAATAAATCACTCGAGCGTGTGCTTATTCCACCAACATGAGAATGACACGGATCAATTAACATATTACTTCAGTTTGGTACGACCTAATGAATCTTTCTGAGGAGAATTTCCTTCTCAGACTGTAATTAATTCTGTATAATTTAATCACTTATACCCATGTGACGGAAAATATATTTTTATAATATACTTTTAACTCTGTTAGATTTTGAACATGCAAAATCAATTAAAACAGTGTATATATCAGTATTTCGACCTTGAACGTACTCCTTAACTAGTAAAGGTAAACTAATTACCGCTGATTCATCTTGACTGTGACTATTTACGTGTGAACACTGCCTCTTTCATATGGAGAAGACGAGTGCTTAAAGAACTGGTTTGTGTTGCCATCACTAAGAAAATGTTTAGCCCTGATTTAAAATGAGGAAATGATTTTCATTGTCCTCCTGTAAAAAGCTATTCGATCTGGGGATTTGAACTAATGATTTGTTTTCTAGACTTTTTATCTTTGGACATTTTGTTAAACATTTATATTAAAAGTACGCAATTCCTTTCAATTGTTCATGGAGGTGAGTCAAATCAGGACATCATATATATTAAAAGACTATGCACTTAGTGTAAGTGATGGAACGAGTAAGACTTGCAGTGCCTCATATCTTCATTATATTATGTTTAAGTATCCACATTACTTTTCCCTGCATTTTCCAAAGTTGACTTCTATTCAATTACTGTTATTCGCCAGACTCTAGTGCTGTTAAACAAAATTAATATTGGGGCACCAAATAATACATTTGTTTAAGATTGTTACTTATAATTCCAATATAAGGAATAAAAGCAGTTCTAGTGTGAATTTTATGTGATGAAACTGCGTGAGTTTGTGTGACTAAGCGTATAGTCAAATAATAAAAATTAAAATAACGCCTCCCTCCATACCATTTGTGCTGGTGAGTGGTCACGGAACAGAGATTTATATCTGAAAAATCTCCCTCAATTATTTATAATTTCTCGGTACACGCATCTCATAATAAGAGATGATTTAAAGCACAATTGACTATAGCTAGAAGGCGAAACAATTTTTCGCACAGCCTTAGATTTGGAACCTTGATGGAATGACCCAAAAATTAGTATGGGGAGAGCAGAGTATACTAGTGCTTCGGTTCACTGGTCATAATTTATTTTACTCAAATCGACGTTCACCGGTTAAAGATACGATTTATGTTCACTCATATTGTTAGTTTCAGTGGTTACCTTCAAGATATCCACGAGTGAATTTGTGCGATCTAGCATTTCTGGGAGGTTTACAGGATTACATACAGTAGGCAAAACAAACTCTATTTCTCCGTCGTCGGGACCATTTGGACTAAATTTATAGGAAGCTAACGTAAATATGTATTTATCCTTTATAGTTATTACATTTCTTTCTATTCTCTCCGTTAATATCAGCTTATTTTCGTTTAACACCTTAAACTCTTATCGGAGTCACTATTTAAGTCTTAATCATATTCACTGCATGCGTATTCCGTTGGAAAAACATTTCTATATTTACTAATAGGGTGTGTAAATTGAAATTGAGGAATATATACAGAGTTGGTTTCCTCTATCGTAGTTCTCTGATTGAATTTACGGTTTCGAATTAAGAACTTAAAAAAGTTTTTCAAGCCATGATATAAGCTCGTTTACCCATCATGAAATCGTCATCATTTCCTATTACGATCCCAAAATTTCCCAACAGTACAGTTTTCTATTTATTTGTGATGGATAAATGAATATTAAGACAACTTTGAATGTCACCTCCTTTTGCCTGCCACACGAGAGCATGCCCACCACACAGATACGACCGTGTATAAAATATTCTTACGATTGAATTGTAAACAAGTAAAAACTCCACTAATGTAAAACTACAGAAAGTGAATATATTACAATACAGGGTTCGTCCGGAAAATAAGTGTACTGAGCTCAGGAAAAAAAATTATTACACTTCTACATATCTTAAGCTAATATTCCTCAAAATAGGACCCTTGTGAGTCGATACACTTGTTCCAGCGGCGTTCCCATTCCTGGAACGCTCCCGCGAAGGCATCATCGGGAACCTCTCGAAGACTCGTCGTCGACGTCTTCTCTGCCCTCCACGAACATCTTGTGCCACCGAAAGATCATGTTTCTGGACATGGCTGACTCCCCGTAAGCCTGGTTAATCATACCGACAGTTTCGGTAGACGATTTCCCAAGCTTTACCGCAAATTTGATGGAATAACGCTGCTCCAAAAACTTCGGCATCGCGTTCCGTGACGTGGGTCGAGCGTGGAGGTTCGCGTTAACAGGGCTCCTAAATAGGCTTAACGTAAGAAGCTAATGATGTGGGTTGAGTTCAAATACAATTGAAAGCCAATCTTGTTACCATCCACAATTTGCGCTGTTTTCTGTTCATTACAGCCAAGCGTTGAAGTCTCCGAAATCAAGAAATCATTGGGACTCGGGGTGGAGTAATTTCATGCGTTGAAGTCTTCATGGTAAAGGGATCTAAACTAAAGAAGTTTTAGGTTTTGGAAACGATGAAAATCATCGCGTATACGTCCAAAATCAAGGGCAAATCTAAAACGCCCGAAAAAACATTAAAATACAAAAGAATCACATCTCAGGACAACAATGGCAGACGCTGTTCTAAAAAAAATGGATGCAGTAAAATTTCGTTGCCGTCCGCCGCTTTTTCCTTCCATCTCATTGAGCATCCTTCCTTCCACTCTCTCACGCACTCCGCACTCTGTGGGATTATTTATTTTGTTTTTCCATTTCATTGAATTCAAAATAACTTAATTCGTCTATGTCATCATTTTTCACAATAGCAAGAAATATTATTTTTTAGTTTTTCCTACAATCCCTGCCTATTCATCTTCCTATTTTAAGTTTAATATCTTCAGTTGAGACACAAATGAGAGAAAACGACTACAGTCGCTTCCTTGCGTCATTATCTCAATGGACCACCTAACACTGAATTTAGACATCTCGCAGCAGAGGTTATGTGCACCTTTGAAGGGCAACGGCCAAACTTAGATTGACTCTCTCAAAGAAAAAAAATTCCTCGGAATGTAATGGACAGCCGAGAGTCAGTTTAACGTAATATCGCTCTGTCTTTAGCTCACTTCAAGCATGCTTAGTGCACTGAGTTCGAAAATTTTAATCTCATTGCTTTTCATTCAATTTTTTGTCTTCCAAAAAAGCAACATAACCTTGATAAACCATTACATCCTTGTTTGAAGAGGATTCGAATTACCATGGATGAGTCATGTATTATGCAGTAAATATTTGTAAGTCGCGGTTGTTCAGGGCTGGAGCTTTGGACTATTGACCGGAGGGTCCGGGTTCGATTCTATGGGTTTCTCTCTGGGCAACCTCAGCTCCACCTAAGATGTGTGATTTTGTTGTTTTTTCCAGTCATTCCTAGGAAATCATGTGGAAAAGGAACTGGCTCCCCTTCCTTGGCGTGTAAATTTCACACGCCGTATAGAGTTTAGTCCCTCCCCGGACTACAACCTTGACGTGGTGGAAGGGCTTGTGCGTTCCGATGACCCCTAGAGCTGTGCTGGCGGGAGTAATAAAAATTGCTCCTGGTAGGGTCACCCATGCCAGATAGGTCGAAGGTTAGGAGCCAGACGAAAGGTAGTCCACGCAGCGTCTGTTCCTCAGTGAGGCGGCTGCAATGGCGTCTGACCCCAGTGGGGCGTCCAGTAAGTGATGGTGTCACGTTAAAAACACTATTGAGGAAGGCAACGGGAAACCACCTCAATTATCATTCCCAAGAAAAATATGGGGCGAAGAGAGGGGTTTGTTGGGAGCAATCCTATGGAGGCAGGAAAAGTGGATGAAGGGGGTGTTGACCGGCAGTGGGATGTTGAAGACTGTGATAGAGGGTAGAATGTTGGGCAAAAGAGGAAAGGGAAGGAACAGGATAGGGATGTTGGACGGGATGAAGGGAGGAAGGAAGTACTCAGAGATGAAGAGGGACCTGATATAGAGTAGGATGATGGATTTTGTGTTTTGTTAGAAGTAATAAAATATTTGTTTGGTAGTTGTGTCCATCCAAAAACCTACCTTAACTGGTAGATTACCTTGAAAAAAAAATAGAGTTTAGTACTGGGTGAACTCTACCATCACCTACCAAAGCAATCTTCGGGTTGATTACTGTGTTTTAAATATTTTTAGGTACCCAATGACCAAAGATGTATATTAAAATAGGGAATCAGGATGGTGTAACGGCTAATGTAGTGGTTTTCCATCCGGAAGACCGGATTTTTCAGTGGTATCCCGGGTCCTACTTGTGGTGCGTTGTGGAGAGCACTTTGAGTACGCTATCCGTCGGATGGGACGTTAGATTATGGACCCCTCGGCGCCTTTCGTTGAAAGTGGGCCAAGGACGACGCCGGGTTTCTCTCCACTCATATTCCGCCATTTCCTGATTATCCTTCTATCGAATTACCCACCAATCCCCAATGGCACGTATAACCTCTGCTGTCGGTCGTTCAATCTCTAAGCTGGTACTACCAATGTATATTTAAAGATCGCTGATATGGATTCCCTTTGAGAAGTGGGAGGGGAGGAAGACAAACAAAGCATCCTCACAGACTCCCAGTCCTTTGGAGGGATATGATTTTCTCCCGGCAAATATCCCTGTTAGGTTTAATTCTTGGGGCCAGCAAAAGAATTCTTGGTCCTTACATCTGTAATATGCACCGTAAAATTTTGTGATGTCTTTGGTCCTCTCTCCTTCGGTGTTTATGGTTGTTGAATCAGGCGCGACTCATTAACTTCAATCAGTAGTTTACTGTACCACAGTTTTATTCATCTTTTGTCAGCCCTGCCTTCCATTAACCTAAAATGCCTGCCACCATCTTCTCTCCCTCTACTGCGTACTTACTATTCTCCTTTCCATCACACTTTAACTGAAATGAGAAAATACATGGTTTGAATAAAAAGATCGAGAAAATTTTCGTCAATACATTTATTTCAAATATTGCTGCTATGTGCCAAAATTCTTCAAAGTACATCCCTTGAACCTCGACACAATTATGCTGGCCGATTTTGTACGACTTAAAGCCTCTCTGTTAGGCGGATTCCACAAGGTCCTTAGGGGTATGCGTGCAAGTTTCTTTGACAGCACTTAGGGTCCCATGGTGCTGTCCTTAGAGAAAGGATTTCGTTTTTGGGAATAGGAAATAGTCAGCTGGTACCACTTGGGGATTGTAAGGTGTTGGGGAATCGTCACGATGGCGGTGCAGATGGTCTTCGCAAGCAAACACTCGACTATGCTCTTCGTCGTCCGTCAAGATCTTCGGGACGAGTTTAGCGTAGATATTTCGTATCGCCAAATTTTCAGTGCTAATGGCGTAAACTGTCATCTTATCAATGCCAATACCATCTGCGATCATTCGCGTACTTAACCTAAGGTACGAATTCAGCCCTTCTTGAACACGTCAGGGAAACATTGTTACCGATTCTTTTTATTTATCCCATCCTTGTATAAATGTCTCGTTTGAGGGCACCGTGCCTTATCCGGCAAACGAGCTTTATGAGGTTGCTTTTTGGGAATGAAATACGTGAAATGGTTGACTCTGCCATCATATTTATTTCATTCCAATATAAATTCTAACCTCACTCGCCTTGGCCTCTCTTCCTGCCCACATCCGAAACGCTAAAATTACGAAGTTATGAGAAGTAACGTGAATAAATGTTGTTTTACCTTCACATCCTGGAGGAAGAAGAAGAAATGTGATGGAAGCGACACCTATTGGCACATCCTCCAGCTCCTCCCCCCCCCTTGTTTCTTTCTGGTCTTTCTCGGCGGAGCCCGTTTTCAAAGTCACGATAATACCGTCGCCTCCCCTCTCCTTCACCCTCCCAATCACTGAAAAACCGACCCTCTCGTCCCAGCTGTAACCACGACGGCGCATGCCTGGAAAGGAAGCCTCTGGGATGGAGAGAGAACGGAGGCAAGGTGACATCACATGCCTTCCCTCTCCCGCGCCGTCTCGATCCCCCTCACTCCCCCCCTCTTCTCCCCTCCGAACCACTGCTTCCCCTACCGACCCTCCCCTTCTTTGTGCTTCTCGGACTATAAACACAAGGCTCTCGGCCGGCCGCTCAAGCATTAGTCCGCCAGAGGTGTGAGGGCGTGCACGAACCGACCTGCGTCCTATTCGAACCGAGTTTTTCTCCCCCTGCCGACATCTCTGGAATTTGTATTCGAGGCTTTGGTGTGAAGATTTGTGGTCGAACTTGCTTCAAGAGTTTCCCCACACCCTTCCTTCCCTCTGCCCCACTTGAGAGAGTTGCCCCTGCTCCTCCCCCGTGGTTTTTCTGTTTTCTCGATCGCACTCCCCGAGTGACTGGGACTTGTTTACTACAGTGTGGGTCCTTCGTTTCGTGGTGGAGTTTCACATGAAGATGGCGTCGAGTGCAGGGCTGCGGTGCCTTTTCTCTTTGCTCACCACCTGCTTCTTCCTGGGGAGCTTCCTGGGTGGCGTGGGCGGATCCGCCATTCCCATGTGGGAATTCTTAAGCAGGAGTGAAAAGGTGAGACACCACCATCCGTTCTTTCATTGATCTTCAACGGCATATCTTGTGTTTCATTCTCCCGGGTCCCGAACCAGGGGCTTTGCCTCCATAGGGAGATAGAGATTTGTATGAAGTTTGTTATTGCAGGTATCCTTCCCTTCCTGGTATGCGTGCTTACTTAATTTCAGTGCTCGACATTAGGTAATACTCTTTTTGATCGGATTCGTGCATAAACTACTCCATATTTCTTAGGAAATTATAATAATGATGGGAGTGGCGGAGAATTTTCGTGACGGTATTATGTGCATTTTTGCAGGTGGTGTTTAGAGGTTTATTTTCCTTAGAACTCGGATATTTCTGTGTATGCCGTTGCCTTTGTATCGATGTATGACCTCCCGAGGTAACAGTTCCATAACTATGTCCATTCTCAGAGGGATTATCCGTGCGGACGCTATGTTTTTAAAAAAATTCATTCGGGAGTCGTTATCGGAAAAAATCGCAATCCAAACTAGTTTAATGGATGATTTCAACACTCAAGATTGGTTTGTCAGTTATTATCTTGTCACTTTACTGTTATCTTACACAAAAGAATAAGGGAATCCTTTTTTGCTTGGTGGTGTAGTCGTTCACCTGAAAGCACTCAACTACGCTCATCCCATTCCCCCCCCCCCCCATTTGCCGTGGTCTTTGCGAGCGCCGAACCTAGCTCATAAAATGCACGAAGCCCTCCTCCCTCTTCTCTGCGGTCGGAAGAACGTCAAACAAGCGCCAAGTGCCCGTCCCAGCCGCCCCACTATCGCAGCCAATGGAAGCGACTTGCAGTTTCCACATGAAAAACAGTTCTCCAGCGTTCGGGGTGTGTATTTGCAGAGCCCAGTGGGACAAAAGGAAGACGCGTTTTGTTTTGTTTGAGAGCTATCGTCCATGACGACACAAAGTTGGTAAACACGACATCCCCATTTCATCTGTGTACACTGCCATGACTCTTCGCTCCAGCGCGCTCCTCCGCTTTATATTTGGATGTCGTTTATTACCTGGGGCGGCGTCTTTTATAAATAAACATGGGAAACTTTCAAAGATGCCCGTCCTACTTTTACAATCCGTTATTCCCATTTGAAACAGATCATCGTAAGACCGACACGCATATACGAATTTGGAATTTAAAAAATCCATAATGGGGTGTGCATAGAACAAATTGGGGCTTATTCTTATGCTGAAAATATCTATAGAAGAGTAAATAGTAATATGATTCTGTACAGCGACCATATGTGTATTGGGCGTTAATAAACTTATGATTCAGCGGTCTCTAAAAGACAACGAAACAGATCCGCGGACAATGATTCTCATGACTTCGCAAAACACTTGGAAGTACTTGCTAACACGAGAGGTACTCGTTTGCCTTGGTTAGTTACACATATTAGCCTTGTAGTCATGAAATAAGTAGAGCACCAGGAAATATCAATGTTATTGTTCCGTGTATTGAGCTACATTAACAATGGGTTTGTGACATCTCCCTGACCTTGACTTCATTCAAGAAAGTATAGACACGGTTTATTCATGCTGTTTGGAATTGACCTCCATCTGTCACATTTACATAATGTAATATTAATTAGTACATATTAAATTAAGGGTCAAAGGCTTTTTATCAAAACTATTTAATTTCTCAGATTGCCCTCATTCCCTGATGATGAGAATATTTAAAAATCGAGGAGAATTTGAAAGGAATTGACATTTAAACTGTAAGATCAATTCTCTAAAAAGGCTCATTGCAATTATATTAATATTTACCATTGCCGTTGTGAAATTCAGCCACATCGACACTGACTGTTGTCGCAAAGTACCATTTATTTATCACGTGCCTTAAATGACTTTGTACTATTTCAACTCTTGTACTTAAAAAAATATATAATAGCTGTATTGCCTGTTCTCCTTTTTTCCGTTTCGTTGGTAGGGTATTGGGCAATCTATGACATCTTCCTCTTTTGAAAGAAAGTGGTTGAAGGTAGTGTTTCCTTATAGTTGAACATCTGAACTCATAGGACATTAGTTACCTTTACAAAAAGGTTAGATATTCTTTCGCATTGTCATCATAGCGCAAACCATTTTGAATTAATTGCCGAAATCCATTTCCTAAAACGTGGTAAGTCACAGAATGCCCTTTGACATGATTTTGAAATAAAATTAAATTTGAGCTCTTCTTTAAATAAATTTTAATTTCTGACACTGATATCCTATTATTAGTTCATTTGAAATATGTTCAATGCCATCAAAACACTTGTTTCAAAGCAAGAAGAAATAGGCGACATTTATAGGAGATGAAAGTTCGCCCATTATTCTATATTCATTGTAGAAATAGTCAACATGAGTAACGGCCTATACATACGATCGAACTGACTATGTGCGGCATTCTATGACGTCAAATGCTTCCTACTACTTAATTAATAATGAAAAATGACTCTAATGTAAAAATTAATTATTTATTAACCGATCTGTATCAGGTTGATTTTGGCTGCCACATTTTAATCCCCTGCGACTAGAATGGAAAGGGATATTGATTGGGTCCCTAAGTTTGAATGGTTTTACGAGATTCCTATACTCCATAGTTGAAGATAAATCACAATGCTGCTGATGCCATCAAAGAAAGATGGACTTTGAAAACCTAAGATCGATTGTGTTAAGAAATGATTAAATGGAATTCTTCCGGTGTCTTTTTGTTATATTCGCGAAGATATGTTTCTCTTACGGTATTATGCTGGTATTAAGAAGATCATGAGCCAGAGAACATGTCAGAACAGGGACCGAAACTAACTGACATTCAGCCATTCATGTGCAGTGACATTTAGACTAATTTGGACTAAAGTGCTCGCATTCTTAACTACTGGATGACGACAAAAGCTTTACTATTAATTGTATGGACAGCCTTAAAATATCATAAGCAAATGGCATCTCACGGCTCAGAGAAACATAAGAGGAAAACTATCTTTGGTTCGCATGATGTCATCGTTTCACATGAGCTTCAGCAATTTTTCCTCCCACCACTAAAGAGGTCTCCTTGCCAAAATGTTTCGTCACGTCCTCTGCCCCGAAGACTTTTTTTTAAATTTTATTTAGTGACCTTATATTTTTTATAAATTCTCCTGGGTGAATCATCGAGTCTTCCACCTCGTGAATTCAAAGAGCGATTATCATAAACGTTCCCTCGACCGAAACAACGCGCCAAGTTTTTGCTCGCGCGGGATATTATTTTCCCCGTTAGTGGTTAACATGCCTTTCAAGTAGTATTCTCAGCTTTGTTCGTGCTACGGAAAACCGTTCTTTTGAAGAATACTAATGCTACACGCTAATGCTATGATACGTGTTCATTGCCAAATGTACCGCTCGATCGACGGGTTATGCCCTTTCCCATATTTACATGTTGATCATTCCAAAAATTTACTCTGGATAGTAAACTAGCCTACGGCAGAGTAGAAACTAGTTTACCGTCGAGTGATTAAAAATAAAATTTGACGGAATTTCCAATAATTTTTTTAAAACAAGATTGCTACCCTAATCTATACCCTTAATAAGGGAAAACAAAAAGTATATTTTACCTATATAGTTAGAAAAAGTTGATTAACTATCAGCTCCAGTTAAAAACGCACCAAGAAAAATCGATTTTAACTCCTCTGCAAAGATCAAGATATTGGTTTAATGTAAATTTAAAAAGTTGTAACTACTGAAATTATGTATGGTTTAATTACTACTGAGAATTCAATCTTTTAAACTATATCGCTCTTATTTTGTCACTTAGTACGAGTCGCCTCCTTCGTCATGGTAACGCTGCAAAAGTTTCTCACGGCATTCCAATCGACGTTGTTTGTTCTCGTCTGTGAGACGGCGTGGTACCCATCGTGCACAGGATTTTACGGTATCCCAATTGTTCGATAATGACGCTGACACGTTCCTTAGATATCCAAATATGGTCTGCGATACGCTTTTGAGTGATTCGCTGGTCATTTTGAATCAAATCCAGTGATCGGACGTCCGCTACGTGTTTCATCAACAATTATGGCGTTTCCAGTCCAGCAACCACGAAATTTTACTACCCATCGATATAAAGTAGACCTATCAACAGTATCGTCACCATAAACAGCCTTTAAACGACGATGAATTTCAGTAGGAGTCACTTTTTCAGCAGTTAAAAATTCGATAACAGCACGCTATTTAACTCGTGTTGACATAGCACTAGAACACGTTTCCATACTTCCGCTTCTCAAAATACACTGGAAGAATGTAACAACCTGAAACCTGCTTATGCGTGTTGAGGGGAATGTTACTTCCACATGCCACCAGAAATGTTTATGAAGGTCATTTTGTTTGTGGTCTACAAGCATGTGTGCATTATTTTTCAGCCTAACCTCGTACAATATTTTTTTCACGGCTAATAATTTATTTTTTATCTTTTTCTGTGGAATCAACAAAATTGCAGATGCCTTCTATTATTGGCCGCGGCTTTGTCGTTCAGGCTTTTATTTTTTCGCGAATCAGATGGCGTTTTCACACGCCATGCCGCTGATGCAGCCACTGTGGGGGGAAGGGTGGTGATGGCGTGCCACGCACACGTCCTCGTTCTTCTAATCGCAGAGGACGCAAATTTTCACTCCTGATCAGCGAAGGATTAAAAAATTCATTTATATATATGTATAGTAAAAAGCGTCCGTTTCGAATTGGGAGCGCGACCCTAATCAGCGATGTCTCCAACTCACCGTTACCAAGGACGCCGAGGAAGGACTATGGCGGTGAGAGAGGGAAGGGAGAGAAGTGTGGAGGGGAGGGGGATGACGGCGATGGGTTGACGGAGGGTGAGGGCGTGTACGTATTACGTCGCGGGCGAGGGACCCGCACCGGAGGGCCGAGAAAGAGATAAAAGTGGAGTGAAACCTTGCAAATAATAAAATACGTGCATGTATGTATACTCACGGTCATTTGGAAGTGGCGAGGTGTATCGTATGGCGAGGACGGTATCTGTCTTGGCATTAAACAAGAGAAGGAAGGAAGTTCGAGATGAAATACTAAGGCGGGTCTCTCCCTCCCTCATTCATTTTTTCGCGACCCCGTTTTCTGGTGATCCGAGATATCCGTGACTTACCTCCCTGCCGTGGATTCCGGACCTGTTGCAAACGTGCCCTCGCAAGACTTCTTGAATAATCGCGACCGGTCGGCGAAGTTCAGGAGCGACACCAAGGCTTCGTCGGAAGGGATCGGGTTTTCGACAATGTCGCGGATCGCCATTCGTGAATGCCAATTACCACCATTTTCAAATTTGAGAGGACATTTAATGGCTAGATGAAGAAGGCAATCGTATCTGAACAAAGCATGGTTCAATATACGGGATGTACTGAGAGTAAATCCTCTTTTCATTTCAATAAGGACGTATAAGCATTATAATGTCCTCCGCGGAGCACATTTTACGCCGTTCGTGATTATGTGAGCCGACGGAACAAAAGTCTATTTTAAATTCAACAGTACTTGTTCAAAAGGTGATTTTTGTACATTCGTATGTTTCATTTTCTCCTTGAAAATGTATCACACCGAGTTCCTTACAATGTGCCAATTTCTAGTTGTGGTATATGCTCAATCGGATTAATTTCTATGAATTAAGTTAATCATGCACTACCTCAGGATAGAGTCCTTTTTTATGTACCCATCCCTCAAAATTATTGACACTAATTAATTGATAATTAAAGTCATTCTATGGTTAGTGTTTCTTATTACAATGCCAGGCACAATATATCAAATAAACATATATCTTGAATTGATTTTTTTTTAATTTACCTAACTCAACGGTTTTTGCTGTTGAAAGTTCATTGTTTTGGCGGTAGAGAGAGTTACTACGCAGGGGTATTTTTGAAGTTAATTGATTTTTACTTCATAGATAAAAATATTATTTCCTCGCCATCCGCTTGACGATTCCCTCGCTTGCCAAACCTAGAGAAAGTGGATTTGGTCACCATCCTCCGTCACCTGGAGATTAGGTATTTTAGGGTGCTCGCGTCATTATTTCATGCTTTTATTTCAATTAATTTCAAATTGGCAATGCTGGAGGCAGTGGATTAAGGGAAAACCTCTGGCAATGACATCGCAGTGGCAAAAAACAGTGGTGTCGCTGTGAAGTTCCTGTAGTCAAATCATTCGCTGTTAGATTTTGACGCCTGTCAAACTTGTCTCGAATGTCGATAGTCGAGGATGGAACTCGTATCGATTTTGGGCGGGTGAAATTCACACTTTTAGAGTATTGGGGGGGCGGTAAGCTCCTCCCACCCTGCCACCAGCTGTTACTCAGTAAATCCTGGCTACTAAGGGATGGCATCCCTTGGAGTTTAGATTAGGCTGCCTAAATGCATCTCTCGGCTGGTAATATAGCCCTCAACCCACCTGGCTGTCACTCTTTCTCGAACCTAAGGATTCTAGAGTCTATGGAAAGTCTAGAATCATGTTGATGGCTAAATCACTCACTCCCTATATTTGAATTCCTTTAACTTCTTACTAGTTAACCTAACCTCTTTTATGTGTAATGCACATTTCACTTTATAAACAGAAATCATTTTATTTACTTTTCAAAATAGATTTCCAAAATATACTAACCACATTATCTGCTTAGTTGCAAAAAATATTTTCCATTCCATAGATAATTGTTGATGCCTTGTAGTTTTTAAATTTTATATTTACGTTATATTAATATCCATACCTACCGTGATATTATTAGATAAACTAATTTTTTAAAATATTTAAAATCTCAACATTTCTATTATTTGTTGACGGATATTATTTGCTTTGATTTTGAAATCCGGGATTCAGTACGTCTGGGAGATTATTTCGTATGCAATGAGAACGGTGGAATTCCTGTCGAACCTCCAATTGAATCTCCGAGGCGGTGTATCTACCACCAATAAAAAATAAACATTGAGGTTTGAGGCGCTTGCCAATTTTGTGGGGTGTACCCAATATGTGAACATATTTATTATGAATTACGTTTCCTAGTAATGCCATCGGAATTTGCATGCCCGTAAGCCATGGCCATTGCTGCCTTGCCATGAACACTGCTGCGCGAAGGTGTGATACCTTCGATATCAGGAATGACCTTAGCGACCTCCCCCCCTCCCATCCCAAAACGATTAGCCTGGTCTTCCCAAGGCAATAAATCGGTAACCGAAATGAACGGGAATTCCGATTGATGTGCGTGAAACATGAAGGCATCCAGCGACCTTTGTTAGCAACTCTGCCACTTAGGGGATCTCACCTCCATTGGTGATTCCCAATTCATTTCATCTCAGGGTTTCCCACCCCTCCCCCAATGCACGACACCTAATTGATTGCATAGCCTTCTCACCGTTCTCTTTTTCCCTTGGGGGGACAAGGGCGCGCGAAAGGTTTCCTTGTGAGAACACTGTTATCCCCTCTTCCACTTGGTTTTCAACTGTCGTGATCTTCCTTGTGCTAAGTTACTCCTATTTACTGTGATCTCACATATATTTTACATATATATATATATATATATAAATGTGCGTATACGTGACTATATATATACATGAAAGAGTACACGTGTACATATATATATATATATATATATATATATATATATATATATATATATATATATATATATATATGAGTATATTATTATATTGGTGCGAAACTTGGACAGTGAGGGCAAAGGCTCGGCTTGAAGCAATGGAAATTTGGATTTGGAGAAGGATCACAAGAAAAAAAGGGACGGACAAGAAAAGCAACACTGAATTATTGAGAGAATTTGAAGAGGAAAGGAATTTAATAAAAGGGATGGAGAAAAGGAAAATTAAATTTGTTAGACATATACTCAGACCTGAAAAATATAATGGAGGGGAAAATAATAGGTAAATAAGGAAGAGGAAGGCCAAGAAGGAAACTTATAGATTATATAAACAGTACTATGGGAGTGGAAAAATAAAATAATGGACTGAAAAGAACCGAGACGGAGAGAGACCAATGCCTGCAAGGACAAGGCTCCGCCTTCAGAAGATGATATATATATATATAGAGATATATATATATATACACACATATATAAATATATTTTAACCATAAACGTATAAATGGTATGTGTATAAATATATATATGTATATATTATATATATATTTATTTATATATATTTATATATATAGCGATTGTACTGAAAAACTCAAACGAGCGGCACAATAATGGGCTGGCACAATATAACACAAATAGAATAGAATAGCAACATTTAAAAGGACACTCACACGGTAAATTGTTCGAGCTTTCGGCCCTCTCCGAGGCCTTCTTGTCTCATTTGAAGAAGGCCTCTGAGAGGGCCGAAAGCTCGAACAATTTACCGTGTGAGTGTCCTTTTAAATGTTGCTATTCAATTCTATTTGTGTTATATTGTGTCAGCCCATTATATATATAAACCATAAACACAGTAGTCAACAGTTAGGTCAGTTTGGTAGTTGATGGTAGGTAGATGGTGATGGTTAACCCAGTACTAAGTCCAACAGAGTGTGAAATTCGCACGTCAGGGAATATTCGCACATATTTGAATAGCCACAGGATAACTGAATATTAGTTAGTCCAATCCCCAACCCTGAGGCATTATATAGTGGCACGTTTACCTAATGTTACGTAATGTAAACTTTCACGTTTACAAAATCTTTGGCTCCAAGTAGATAGTGTTGTCATTCTGGTTTGCTGGTTAATTCCACCTGCGTCATCACAACGGTTCCAAAGTCAATATAAATAGCTCAAAAAGGTCAAGCCTTATATTTCAGCAGGATTTCTAGCTTAAATCTAGTCATCACATATGAACAATTCAGGCTACAGAAAATATATTTTTGATCAAGTTACTTGGATTAATTAAGATCCAATACGCATAATTCAGACTGATATTTCTGTGATAAATTTTCAATGGCTTATGCTATAGGACCTCTGATGTAATTTACGTGTATGGCTGATACGGTTTGTAGAAAAAGTATCGAGAAACATTTCGGGGGAAAAAATACGGGTTTATTTCAGATTTTGCTGTAATGTCTCAAAGTTCTTCAAAGTACATCACTTGAGCGTTGGTACACTTTTGCCATCGGCTTTTCCACGAATCGAAGACTCCCTGGTAGAGGGATTCTGGAAGGTCCTTAAGGGTATGCGTGTACAAGCTTAGGATACCATTTGGGTGGTGTTTACGTCTTTACGTATTTCATGGCATGAGCCAATTCCACATTCCAACGTCATCAGCGACTTCTCTGATTGTTATTCGACTATCATTATTCCCACGTCACATATCATAACCATTTCTTAACACTTTTTCCACGTTTTCCTCGGTTGTTGATGTGCTGGGGCGTTCGTCATCTTCCACGTCTTGACGGCCACCTTGGAAACGCTTATAATACCACTCGTAACCTCTTTTTTTACTCATAGCAGATACAATATAGGCCTTTTTTTAACATTTCACACACTTCGTTTTATTTTTTACGCCAAATTTGATACAAATTCTTTGATCCCTTTTTTTCAACAAACGAAAATCGCCGAGCTCATAAAAAAACACGTCTAACCTTAGCGGCGGATGCCACAGACAAAGTATAAACAATGAACAAAGATGAAAATTTTATCATACTTTAGGGGCATGCATGCCAACAAAATAACAAAAATCTTGGCAATCGGACTCTCCAAACCCGCGAAATTTAAAAAATTCCCGTTATTTTCTGAACATGTCTCGTAGAGCTGACTTCAGTGGTATTGTTTTGACATTATATGGTCACCAGACTTTCACAAAAGCGCAGTCACAAATGCGGCTTGATACACTTTGGCTTTGTCCGTTGGCAACACTACTTTAGGCTGAACAATGCTTGGCAAAGAATTTTTGCAGCTAATTCCAGTAAGCATGCCAACAGGTGGCAAAGCCGGCAACCCACCGTCAGCAAGTGACAAAATTCTTATGCGCTGAAATCACGATTAGCAGCTGTGATTCATAAATAAAAAGCACTTTTTTCACTTGGGATAGAACTATAACTTAATCTCCTGTGGATCAAAAGTTTATAAAATAAAATTTAACGCTGAAAAATCAAAGTGCAAGGGATAAGGCATAGTCAAGTCTAACATGGTTCGTTTTTCCAATAAAATCACTGCAGAATAGAAAATGATGGGTATCATTCTTGGTTTTTTTCACTATACCGAAGATCTGATATAAGACCGTGAAGCGGGACTCTTGGGTTGGGAAATGTTGTTCTTGAGAACCTGATTCGTACACATTTAAGCCTCACTTTTTAATCATGGAAGATATTTTAATGGCATCTACTATTAGAATTCTGGCTAATAATAAATAGTTCTGTGGGAGATAATTTCCTTATTTAAAGTTCAACAAATTGTTTCCTTGTTTTTTTATAAACGAAATAATAAAATATCTCATTCTCTATATCCTATTCTGTATATCCAATTCGTCTATTAAATGCGTGTGTACTTCAAATTTTGCCCATAAATGGAATATTAATCAGTTGAGTGAAAGAGGCGACCCATTAAAAAAAAATTAACTTACATCCAAAGGAGGAGTTGTATTACTTACTAGAGAATTACATTTTTTGTAAGTTCAGTATGCTCCAGTTCTGCCACATTACGCCTGATTTTACTCAATGCGAAAAATTAATCGGTTTAATTTCAATCATGTACTAATTTCTGTAAAGTTCTTCAACCTCTAATCATACTGAACGTAAGATATGGAACAATTTTGACATAGAAGACTTCAGTAAAACTGTCTCATTTTTTCACTTCAGTTTTATCTTGACGTGTGAGGTGCGGTGTGGTTAACAAATCATACAGGATACCAGGGTTGTGAATCATCGGAAGGTACGAGGGTCATCCGGAAAGTAGTACCCGTTCGTGAAATAAAGACACAAAAGTAAATATTAACAAACATAAAAAATTTTATTTGAAAGAGGATACTTTAAACTACTTCTCAACATAATCTCCAAGCAAATTAAGGCATTTGTCATAACGTGTGACAAGTTTCTGTATTCCTGCTGCATAGTCCTTCGCCGCCAGCTCATTGAGATACGCGAGGGACCCATCTTGCACAAATTTTTGCATAATGCAGATGGTGTTTAACAATTTCATGAACAATTGTTCGAGAAACATTGGGAAAATGCTCACAGATGTCATCAATTGTGACGCGCCGATCGTTCCTCACGAATTCGTCAACTGAGCTCACCAGTTGGTCTGTAATGACAGACGGTCTCCCCGAACGCTCATCGTCGTGTGTGTTCCCCCTCCCCATGTTGAAGTTGCGACACCACCGCCGAACAGACGACTCGTCCATTACATTGTCTCCATACACCTCCTTTAATTGGCGATGAATATCACATGGGCGAACGTTTCTTGCATTGAGGAATTTAATCACTGCCCTCACTTCACAACTGGCGGCGTTCTCAATTTTTTTAAACATTGTAAACAATCACAGAAACAACACAGGCAATGCTAGCGTCACGCAACTTGGCTCAGAGAAGGGAGACAAGCCACTGAAGCTATCTGACCTCGTCCAGCGGCTACTCGCGTCGTCAGCACTTCATGCGGCACGAACGGGTACTACTTTCCGGATGACCCTCGTATAATTTCATGTACACGAGGGTAGGCTGAAAAATAATGCACAGATGCTTATAGACAACAAAAAAAATTACCTTCAGAAGCACTCCTGGTTGCATGTAGAACTAACATTCCCCATCAACACGCATGCGTAGGTTTGAGGTCGTTACATAAATACAGCGGATTTCGAGAAGCGGAAGTATGGAGACAAGTTCTATTGCTATGTCAACGCGAGTTAAACAGAGTGCTGTTATCGAATTTTTAACTGCTGAAAAAGTGACTCCTACTGACATTCATCGTCATTTAAAGGCTGTTTATAGTGACAATGCTGTTGATAGGTCTACTGCAAATCGATGGGTATTAACATTTCGTGGTTGCAGGACTGAAAACGCCATAATTGTTGATGAAACACGCAGCGGACGTCCGATCACTGCCACAGACGATAAACGTCGCAAACTCGTCGAAGATTGGATTCAAAATGACCGGCAAATCACTCAAAAGCGTATTTCAAACCATAATGGAATATTCAAGGAACATTCAAAGCTTCATTATTGAACAATTGGTATACTGTAAATCTATGTACGATGGGTACCACGCCGCCTCACAGACGAGAACAAACAAAACCCTCCTTATTCACCCGATCTTGCGCCTTGCGATTTTTATTGTTTTCCTCAACTCAAGAGACACCTCAAGGGTCCAATCATTACACCTCGGACGATGAGGTGAAGGCCCTCGTTGCTTTTCATAGAATGAGGTAAGTCGACGTAGTTATACCTAAAAAGGACACGAATTATTACTTTCACCTAAACGATCAGCCTCTTGTTTGACAAAAGTAGATTTCAAATAGGTAAATCCACTGTTCCGTTAATTAAAAATTGGCAATGTTTTCCACAAAATAAAATCTATTAATGCGACCGGTTTCAATGTAACTACACAATCGTCAGGTAACAGTCATCTCTCCGAGTCCAGTATATATATATATATATATATATGCGCTGAAAAGCAAGTAAGGGGAAGGTGGGTGAAAAGAGGGTGGAAATAATGAAAGGCGACATGGGTGACTACGCATGTGAGTGGGGGAAGGGAAGGGGGTGGGGTAGACAAAATAAACAGGTGCATAAATGAATTTTATTTTGTGGAAAATATTGCCAATTTTTAATTAATTATGATATTCCGTCATATCACACCTGAAACGTCTCTTTTTTATTACTATCCCGTGTCATTTTTTAATTTTCTACGATATTTCTGTTGAATATTTAATGAGAAAGCATATTTTTTGCTATTTTTCTTTGTGCATCAGGGCAGAAGATTGAACGCAGAATAATTACTCTTAGCTACCATCCCTCACCCCCCTCCCCTTATCCCGTTCCCCACCCCTAATACCTCCCCCACCATTAATCCCGACCCTTGACCTTCACCCCTTTGATAATCCACCGATTCCCAATAATTTCCGCGCAATTGAAATATTTTCGTAGTTTCTTTTTACACTTCAGAGTCCAGCCCTTACTCGTTTGGGGATCAAGGTGAAAGATGGCACATCCGGGTGCATTGCAATGAGATCGCCAGATAATCAAAAGGACAAACACCACCACTAATCATTTGGGAGGCGCGCATCTTGTTTTATTTATTCTCCCCGGATGCGGTATTAATAGTCCCCACGCCGATGTGCTATTAATACCACGCCACGCCAGTGTCCCATTGCAGATTCCAGTTCTCCCATTTTGAAATGACTTCTCCTCCTCCTTTTTGCGTTGCCTTTCCCTCCTCCTCCCCAGCAGGAGAGCCAGCCGCTTGAGCATTCTCGCTCTCCCACCGCTCGGGACATTCCTTCCAGACGATGGCGCTATTTTAAGCGTCGCCCTTTGCACTTTTTGCATTCCTCCGCCTCCTCTATCGGGTCGCATCTCCGGACATGTTCCGCGTGACCCCGCGCTTGCAGACCCGAGCAGTCGGGGTGTAAACAACGCCAGTCGGTGGAGGAGGGGATTTATAAATCCTATCATCCCGAATCAAGATCGGCGACCCAGCGACAAGAGTCGAAAGGGAAATAAAAACGACATTCATGTTCGGGTAGGAAAAACATTCGGTTCCAGGAATGGCGACCAAAAATAACCATCGACTGCATGTTTAAAAATTAAAAGAAAAAGGTTTCCCTTCTGGCCAGGAGTGGTCTTACCAGGGGGAAGGGGGAGGAGGGGCGCGGCGTATGCAGGAAAGTAAGCGGCAATAGGGGGGGGGGACGAGGAGGGTGGGAGTGCTAACCTTAACCGTACTTGGTCAGCAATAACCTTGAACTCGGTGAATAATTGCGTCCTTGACTTTGTGCAGGGGTTTATTTTTCTGTCTGATTTCTCGAACCCAGATGCAAGAGGGCGTCTAAAGTGACCACCTTAGTAAATCAATTAAGCCGCCCATCCCAACCCTTGACAACCCCCCCCCCCCCCCCCCCGCCCGAACCCCACCCGTTCGCAGCGGCCTCCGCGTGTGGATGCGCATGGCCAGGCAGCCCTTGGCCAGGGTGTCGTCCAGGTGCTGAAGCGGGACGAGTCATTTCCAAGCGCTTTCCTTGGCGTCAAATGTTCCCCTTGTCCACCCTCGTGCCGTAAGAACTTGAGATAGGGGCTCCACTCTTTGATCGTAACTAACCCTTGCGCGGTCAAATGCTGCGCGTAATCAAATCGTCGGAAAATCCTTCGCTAATCCATCCAGACCATTACTTCCTTCAGCTATAACTCAAGTTATCAGTTTCCGCCAACAACCTCTTCTCTATCTAAATGGTTTGTAAAAATAAAGTATCTGGAAAAGGTTCGGGAAGATAGAAATATTCCAGATATTGATACAATGCCTCGAAATTCTTCGAAGTTCATCCTTTGAGCGTCGGCACCTTTTTGCCTTTTCCACGACTAGAAGGCTCCCTGGTGGACGGATTCCGGAAGCTCCTTAAGGGTACGCGTTCGCAAGCTTCTTTGGCAGCACTAGGGGTCCCATGGAGGTATCCGTAGGGGGTGAATTTCACTTTTTGGAATAGGAAATAGTCTCCTGAGGCCAAGTCGGGACTGTAATGGGGTTGGGGAATCGTCACGATTCCGTTGCAGAAGGTATCCGCAAACAGACAGTCGACTCTGCTCTTGGTCGTCCGTCTAAAGACCTGCGGGAGGGCGAGTTTAGCGCAGATACTTCGCATCGGCAAATTTTCAGTGATGATGGATGGAGTGCACCGTCATCTTATCAATGTCAATATGCTATTTACTATCATGCGCACGTGACAGTCAGAATTCGGCACTTGTTACACAGGTCACGAAAAAAATTGTTACTTCTATACAAATCTTGTATAATAAATTATTTTTCCTCCGTAATACTTCATTTTTTGGAATGTAATGGAACGGGAAATCGATATCCTGACATGATTGACTCTATGTACTAAAGTAAATACTAATATAAGGTTGGTGAAATCAACCGCATTAGCGATTTACTGTATAGCAAAACAAATTTTTTTCAATGGTACACGTAAACTTTACTTCCTAAAATAGTAGTTTCAATTAGTCTTGAATATAATTTATCGGAATAATAAAGGAAAAGTAGAAAGTACAAAATATGTGGATATGTTTCAAACGAGACATTCATCGGCGTAATGCTGATCATGAGAGTGAAGTTCATCTACATAGTATCCCGCAAACCGCCGCACTGGCGTGTGGCGGGAGGTGTTGGGTCATCACCCGTATAAGAGAATAAAAACGCATGCTAAACCCAATAATTCATGTCAATCTACACCCACAAAGTCATGTATATTCATAGAAAAACCTTTCTAAATTACACGTATGCAAATACATATGATATCAACTAACATATCCATGCTCCTACGAATATACCTATGTCTATGTAACGTTAAATTTCCTACATCTACATAATATCCCACAAGCCACCGCGGGGGCGTGTAGCGGGGGGTGTTAGGGAACAACCCGTAGAATAGAATAAAATTACATGCAAAATCAAATCATGGTACCTCTACACAAATATTAGTTTGATCATGCACTCAATAGTGTTTAATCACACGAAAGAAAGTACTTACGTACTTGTACATACATTCATAAGGTCGAGCCGATCAAGTCCGATATTTCGGAATAAACATCTTATCGAGGAAGAACTTGTACACGGATCTGGTTTGCAGACTGTGACTCGATTCACGTTGGCTCCAGTGTGTTTCTGCCACTCTTGTCTCTGAGCAATAACCCTCTGGACAATGAGCATTTTTATGCTGTCGTCGAACCGGAAGTGCGACTTATCTACTGCACTAAAAGAAACCCACCTGCCAAGATTTATTACCCTTAAATATATATCCCGTAATGAACTTCCGGTAATACTAGAAATCCAGGAATTGCTCAGGTTATTAATTGCTTGCTGGTGGCGCTCTCGTGTCGAGCGTGACGCTTGCGTTCAGTCTGCAATCACTGAGTGGGGAATCGTTTAAATGCATACTAGACGGAGGTGGATGGGTGATTTCTCAGAAAACGAAACCTTGTACGTGTTAAGTGAATAAGTGTTTAAATTAGTAGAATTTAGCTTCATGCTACTCAAGTAGACCCATGCGCAATTCAAATGCTTTTTGAAAAAATATATTTTCGTAACTCTCCGTTTGAATAGTTGATTCATTTTAGATTGATGAATCTGCAGGCACCTGAAGTAAACCAGTAATTGATGAATTCATGCTGCTTCCGGGAATTACCGTCGCGCGGGGGAGTTGATGGACAACTGTTGGCCACAGTTGTCATTCAACTCACCCGCGCAACGGTATTTCCCGGAGGCAGCATGGATCCATCTTCATGAGGTAGACGTCGACATCGTAGAAGCCTAAGGATTAAATCAGAAGTTTACAGGTGATGGTAGAACTGAACTAAAAATTAAACGGGCGAGTCAAACTCGAATATTAAGAAACAAGAAAACGAAGATGGTTATTTCTTATCCTTTTGGAACCATTCGGTTCTTCACAAAGTCCTAATAACCATAAAATCGCACCTCCCGAGCCTTTTTCTAGATGGGGTTGTTCAAAGTCACCATCAGCTGAACGAAGCCCATTATTATACATGTAAATATATACCATGCCGGGCTGGCAGGTCATGCCACGTTGCTTCACTTTAACGAAAAGGAATTTTTATAATAAGATAAAATACATTGACATTTAACGACTAGACGATACAGGAGATTCGGCCGCTTCCACAGCTTGGAGAGCACTGAGATTGGTTTTGCGGCAAAGCTTAGTGTCCCCTCCGCCCCCACACCAAGTGTTTTGATCCCACTCCGACCAATAGGAGCGGCGCGGGAAATTCAATTGTATTACTTATGGAACGCGCACTGTACAAAGCTTACTCTCCGAACACCATCATTTTGCCTTTCGTAATGCCTAATTTCATTTCACATCCACTTTATTCAATTAGTTGAGGTAATACTTCATGATCTTATACCTTTTCAAGCTGTTTTCTTCAAAATATTTACCATAAATCGTAATCTGTTGCGGAAATGAGCAGAATTATCAGAGGATGCTTCCTTTTCTTACGCACACCTGCCCCGTATAATCCCGCTCAGTGGCATTATTATATTGTTAGACTTTGGGTAATGTAGACGCTTACATACTCGTATATGGAATTAGTTTCTAACATATTGAAATTAAATTTAAAATACTTCGCCTTTCCACATAAACCAATGTGGCTTATGTGGAAAGGCGAAGTATTTTAAATTTAATTTCAATATGAAGAATTTCCACCAAGTGACACCAGAAACTGTTTCATTTAGTTTCTAACAGATAAAGGTGATTGGTAATGGCTGAACCAAACAGAATAAACCCACGAATCGAAAACAACTGGGATACAAAAAGCTAAGGTTTCATGTGATGCAAAATTTAATCGAATGGAACTGGGTAGGATATTGGTATATTAGTATATAAAGGTATTGTAAACCCGAAACTGATATTTTCGGGTCAAATAGCTTTTCTTCCGTGGCGTGAATTGTTTATTCAAGGAGATGATCTAACGTGAGCATACCTGTAATTCAAAATGTGTAAGTTATGTATTCTCTATATCTTCGTATCAAATTCAATAAATAGTCCTTAGTATTTGCATTGATTTTGGATTGGTAATGTTATTCGGCGTCGATAGAATGTGATCATTTCTCTTTTCCAGTCGTTTTAAACTGCATTTCCCTCTTGAATTCGAAAGTATATTTGTAGCCGAAAATGAAATAGCGAATTTAGAAAGACATTTTTTATCGTCCTAAGAATAAACATAACTACTTAATTTTCACATATTGTATTATATACTCTAATTTTTCATGCTCTTTGATACATTTCCTCAACCAGCAACTAGCAAGCAATTAGAATTCATGAATTAAGAATGCTATTTCCCATTCGATATTCCCTGAAACAGGAAACTTCTAATGGCTTAAGAAGTAGAAATATAGGACTTGTCTCCAGCTACGTCATATCAATGACATTTTTAGAAATCGCAAACTTTTCTTAACGATTAGTGCCTCGAAATTAGATCTGTAGATAGCATCTGTGCAAATTATCAAGGACGAGGTCACACCTGGAATATGAAAACTCTTTCTCGGCACTTCAACCCAGCTACAAGGAGAATTTTTCAGCGATACTTATCTTTATTGGAGCGCATCCAAAAAGGCATTTTAGCGCGATGCTGAGTTTTCTGGAAATAGAATTTTTTCGAGGGCATGGTGCTTTCTCTGTGGAATTCCTGAATTTTTTCCGGAGTATTTGCTTAACCTTGCCTCGCCTTTCAAGCCATGAAAAAGGAAGAGTTCACGGGCTTGTTACTCCTGAAAATAGGTCTTAAGAGACAACGTTGTTGCCATTGGAAACACAACATATTCCTTTCAATGCGTGATCATTGGTAAATACTAACTAATTTTGGATTCCAGTATTTAATTTTATGATCCAATACCTAATGAGTAAATTAGTTGAAAGTACCATGGTGTATTATTAGTGTGCAGATAAATTAAAATCTTAAATTTAGTTGTGTCCAAACTTATTACCGGAAATTATCTGAGAAGTATTCGTCTCTGCTTTGTCTCCGAGAACTATTTTTCTTATTTTTTTCCTCATGCAAAATGCCTGTTGTTTTAGGATCGTCGGTTTCTCCGTGAAAAAAATATTAGAAACTGGAAGCTATGGACAGGTTGTACAAAGCTTGTCTGAAAGGTTTGAAATTATGTTCAACTTTCTGAAAAAATATGCTTTACAGATTTTTTCGAATACTGAAGCTTTGTTATCGTTAGCTGAGAAAAATATCTAGAAAATATTTCGACTCCAAATTGAAGAAGACTATATTTGAACTTAAAAGGAGTGGACAAAAGAGCAAAACCAATCTTTAGAAAGGGCAAGGTTCGCCTGCTTTTTCTTAAATGTCAAGTTTTTCCTGCAGACTAGACGACCTTGAATGTAGACAAGATGTCCTCTCATTTTATAGTCATCATGGAGATTTGTTTGTTTTTGCGGAATTGATTCAAATACGTCATTCTCGACTTAGATGGTCAAAGAATCTTTCGGAGCTCTGCACATAAATAACCGTCTGGGCTAAGAATACAAGAGTTGACAGTGATGACCAAAACCAACGACATTGTTTAGCACAACAGTCAATTCGTTTGGGGAATGGCTGATACTAAATGGAATAAAGGCCTTTGTAATGTGAAACTGGCATACGAGGGCAGGGTGAATACTAATGCATTCATGCTTGTAGACCACAAACAAAATGATCTTTCGAAGCACTCATGGTGGTTTGTGGAAGTAACATTCCCCCTCAACACGCATGCGCAGTTTTGAGGCCATTAAATTCATCCAGTTTATTTGAAGAAGTGGAAGTATGGAGACGTGTTCTAGTGCTATGTCAACGCGAGTTAAACAGCGTGCTGTTATCGAATGTTTGCCTTCACCTCATCATCCGAGGTGTAATTGTAAACCCTTGAGGTGTCTCTTGAGTTGAGGAACAATATAAAAATCGCAAGAAGCAAGATTGAAGGAATAAGGAGGGTTTTGTTTGTTCTCGTCTGTGAGACGGCGTGGTACCCATCGTGCACAGATTTCACGGTATCCCAATTGTTCAATAATGAAGCCGACACGTTCCTTGGATATTCCAATATGGTTTGCGATACGCTTTTGAGTGATTCGACGGTCATTTTGAATCAAATATTCGACGAGTTTGCGATGTTTATCGTCTGTGGCAGTGATCGGACGTCCGCTGCGTGTTTCATAAAAAAGTATGACTTTTCGAGGCTCGCAACCACGAAATTTTACTGCCCATTGACTTAAGGTAGACCTATCAGCAGCATTGTCACAATAAATGGCCTTTAAACGACGATGAATCTCAGTAGGAGTCACTTTTTAAGTCACGCTGTTAAACTCGCGTTGACATGGCACTAGAACACGTCTCCATACTTCCGCTTCTCAAAATACACTGGATGAATGTATCGACCTCAAACCTGCGCATGCGTGTTAATGGGGAATGTTACTTCCACATGCCACCAAGAGTACTTCTAAAGGTCATTTTGTTTGTTGTCTATAAGCATGCGTGCAATTAGTTTTCAGCCTACCCTCGTATTAATATTGGTACGGAAGTGGGCAGTTTCCCTTACTCCTGCCCCCTAGAGAAGAAAGCGGCCTACCTGAAAGTGATCGTGGACACGAAAAACGAAGGTGAGCACTCAATTTAAACAGATAGCTATATTTGGAATGTTTAAGAATAGCCAATGCAGGAGTCTCAATACGAAGCGAAAATTTCGCAAGCAGCGGGGTGAAAAAGAAAATTTTTGAGGGATTGAGAAGGCATGAGGGTACACGGAAGTAAAAACCTGTAAAAACCTATCACTGAACAGATTTTACATTTGGTGGGATTTCCAATTGATTTGTTCAATGTGACTCGCTACTGTAAACAAACGACAAGCGGTGCGGCCTTCCAAAAACTGCAGATCGAGGCGTACTGCCCTAAGGTGTGTGTGTTATTACAGCAAGCATTTGGCTTCCCGGCGGTGTTGTGTATTTTTCTAGAGGTATCTCGATCCCTACTTGAGGTGCTTTGTGGAGGGCACTTCGAGTGAGTACGCCGTCCGTCGGATGGGACGTTAAGCTGCGGACCCCTCGGCGCCTTTCGTAAAAAGTAGGCTAATGGCGACGCCGGGTTTCTCTCCACCCTTCATCCTTTCCTGTCCATCCCCTAGGGCGCAAATGACCTCAGCTGTCGGTCGCCTCCCCTAAATACTACTACTTGACTTCCCCCACTGCTTCGCTCGCTACACGCAAATGTAAATTACTTTCTGCATAGAAATAGCAGAAACAAAATGATCGAAGGAAAGACCGGGGTATTCGATTTGGATTAGTTAGTCTTGATTCCCTTCGTTCCTCTCGCATGTGAGACGAACAAAATACAGTGACTCCTACGCACAAGGAACCAAACCAGGAAAAGATAATTCATTTCCTCATTGATTCGTGAACGGAAAGGATTTAGCATTTAACCTTCTCACCAACTCCTCAGGAGGAGCTGGGTGAAAACTCCAAGGGCAAAAGATGTTAAATAGTAGGCCAAGCGTGTTCTTTTGGCGAGAATAAACCCAAGAACCAGTAATTCTAATAGTACCTTCTAATGGTTGGCGATTAAATTTATCGCGCTCACTCGAAAGAGACAATAAAATATTTTGCATCGACTATCTCGCACTAAACTGTTCGGATGAAAGCAAATGGAACGCCGTCGAAGAACCATGTTGCCAGCTATATTAAGATTTCCTAATTCGAGGAAATTGGCAAGGGGTTGCTGATGACTTTCTTTCACGCAGGCATAGGTTATTTGCTGCAGGAGAAATGTTATCTTCGTTGCCTAAGAGTGAGTCGCGCTTTCGACCACTGCGTGTTGCCTGTCCCCCGACCACAAACGCATTCCACAAGCCCTTTCATTGTGATGCAGTGTTTGAACGGTAAACTCTGCCAAGCTGCGCTCAGTATTTCCCCTCTTCCCACGGTATAATTTTTTGAAAGTCGTTAGTTCACCACTACTCACGTTTGGTGGTGAGCAAAGCGACCTTCTTTAAAATGAAATGAAGAGGACGCGTAAATCCCATTATGTCCACCCCACAGCCTTTCTTCCCCAAATTCTTGTTGTATTTTCACGTAAGACCTAAGCGGCATAGTGTTGACTATACTCCTTCAGTTTTAAGGATTTGATTTCGTTTCTGAATTAGCAGTTATGTCCGAAGTGGTAAATAAATCTGGAAGTATAATTTTTACATCTAGTAGTTCGTAGTTTTTTTTTATGGGTGGCGACCAGCAGCTAAGGTCATTTGCGTCATTAGGGATGGATGGAAAAGGAGGAAGGGTGGAAAGAAACCCGGCGTCGCCATTAGCCTGCTCTCAATAAGGAAAGGGGACGAGGAGTCTGCAGTTTAACGTCCCTTTCGACGGACGCCGTACTCACTCTAAGTGCTCTCCACAAAGCACCTCAAGTAGGGATCGAGATACCACTGAAAAATATTTATCGCTTGAATGTTTGGTCCCCAGGATTTGAACTCGGGCCCTTTCGGTTGGAAGCCTGCACTTTGGTCTCCGCACCATCCCGATCCCCTTTTACATCTTTCCCGATAAAAGAAGTATTGAGAGAAATTAAAGTGTAAAGGAATCTAATAAAAGACATGGAGAAAGGAAAATTAAATTTGTAGGACACGTTTTCAGACATAACAACTTCGTGGCAAATGTTATGGAGGGTAAACTAATCGGAAAAAAGGAAGAGGAAGGCCAGGATAGAAGTTTCTGGATGACATAAATATTACTATGAGAGTAACAACACACAATGACCTGAAAAGAACGTAATGGAGAGATATCAATGCCCGCAACGACAAGGCCCCTCCGCCATTAGAAGATGATGATGAAGACATCCTCCCTATCCTCGCCCTCGCCTTCGTCTCATTTGGTCAAAATAATCCTTCCGTCGAATAAAATAAATCCTTGAGCCCATAAAGATGTGGCGGCATTGTTTCAAACACACCGTAACTCGGGAGTCCAATGCGAAACTCATTTAGAGCAGGTTTTCTCTCCAGCGGTTCGGGCACGCCTCCCTATGTCTTTTCACGAGCCGTCTATTGTTTCTAAGAATCGCCATTAACTCGGAATGAGGCCAAGTTTGGTTAGGCTCAGTCAGAAATATCAATCGTGGTTTAGCAGGGAAAGACCTTTCTAGAAGCCAAGGAATATACGAGACCGAACGGGAGTGGTCCGCTCTTCTCTGACCTTTAGCATTTAAATTTCAATATTATAGTCTTCATCTTAAAAGTTAATCGTAGCCACAGACTAAGTAAATAAACTATGCACGGCAATCGCACAATCAGCTTGAATAGAAAGAAGACGTGTGAGCATTGGCTGTAAATGTGAAAATGGGTAAATTCCTACTTATAGCCAATAATAGGAAAACTTTAGAAGACTCCAATAACGTTATTTCGGTCAGCCGGTGACCATCAACGGGAAGAGGTTAGGGTTTGACAGCGAGAAGATGTCAGTACCGTGGCACTGTTCGATGTCAAGTTTCTTATTATTTGCTATACAGGGTTCGTCCGGAAAATAAGTGTACTGAGCTCAGGAAAAAAAATTTATTACACTTTTACATATCTTAAGCTAATATTCCTCAAAATAGGACCCTTGTGAGTCGATACACTTGTTCCAGCGGCGTTCCCATTCCTGGAACGCTCCCGCGAAGGCATCATCGGGAACCTCTCGAAGACTCGTCGTCGACGTCTTCTCTGCCCTCCACGAACATCTTGTGCCACCGAAAGATCATGTTTCTGGACATGGCTGACTCCCCGTAAGCCTGGTTAATCATACCGACAGTTTCGGTAGACGATTTCCCAAGCTTTACCGCAAATTTGATGGAATAACGCTGCTTCGGCATCGCGTTCCGTGACGTGGGTCGAGCGTGGAGGTTCGCGTTAACAGAGCTCCTCACTACGCCACAGCTCAGAGCCGACTGCCTTTTTCAGCGTCGCTTGCCAACATACCCCCCTTCAATCGCAGCCGGTCAGAGCGGTACTGGGCGCGCCTGGAGCGGCGGGAAAAAATCAGTAGTCAACACGGAAAATTACACCCACAGCAGCGCACACACTCATGCAAAAATCCCTTCATCCAACACTCATGCAAACACATATACCGCAAAACAACTAAAAAACTGCACCCCATAATCATCTCTCAATATGAATATTGATCTCGTGAGGAAAACTTCCAAAGGAAATGTCCACAACCGTTGGCATTTATCGGAACGTGGAACAAAACCGCGGCATTTGCATGGTTTTGTGTCGAGTCCTCAATTTTAACGGGACATCGGACCCGTTTCGCGCTGAATTCCCCGTTTATCGAAAGCAGACTACAGCTTCTTCTTCGCTGCTGGTAATGTGGCGTTCTTCTCACCGTTGCCTGGATTCCCCAACTAGGAGCCTTCTTCTCTCTTGATGGCGCGCGGTGGCGCTTAGGGCGACGATGCAGAAGGAGGCGTGGTGCTCAGTCCCTCCCCACGCCACTCCCCGCCCCGCTGCGCCCTATTCCGACTCGGGTGGAGAGGGTAAGGGGGGGGGGTAGGAAAGAGTCTGGTAGTCATTGTTAAGTTCACGGCCGGTGAGTAATGTCCTCGTTATTCTTTCGTTTGCGGGAAGAGCAGAGCGTGAAAGTTGTTGCCAGGCTCGTCCTCATCTGAGGCGACTCGTCGCGTTCCCGTGGAGACCGCTTCGATCTACGAGTATTTTCTCCTCCCCGCAGGCGTGAGCGGGTCGTCATCGTGTCTCGAGTTGTGCGTCGTTTTTGCGGACGGGGGAGGAAGGGGATGATGAGAATGAAGCACGCTCGGGGGGATTAACTGTACGTTCGCCTATTTTTTTACGAGACGTTTCCATTGGCGCATCTCTAAAGGTTAACTTTCTCGCCCCATCGACTTAATGGAGACTTAATTCTCTCCTCTTTCGATTCATTGAGAGGTTACTTTTTTTTTTGTTCCCGGGACGAAGCAGGAGTATTTATTATGTCTCCTCGTCGCTAAGGAAGTACGCCAGAAGCTACCACGATTACTCTTCCTCGTGTTTATTTTTTAAATGGCAATGAATAACCTGCATACTACTACACGGTTACCCCAATATTTTACCTTCGGATTTATTACTGCTTTTAGTTCCTTGACACAGTCATTCGGGACTTCAAAATCATTCGCCATTGGACGCATATATCTCTAAATGAAGTTAATTTTGTTCTTGTTACTGAATTTTTCAACGTCTTAAATTGTCAATTATAACGATAAATATACTATTCATAATCGCAATGATCGTTCATATTTATTTTCAAAGAGGGTCAGGGGTCACAGTAGCCCTACGCTCTTCCTCATTCCTCGCAAATTCTTTGCCATAAATCCGAATCCGGTTTCTCATTTTTTTTGGTGCGCCAGAAGTGTCCAATCTTCGTCTCTTTTATTTCGTATTTTATGTTCCCTATATTTTGTTTCTCGCGATTTCATTGCGCGTCCGACGCATTGCTTTGCTTCCCTCAAATGCCCCGCAGAAGATTTCTCCTGTACTTCTTTAATACATGTCTCACCAATTTCCAGTTTTCTTCGGCCGTTAGATTGTCAAGAGATGAATTTGAAATTAGTCACAACGGCAGAGGCACATCCAATGTAAAGGAGGGGGGTAAACTACCAGGGTCGGCTGAAAACTAATGCACACATGCTTGTAGACCACGAACAAAATGACCTTCAGAAGAACTTTTGGTCGCAGGTGGACGCAACATTCCCCCTCAACACGCATGCGTAGGTTTCCGGTCGTTGCATTCATCCAATGTATTTTGAGAAGCGGAAGTATGGAGACGTTCTACGAGGGCGGTTCAATAAGTACCCGTGTTTACGACAAAGGGCGTTCCTGAGGGAAGTTTATGCTATAATTTCAAACAAATTTCAGACTGATTTAAAGGTTAGTTTGCATTTGAGTAAGACTTTTTTTGTGATTTTCGCTAAGATGGAAAAACAGCAGTATCGTTCGGTAATTCGCTTTTTGTTTTTGGATGGGAAGAAATGCGAGGAGATAAAAGCAAAGTTGGATGCTGTTTATGGGGATACTTCGCCATCTATGACCACACTTAGATATTGGCTCAACGAATTTAAACGTGGTTGAACATCTGTTTTTGATGAGGAGCGACCAGGACGCCCGGCAGACATGGTTACCGAGGAAATCATTCACAAGGTCCACGCCATGATTCTCGCTGATCGACGAACGAAAGTGCGCGAAGTAGCAGAGACCGTGGGTGTGTAGATCGGAATAGCAATTAGTATTTTACATGATAAGTTGGCGATGAAAAAATTGTCGGCCCGATGGGTGCCGCGATTGCTCACGGTGGACAGCAAGCTGATCCGGCTGTCAACTTCGAAGCAGTGTTGAACTGCATGAACTACGTTATGAATTACTGCCGCACCCCCCGTATTCACCCGATCTGGCTCCCTGCGACCTTTTATTATTCCCTAACATGAAGAAATGGCTCGCGGGAAAAAAAATTAGCTCAAACGAGGAAGTTATCGCCGAGACAGAGGCATATTTTGAAGAGTTCGACAAATCCTATTTTTAGGAGTGGTTACAAAAAATGGCCGGAACGTTGGGAGAAGTGTGTCCTTCTAAAATGGGACTATGTTGGAAAATAAAAAAAATGCTTTTGAAAAAAATGGTTTCTTCATTTATAACACGGGTACTTATTGAACCGCCCTCGTAGTGCTTTGTCAACGCGAGGGTGAGGATGAACATCTCATTGACTTTCAGTTTTCCACTGTATTTTTCAGAGGGTTTTCAGTATTCCATTCAAACGTTATTGCCCCGAAATTTGCAGAATTTTCTCTCTAAATATCTTAAAATACAGGGTGCGTTCCTAAGGCAATGAAATTAAATTTCCCGTCGGGGTGGGATCGAACTACTTGGAGGAGGTTTAGGGGACGCTAAGCTTTGCCGCAAAACCGGTCTCAGTGCTCTCCAAGCTGTGGAAACGGTAGGATGTCCGTCATTGTAAACCTCCGCGCCGACCTTGTCACGAAAAAAATGGAATCGACGATCGAGCAGCGTTACGCGATTACTAAGCTTTGTGCTCAACTGAAAAAATCTCTTGAGGAGACTATAAAAATGATTCCTGAGGCTTACGGGGACTCTGCTCTGTCCAACTCACACAAGTTTCGAGGTGGTTAAAGGCCTTTAAGTAGGGCCGGGTAGATGTTCACTACGAACAACCCTCTGGACTACGCTCTGGAACGACGAACAGTACTTTGAAGAATTTTAAGTGTTTGCGCAAAACAATTGCATTACTTTTGAAACGCATCCAGTAAATCTATACATAATGTTTAATTAAATAGTAATAACTATCCCGTCAAAGCGTTGGACATCTGCGGCTGATATTGTTTTTAATCAATGGAAATCTTTGGTTTATACAATCTGTCTAATAAATATTTTGACCTTAATGTTTCCTGATGGGCACGATGAACAAAATAAAGGACCGTTGAGTTGGATTTGGATACCGAGCTAAACACGACTCGTCCAAATCGTTCCGTTATTACTTTTACAACCCCTAATTCTGGCGTCGTAAATCTCGCCCCATCTCGTATTTATTTCAACTATAACAAGGAAAATCATTAGTCTCACTCGCTTTTCATTTCCGCCATTTGTTCCCTCACTCGATCTCCTATCATTCTACGCGCCGCACTCAAAGCTCTGAGCACGTGAAGACTCCTTTGTCCTTGCGTTGATTTCTTTTGAAAAATATTCATAATTTCCGCATGGCCGACGAAGCGTAAAACCTTTAATTCTAAAGCTCATCAAGAGGAACTCTTCTATATTTCTAATACACGTACTCCAAAGAGCAAGCATCTTTCTTCTTCCTCTTCCTTAACCTTGCATGATATATTTGTTTTAAGGTATTATTGTCATAATTGCTTCTATTGTCGTGAGCTCAAAATATTCTGGTTGAAGACTCGAACTCCGCGGAGTATTGGTTTTATAACTCATAAATGTTCAGCCTGCGGACCATGGGTGAATAGGACAGAAGACTGGCCACACAACTAAAAGATTAAAGTTGCGATATGTTTGCGAAATACTAGTTTCAACTACCCATTTAAACCACTTGCGTATTGCTATTAATGACGGAAAGATAGTGATCTAATACATAGCACTTATTTAAATAACGACAAAAAATATATATAAACTCACTTTTAAAATATTTCTAATGGCTCTTTGTAGGAAACATATCGAGTTTTCTCGTTTCATGACTCGAGTTTTTCTGAAAGGCTTCGTTTTTCACCGATTTACACCGAAAGGAACGCCAAATAAATATTAAGGATTATTTTTTATGTATTTTTAATTCAATTCAACAATTTCAGAGTGTAAAAATCATTCGCCTTGACCGGGATTCGAGCCCTGATCCCTTGACGTCCGGCCGAGTGCTTTAAACAGTTAAGCTATCGAAGCGTCCTCTTAAATTTTGAAATTTTGATAGCTTAACTGTTTAACGCACTCGGCCGGACGTCAAGGGATCAGGGCTCGAATCCCGGTCAAGGCAAATGATTTTTACACTCTGAAATTGTTGCATTTAAATGCATATTAGCGGATGACTCCGTTAAAATTTACTGTTGCGGCATCCCCCGTAGTTTCTTGGAATTCGTATGCATGGCATACAAGGTCTGTCCCAATAATACGTAGAATAAAACTGGGGATAACATTTTTTTTCAGGTTTAAGTACGAATTACTAACGTTCTTCATAAGAGCACCTGTACTTGCATATTGACCTGTTGTAAATTTAAGCAAAATGTGTCATCTGGAAGGCACTCATCTGCGTGGAAGACATGCAGTACCATAGACACCTTATTGCAGCATTGTTAATGACAATGAAGTGTTAGCAGATTAACTTAGGACTTTCTGGGAAAGTAAATTCCCCGGGCTTTCTCCGTAGAATACATTTCAATAGAAGGAGTGCTGCCATCCTGAATGCACTTTTGGCTTTCATGGAAAATCAGCGCATTTAATTCTTACATTGACTTAAATAAACTTAAGTGAATGATGTTTTAATGGTGCGTAATTTTGAACGGTATATGGAATTGAAGAGTGCGAGATTATGGGCGGAGTGCGGTCGATGGACCGAGCGTTGCAGGTATGGTGTGAACCTGGCCCTTGGGTGATGGTAAATGTTCGGTTGGTAATCTTTAAGTGTCAATGTATATAAGAGCATTTTGTCTCATATCTGTTCTTCTTGTGTGTATATGTATGTATGTGCATTGTAAGAGTGACTGTTGACCACCATGATTTGACTGTTACCACAAGGAAAATTACCTAATTGCACCGAGATTTATATAATAATAATAAAATTCATTCACGTTTAACGACTCCGCGGATCTGATACAAAATGATAAATCTGAAGATGGAAACAGTAACAGTGCCAAAAATATAAATGGTGAGTTATTTCATTTTCTGCCTGGACTCTCTGCAAATTACGAGTCTCCTGCAAAGAACTTAAGTGCTATAATTGAGATTTGATTTATTCCATGACTCTTTTGAACCCAAAATTGGCTGGTGTCGCACCAGCTTTCGAAAGCACTTGAATCAATTTACGGCGTAGCAATTTTGTTGCCATTCAATTTTCCATTGTTTTTTTGCAATATATTTAAATGAAAGAAGTAAATTGGTAATTCCGCACGAAATTTATGAAAACACGACCTAGATTTAGACGTTGGACGTCATCATCAGGTTCTGACGTCATCATCAGGTTCTGATGATGACGTCCAATTTCGAAATCTATTTTAATGAAGTTTGTGTGGAATTACCTATTTACTTCTCTTGTCTAAATATGCTGTGCGCATTCCATAAACTTACCACTGCCGGAGACAACACATTTCTGCAATATGATGTGGGTATTCATTCAACCTTAATTATTCCTAAATTTGTTGGATATTTTTTCCAAAGCTCCTTTAAAAAAACACCTTGTATCATTCGCTTATATAAGAGTAATCTCAAACAAGGTTGCGATATAAATTTTAAACGAAGAAAGATCGTATTTTTATCAAAATGTTACCAACCCACAGTTTCTACAATTGTATTCGTGCTTTATTTTATTGAAATGTGTCTTTATCACTGGAACCGATGGTGAAATTGCTACTGGCCTATTTTGAGAATTGAAAAAAATTATTGAAAAATAAAATAGTTAAAGAAACAGAGCATATGTTGAGTGCATATATGCATGCGACTGTCAGCGTCAGGGGAGGCGTGACGGGTGTGCTGGAGGAATTAGGTTGGGAGACTCTTGATCCTCGAAGAGAGCAGTCAAGACATAAAAGAATTTTAGGAACATGTAGGGCGTTTCAGGAGTTTTTCACAATACAGTTGACATTAATATGGCACCAAATTATTTTAATACGTTCAACAATCTGCATTTAATCAGGGAGATGGACTCCGCCGCAACCACAGATCCAATTGCTCGTTTTTCTCTCGCAAAATATAACTTCATAACAAAATAGAACCCATGGCAACGAAAGAATTAAATGAAATAACACACTAAAATTTCATGAATCAGTGAAACATGGCGATTATTGCATGATGCAAATATACATGCACATATGTGCGCGAGTGTGCTTGTATATATGATACGAGGGCTGTTAAGAAAGTAACTTAGACGTTTCGGCCAAGCGCGAGAGGGATAGTTGGGCTAGAGCCACCATCTTGGTGTCTAAACGTCCCTACACTCGGTGTGAATCCTGCTGTGGTAGTGTGCGTTGAAACAGAACATCCCGCATGAGTTGTGAAGTGCGATCTGTGATTAGATTTTTACTTGCAAAAAAACAAGCGAATTTAAATTCATGGGCAACTTTGTGATGAGTACGGAGACGGAATTATGAGTGAATACGGAGTGAGGCAGTGGTGCATTCTCATTTTAAAAATGGCCACAGCGCCAATGTTCACGACGAGGACCACAGTGGTCGACCTAGCCTTGTATTAGATCAACTGACGGATGGCCAGTTTTTAGATATCATGGACATTTGTCCATTCACTCTTAAACTAACGGCACCAATGACCCACAACAATGTCACTCATCACTTAGTCGGCACACTGAACAAATTTCCCAAAGATGAATATCAGCATATTTGAAGTTTATTGAAGTCACTGAACAGTTTTACATTTGGTGGGATTTCCAATTGTATTTTTCATTCTAAGTCGCTTCTGTATACAAACGGCAAGCAACACGGCCTTCCAAATACTGCAGTTCGAGGCGTACTGCCCTAGTGTGTGCGTTTGTGTTAATACTGCAAACATTCGCGTCCCCACAGTGCTTCGCTTGCTACACGCAAACGTAAGTTACTTTCCGGACAGTCTTTTTATAAAGTAATAAAACTGCATGTATAAGTATGACTTGTATTGCCGATTTCTTAGCCCCTCCACTACACATGCAAGGGTGGGCTTATGGAATATTGTTCGAGTATGTAGAATTGCATGAGCAAATGACCGTTAGGGTATTCCCATATCACACCTCTTCGTCATAGTTCACCTCTAGTTGTCCTCATTAGCTCGCGTCATCTCGATGTAAGCTCCATCCTTAGCTAGCAATGACAAGCACACGACTTGCATACTGATTTTATAGCCTCCTCGTCCTTAAAGGAGCACGATATTGAGGACGCTGAGCGTACAGGAGGAGATGACGAGACAGAATGTGCAACTGGGAATTCGTGCCTTTGAATCATCATAATGAATGTCTTTCGAGAAACACTGCAAAGAAGGTCTCTTTTTAGATGTTGAACTGTGCCAGTTGGCTGGGTAAACAGGATTTTCATTATAATTCAATGACTTTAGATGATTTGTTTGCCGCTTCCCGACTGATTTTCATTCCTACTGGCTTTTTCACGATTGGCCTATTTTCCATTTAATGTATTCCATTATCTGAGCTACTCATTTCAATTCTGTTCTTTCTCGATAGTTAATTCCGTCCCTTTTCCCTTGCCAAGATTATTTGGTTAAAATTCGCCCCCTTATTGTTTTGCGGGCTTTATAGACCAGTTTCTCCAGTCGCGCTCCGCAAAGATAAATCTCGTTAATACTTAATCTTACCTCTTAATTTACATTAACATTTCTCTCAGACTTCTTTCCCCAATTACCTCTCGGGAAAGACTACTTAATACTTTTCTTATGCCCTATCCTATTCTAGGTATACATACCCCGTTTCTTTCAGTTCCCGAATTTGAAAATGCCTCTTATTAAAAGTGAGAGTATGGGATCATCATAGCATAGGCTAGGGAGACGCTATTTGATGGTTTAACCAAAGTGACGGTTCCAGTCTACCGCGTGGAATAGGTTTACTAGATCTTGTCTGCTAACCGGAGAGTTGAGATCCTTGGTGAAGATCCCGTACAACACCCCCCGAGGAGATTTTTTAGAAATTAGACCAGGACTAATACAATTGCTGGTGATACTGAGAAAGGAACATCCTCAGAGTACTCCACAAACCGCGGGGGATGTATTAGGACACCATCCATTTATGTATTGATAGTCACGCAGTACACATTGCTATCATTATATATGCTTCAAATGCATAAGCGCATGCACACGTATGCATTCCTTTCTACGTCATGCACTAGTCGGTGTGTTCGAACCATGTTTTTAATTTCGTTCTTTGGATTTAGGAGGTAGGAGTGCTAGTGTCTGATTGTGTTGTGTTGTTATTCGTATCTTTGCCAGGGAAGAACGTGTTATTTGTTTCCTGCCGGTGCTGATACTCAAACCCAAACCTGAATTTGCGTTTTTTGCAAGATTAAGCTCTTATCTACTCAATCAGAATAAAACTTCGGTTTGATAACTGTGTTGTGGTGTGTGAATTGAATGACAATCTTTAAGCCCTTACCCAAAAGCATTAAATCATTTAGGCGTGAATGCAAAAGGTATACATGATGGGATTGTTCAATGCAATACGGCAGAAGGTGTATGGCTGTATCAAAATATATTGTTTTTTCTCATTTTTTTTTATTTTGTAAGTCTACTATATGACTATTTAATGACACTATGATATGTTTTAAGAATGACTACTGTTTGTTATATCATGTCATTGCCACCCGGCTTATCGCCTAACAGCAATGTATCCCAAATAAATAAATAAACAATTGCGGGTGCAGGATGCACCATGAAGTTGGATGCCTGTGAGTGTTTGTGTGAGAGAGAGAGAGGAGGGAGTGGGAAGGGAGTTGGGGGGTTTGGGGGAGTGGGGTGTTAGACGAGTGCGTCCCTCGAATTCCAACCGGGAGACGGCGGCGGGAGCCTTCGCCCCCGTCCCACTTTCCTTCGCCTGCTCTCCAATGCACCTTCTAATGGCGCGAACCCTTCCCTCCAACCCCCATCCCTCAAACTCCCCCCCTCCCGTTTTTGAAGTGAGGCCAATCCCACCACCCCATTGGGCCGTGAGCACGCGGCGATTCATTCCCGCGGGCAGACACGCGCGCGTGCCCGTTCACCCAAGGAAACGCTCCATCATCGTAACTCACCGGTTTTTACGAGTTTTCAATCAACCGATGTCGGAAATTTCGTGTTGAAAAATTATGAGCTCTGCCTTCGCAACGAATATGTCTACTCCCACCTTGGGCTTTGAAATTATTCTCTCGTTCACTTCCACGAGTGTTCGCAACTTTTCGGAAGGGTTATTAGATTGTGTAGTTGTAGATATTATTCGTTTAGTTAGGCTGGGAAATATAATTATTCCAACGACTGCTTTTCATCTCAAATTTGAGTGGATTTCCAGCTGCCTTATAATAATATATTTTTCTGTGGATGAAAACTTTATCAAATCCAAAGTTAAAGCTAAGTATTTATCAAAGAATTTTTATTTGACAGTTGTTTTTATTGCGGAAATACTTTGCTACTTCATGACTTATCTCCCGAAATATATCGTTTTGTTGTCCACGGAAATGCGACCTCGTTTCGTAAATCTTGGTGTGCTGGTTTCAACCAGGTGGCTCAGACGTTACCTAAGTAGCTATGTTTGGCAAGACTACTTAATATTCAGACGACCTGCATTTCTCCTTCATTCTTCATTCCCGTAGAGTTCCTTTTTCGATTTATATATATATATATATATATATATATATATATATATATATATATATATATATATATATATATAACTCATCACTCTGAATCCTGATGACGACGGCCGTGCCGTCGAAACGTCACAAAAACATGTGCCCTTTCTTTGTGTCTCTATGGTCTAAAAATCTACATCTGTGTTTTTATATATTTGTGCGTCGCCGAAGAGCGTTCCATTTCGAAGATATATATATATATATATATATATATATATATATATATATATATATATATATATATATATATATTATATAAAACACGTATAAGGGCACATTTCAGAAAGTTTAAGCTTTCGGCATCCTCTGAGGCCTTCTTCAGGTCATTTCATATATTTCATTTTGTGTTCTGTTGTGCTGTCCAAATGTTATATAGCTCTATATAACATTGAATTAATATATATGTCTATATATATTCTCGCTTTTTCTTTGCTAAATGCTCATCTTATTCAATTACGTTTCAAATAAATAGTTCACTCTCAAAATTAATGGAAAACGTTTATTCTATCTCATTTCAATTAAAATGAAGTGTCGTAAAAAACCTTATATAATGAATTTATCATATCCCCCTAAAATTTAGGGTAGTTAGTGCTTCTTGAGAAAGATTGGTTTAAAAAAAAGACAGATATTGTAAAGATAATGGGATCCTTTGTGGGAATTTCTTGACACAATGCTTTTAGATTTAATATACTTAATAAAGTTGGTACGTTCGTCATTAGACCGATTATTAAAACTACCGCTGAAGGTTGTGAAGGAAGTTGAAGGAATTGTGATATAAGGTCTTTTGAACGATCTCTTAGTGTTTCAAGGTTCAATAAATCGCGGGCCCTTGGCAGGTGCCCTCCGCATCTCCTCTCCCTCCCGGTCAGAGTTGATGGTCAGGTCGAGACGGAACTGAGTGATGATACACCTTGTGTTTTCCGTCCTTGCCCCCGCCCATGCATTCGTCGAGCGCTGTCGTCCTTTCGATCGCGGTGGGCAATCCCCAGCCCCAGGAAGGTCGATCACGTTCCAGTGAGTGGGGAGTGGTGCGGTGGACTCCACGGTGCTGCCGGTGCGCGTGATCCAATAAGAGGAGAAAACTGCTGGCAGCGGCCATACTTGGCCGTCCGGAAATTCAAGCGGAGGAAATTTTCTGGACTCTCGAGGAACAAAATGTTTAACTTTCTAATGCCTCCGTCTAAACTTTGTGAGCCGACCGGTTAAAGACGCGAGGATATTGTTACTCCGGGGAAAACAGTAAAAACTGATCAAGATTGTCGTATACACTCTCTTGTGTGTGAAAGCGTGCGCCTTGAGGAGCAAATTATTATTCGCTATCGCATACTTAAAATGAGGGGACGTGCTATGTAGCTGGTTTTACTTGGAACCCCATACGGATCTGGGGGAAGATTTGAATACGAGGACTGTCTAGAGAGTAACTTACGTTTTGAAATAAAATATGAACCTAGTGACGCGACAAAGTTTTATTGTATACAGGATCCCGAAGAAGCCTTCCAGGGCGCCTTCGGGAGCCAACCGGTACGGGCATGGCAGAGTCACTGAAAAAATGATTAGAGGCCCAAGGAGAGTACTTTGAAGAATTTGAAGTGTTTGCGCAAATCTGTTCAATAAATTACTTTTAAAAAAATGATTGCGTTATTTTTGGAACAAACTCTTTACATTTGAATGGAATATTCATTAACCATTTTTCTACATCGTCGCCATTTAAATTGAGGCTTTTATAATAACGATACACAAACTTTTCAATTCCGTCTCTGAAGAATTCTTCCGCCTTACATTTTAACCACTTGTTTAAACCAGCATTCAATTCTGCGTTATTCTCAAAGCGCTCTGTTGCAAACCACGTCTAGCGAGAAATCCGCAATCGTAAATCAGCGATATTCACTAACTTTTTCGTTGATTTTCGCCATCAGTTCTTCTGTTACAAGGCTAGGCCAACCACTGTGGTCCTCGTCGTGAATATTCTTTCAGCCATTTTTAAACTGAATGCATCTATGCTTCACTGCGAATTCACTTATTATTCCATCTCTGTACTCTTCTCGCAGTCGCCTAGGAATTTCAATTGGCTTGTGTTTTTTGCCAGGGAAAACCTAATTACAGATCTCCCGGGATTTTCTAATGCAGCGCACATTTTTAACAGTTCGCAGGGAGCAAAGTAGAAGAACCACAATCTGTACTTTACCACAGCAGGACGCATGTACTGAGCGTAGGGACGTTTAGACACCAAGATGGCGACTCTTGCCCTACCCACCGCCTGACGCTAGGCCGAAACAGAATTTACTTTTTGATCAGCCCATGTATTTTAAAGATAGAATGTGGTATAAGGAGAGAAACGCGCCAAAATTAAATGAAGAAATCAATTGGGATTATAATTCAATTCAATCGCTGCTCTTTGGTCATTACTCTTTCCTTTCCTGATCGCAATCAAATACGCCTAGCCTGTCTAAAGGAACATTCAGAATATTTTCAATGCTTCAGTGCTAAGTGCCGTAAGCTGTTTTTACGGAGAGCAAGTTTGGTAGTATACACAATAAACGAAGAACCTTGGCTATGATAGTGAAATAGTTTCGAGGGAAGCACGATAGTGGCTTGAATAATTAAGATGTAGCCTTAAGCCGCCTATCATGTGACTTCACCCTTCCTTGACATCATTCCACACAATTAATCACACTTTTACAGACTACGCCTTCAACTCGTCTCCATTGACGACGACGCGACGGTTCGACGGATTGTATGTGGAGAAATCCCTTGTCGTGCCGAAGAATATCAATCTAGTAGAACAGTTTTAAAGGACGCGTACACGATTGAGGAATTTGGCCTTCTCTGTCAGCTGTTCATCTCCCCACGATCTGAAATCAGCAGAACAGTCGATCAGAGCAGTACGAATTGGGTTTATACGAGCTCGTAAGTTTGATTTAGGTTTCTAGGATTACGCGATTTGAAAATGAAGACATTTTAACAGTTAAACTGATCTTAAACAGACCTTTAACCACTGCGTTACAATTAGGCATGGCATACATTTAGGAATCAGTATTCGAGAGAGGGAGCTTCGGGTTAGATTGAGTTTTAGGTAGACGTACAATGATTGACAGCAGATGCACCCGACTCTCACTCGGCCACTCAGGTTGTTGGCTTGAATTCATTAAAATGCAGTCAGGTATTTCCCAAAATTTTGTCTACCGCCATATATGTTATGGGGAAATTTCCAAATACAAGCTATTGCCTTTCTATTCATGCATTTTTGAAATCGTCATCGTATTTCAAATAATCTTGCAGGGATGAGGATGGGTCTGGAAAGAAATCACAAGTGGCAAAGTTCTTCTTCTAGCTCTAAATAGCCTTATAAAACCATGCCGTAGGTATTCGCTTCGCATTTGCAAGTGCATCGGCGCGACCTTTCTCCAGAGTTGCTGAATAATGTTGCGCTCTTTTCTCTGCCCATCTGGAAAGTAGTGAAAATGCAGGAATGCTGCTCGGTCCAAGAGGAGATGCATGAGATCGAACTTGGAACAACCCAGCGGAAAAGGAAGTGGTCGTAGTGGTATTTTTAATTTGATGCATAAGTGCCATGACGACTGAGATGGTTCGCACTGGGTGCACAATGAATGGAGATATATTCGGAGGGAGACTAAAACACTCCCCTACTCTCCAGGCACTGGAATCGGCTCTGACAGAACTTCATGGAAACATTACAACAACTGGTAACCCTCTTTTTGAAAGCCTCTTGAATTACAATGCTGCAATGACCCCGACCCAACGGCGATCGAACCGTTCACCATTCCCTTCCAGTATCCCTGCCCCCGGATAACCAGGTTTAGCTTTGTCAGACGGCAACCCCAACCGGAAGTAATGGAGCAGATGCTTACGCTAAGGTTCCTGTAGTCACATGACCTCTTGGGGGAGCGATACTTGAAATAGAACGGGGAGAATAGATCAACGTCGCATACATCAGGCAAGATGGAGAAGCAAATTACGCCGCAACTGCAGGCGTGAACTCCCCTACTAATCCAGCTCACACTATAACAAGCGGCGCTGACAGCACAAGAATCTTGGGAATCCCTTAAACCAGAACCGAGGAATCCCAGAGGATCTTCACATCAAAGCATTATGAGTGCATTAGGTATTACGAAATGATCAATTAATATATGCACATTATTACGTGGAGTATAGGGCGTTGCCCTTTCCACGCTCAAGCAATGATCTCTTGCGAAGTATTCAACGCGCTACTCTCTGCATTTTCCACCCAGATGTCTAACTAAAACAGTCGTCTTTTACCCAGAGGTTCAAGACAAAACATCGGTGTATAACAAGGTGGGAAGAATCCACATTTTGCCTCCGGCAACACTCTCCCCTCTCCTTCCATCCAAAACTCCCTCAACCCCTCCTTCCAGTCTCCACATCCTTCTTCTTACTTAAATGAGACCAACGAATGGCCCAAGGCTCAGAGCGAGATTGCGGCGGGATGATGGATAGCCAACTCTTCTGCCCCGAAGGTAGGAAGGAGGCACTGCAATCTCGGAACGAGTCTCCTCGTCGGCGAAGGCCAAGGTCGTTCGCGGGAGAGGAGAGGAATAAGAAGGTGGGAGGGGCAGGACATGTGGGGAGGGGGCAGACGAGGGAAAGCGGCTCGGTGGATGGATGCCTGTTCTTACCCCTTTCCCACCCCTTTGCCACCCCCTGCCTCGCGTCTCATCTCCAGCCCAGAGCACCAGGCCGTGCGCCGGTTGATGGTCTGGGTGACAACGGGCGGAATGTGAACGTTTCACCAAGTTTCATGGGCAATATTTGAAAAAATAATGAAACCCATTGCCTCTATAAAAGTGATAATATAATGAGAAATTTAAAGAAATCATTGATTTGATTTTTGAACTTCCCAGTTTTTATACTCGAAATTACATGCTCTTGATAACATGGAGGCTCAAGCTAAGGTTCTGACTTTTCAAAATAAAATATTTATTCGATTCATGGATAGGAGTCTTAATAAAAACGAGATAGCCGAGACCGTAAACTTGATTTACACTTGGGTTTAAAGTGGGTGGGGGGAGTTAAATCAAAGTTATAAATAAGGGGAAAGATAGGGAGCACACTCTATGTCACTTAGGTGTGTCTGGGAAACAGTGACCCACGCATTCCTCAGTCACACAAAAAATAAGGCAAAATTAATGATAAAAAATTATTTAAAAATTCATTAAAAATTAATTAAAATTATTTTAAAAAATAAAGAGTTCTTCCCCTTTACAACCTAGAATCAATTAAGTTTACGGTCTCGGCTATCTCGTTTTCATTGCTTCACGACCGTGGGTGCGTTCGTTTTATAGTTACTGGAGTCTAAAGCGGATCTTCATTTCAATAAGATTTCAAGAAAAACTTGTTTGTCACCACGTTTTAACAGTTGGACTACTCTCACCGTATTATTTTCCAGCGAACAGTTCGGCCATTGGACAGTGTCTTAAGCCTAGGTGGAATACTCAAATGTACCTAACAATTGGATGGTATGAAAACTTTCGTCTGGTGGACACAATTTTATTTCCATCGGTACGGATTAAACTAACGCCTGATTGCCTTACCGGATAATCACAAAATATGAAACAATGACACCTAATTAGTTCAATAGTTTCAGCCTCAACTTTGTGGAAGTTCATTTTAATAAATGAAAAAGAAACACTTTGTTCCAATCCACCACTTAATAAAGTGGTGGATTGGAACAAAGTGTTTCTTTTTCATTTATTAACAATGACACCTATTTACGACACTTATACACTCGTATGTATATTATTTATTTGTTTTATTTTACTAATGATCGACTTGCGTGGCTTGTATGTTTAATGTGGACTGTCAGAGGCGCTAAATGAATCAATGAACGTTGAAGACCCGCGAAATTACAACACTACCACCCAAAAAAATGAAAACATTGAAAATAAGATCGTTGAAATTCGAAAATATGTCAACATCCCCTTTAGTAAATCGCTGTTTGCTAAAATTATGAGAACTGATACCTCCTCATAGGCTTTCTATCAATCGAGAAATTCGAAAGTTTCTGAAAATGTTTTGAAATGATCACGTTCTATTAAAGCTACGACCAAAAAATCTATGACTCGAAGTGTGCTAAATTATTAGAATGGTAAGTATGCACCCAGGGATGTTATTAATTTACGCCATCCATTATCGTCTCATGTAGAACCATTTAGGTTCGGGCTTCACTTCCTGGAGCTGTTGAATATCCATTGAAAAAGAACAATCGTTCTACTCCACGGAAACTTTTCTGAACAATGATTACGATTGTTCTTTTCCAATGGACGTTCTAAACGTGTCCCATGTTAGCGCTTAGTTGATGACCCTTTTATGCCGTGGCCCTCCTGGTGCAGGAGAATATCGCCGCGAAAGAAACGTGAAGGTATGACGACTAGCTTTCCCTCGGAACAATCCTCAACCGGAAGAATGCAGGAGGTGGGTCAACAAAGAGTTGGCAAAACAACAGTGGACAGTGCACCTCCCTTTTTCTTGTCCGCCTTTCTCACGCAAGGGTGGATTGGTGCGCCGCACCAAATTGATTCTCTCGGCAATAATTCTCGTGGTGCAATGGTTCCGAATTCTCCAGTTGGGATATCTCTACACATCCGACCGATCTTAATGATTGATAACACGTCTTATTAATTTAATAGAATTTTCAATCTATCTTTATATTATCTTACTTCTTTGTGTAATCTTTTAGATTTGGAATGGAATGTGACGATGGTCGAGATTTTCGCGCTGCATTCCACCAGCGCTCCGGTGTCTGGAAATTCATAAACTTTCTATTAGCGTCCACCGTTTCCTCATATCGTCCCTCTAGAATACTGGTCTAATCATTACCTTTAATATCTCTATAAAAAACCATGAACACAGTAATCAACCCTAGAGTCGGTGGTAGATAATGGTTGCGGAATTCACCCAGTACTAAGCCCGACGGCGTGTGAAATTCACACATCAGGGTAGGGGGACCAGTTCCTTTCCATGAGCCGGTTATGGTTTTCCAGGAAGATCTGGTACCCGGAAAATCACTAAGCTTGGGCAGAGCTGCAGGTGCCTCGGGGTCTGTTGTTTAGTTCAACGCTCTACCACTGGACTATCACGACATATTTTATTTATATGTGTGTGTATGTATATGTATATATATATATATATATATATATATATATATATATATATATATATATATATATATATACTATATATATATATATATATATATATATATATATATATATATATGTATTTTTGTGTGGGTCGCCGTAGTCCAGGGGTAGAGCGTTGGACTACTGACCGAAGGGTCCGAATTCGATTCCCTACAGCTCCACCCAAGGTATGTGATTTTTCGGGTACCAGATCTTCCTGGGAAGCCATAACCGGTACAGGGAAAGGAACCGGACCCCTATCTTGATGTGTGAAATGCAAACGCCATCGGGATTAGTACTGGGTGAACTCCACAACCATTATCTACCACCGACCTTAGGGTTGATTACTGTGTTTATGGTTTTTATGTGTATATATGATTTAAACGAAGAAGCGAGATAGCGCGAGCAAACAAAAGCACAGAGAAACACATGCACATGACAGCTACACGTATTTCGAATTTTCGGTGGCCAAAGCACCTTCCTCTGGGGAAAGAAGGTACTGAGGAGAAGACAGAGGAGAGACAGAGGGCAGAAGGACGAGGGACGCTGGATAGAAGGGATAGGCGGGGAAAGGTTAGGGAGGGGAAAAGTTGGGATGGGAAGGTTTGGAAGCGTGGGATTGATATGGAAAGTTTTGGAAGGGGCGGGGGGTTGAAAATATCTGGAGATTGGGGTAATTAATGTCTGTTTTTAATGTCACACGCATACAGCCCATGAAAAAAATAGTCTTATATGAACTTATGTGCAAATATATATGGATAATAAGTAATTATATATAGCAATTAAGGAACGAACCAGATGAATTGATCAGTATTTTTTTAGGACAATTAAGGAGTGAAGGCAAATTAAATTATTACTGAAGGCATCACGAGTATTCACCGTGGAATCCTTACTTCAAAATCCTTAATCCAAAAAATTTCCTTTGGATCTTGGCGAGGCTTTAGAAGCTGGTGCGAGGTGGGGGAGTAATCAGAGCTTGTCTTTGAATAAATTGGAGAAAGCGAAACTGTGCCTTCTCGCCTCGTTTTCTACCGCTTGTAATCGCGGAGAAGTGGTTTTCCTTATTTGTATGGCTGAGATTCGAGGGAAGATTGTGGGAAAGTAACGATGACTGCAGTTTCTGTACATACCGACGCCTCAAAACTCCAGTTGCAATTGAAACATTTCGTCTCCCTAATCAAAATAACGGCGCTAAAACAATTGTTCGTAATAATTTTTGCTCTCTATTTACTAACTGATTTCCAGACTGAATATTAGCACCTTTTATTCTGAAAGGTATACTTCCTTATTTCGAGTGGGCGTTGATGTGAATCTAATATATCTCAGAGCAATCTATTCAGGAAACATCAAGCAAATTCTCCAAAAAGATTTTTTTTTAGGAATCCCCGAACCCACCTTGGTTTTAATAGTAAATAATCCCAAGCGAATGAAACATCTTTTAATCCTAATTTTCTCACTGTGGCATCTTTAAACTTTGGGAATGTTATAGCCCCTCGATCAAACACCAGATCAAGCAAAACTTTACTCGTTGAAATCGAGGTGCATTTATTTCCCTTTTGGCTACGCAGTAGCTTTGAATAACGGGCGTTCTTCGAAATAAATGGCGAGCACTGTTCTTCTTTAAACACTTAGCACTCATATATAGGTCAGGAGTGACTCGAGGCCTTCGCTTAACCTCCTCGTTCACCCGGGCCTCTTAACAGTAATTTGAAGGGTTTACTTGGAAGGGGACACGGGACGTACCGAGGCGGAGATGTGCGCTACGAGTGCGTGTTTAACAGTAAGCCCTTCGCGGAAAACCAAAGGGCAAGAGAGAAAATAACCAAGGGGTCACTTTTTGTTTGCTTTTGGCGAACCGGACCTCGGTTCATCAGCAACCGGTCTGACCGGGTGTCTATCTCTCTCTCTCTCACCCCCTTGTCCCACCCGCGCCACCCCCCTTCCCTCCCCTCTTATGATCGAGGTGATCCTGGAACACGCAATGCCGTGTTGTGGTCCAAAGATGGACTCCCGAAACTGCGCACGAGGAAGAAGGAATGGGTTATGTCGAAACGACCGCTGCATTTCCGTCTTGCGGTGTCCTGACTGAAATACAATATTGTCAGCGTGAGGGCAATTTTGGTGTCCCTAGTACAAGGGATGGGCACCAGTGGCAAGGGTGCCCTGGTTTTTATTGTTTTGAACTTGAATAATTAACTGTATCTCGGTTTGGAAGATTCCTTTAAAAAATAATACACTTACGCGTGGTCTGTGCAATAAATGCGCGAACTGGTGCAATCTGGTGGCCATGACGCGGACTATAGCCCCGGCCACTAGTGGCGCTAGTTGCCAGAGACCCAATGAGCCGTCTGTACTTGGCGGATCGTCGAGCTGTGCGTACGGTGCCAGTTATGTTAGTTTCTGTTGTCCTTGTTTTAAATGTTTGTCGAAAATGGAAATTGAAGAAATCACAGAGCAATAAATCAACATCAAGGTTTTTGGTGAAGTGCGGTAAAAATTATCCAGAAATTAATGAAATGTTGGCTAAATTTTGCAAACTAAAGTTTTTATGGCCTCAGTTCACGTATTTATTGGACAGATCTCGTATGGACAAAAGCGCCAAACGAACCAGGAATAACCAAACACAATGCCGACACAATGTTAATTTAGTCTCCCCACGTACGAGTGATCGTAATTATGTTTCTTATTTTTAATTATTTGTATTTTTTAGCGATATTCTCGACTAAATTGTTAAAATATATAAGTGAGGACGTCAGGAGAATTGAATTGGCAAAGGACGCATTTTTAAAATGGAACTTGCAAATGACCTAGATGTAATGATGCATAAAAATATCATTAAAGACCATAAAACGAAGGATGTAATATGCTACATGTTATACATTAGAGAAAGCAAAATGAACCGGGAATTCCAAATTTTATTGAGAGAAATGATTACAAATTCAAGGTAAAATGCCGGGTACAAAGAACAAATAAAATAAATCATTTCTTAATAAAACAATCGTTGATTGGAACACCTTACCCGCAAAACTACTCGAGCCCTTTCCTAACAGGGTAAATACTTTTGAGAAAAAATGTGAATTATTTATATGATAATTTGATTGATGTGTTGTTGTGTAAAATTGTATGCAACAGTTTACGTGATATTGATTTTTTTTTGTCGATTTGGGAAACTGATGTTAATGAGATGGGAATTTTCTTTTTCTTTGTATTAAAGATTTGTGTTTGGAAGCTTCCTTTAAGTGAATTTTTTTCTGACTGATTTTATTTATTATCTTTTGAGATATTAGTATTTGGATTTGAGATGCCATGTTATTTTTCCAAGGCAAGTTTGATCGTAATACTTGGAACTTGTATGCTACCTGACATTGTCCATCTGCACATGTGGGTTTTCATAATAATAATAATAATATAAATCGCCAAATTTTGGATATATTCCGCGAGTTGCCACGGCGGTGTGGGATGGAGTGCAAAGGTAACATGTTAAATCACCAAAATGTGGATGGATGTGATGTAATACAAATATCGGATTGCATTCTGTTTCTTCGTTCATTGAATGAATGCTAGGGTACGTAGTCTAGTCCCTTATACGATCATGTTAGAGAAGAAAGGGTATCTGAATAACGCCAGAATGAAACTTGATAATTCATCATATAAAATAAACTTCAATGTGACCTTGGTTTCGCTCTGGTGCAGCGTCACCATCAAGTTTATTTTGTATGAACAATTACTTAGTTACTGACATTATTCATCATGGAAAAATTCCACAAAGTTACGTCTGAAACGAATCATTATACGAAGAAAGAGTACATGAATCTTCCCGTCCCGGAGAATCATTAGCGCCATTAGCATTCTCGTTGAATACAACTTTTATCATGCCCATTCATAGTCATAATTTTCTGTACGCTGTGATATTCGTTTAACATCCCTCAGCCTTCAGTTCAGATGGAATAAGTTCAGAGATGCTAAGGACCGAAAGGATAAGTAAATGATTCTTGTTTTCCTATGCCCGTCCTTGTACGACAGTCATGCCGATCCAACCGTCTATAGTTCTTCTGGAAACCTCTCAGCGAGGGATCCGGGTTCGAATCCCGGTCAAGGCGAATGATTTGTATGCCCTGAAATTATTGCATTGTAATGCACATTTAGTGGGTGACTCCGTCAAAAGTTACTGTCGTGGCATGTCCCGCAGTGTCTTGGAATTAGTCGAAGATATAACACCCCTAGTGTTTAAAAGTTAGCTCTAAACCTCGTGGACTGTGGCGCGTCGCGCACGACTACGAATGCCTGTGACATTGTATGTACGGTATTTCGTCACATATTGTTCCTTTAAAAGCCCCAAAATTTCAAAGTGTAAGAGGATGCCTCGATAGCTTACCTGGCTAAAGCACTGGGTGGGACATCAAGGGATCCAGTGTCGTCGGGGACATTAAGGGAGGAAGAACCACCACTTTTTGGTTGGACGTATTTATTGCTACTTACAATATTGTAACACAGATGCTCGGAGCCCAAGGGGAGTCACAGGGAATAAGGCAGGGAGTCGCGGGTCTTGCGAGGGCGCAGACCGGCGTAGGGAAGGGGGAGTCGCGGGTCTTGCGAGGGCGCAGACCGGCGTAGGGAAGGTAGGAGCGGGTCTTGCGATGGCGCAGACCGGCAGAGGAACAGACTACCCCCCCCAGTTGGGTCCCCCTTGTATTTATGCGAAATACTGGGGACCAAAAGGCGAATTGATACCTCGGAGATGACGCACGAGGAGGGATGAGAGCGCGGGTGGACGGCTAGTGTCCCAAGGAGTCCCGTTACTGTTCTCGCTCCACCCCCCACACGACACCAGGTTCCAATCCCCTTCAAGGCGAATGATTTTTATGTAGGGAAACTGTTGCATTGTACTGCACATTTAGCGGATGACTCAGTTAAATAAGTTACTGTCGCGGCATCTCCCGCAGTTTTTTGGAATCTCTCAGATGATCACAACCGTGATGTGAATCCTGAAAATATAATTGAGTTTACACTTCGGGTGCCTTGCTTTCGCTGCGCACAAGAGTATTCATCTGCAAGGCTGAGGAAAGTCGCGGGTGGAAATCAAGAGTGGTGGATTTATATAGAAAGGAGTGACGAATGAGGTGAATCCGCGTGGATTCGCCTCATTCGTCACTTCCACCCCTTTTCCAGCGAGCCCCGACGTTCCTGGGCACCTCGCTTGTTTGTGCCCTTACGTCCGATGCACTCCCGGGACAGCGGTCGGCGACCAAGCGGGCTGAGGTGGGGGGGGGCGCAAGTGGAGTTCCGCCGAGAGGGCCTTTGAATGTGTGAAGAACGACGTCTCTCGTGGAGAGTTGGAAACGGCGTTCTTTCTGCCCTTTACGGAACGTGAAAGTGGGGATTTTAAAAGGCACGCATGGAAATTAAACGTTGCTTTTTTTTCTCATTCTTCCCTTTTACAATACCAGAAAAGAAACGCACGTGCCGTATTGAATGCTTAGAATTCCCTCTTCTTTGCCGCATACGAGTGCTATCTCGTAAGGGTGAGACACCTGTGCCGGTCTATTCTTTGTTTCGCAACGGGAAGATGAGTGATTGACTGCCGGTGAGGGGGGAATGGCATAGGTTTGGTAAACCGAAGTGAATACCGTCGCGGACTAATCGCGGTCGCAGCGATAGGGCAAACATTTTGCGAGCGCCTGGCATGCTTCGTGCCAGATCGCAACACAGCCAACAGGGTAGAAGAGAAAGAGAAAGCCCTCTGGCCACAGTCGCCCTCCTAACATAAACTGAAGAGAGCCCTTAAGTTTTACAAATCGAAATGAACATTTTAATTTTTGCACCAGTTCATTTTCTAGAAACTCGAGTAAAAAAGGATGAATATACCAGAATAATAATGTATTGAGATTTATTATTTATATCCATTGGCATGCTATATGTATGTGTAAAAGTGTCATTATAGTTTGAGGCTCCTGATGATAAAGTTTTAACTCTCCTATTAAAAATACATCGATTAAAAGAAAATACTTGTCGCTTTGATGAAATTATGTTGTCGAGTTTCTATATAGAGCGCATGCAATAAATGCCTTAGAAATGAAAAATATCCCGAGGGTATTTTCAAAACGTACTTGAATTTGTATAGTTGTTCATTCCTCAAAGTTGTTTGGAAAACTATAGCCTAAGTACACCGTTAAGTTGCGTCACTGCTGAACGCCATATCTGATGAAATCACTCTATCTGCGAAGATTAAAAAGAGAACACAGGACGCCTAATTATTGGGATGGTAAGGAAAATGGCAGATGCGCAAATATAATTATGTCGGATTCTAAATAAGGATCGCTAAGAAATGGCAAAGCATTTCATTGAGATTTATTACTTTGATTTCATGACAACAAGGCATCATGTTTTATGACACCCCATGATTCTGCTGGCCAGTTTAAAGGGAAAGTTAGGCTTTCAGAAGGGAGTACACAATAAGAGGAACCGAGTTCGATTCTTCTTCTGAGAATGAACGTCGTGTTATTGTAAAGCGACGTGCTTCCGCGAGCACTTGCAAGCGACAGATTGAAAAGACTTTGATCGTTAAATGCTCAAAGAGGTCTCGATTGCAGCTGCAAGACTTCTATTCATTCATTTGCATTCGTCCGGGGAGTCGATAGATCGGCCAAATGCTTACATTTTATCGGATGGTGAAGGGGAGAGTGAATTGTCGTCAAGATTTGTGTGCGCGGCCATCTCGAGAGCGGCCACCCGCACCCTCCCCTCCCAAAACGTAGGGCCTTTTCGATCCCAAATGCGCAGTTCCAGTGAAATGACCGTGGTGGGCTGACCTGACTCGATTTCCGCGTCTAGAAGAGGTGGGCCCGTTGTGACGGGGAACTCTCGCCCATCTCACGGGAGGAGGGAGTGGGGTTGGGTCGGGGAGGGATTTTGGGAGAGGGGGTGAAGGGAGGCGTCGCTGGCGATTTCACCGAGCGAGCAGGTGCTTGGCATTCCGAGTGCGAGAAATCCCCGACAGACTGCCTTCGACCGCAGGGAATCACGTATTCACTGAAACGTACCAACTCCAAATTATTTTAGAAAAAAGAAACATTTTTGCTCACAGTTTCATATTTTTATTCCCTGTTACGTCCTTAACCACTCCTTACGGAAATTCTCAACCCCGATTCTCCAAACCGGCATGAAGAATTTAAGCGCCAAGTTAACTGACAGATTCGGAATCATTTCATTGTCCTGGCGAATATTTTATGCATTGAAAACGGTACTATCTATGAAAATATAACAATACTTTAAATCACCTCCAGCGTAATATATATCTTCTTGTATTCTCTCAGGAAAAAAATGTACCGAGTATCCGGAATTATTTTTTTTTAATAAAACACCTACACTGACTAGAATATAGTTAACAATTTTCAATAACATGCACGTACGAGGATGGGAGATGTTTCGGCTTAAGTAACATTTAATGCACGAAGAAATTGAAAGGCAACAGGATAGAATGGTGTCAGAAATCAATCCTAGATTAATTAATCAGGATGAAGCTTTTAATAAGCTGAGCGACTAATTATTGTGCACCACTACGGATTATTTCCTGATGATAACATATGACTAAATAAGTTTGAATTAATTTCCTTCATGACGCCACTACACTCAAAATCTTTTAAACGAGAGCGGACAGTTTAAAACTATAAAGTACTCTCATTTCAGACTTCATTGATTTGAAATTTTAGCGACGCTAATGAAAGAAGTATTCATCTCACTATGGCAGATTTTTTGTTATAGCGTCAGTAGTGAAGTCCTTGTTTATTAATTATAAAAGTAAATAACACCGCTGAAATTAGGAAAATTATACATTCCCCTCCATGACTTTTGAAAAGGGGGCCTGCATTGTATTAGGGTCGTCAGACTAACAATAAACTTCAAGACTATCGCTAGCGTTATAATTCCTTCACGATAACCATATTACCCTCTTCTTTAGGGCATGATTCGCTATAATAGTGAAAGTTTTCATTAATTAAACTAGTAAGAAGATGCTCCGTAATTTTTGCTCGGTAACGGTGATAACGTGTCTTTGTTTCTCTATCAACAAATTAGCTATGTTTGCCGTGCAATGGTGGAGCGAGCTTCCCTCCTATTATTCTGTGCCCCAGTATATATTTGAATTATCTGATAGCAATTTTAAAAAGAATTTTTACGTCTACCATATGTCCACTGGCCTTGTGTGCTCTCGTTATAAAAATGTTGTCCATAATATGAAGATATAAATTTATTAAGAAGTAGAATTTGGTAGGTCAAAATAGAAGGGGAATGTCTGGTGAGCGGGTTAGAATATGGAAGAGGCTAAGGCGTAGGCAGCCAGAACTTACAAATAAATAAAAGAGAAAATAATGTTGGGGAAACAAAAGGAAATTCTCGTGATACACAGCAGTAGAGAGTAATTTGGGATAACCTGAATGAATATAAAGAAACATTTCTCAAACTAAAATTAATAGTTTTTCTTTTTATGAAGAAATAGATATTCTTTTGGATTTTAACTTTTTTCTTAAAAGAAGACGCTTTTGTTATGGTTTCATTAACTTATTATATTATAAAATGAGGAAAAAAACTAGTCGGAAATTAGCCAAGTCTGATTAGAAGAACCGGGAAATGTTCCGACACTTTCTCAATAAATGATTGCGGCCACCGTGGAGCATAAGGGCATGCATGAGGTGCAACGCCGGGCGGAGTGCGCCCAGTTGGCGCTCACGCATTCGTCGATCAAGCGTGCGTGAACCCGCATTCGGCGGCGATGTGGCCAAGAGGGAAGCGGGGCAGGGGGGGGCAGAACGGCGGCCTCCCAGAGAGAGTCTCAGTCCACCGTCGGAAGACCTGGATGGAGGAGGAGGGGAATGGGTAGGAGGGCTTAACAGAGGGAAGGGTCACCCGCGGGGGGGGGGGGGAATGGGTTGATGGGACGTTGGATTGACGGACGGGGGGAGTGGGGCCAGCCGGTCCGGCGGAGCGCGGGGCGAGGGGGCTCGTCCACACGGCGCATGTGGAGGCAGGAATGGGAAGGATGTGAGGGGTGGGCCCTTATGTAGGTCAAGAGGCCCCTGTTGGCCCTCGGGCGGCACTCTCGCCTGGAAGTCTCTCCGGGAAGACTTCTGCGTGTGTCTGCGGAGGAATATCGACACTGTTGCCTTCGTTGTGTGGCACTGGGCCCCTCAATGTGATGCGCGCCTCCTGCTAAGGTGAGGCCCGCCTCCTGGGCATCTCGGGCGGGATTTGTTGGTCGGACTGACGTACCACTCGGACGAGGGCCGACACCGTAAGGACTGCTCTGCCCATACCTTATTCCCATTTGAATATCACATTGTGTAGTCTATTGTATGTCGCATTTCCCGGCGATTCAGTATCGCATTGCGGTATCACATGAATATCGTCCGTGTCAGGGTTCGTCCTTATAGCATTTACCGTTTCTAATTCCTCCCTCCTGTAGTTTGCATTTGCCCCTTCCGAAGACTGATGGACCTCGGGGTGGTTCCTCCCTCATTATTAAACGTCAATCCCCTTGGGTCCCTAATGAACATCTATTTCGCATCTCCCTTGGTTGTTCTTGCACATTTTTTCCGCCTGTTCTTCATGGGATACCCATACATTGAGTGAGCAACAAACCGTTTGGTTTCGATATGCATGTAACCCATTCGGTTTTTCTGTTCCATACATGGCTCCTTCTGATATTTTCCTCCAACTCATTTGAGTTTTACACGAGTTAATCGCGTTTACGAGTGAGTAACTCGAATACACTTCCTTGTTTCTCACTTTGATTTCCCGTTTGGTTTCAGTGTCCTCCTCCCTTGCAAGTTTTTGAAAAATTACCTCCTATTCTTCCTATTATCCTTACTCTGATGCCCGAATATTCTGATGTCATATCTCGAATGGATTTAGTGCCATCCAACATAGAAATATTTTAACGTAATTTTATTTCGTTCGCCACCGCACTATCTTGTTCAGAGTAGCTGTCTATTCGCACATCCTCTTGGTTTAAATGAAAAATCACGACATATTACACCAAAGGTATTTCTTTGTTTATTCTAAAAACAGCATCATTCAAATTTAATTGTAACAATAACAAAAAAGCGATAAAAAATATTACGGATAACCAATGACAGCACCACATAAATACTACCCCATCCACCTCTCTATTGGTAAATTGTATAATATTTTTAATTTTCCCAACTACTAATTGCAAAGTTTAATATTAGTCATTCTCTTTATTTTGAGTATGATAGCAACTAATTATGTCCATATTTTTCTTCAATGTCTTTCTGTAGGAAGTACTTTCCATAACCTACGATCCTTGGTCCCATCGGCATATTTAGTTTTCTAGGCTGTAATAATCAAAAGGCTGAAGTAATTTGTGCATATGACCTGATACGCTAAGCCATTTGCTATTTCATAAAATTTGCATCAATTGTGTTCAGTAGAATTTCACGGAAGTAAATTATGTTCAATAAAGTCGTAGAATTTCATTGCTGCATAAGAATATCTTGGTAAAATATCATTTTCCTTCAAGCTGTTTAGAATTTTTTTATTTTCAGTTATGAGGATAAGATATCATCACATATGAGGAACATGTCAAACGTTGAGTCAAAATCAATTTTTTAAACTCTATAGGAAGAATTTCACAATACAAAACGGATCCTTCTTGTGGACCTCCACGAATTTCCGGGGTTTCTATCTTAATAAACCCCCAGATTATTACTCTGAATTAAGCGTGCACCATTATTTAATAAGAAATAATATACACACCTGCTAGGGTTAACTGAAATGTCTTGGGAGAATGCTGTCAACGAAAACCCTATGTGATATATTTGGAGTGTACTTATACTAGTAACCACGAGTAAAAAATGGTGTCCACGTAGTATTTTATCAAACATTGATCTAATTAAAGTTTCTCTCCCATACCGTTTTTATTTTAAAGGCTGCCTTTGACCAAACATTGTCAGGTTTTACTGGTATCCTAAGAAAAACATTTCCACGTAGGTCTAATCGAGCGGATTGCCTAAAAGTCGTCCACGTACGACTTTTTCATTGAAACATTCATTCTTTAGGGCCATGTGAACGAAGCAAATGTGACCTTAGAGAAATAAACCTCATAATAAACTAAATATTTCAGATATTTTATATCGTCTTCTGTGAATCATAATCGTTTTAAATTGTCGGTACCGAAAGTTAAAATCAAATTTCTCTTTTCGAAAAAGATAATTTTTTTATGAGCCGTGATACATATTTTCCTACACCATAACTTATGAAAGGAATGCGGATATCTTGAGAAAATTAGTATAAAATGGTTTAAGCACCACGGATGTACCCTATCGGCCTAGTCAAGAAATTTTTCGAGAAATCAGAGTAATGATTCACCACGTATCCGGGAAGATATTCTATGTGAGCAAAATTGAAGTGGCGTTATATTCTTGTCTGTGGAAACGGTGAAACTGAATCACGCCCACCTTAACGTGGAAAGCCATAGAGCCTCCAGCTGTTGGGCTGGAGATCCCAATCCAGGAACGAGATAAGTTGCAAGAGTTTGCGTTGGAAACTTCAACGCACGAGTATGAAAACTCTTCCATCACGTACGAATGTATGGCAAGGGAATGATGGTAAAGGATCGATTACTTCGGGTGTTTAATTATTTTTTGCTTTGTTCTCTCCTGATAAGCTTGAATCCATCTTCTCGTTAAGTTCAGATTCTTATCGCCGAAGTTATTGCCAAGGACGCGTGTTCGTAGCATGTTTTGTGTAATAAAAATGTTATGAGGGCGTAAATTTAGGAATGACTTTAATGACGAAAAGCCCGACTAGATAATTCAACGCTTATCGTATATTTTTTATCTTCTGGAATAGTATAGGTAATGAACAGTTTTTATATTTCACATTTACGTCAAACTAAAAGGTGTTTTATATTTTCTTGGCCAAACTATATTTGAGGCAATTGTCCTTTACTACATCAGATATCCTTTATAAGTGCCGACCTGGTTGGCTCAGTGGGAATAGCTTTCGTTGAGAGAGCAATAGATTGAGGACTTGAATCCCTTCTCGGGCATTGATATTGTGTTGCCGCGTGGGTAAGTAAATGCCGAGTGGTGTAAAGGGTCGGAATTTACCTCAGCCTCAAATTCAAATCGATTACCCAACTATGCTCGTCCAACTGCGTTCACAAGCATTAAGCAGACTTTTGTATCGTTGCTACTATTTATGAATGCATTTGAGCGTAAAATATATGTTTAAACAATTGGTTTCGGTCAAAGAAACGAGCAAGTAAAAACCATAAATTAAAATTAGGCATAGTTAGCAAAGAGAGCCTCACAACGTGTAGTCGCATGGCGTTCAAAATTTTTTTATGAAAAGAAGTTATAGCATAAGGAGGCACATACTATGCAGAGATTGCTTTTAAAGTCTTAAAAGAAAGTTCTTTTCTCTGTTCTAGGAATGGTTTCTTATTTTCTCGTGGCATGCTTTGCCTGCATGCGTTTCGAGTACTCCAGTTTACATACTATATACTTTTTCTCACGGCCTGAAATTTAACTTAATAGATCCAAAGATGAAAATTTTAAATGAAAGCATTAAATAAAACAATGCAATCTTTGTAGAAAATAGAGGTGCATGCATCCCTTAAAATTAATTTCATTTCTCTCTTTTTCGTGGACAAAGTCTGACAGAAAAATTCAATCATAAAACTATATTGGCAAGCTGCGGTTTAAGGAAAATTTCGACAATATAGGTTTTTGTTTTCAGTAGTATGAATAAATTAAAGAAGTAGAAGATATTATGCTTATATGAGATTATTTGGACTTGAGATTGCTTACGTTTATTAATAATCATTTAAGGCCGGACTGAGAATATCAAAGAATTTCCCATAAAAGTATTTCAAACAAAGAGATATGTAAAATAAAATTGTATAGTGTGCTTTAAAGAAGGAAGGACGGAGGTTATGGAGATGGGCAAATAGTTTTTATCCGCCGTAGCTCAGTTGGTCAGTCAACCATAGGAATGATCATTCCTTTGCAAAAAACTCAAATACAAGACAAATAAACGTATTTCAGAGCTGAAATTACATTCAGTCAATTTGCCACTAAACATCTGAGTCCGTCAGATCAGATTTTCAGATTAAATTAAATTCTTTTCGACAATATTTACATGCGTTATAAATTGGTTTGCATGAATTGAGCGAGCCACGCATATTAATAGCCACTAACACCCTTAAACTAATTGATTTCCCGCTGATCCTGTTGTGACCACTGATCCTTTCATGGATCATTGCTTCCAAAAGTAAACTGCATTTGGCTACTGATTCTCGTATTTACTTTGGTCAAATGCGGATGGCAAAAGATTTTTTTTTAAATCCGTTCTGATAGAATAATTTAATAAAATGAGTCTTAAGCGTTCCACAGGTGAAATCAATGTAGTACCTTGGATTTATTCAAATTAAACATTTTAATGGAGTTTAATTATTATTTTTTTATATTTTTTAGTGAATATTCATTTTATTAACGCTGCACAATCAAATTATTCGATTTGAGACTTCAGCACACATGGAAAATAATCAAAACTTAGGTTATCATCTAAATTATGATACATAGAGGTTGTGTGCTCCTCATGTTTACCGTTATATATAGGTGCGCGCGATCACACTGATTAATGAAATGGTTCTGCACAGGACTGATCGAACGTGAGAGACTCCCTTGGACTGTCTCTCACTATTTGCATTATGGGGAGTGTCGCATTTTAACGTGCATTTCACAAAAACTCAATTTTCTTACCCAGATAAATATTCTTTTTCAATGGAAATGAATAATCCAACAGAATTATATATGAAGTGAACAGTTTTGGATCTTATGAAGCAATCACACCATATGAATTAAACGACCTAAATATGGGTGACTAACTAGGTAGCTCTCAAAATCTACACTTTCTCCGCCGAGAAGTAATCTGAGAATTTTCTTTTCCAGTTTTCTACACTTATCCGCTAAAGGTCATTTTAGAGTCGCCAAGTGAATTATTTCTAGCTTACTTTCTTAGTGAACGCGTGTAATATGATGTACTAGGAAACTTTATCAATAATTATATGACTCGCCTCAAAACAATAGATGTTTGCAAATCAATCTTGGCCTGGTAAAAAAAACCAAACTTTAGGGCAATAAAAAAATGAAAGTCATCACAGCCTTTAAATTATGCAAATATATATTTGAGCACACTCGTCCCACCTTTGGCGACACATTGCCTTTTGGTCTCGTGATCGGAATGTTTTTTTGCCGAACGATGGAATGGTATCCACTGTAAAAGGTTTTATTTAGAATTTCAAAAATAATTTCAAATTTTACGAATTCTATAAAAGTTGAAATATTTTCTGATTACAGATAACGACTAATTCTTCAGATGAAATACTTATAACTTCTTGTAACTTCAAAATGATAAAGCTGTCAAAATATCAAAACATGTCATTGTACTATGTTATCGGTTAGGTGCTGGTAATATTTTTTGGACCATTGGCGCACGATGTCCGTCGCATACCACGTAGAAGACGAAATACAATGTCTTCACCACTTTGGGTCCGCAGGGAAACGTAAAGGTGTACTAATAGGTAGGAAAGAGTTGGGGGAATGAAAATCGAAGGAGGGATTGGAGGCAAACGTCCTTAGAAAGAGAGAGAGGGAGAGGTGGAGCTGAATGACGAAGGATAAGGGGTCGGCGACAGTTAAGTGGGACACACGCGGCAGGCATCTCTCTCGTTCTTTCTTCATTTCACTCTTTCACTCCGCACTTGCCGACTTTTCAAAAAGGTGAGTCGGTGGTCGAGTTGGACAGCCGGTAACGTAGGCATCCGCTATTAGATCTGTGGTTACACCCATTGCGTGAGAGTCAAACCTGAGGGATATCAAATCCAGGAACTTGGGGAACTAATCTAAAAATTTCCTAACCATATGTTTGGATAGAAAAGTCTTGCGTAGTTTTCAAGTTTCCGATGATGATTGGTGGAGAGAAACATGACAATGGGCGCCATTGTATTCCATTGGAACTCAGCGTGATATACCCACTGGTCGAAATTTTCGGGAGGATTAGATAATCAATCCCCGATGCAGTAATAGTAGCCAATAGAATAGGCAAATGAATCCAGGTGTCATTCGCGGCATCTAAATATTCGAGGATGTGGTGGATTTTTGAGAGATAAGCGTATACACTGGTGAACATTCTGTTGATGGAATGAACACCTGTATTATATATCTGCAGGATTATTGGCCGCAATGTACACATTTATAAATCTGTAGCCGATAGCGTAATTAGGTAGAGCCAAATAAGCATTATCACGATCTTCAATTAACTAACTATTACAATGAGTTGGATTACCATAGTATTTTTTGTCATGAACAGCGATCACATCACGAATTTTCAATCCGTGGATTGGTTTGTAACAGCTGTCGCAACTATCCTCTTCCATGCCACTTTCTCCTCATTCCCTCACAGCTCCTTACACTGCCATTTCTTATTATCTGCTTATCGTAGATGAAAAGCGATGTAAGAATATATATATATATATATATATATATATATATATATATATATATATATATATGCGACGCTAGATAGGCAGATAGCGCTAGCTATATGTACATGTATATAATAGGGAGATAGCGATAGCGTATAAAGACACAGAGAAACACGTACAAATGAAACTCACACGTATTCCGAATGTTAGGTAGCCAAACCGTCTTCCTTTGGGGAAATAAAAAACTCTCCAGGCAGATCCTTGTTTCCCCAGAGGAAGGTAGTTTGGTCCCCGAAAATTCGGAATGCATGTGAGTTTCATTTGCATGTGTTTCTCTGTGTTTTTGTTCGCTAGCGCTATCTCGCTTCTCCGTTATTATAAACACACACACACACACACACACACACACACATATATATATATATATATATATATATATATATATATATATATATATATATATACACACACACACACACACACGCAAGTATATTTATGCACACATTTCTAATTCTATCACGAAAATCTCGTCATAAACCCGCTCAATGCACTTGTGTTAACTTTCTGGCTAGCTCGGATGGCGGATTCCCACTAAATGAATATGTATATTAGTTGTGTCTAATTTTGATTTTTTTGGATGGATTTTGATATCGTGGTAAGATGGACGCGTGGAAATAATGAATTAGTATAATTTTGTTGCATATTCTGACAGTACAATTGTTATTGCATCACACGTATGTCGTATTCAACAAATTGGAAAAGTATGTATGTAATTACGAATACCTATATTAATTATGAGTATTCATTTTGTCAGAGTGAAATATGGCTGAACGTAATGCGTTTAAATATAGAGTTGAAATATCGTTGAAATCTTACGCGGCTTCCATGGGGCATCGCCACATTACCCTACCGAGCAAATATCCTACTTCCTGCGACGCTAGACCGTATGTAGGTCATTAAGCGTGCGGAATGTGCATACCAACTTCATTTCTTTGTCTTCATCAAATGCAGCCTGAGAGCATGCGGCAACATTTTAGAGCATAGCATGGAAAATCAGGTTTTAAGGGAAAATGTAGGTGCAGGTAAGGGATAATTCCTTCGCTGAGGGTGCGCTTCGCACAATCCAGAACCTTTTTCTCTCATCCTGTGAAGTGAAGACGTGACATTTCGGCACAGATTTATTGCCATCACATGGCTCTCTTTGGCCAAACGGCGACTTGCAAATTAACTTTGATTACTTTGACGGTCCTATAAACTTTCAGGGAGTTTCATGCACCCATGAATAATGCCTAGGTTTTAATGTCGCGAACGATTTCAATTGAATATTTGATTATAATTACTCTTTTTGTGAAAAATATTACATTAGTCTGGGACATTCTCCTAAGTAAAGAGAAAGCTCCGAAAGTCCGAAAGCTTCTACAAACAATTATTCCTTTTCTTGAACCACAGTTCGAATAGAGATCCACTGCTTCAAGAGGCAACTTCAAGATGGTGAGAACCAAATTATATTATTTATTTCGACAATTACTTTGTGGAAAATATTTGTCCGTCAGATGAGAGAATTTCGCATTTATTTTATTGAGAATACAAGTTAAATTTGCCAGGTTGAAGATAATTGCATATTATGGATATTCGAATGGCACCGGAAACAAAATAATGGGCACCCCAATGCCAGTTGCCTTTTTTATCGGTTAATTCCTTGGTAATAATGTTACTCTGTTTTGCTATGACTCGTCCTCTGGACAGTCCTAATTTGAAGACAGGGTTTTCTCTCGCACTAGGTGTAACAATCTGATCAATCATCTTCTTTTCGGTCTGCTTTTTGCTTTAATTGATCAAGATTGCCTCTAATTCATCTTCCCCCATTTAAAACCGAAACGGATGCCTACGTGATGTACGGTTTTCAGCTCTCGTTCCACGCTGCTGGCGATTAATTGCAACGTAATAAGGTGTGGTCACGGGACGACACTGACGCTACGAATGGAAGAACACGTGCCCTAAAGTTCACCTTTTTGGAGGAAGGCAGGCCATTATTTTCATGGTGAATTTTTGAGTTACCTCACTTATTAGAATATGCTGAATATTAGTCAAGCAAAAAATGAAATACAATCGAGGGGATTCTGTGCGGGAAGTACTCTTTTTACGCCCTAATACACATTTTAAGGCACGATCCTCCAAAGAAACCGCCAAACTCGCTGACAGTTAATTTCTCTTTGGAATTTGAAGTTGTTTAACTGCAATCATACCAAGTAATTTCCGTAGGAGTACTGTGCACCTCAGTTTCATTTTTCACGTGGTGATATTCCCTTATTTAGTGAGGAAAGAAATATTGGTGCTCACTCTCAAATTTATCGATAGAAACAGGCCGGATATCGACGCCCTGTTTACTCGGAATTGAACAGCTCTCGATGAACGTGATTAAGTTAGTGGTCTTCGTTGGGAGCCCAAACAAAAAGTGTGGCCTGAGCTATTGTGACTTGTGTCCATGTAAATGCCATAGGTATCTCTGTTGGTGGTCGGACGCCACGTGATTGCGCTAACAAGGAAGTTGCACGGTTGATTTGATATATTGCTAAAGGGCACTTGTCAGTGTCTCGCAAGTTCAGAAGGTGATGTTTGCCCCAAGCTCTTATTTGCATCAAGAAAATCGTGCGATCGTATTTCTTAAAGCACGTATATATGATGGAAGAAATGTAATGAGGGTAAAAACTTCCCGGAAACAAAATAATTCCTGTGACTTGTGATGGAAAAATATTGATTGGCCGGGAATTAATTTCCTTGCGAAAATTCTAAAATGCTAATTGAATTTCCCTTTCTTGTTTCTCGTTTCAGATGAGCCGGCTATTCAATATGTTCGTCAAGCAAGTTGATGGCTACTGTGGAGAGTCAAGCATGCCTGGTGAGCTCACAATTTGTACTTATTGCCCTAAACTTAAACCTTCCTAGCGTACTGATGCAAAATGATGGAAAGTAAAAGGTGTTTTCCGAACCAAATAATATGACAGGATTTCTTATCCTTGAAGACGTTCGAAATTTTAAGGTCATGCAAGCAACCATTCAGGTGGATTGTAGGACTGGGTCCAGAAAGGATTTGTGGAGTGAAGAGGGAAGAACGCTGGGTAGAGAAACCTGGCGTCAACTCGTATTCTCAATAAAGGAGCTGCAGGGGCTGCCAATTGAAACCTTGTGTGAGGAACGAAAAAGAAGCATGAAGTGAAGCGAATATATTGAGCAAAAAATTTCGTTTGAACGAAAATATCATGAACACTCGGAAGTGCCTCCTCGTGTACTGTAAAAGACCGGTATCAACTTAGGTCACAAATGCAGATTCTTGGTTTTGAAATTCCGCGTATTCAATTTATCAAGAACTTAAACTTCAGTTTAAAACCTGCCGAGTCATTTCTTTATGCAAAATTTCATAAGCTGAGACTCAGAAGACGATTTATTGGTAAATTATTGTCTGAAAAGTTTTCCAGGCATACGCAATGCTACTCTTTGTACTTATGGCTGATGCCTTGTCTCGCGAATATATTCCAACGTCGGTTCCTTGCTCTGAAAATGTGACTCATTAGACTAAACTATTATAACTCAATGCAACAATTTCATATGGCAAAAATCATTCGCCGTGACCGAGATTCGAACCCGGAGGACACCTCGATAGCTTAACTGGCTAAAGCACTTGGCTGGAAATCGAGGGATCCGGGTTCGAATCCCGGTCAAGGCGAATGATATTTACATTCTGAAATTGTTGCATTGAAATGTATATTAGCGGATGACTCCGTTAAAAGTTACTGTTGCGGCATCTCCCGCAGTTTCTTGGAATGTATTATAACTCTAATTATCGTATAATTTTCATCCTTTATCGTCGATTGTGTTTGTGCTCATTTGATCATTTTTTCCGAAATTTTCTCCTGGATATTATGCACAGCAGTTCTGCAACTGGCAATGGAGAACTCGCATTCGGCCACTCTCTTCTCTTGCACCAATAGTGTGAGAGGTTACACAACGAAGGATGATCTCATGGAATCAGATCCTCATTGCTCTCTTGCGCATATTGGTCGTCAATCATTCTCTACGTAATTTAATTCATCGTGGATCCCATTTAGGCTTCAGGCATGGAGGGGAAAGTATTTTACAAAGCGTGAAGGGCGTCAATTCTTCGGGATTGCAGTCCACTGGGTTCATTCAGTCGGTGAATGCGTTTGGTTTGTAAGATGTCTTGCCATTGGTGGTGGTCGCTCCAATGGCGTATTCCGTTTGCTCATCCAGCTGAGCGTCGAGAAATCAGAGCGGTCAATCCAGTCAAGTACAAGTGATTTTTTTAGCGGTAAATCACCACGTCCGATCCACGTCCGTGCGCTGCTGTTAATTTAACTTTATTTTATTAAATCTGGATTTGTTAGTTTTTGAAGTTTTTTAACTTCATCGGAAAATGTAAAAAAAATCAAGCCTATTGCAAAGAGGAATGGATTGGGAATTAAAAATGTCTATACTAAATTCATCAGAGTGATGATGGATGAATGAGAAAACGTGAAGACATATAAAAATTGCTAGAGAGGGGGATATCAAAAACATTCCAATTTAGCCCTATTTAGGATTGAAAATCAACAAAACTAGTCCATTTATAAATATACCCCCAGAATTGTCGCTTTGCAGTGTTTCCATAGGTTCAGAATTGCGATATTTGTTAAGAGATTCGCTAAAATCCAGGCGCAAGGGTGGTTTAGAGCTTTTCGTCACAGCGAGATGAATTAAGACTGCAAAATATTCCCTATATCTCGCCGTATGCTCCAATCGCTCCGTAACCCATAGAGACAATCACGCCAAATGCTCCCTTTTTTCCTCTTTCAGCCAATAAAAAATGCGTGCATTTTTAAATAAAAACACATGCATTTGGAAATAACTCGAAAATTCAACGCTCTTACCTGACCTCCACGGTGAGTTTTGCATGCAAAATATCCTTCCATTGAAGTATATTCGGGCAGTGTGGCTGAGCTAAGTTGGTGTCCTTGGGATGAAGAAAATCCCTCCAACTTGGAAGGAAAATTAAGAGATTATGGAATTATTTGGAAAAATGAAAGGATTGAAAGGAATACCAAAAGGGCAGATAAGACTAATTGCATAATAATGAGCGAACGCAGTGGTTAAATTAAATAAAGCATCTAAGGAAGGGACATTATAAAAACTCTTGAAACGCTGAATTAAAGAATGATGCAGGGGTAATCTTAAGATTTTTATGCAGCTATTCCCCATTTTATAAAATGTTTAAAAGGAAAAGTATATTTTAATCGCAATAAATATGCTATTATGTATCGAAGCCTGGCTAAATCATTAGGTGAATATGTTAGCGTATCGAGAAATTTTGCGATTTTTCATGCGGTTAAAATAATGTATATTTATGATGTGATTGTTGTCCTTTTCTTGGTATTCCTATCGTAGATCGTTGCTCCCAAGACGATCGTCTGTTTATCGCCATTTACCCAATTAAATGTTTTCAATCCTATGGATTATTGAGTGTGCAAAATTCGCGTAATTTTGAGCCATTCTGGAGTCGATACGTCCGGCTCTGTTTTCTGCACAAAAGCTCCATCTAAGTTAACTGTCTCGGATGTGTTGGCGCCAAGGAAAACCAGTAATCTGAGAGACGTAGTAAGGCAACGTAGGCTGAGAGTAAAAGAAATTGAAAACATTTTACGTACGGAGGGGACTTGAAATGAAAAAAAGGTGAAATCTATTGTGGCTGTATTTGCACACAATGAAATCCACATCACTTCAAAAGGAAACTCGTGTAAATAGAAAGAGATAAGATTATTATATATTCCGAGAAAGAAAAATATTAATGAAAGCGATTTATTCAACATGGTGGGGGATGTAAATTGTCATAATCTAAATAAATTATTCAGTGTTCACCGAGGGAATGCGTTCATGAGTAATTTATGGATGTTCATTGAAAAAGAAGTTATGACTTATCGGTACCCTTAAGTATGTGGGGGGAGGGACAAAATATAATCAAAATACTGATGTGGAAAGACACGCGATTTTGTCCTGAAGCGTAAACTTTATGATGGTAGGTTAAAGGAAGATATTTTGGAATATTTCTTGTTATGTAGTTGGGACATAAGGTAGAAAATAAATCAGGTTAGAAGATAGCAAAAATTAATGTTTCTACATAGAATTGGGAAGAGAAAAAATTGAATAACAAGTGAAGTGGGCTACTGAAGCATATTATAGTAAAGAAAATGCTAAGTTATCTAGGAATCGAGAGGGGAGAGGTATTTCTAACCGGATAAAAGGGCAGTATTACCTAATTGTAACCAACTCAAAGCATTCATATGGATCGAGGGAAAACTATCGGAGCCGTTTAAAGATTTGCATTGTTGAGGTTATATGCCAAACATTGTTTAAATATGGTAATTTCCTTGGAATACCACGGAATTGTGTATTTAGTTTTCAGAAACCATTTAAAACCCAACTCTGAGCGGTAGACGCCCACTTATAAACACAAAATAAATATAAAGTTTGACAAGTGACAATTCAGCATCTTTAATCAGTTCGGAATCTTGACGAATCAATTGAGAAATATTTTTTCAAAGATGTTGTATAATGGTCTGAGACTGTTAATATTGGTGGAATACCCAACCAGACCATTCTTATTGTACTGATTTTAACTCACTGCTCTTTGCATGGGGTAGTTTGGTGTCGATCGGATAAATCAAGGCATGCACAATTGACAACCATTTGCGTTAAAGCGTCCAAGTTGCAACAAAACCTTGGTAAGGGTGTTCCGGAACATTGGTGCGGAACAAGGTTTTTATCATCTATAATCTCTAGAAAATTGATTGCGATAATTAATTGCGATGGTAATGTCTCAAATGCAGTTCCGCTTAGTCGCTTGCAGTGGTTCACATGCATATGAGTTTTCGCCATTACAGGCAACTGGGATATCCGCTTTGAAATCCTGGTCAGGTCTAGTGATTCTTTTTTCACGGATCTTCCCTCACCTGGATATTAATCTTTGGAGGATCGTCCTGGTCACGTCACGGCTTCTTAAAGGAGCGTGCGAACCCGAGGCAGCCTTCAAGTTCGCAGCCATGCGCACCACGTGAGCCTCTGTAGCCGCCGAAGAAAAACAAGGGCGTCTCGCATTGAGCCAAGTTTGCGTGCTCTTGCGTCTTCCCCACCTCAAGTCCGAGGGGATCCCAAGGTTGCGCATCCGCGGCCAGCGTCTCCGCTAGATCATGAAACACTATATTTAAAGGGCGTAATGGGAGGCATGCTGCCTTCGTCGTCGGGGGAAATCGCCTGTGAGCGGGGAATGATGAGTCGGCACTAAGCGGCTGGGCGGATGTGAAGCAGAAAGAGATCCACTGTGCGCAAAATGCTGGTGACATGGTTTCAATTTTAAAATGTTGTACTTAAGTCTCAGTAGGCATGCATGCAGGCCAGCAAACTTCAGTTATTGTTCTTCCAATCTTGATCTTCATCCACGATAGATATACAGTTGCCTGGTAATGATACTGACCTCCGAAGCCGAAAATCCGGGTACATACAAGATCCGCCCCAAAAGTAATAGGACCGAGTTGATTAAAAAAAATGTTTCGCCAGAATTGATATATTCACTCAAACGTCTTCGTAGTAGCACCCTTGTGCGTCTACTCATCGCTGCCAGCGGATTTTCAACGCCTCGTACGCCTTCTGGAAGGCGGCGCCCGGAATACTGCCACGCTCCTTCATCACGGTCTGTTGTAACGCTTCCACCGAACCATTGCGACGTCCTTTCAACACGGATTTTTAGACGGGGGAAGAGGGAGAAGTCTGGTGGGTCATTGTCTAAAAAATTTGGATCCTCACTCGCATGGTAGAGAACCTCTTGGCAGATCCGCGTACGAGTTTCCTTTTGTTCGTCCGAGAGCACTCGCGGAACCAACTTCGCAAACAGTTTTCTCATGCCCATGTTCTCCGTAGCAATTCAATCCACATCACTTTCAGGGATGTCAAGTTAGTATAAACCATGCGAACACTTAACGTGAGATCCCTGACCAACAAAGCCTTCACTCTTGCAAGATTTTGGTCACTTTTTGTGGCCGAAGGGCGTCCTGCACCTTCGGAGTCTTCAACATTTTCTCTACCCTCTCGAAACAAATTGTGCCTCTCAAAAACTATCTATCTGCCCATGGCGTTATCAACATAAGCTGCATTGAGCATGCTATGAGTCTCTTTCCCAGTTTTGCCCAGTTTCATGCAAAATTTGACTCCCGTGCCGCTATTCCAATAGCCATCCCATGACGGAGCGTAACGAGGTCACATTATAGAGGTTTCGCAAACGAACGATCCGCACTCCACAAAGGCTGGGAGCCAAACACCACCGGCCTCCAGCCTTTCCTAATATTCCCCTCCCTCGAACCAAGCCAGAGAAACCGCCGCCCGTCCGTCCGTCCGTCTATCCGTGAAAAAAGTCGTACCACTTTTGGGATACATCTAGTATCCATACAGGTGTATGATGGTGGATTTTTCACTGGATTGTCCACCAGTGCTCTCATGAGTACCGTTTGGATATTACTTAGAGTACAGCACTCCATACATCTAATGGGACTTTATATTATGAACACCTTGGTGCCCTTGGGGTTAAGACGTTACCCACACTTCCGGCCTACTTTCCATTGTATTTTATATGAATCCCGAAAATACTCCAATATTCCGATAGACCAAATGAATATGAGTTTCGGTTACCTCCCCTAATAAATACTATGTACTGTTAGTGTGGCTGAGGTGTGAATAAGGAGTCGCAAACTACCTCGCCTGTCCACAACAGGGTTTAGGAAGATGGCGAGATGGCTGAGCAAGTTATCACACCTTTTCTGGTCATAGGTTGAAGAAGAGGCTCAAATAGATTCACTTCTCAGAAGTTTTTAGTTTTTCTCAATGAGTTATCAGATGCACAATCACCTTCCACCGAATTAAATACCTAAAACTCGATATCAAGAACTCACTTTAATCGAGGTGATGATGTGGTGGTAAAAAATAAACTAAAACTGAAGGATAACTTTAGTACACACCTACGAAGACAACCGTGGGCAGACTAGAATGAGTGATAAATTGTTGTTACAATCAGCAACTAGCAGTAAACGAAATGCTCAGATATACGTGGTCTGTGGAATAAATGCTCGAACTGGTGAAATCTGGCGGCCATGACTCGGACTATATCCCCGCCCGCTAGTAGTGCTAGCTGCCTGAGATCCAATGAGCCGTCTGTGCTTGGCAGATCGTCGAGCTGTGCGTTAGGTGCCAGTTATATTAGTTTCTGTTGTCCTTGTTTTCACTGTCCTTCGAAAATGGAAATTGATGAAATCGGGGAGCAACGAATCAACATCAAGTTTTTTGGTGAAGTGTGATAAAAGTTATCAAGAAATTACTGAAATGTTGACAGCTGTTAACGGTGATAATGTTCTGAAGAAAACGTCCGTTTTCAAGTGGATTAAGCGTTTTAAAGATGGCCGACAAGACGCCGCGGATGATGCAAGGCCGGGACGACCTTCAACCACCTGTGTTTGTTGACGACAACATTGATCGTGTGCGGTTCCTTGTACTCACTGATAGTCGAAAAACTGACCGAGTGATAGCTGATGAACTGAATTCAGGAAAATCAACAGTGCACACTTTTTTAACCGAACGTGATGGATGGATCCTTCGGCAGAACAATGCATCTGAACATTCAGCATTGATTGTTCGCCAGTTTCTAGCAAAAATTTCAATCACCATCCTGGATCATCCACTTTATTCGCCAGATATTTTTTTCTATTTCCAAAATGAAAAAATGTGATGAGGGGACATCACTGGGAAGATGTGGACAAAATAAAGCAACAAACGACGAGAAAATTAAAAAGCCTAACTGCCGGGGACTTCCAAGGTTGCTTTGAACAGTGGAAAAGAAGATGAAATAAGTGCATAGCCCACGAATGGAGAATACTTTGAAGGGGACAAAAATCGATGTGGACAAAATTTTTCAAAATAAGGTTTTAATGGCCTCAGTTCGCGTATTTATTGGGCAGGCCTCGTATATCCGTGCTCGATGCTTGTTGGTTAACGTTTCCGAAATCGCTGAAAGGTAAGAGTTTACTTGTAAAATTTCTCACTTTAAATAATAATATGATTATATTGAGGGATATTAACGCAGTGAGGTTCAAGACGGAAGATTTTCAAAGGTCCCACTGCAGCTTTTGTGTCGTGTTATGGCGACGCTTGTAGGAAGGCAAGCGGCAATTCATGCGGTTGGGCTCTGACCTCAAACCTATTGGAATGGAGTCACTGAAACCGGCCTTCGAGTTCGGGCTCCAGCCTGCATATTCCATAATGTCTCCGGGTTAATCATACTCCTCTGCATCACGTGCTAACGAGAACGTATTTTGCAATTTGAACAGTTGGAAAAATATTTATAGCATGAATTTTCTAATGCTGCAATTTTCCGTTGCGCTGACTTCCAACGGTGGTCTATTATTGCACGGAGAACTACTGCTTCCTGATAAGCAGGAATCCTAACTGGAAATACATCCAACGATTATTGCACTTAATAATACTTATCGATGCGCGTATTTTTAAATTTTCGAAAGCTGAATCATTCCTACTACTTTCTTTAAATTTGCTACTTTTGGTAGAAGGGTAAAAACTTGACTTCGGGAGTGCCCGAATGGACTTGGTGGATCAGAAACATAACTGTGACTAACAGAGAGGTCACACTGCCGGGAAAAAGTTGTGAATTAATCATTCTTCAAAATTTTGGAAACTGCCCGAATTATTCCAAAAAAATCGGTGTTATGATGTGAGAATCTGAATAATGTGATAGGAATTATTAACGGGAACGATGAACCCGTTTATTGCCATTACTAGTCGGATACGTCGGATTTCGGTGTGACCAGTGGCACGAGAATCGATGAGGAGATGATCCTCGAAATACATACCAAATCTACGAGGGTAGGCTGAAAACTAATGCACACATGCTTTTAGACCACAAACAAAATTACGTTCAGAAGTATTCCTAGTGGCATGTGGAAATAACATTCCCCCTCAACACGCATACGAAGATTTGAGATCGTCACATTCATTCAGTTTATTTTGACAAGTGGAAGTATGGAGGTGCGTTCTGGTGCTATGTCAACGCGAGTTAAACAACATACTGTTATCAAATTTTTGCCTTAACCTCATCGTCCGAGGTGTAATGATTATCATTGAGGTGTCTCTTGAATCTAGGAAAAAAATAAAATGAACAAGACGCAAGATCGGGGGACTAAGGAGGGTTTTGTTTGCTCTCGTATGTGAGACGGCGTGGTACCCATTGTGTACATTTTTACGGTATCGCATTTGTTCAATAATGAAGCCAACACGTTCCTTTGGATATTTCAATATTGTTTGCGATACGCTTTTGAGTGATTCGCCGGTCATTTTGAATCAAATCTTCGACGAGTTTGCGATGTTTATCGTGTGTCGCAGTGATCTGACGTCCACTGCGTGTTTCATCTACAATAATGGCTTTTTTAGGCTTGCAACCACGAAATTTTACTACCCATCGATTTACAGTAGACATATCAAAGGTATCGTCACCATAAATAGCCTTTCAACGACGATGAATTTCAGTAGGAGCCACATTATCAGCAGTTAAAAATTCGATAACAGCACGCTGTTTAACTCGCGTTGACATAGCACTAGAACACGTTTCCATACTTCCGCTTCTCAAAATACACTGGAAGAATATAACGACCTCAAGCCTGTGCATGCGTGTTGAGGGGGAATTTTACTTCCACATGCCACCAGGAGTGCTTCTGAAGGTAATTTTGTTGGTGGTCTACAAGTATGTGGGGATAAAAACACTGGGGATAAAAATCGGCAAACAAGAATGCTGGTTTGCCTGGAAGAAGTCTGGCATGGGAAACTAGACGGGAGTGGTCACCCTGACTAATTATTTGCATGCTTTTCTAATGGTAGTGAGACATAAACGACGGTAGCAGCAGAAAAGGAAAGATAGGGAGCATTGCAAATGTGATGATGTACAAGTATGGTGAAGGACGAATCGAATGACAAACGGAGAGGTTCCGCGAAGGTAAGGGGAAGAAAGAAGTTCGATGCAAATATTGATAAGGATACAGCATCACTTATAGGATATATGTTAAGACACGTGATGACCCGGCCAAGACATCGCCAAGGGCAAAATTAGAAGAGTACTGGGTAAATGTGATGAAAAGGTCAAAGATAAATGTTATCTTTCGCTGTTTAGGCTTCATTTAGAATATGCTGCGGGCATATTGGATCCTCGCGAAGTTGGATTGATTGCCGTATTGGATCGCGTGCAGCGTAGGGGAGCTAGATTTGTACAACTTAGTCATGATAAACTTAGTCGCGTATCCAAAATATTAGAGCAGCTTGGCTGGGAATCACTCAACAGAGCGAAGGTTAAATTATAGATTGAAACTCTCGCATTAATTGGAAGGAAGTCTCTTTAGAAGTGATGTTGAAAATTTATTATTGCCCCCATCGTACTGCGGTAGGCGAGATCATGTCAATAAATGTAGAGAGATTAAGGGTAGAACAGATGGATTTGAGATGCCACTTTTTCCACGAACGATAAGGGGTCAGTATAACATTGTCCGACCGCGGTAGAGGTCATATTCTGGTTTGTATTCACCCCCTGCCACGCACCCTGGCGATGGCTTGCAGGGTACTAAATTATCTAAAAAAAGTGAGCGAGTTGAATTAAAGAGATGCATGAGATGCACATGGAACAAACAACCCATGTGTCAAGAGAAGAAATATTTAGGCAAGACAAGATCATCCCGGGGAAGGAATTGGTGGAGGGCTGCTCAACACCAATTTTATAATTGGTGGCCTACGATATTGATAAACGCTCGCTTCAATACTTTGGCAAAAGTATTGAGAAACAAGACAAGCCTTATCCATTCTTTATTTATGCATTCCTATCTTATCCTTTCTTTATTTAGGTGTTTCTATTAACCTTCATGCCAACAATATAAAATTATTTCTACTTCTTGGTTTGTTCTATTTACGTTTACCCAGAGGAAGATAATTGGTATTTCTTCAAGTGAAAACTCGAAGAAATCGTTATGTAATGGCTAAATCAAAACGAGAAAGCATAATAAAATCTCGTTCGTGAGCTCGAACCACAATTTCAGTTAAATTCAGTCACGAAACGTACGTAATTAGAGTAAAGCACAACATTTCACATTGCGAAACGGTGTTGGGAAGCAGACGCGATGCAGCAATGATTCTTGGCCGTTCAACCGTTGCCAGGGCGGGTTTTTGGCGTAATTTGAAAAAAACTAAATTTCGTAGGATCTGGGCTTTGAATACGTACTGACTGACAGAAAGTGACGCTGATTTATATAAGGTGTCTTTTTTCCTGTAAAATTGAACTTAAGCTGTAAATTGCTATTGTGAAACAATTCTATTACTTATCAGAAAGAAGGTCGGTGATATTAAGAATATAATGGTGGTAAGCCGCATAGTTCGCTACAATATTTAAAATAGGGCATTAAGCAAAAATTCCTCGTTACAGCCTATCATGAATCATACTTGACACCTTTAACCAACCGTACATACAAGTAGATCCTGCATAGGTATTCATAATAGGATGGTAAATAAGTCGAACTCGTATTGCAAGATTGTAAACGATCTTACTTAAGCTATTATAGTATATAGTATTTAACATCTTTTGCCCTTGGAGTTTTCACCCAGCTCCTCCTGAGGAGTTGGTGAGAAGGTTAAATGCTAAATCCTTTCCGTTCACGAATCATTGAGGAAATTAATTATCTTTTCCTGGTTTGGTTCCTTGTGCGTAGGAGTCACTGTATTTTGTTCGTCTAACATGCGAGAGGAACGAAGGGAATAAAGACTAACTAATCCAACTCGAATACCCCGGTCTTTCCTTCGATCATTTTGTTTCTGCTATTTCTATGCAGAAAGTAATTTACATTTGCGTGTAGCGAGCGAAGCAGTGGGGGAAGTCAAGTAGTAGTATTTAGGGGAGGCGACCGACAGCTGAGGTCATTTGCGCCCTAGGGGATGGACAGGAAAGGATGAAGGGTGGAGAGAAACCCGGCGTCGCCATTAGCCTACTTTTTACGAAAGGCGCCGAGGGGTCCGCAGCTTAACGTCCCACCCGACGGACGGCGTACTCACTAGAAGTGCCCTCCACAAAGCACCTCAAGTAGGGATCGAGATACCTCTAGAAAAATATTCAACACCGCCGGGAAGCCAAATGCTTGCTGTAATAACACACACACCTTAGGGCAGTACGCCTCGATCTGCAGTTTTTGGAAGGCCGCACCGCTTGTCGTTTGTTTACAGTAGCGAGTCACATTGAACAAATCAATTGGAAATCCCACCATATGTAAAATCTGATCAGTGATAGGTTTTTACAGGTTTTTACTTCCGTGTACCCTCATGCCTTCTCAATCCCTCAAAAATTTTCTTTTTCACCCCGCTGCTTGCGAAATTTTCGCTTCGTATTGAGATTCCTGCATTGGCTATTCTTAAACATTCCAAATATAGCTTTCTGTTTAAATTGAGTGCTCACCTTCATTTTTCGTGTCCACGATCACTTTCAGGTAGGCCGCTTTCTTCTCTAGGGGGCATGAGTAAGGGGAACTGCCCACTTCCGCACCAATATTAATACGAGGGTAGGCTGAAAACTAATTGCTTACATGCTTATAGACAACAAACAAAATGACCTTTAGAAGTACTCTTGGTGGCATGTGGAAGTAACATTCCCCATTAACACGCATGCGCAGGTTTGAGGTCGATACATTCATCCAGTGTATTTTGAGAAGCGGAAGTATGGAGACGTGTTCTAGTGCCATGTGAACGCGAGTTTAACAGCGTGACTTAAAAAGTGACTACTACTGAGATTCATCGTCGTTTAAAGGCCATTTATTGTGACAATGCTGCTGATAGGTCTACTTTAAGTCAATGGATAGTAAAATTTCGTGGTTGCGAGCCTCGAAAAGTCATACTTTTTTATACATACACGAATACATGTGACATTGTATGTACGGTATTTCGTCATAACATCTAGTTCCTTTAAAAGCCCCAAAATTTCAGAGTTTAAGAGGACGCCTCGGTAGCTTAAGTGGCTAAAGCACTCGACCGAATATTGAGGGATCTGGGTTCGAGTCCCAGTCAAGGCGAATGATTTTTACGCTCTGAAATTGTTGCATTGAAATGCACATTAGCGGATGACTCCGTTAAAAGTTACTGTTGCGGCATCTCCCGCAGTTTCTTTGGAATTTGTCAAAGGGAAAACACCATACGTGTTTAAAAGTTGGCTTTAACCTCGTGGACAGTGGCGCCTCGCGCACGACTACGAATACATGTGACATTGTATGTACGGTATTTCGTCATAACATCTAGTTCCTTTAAAAGCCCCAAAATTTCAGAGTTTAAGAGGACGCCTCGGTAGCTTAAGTGGCTAAAGCACTCGACCGGATATTGAGGGATCTGGGTTCGAGTCCCAGTCAAGGCGAATGATTTTTACGCTCTGAAATTGTTGGATTGAAATGCACATTAGCGGATGACTCCGTTAAAAGTTACTGTTGCGGCATCTCCCGCAGTTTCTTTGGAATAGGACAAGTTTCTTTTACTCCATGTCTGTTTTTAATTAATATTCTTTCATTTGGAATGCCCTCGACCTATTACAAGCTTTATCCAAATATCATTCCAGTAGTTCCGTCATTTATGTGCTGATATTAACATATAGCTCAGCATTCACGGTCCATTGTGACGTAATTTTCCATATTGAACTAGCGGTTTACACTCTTCGGCGGAACAATACTGAGAGGCATAATTAAACCAGTATTCAAAAAGAAAATAATACTGAGCTGATGACTGATTATTGTCTCCAGTCTTGAATTTTCTTCTACTGCAGCAGTCACAAAATCTCTTGGTTCCAAGTCCTGCAATGTCTGCTATCCCAGTTATCCGGATGTTCTAAATTCCTCAGCCGCAAGAATTGGCGACAAATGGTCATTTATTTTTTTTTAATAGTCCAGCTCCAAGACAGTGCGGAGAAGTTGATTAATATTTTTTACAGTTGGCTCGTCCATTGCCTCGTCCTTGGGAAGGTCGCTCAGTCACTCAGTGGTCGCCCCCCCCCCCTCTCGCCCGAGCCAAATCATTACCGCTTGCGACGGCTTCTTTTTCGTTTCGTTTCTTGCTTCATACAAGTTTTAGCCGATGGGAAACTAAATATGCATTGGCTAATTGGCTTTAACATTCGCGATAGTATAGTATTTCAATTTTTCCCCGCCTACTTTCTGTGGGTGAAAGTCTGCGGGGAATTCATAAAAATCAGTTAGGGTTAACACTTATGTTCAAGCTTTAGTTAGTCAGTTAGCTAAGAGGTATTTCAAGCATTGATGAGTGCATTGGAAATTCTGTGCGACAGGTATGGGATGAGAATAAATGTGAAAAAAAAACAAAGGTAATGCAGTTCACAGAAAGAGAAAGGCTAAGCTTAACATAAAAATAGCAGGGCAAAAACTAGAACAGGAAGAACAGTTTACATGTCTCAGGAGTATTTTTTAAACCAAAATGAGAGAAGTAGTAGGGACGTAAGGAGAAGCGTTGCACTAGGCAAAGAGGCTTTTACATCGAGGAGGGAGTTGATGTCAGGGACGTTGAGTAAGGATATTAAGAAAAGGCTGGTGAAAACTTTGATATGGAGCATAGTTATGCATGTATGGCACTGAAACATGGTCATTGAAGCGGGATGATAGATGTAGATTGGAGACTATTTAGATGTGGGTGTGAAGGATGGAGAAGGTGAAGTGGATGGAGAGAAAAATAAATGGGGTAGTGCTGGGTGTTGTGGGGGAGAAGAGAGGCTTTTTGGGAAAATGAATGACGGACCATTGCACTTTTCCACTTCATAAATTTTTAAAAAATTTTATCAAGTGGAAAAGTGCTACGATAAGTTAATCATTATACGTATTTGACTTCCAGCACATCATGCCTGAAGCTACTCAATTTGTTGTTGGCAGAAATCATAAGGTTACAGAAAATAGATGCAAAGTATATTAATTGGCGATGGGATGTTGGAGACTGTGATAGAGGGGAGAATGTTATGCAAACAAGGAAGGGGCGGAAATATGATAGGGATGTAGTAAGTATAGGGAAATAAAGATGGGCTCGTTGTTGGGTAGGATGCTGGGTTTTGTTGTTTTTTTAGGAGAGACAAGAGAAATATTTGGTGGTTGTATCCATTAAAAATCTAACTTAACTGGTATATTACCTATAATGAATAATAATCTCAATTTTCCCTAGCTGCTGTTGGCCAAATACCCACTATTGCATGCCTATTCAGCAGCTTACTAAGTAATATGGAGATTTAGATGTATGCAGGGATATCATTTCAGTTTTACGAGGAGATATATTTTTGAGATGACCTTAAAGGGTTTATCAGGTGCTATTGATTCCATAAGTGTTATAATTTTTTTTATTTTGCTTGATATATCAATTTCGTTTCCAATTTCTGTATCCCCATCAAGATGGCTGAGGATTAAATCAATATATGTGGATTTATGTGGCAGGGTACAAAAAGTTTAGCATTGAATGCTATCTTCCTCGACCTCATTCAATCAAATAGCTATAGAATGGAAGCCCTGTTATCACTGTAATGTTAATTACCCAACTTGTTTCCTTCTCTTGCATTTGCACCTGATTATGCAATTTGAATATGCCTCATTAGCACAACAGGAACTCTCTCTCTATTCCCCAAGACTAACCTGTTCCATCAACCCTCAAGTGTGGATTTACAAAAAGTGCATTAAAATTCTTACTTTGACGATATATGGAAACTCTTTGAATAAAATTATAAGTTTGCCCCTTTTTCCCAATTTTGAGCATAAATCCAAGGCCTGGACTCATGGGTGATTTGATTCTTGCAATGATCACTTAGCCATTGACTGTAAAGGAGACATAAAATTATTTGTGGGCATTGCAAGCAAATTACTTACGTACAAATATATATGTAAATATTTAAATTATTCTTATTATTGAAAACTTGAATATGTTATTAATAAATTGCTTAAATAATCCAATCTACATTTTCTTATTATTTTCAGATTGCAATAAGGCCCTCATCTTATATGGTATGGCAAATCTAGCAAAAATGGAAGACCACCATTTGGACACGATGGATCCATACCAAAGAGGGGCAAGTGGCATCAGTAAGTTGCATAAACTTTGAATCTTCTGTTTTTAATTTAAAATATATTTCATAAATACTGTCCCTTAAGTGTTGACATAACTGCTGCTCTATATTATCTCATGGAAATAGCCTCTAAAATGAATCATTCAAGAATATATCTAAATGTGAAAATGTGTACAGCATGCATAAATGTGTAACACTGTAATCATGTGAAATATTAGTCCTAAATTCAAACCAGTATTATTAAAACCAAACCATACTACCTCTATGAAAGCATTAAGTGGAGATTCTTTCATTTTTGCCTTTAATTTGCATTATTAAATGTGGGAAATAAATATTACCATATCTTATATATCATGACTTTTATCCATTAGTACACCTTCCAAATTCAAAACTATCCATTGCCTGCTTGCATCCTCAAAGGCAAGGCAAGTAAGTCATGCTCAAACTGTTATATTGGAGTGGGTAATGTGATAGTACTCAACTATATCTATCATATTCCTCAAATATTATGATTGTCTGTTAATCTGTCTATTTTTTAAGCTATTTACTCTCTGTCTCCAATGCCAGAAATTTTTCTAATAAAAGTACCAACTTATTAAGAAACTTCAAAAATGTAAAAAAAAAATTGTTTCTCTTTGGTCTGATGGGAATATTTAATTTATGTGTAGTGTCTTGGTCATTTTTCATACAACAATTAATATTCTCTTTCAGTTTGGGATTCAATGATGAAGGGCAGCTTTGAAATCCCAGATGAAAAAAGGCCACAGGATTTTTATGTAACCAATCGTAAGTGTGTCAAACTGAATTTAATCTATTCCATTATATTTATTGAAACATTTTTTTGGATTTTAGAGTACCCATCTCATCCATGAGTTAAGACAGATTTGTTTAAACTAGAGTAATATCTCTTATATTTGTGCTTTTAGTTAAAATAATAATTTTTCTCATGCTCTTTTATAATTAAAAATTGTAACTAACTAATTGTTATCTAGGTATATGTATAAAGAGAAGCACTCCAGATTATATGCGGCACAAAATCTACAGCAAGGGTTTTAACTAGGAGGTACAATTTCTCAGTTTCTACCACACACATGTATTTTAAAAATTAGTCCCACTGATAATTTTCAAACTAGAGCTATTCGTTGCATTATAGTATCTCATCATCACCAGTATTTCAATCCAAAGGTGGTTTACCGCAGCCCTCCATCCTCCTCTCTATTCAGTGTTAATTCTCTCATCCACTGAGAGTTTTTCAGTATATGGTACTTCCTAATTTGTCCTATGTACTTGTCTCTTGATCTTCCTCACAAGACCGTACCTTCATTTTCTCTTCTCTAACGTTTCTAACTAACTCATTGTGCCTCAAGGTGTGTCCAATTCATTCAGTGCTTCTTTGCTGCACGTGTCTCCAAGTGGTCCTTTCCTCTTCTGCCCTTCTATGTACCACCTCACGTTGTCTTTCCCTTTCATCCTCATCATTCTCCTCTCCATCACAATGTTTCAAAGGTTGCTATTTTTCACTGATGCACTTCTCTAATATTCCATGTCTCTCATCCATTGGGTTCCATACTCTATATAAAATTTTTGATGACCTGCTTCCTTGTTGGCAACATAAGGCTGTTGCCTCTTCTTCATGAGTGCCTCCATAGCTTTAGCTAACCTTCATTTGATGTTGGTCAAACCTCTTCCTTCCCAAGTTGCAGCACTGTGCAGGTAGAGAAAGCATTCCATTCGTTCCAGTTTCATTCCTTGAAGTTTGATCTCTGTCTGCAGCCTCTCTCCTCACGCAAAGAGTTTAGTTTCATCTGCTCGATACTCACATTATAATGCCTAGGTACTTGGATCCATGGCATTCAGAGTTGATTGCAGGTCCTCTCATGTTTCTGGTACTTTCCAATGTCACCTGAAAACTGAGGCATGTTGATTTCCTCAACATTGACCTTGACTCCTTTGTGGCCCGATTAGTGTGCTTCTTGTGTCGTCTCTGATAGATGCATGTTGAATAGTGTTGGCAAAAGGTTGCATCTTTGTTCAAATCTTTTGTTTGTTTCTGCTTTCAGTTTCCTTCTGCTTATCATTTGCAAGATTGCTACCTGATTCTTGTAGAGGTGATGGATTGCTCTTCTGCCATTGTACTCTCTTCCAAGTGCTTCAAATATCTTGAACATCTAGTTCCATTCTATGTTGTCAAAGATTTTGTCCAAGTCCACAAATGCCTCATTTAATGGCTTGTTTACGTGTATCTTTTTTTTTGGCCTGTACCCTCCAGCTGAGTATTTAATGTCTTATGTGAGACATCAGGCAGGTTATGTGTTCTTCGCAGTTTATCTTTGCAGTAATATACATGCCTTCATGAAAATGAACTGAGTTATCTGCATGCATAGAAGAGTAGGGAGGCGCCCATTAGAGATGATGATGTAATTTTACATTAATTTGTCAGTATCAAAATTAAGTCCAAAAAAATTTGGCAAATAGATACCTTCCTACTTGATAGGTATACTGTCTATATATGCCCTCAGGTATGTACCCACATTTATTCAAAATGCTCTGCTCCTCTATGTCAGTACAGCTAATGAAAAGTCTTATTCAGAAAATCAATTTTGCAATCTGTTGCAAATATTCGTCCAGAGCATGCATTTTTTAATAATATTTAAAGGTGATTTACTACCCAGTCCAATAAATACACAACCTGAGGCCATAAAAACCTATGTTTTGGAAAATATAGTCTACATCGATTTTTTCCCCTTCAAAGTGCTCTCCATTCGTTGCAATGCACTAATTCCATTTCACTATTTAAAGCACCCTAGGAAGTCCTCGGCAGTTAGGCTTTTTAGGTTTCTCGTTGTTCCTTGTTTTATTATGTCCACATCTTCCCAGTGATGTCTCCTCATCACATTTTTGCATTTTTGGAATAGGAAAAAAATGCAGGGGGCAGGATCTTGCGAATAAGGAGGATGATCAAGGATTGTGATTGAATTTTTTGCTAGAAACTGGCGAGCAATCAATGCTAAATGTGCAGGTGCATTGTCATGGTGAAGGATCCATCCATCATGTTCGGTTCAAAAAGTGTGCACTGTTGATATTCCTAAATTCAGTTCATCAGCTATTATTCGGACAGTTTTCCGACGATTGTTAAGGACAAGGGACTGCACATGATCAATGTTGTCGTCAACACAGGTGGTGAAGGGCGTCCCGGCCTTGCATCATCCGTGGTGCCTTGGTGGCCATCTTTGAAACGTTTAATCCACTTAAAAACGGTGTTTTCTTCAGAGCATTATTACCGTAAACAGCTGTCAACATTTCAGTAATTTCTTGATAATCTTTACCACACTTCACCAAAAAACTTGAAAAATCTGTGGAAAAGTACGAGTCTTTCTTTCCTTTTTTAGTAATGGATATTAATTACTTCCACGAAGTGAAGCCTGAAACAATAGAATATATACAAAAAACTTGACGTTGATTCGTTACTCTGTGGTTTCAAACAATAAAAGCAAGGACAGCATAAACTAACATAACTGGCACCATACGCACAGCTCAACGATCCGCCAAGTATAGACGGCTCATTGGGTCTCAGGCAACTAGCGCCACTAGCGAGCGGGATTATAGCCCAAGTCATGGCCACCAGATTGTACCAATTTGCATATTTATTGCTTAGATTCATTCATGCATAACTATCTCTGTAGGTGAACTTTGCCATTCAAGTTTAGAACTTTAATTTCATTTGACAGCATCCACTGGCAGCAATCTGCTCAGGGAGGGTGATGACAGAGTGGACTTTCCTGGGGACAAAGGATCCTCGGCATCTGCTTCCAGTCAGTTTTCGGACTATGCCTCACCCCCAGAGAGCATTTCATATCGCCCCTTGGGACCCATGATGGTCAGAGTGATGCCAGATGGAGGACCTGTGCCTGGAGATGGACCACAACATTATCCAAAAGTAAATTTCATTCCTCTGTGCTCCAGTTACGTACTACTTGAGGAATAACTCAAGGCTTTGGAGGAGGAACCATGACAAAAGATGGTTACTTCGGCCAGGATATGAACTCCTTTGCTTATGCAATTCATCCTTAACCAATTTAATTTATATGGTTGTGAAGTTGTTTTAAGTCAACAGATTTTAATAGTCTGAGTGTAATAATATCCTTCTCCTATTATTAAAATTAAAAAATGACTATTGCTTACCAAAGTACTTGAAAGCAAAACCAAACAGAATTTCATTCTCATGAAGGTGAATTTCACAGTTAGTAATGTGTTAGGCTTTTAATTGTTCATATTCATAGTCAGTATGCCAAAAGTAGCAGCAAAATGCGAGATTCCCACAAAAGAATTACTCGAGTAAATTATGTGTTCTTGAATGGTCCATTCTGGTGAATTGAGTAGTTTATTTATGTGGATGGAGTAATTATTAGATTTTTGTCACATGAAATATGGGTGGAATAATATAAATTGATCATGTCACATATTATACACAACTAAGTTGTAGTCATTTTCTGTTAGAGTAGCCAAACCCATCTGGGCTAGAGTTCTTAACTTGTGACCATGGAGATGCAAAGTAACCGCAGGCATCAGAGCACATTAAACAGATAAATTACAATTAGCAACCTATGGATTATTTTTGTTCCTCTGAGAGTTGGTTGCGACTGATCATAATATCACCAATCTCATTGCAGTAATTTCCCATAATGAAAACATATTTACTGTTTTGATTGAATGAGAAATATTTTTTCCATTCAAATGACTGAAAACCCTTTCCATTAAAGGAAAAAGGAATTTTAGAATGAAGCAACGGCATTGACTGAGCATTTTTTTCTTTGAATCCAAAAACCCTAATGGGTTCCAACGATATTGATGGCGTCGCTACCAACTCTCAGCAAGATGAACGTAGTGAGCAAACTGTCCACCAGGATGCACCAGAGAGCACCAATGTGGCACAATCAAAGCACCAATGAAATCGATCAAATCCATTGTGAAAAGGAAAAGGTAACCATTCAGTGAAATACTCGTATTTCAAATTTGAGATGAGTTATTGTGCCTACCTCTTCGATTTATTTTCAGTTTGTTATTCATCTTTATATATTCAATTAAAACAAAAATAATGATACGGAGCACAATAAAGTCCCTTATCTAAGGAGAGGAATTGAATCTTTTAATGTAGTGAATGGAAAACCTTTCAGTGATAACCTAAATTCAGCCTCTTAATCTTTTTCTTCTTCTGCTCATGGCAGAGAATGTTTCATTTTTATTAAGTAGATACCTATAATGTCAATCTTATAAAATCCTTTGATTGGAACAAATGAGGGGCTTAGTTAGACATTCGAAGTACATTGACCAGAAGCCCAGTTTCATTGCCAAGCATAACACTGTGAATTTCACTCTGGCAAAGCGAGCACTTGTTTCTGTTTGGTTTTGCATAGATGTTATTATTGAGGAAGTAATTCTGCAAATAAACAGCCCAGAATTATTTTTACATGCCTAATTGGTAAATAGCCTTTCAATTCACCATCAGTTTAAGAATGGTACAAAATTTTATTGAGAGTGGATGTAGTGTACTACATAAAAAACACCATTTGGCCATCTTTTAGGTTTATACCTAAGAAAATAAATGTAAACAAGGGAATTTCACAAGTGTACTACGTTATTTCACGGTGAGTTCATCAGAACCAATTTTAGTGAGATTAATGTAGCTTTTAACAATAGAGGAGGCTAGTATGTGTTACGCAACACCAGAATCATTACCCATTGTCAAGGAAATTTTAATGCTATACCTGTTTTACCATATGATTGTACATTTTCTGTCATATGTGTGGAAATATTTCTCTAAAATCTCATGGTATCATAGAACACAATGGTTCTTTCTTCTCTGTTTAAATTTGCAATTTTTTCAAAAGCTAAAAAATTCAATGCAGCTGTGAGGGATTCACCAAACATATTTTCAAATGGTGTGATGTTTGAAAGCAATTAGTGTAATTCCAGACAAGAACAACAGGTGAAAAGCATGCCTGCAAAGCTATTTATGCATTTTTGAAGCTTGGCTTATAGTAAACTCTATATGACTGAATCATGAGAGAATTATCAATTTTTTGGATTATCTGTGATACAGCAATGTCAATAAACTTAGTCGTAAAGATAATCAAATCGTTTGATCTTTTTGATCTACTTTTGAAAAATTGCAAATTTGAAATACAAGGACTTCCTCATATGTTTTTAATTTCACAAAATCAAGAGTTGCCAATAGTATTTAATGTTTTAATTTAAGCATATCTGTACTTTCCCATTATTGTTTCCTTCACATTGATTAGTCCTGGGAAGGGATTCAATACTCTCCTTTAAGGGGAGGGCAATTACATATGTTGTGTTACCATGAAACAAATAAGTCGTTAACTATATACAGTGCATTATTTTCAATGGGTAACATATGTTAAGGCTTTGAAAACCATACGAGCGATCCTTAATCAATATTCACTCTTTGCCAGTAGTTTGTTTTTCCTTGCCATGTGATAGGCTTTGCTTTCATAGGAAAATAAGGTATGCTTTTCACTTGATCAGATAGTTCTGAGTTCTTGTAAAACTATAATCCCACCTTTATAAAAATGGCAGAAAAATGTGAAAAGTGTACTTTTCTAAAAAATTCTAATTAATCACATGGAATGAATAAAGGGAGTGTATAATCCATTTTCTATAAAACCAGTTTTGCGAGTTTTAAGAGCTGACATAAATAAACCTTACCATTCATTTTCATACATAATGAGGAGCTTCGAAATAAAGGATTAATGCTTTTGAAGATATTCACAGTATGCATGCACCTGAAACATGTATTCCATCTAATATTTGACCAATCATTTACCATTTGGTATCTTCCCGTGCATTGCTTATATTTGTTTCTCTAAAAGTACCAGATTGATGGGAATCTCAGAAACTTCAGTCTGGAACATTTAGGGAAACAGTATAAATGGGTGAAAGGAGAATTAGAATTACATGGATATATATTTTCGGCTACATATTTGATGTATATTTTTATCAAGCATGGTAGTCACTCTTTGTAACCGTTTGAGTACCCTTCAATATTTTACAGGATGAAGATGCAGAGGAATATGCATTACTCAGGAGTCGATTTGTGCTCCCTCCCCATGACAGCCCCAAGAAAAGCAAACCTTCCTCTTTCTCAGATTCTGCAGACAGGAGCTTGAAAGCCAGCAGACAAAGTGGCAGTGATAATATTGGGCAATATCGCTACATGCTGGTCAAGTGAAGCAACATTACTCCGAAGTGTCTGCTATGTCAAAAGACATTAACAAGACAAGTCATTATGACAACAAAAGACTATGATTGTGAAAGGATGTGATTTTTTTACAAAAGTGAAGATGTCGAATCAATGTTCATAAAACATTGGTGGCCCAAATGGCCTAGTTTTAGCCAGTTATTTTGCTGAAATTATCTATATCGCAATCATTTAGTTCATGGGGGAAGCCATAAGATGTTGGATAAGAGATGGAGGGCTGCATTGCCTTCCTTAATGCAGAATTACCCACTGCGCACATGGTGCTGGAGAAAGCTGTTTTAATGAAATCTGGATTTAAAAAATGGTATTCTTGAGTTCAAGATCATTATTGATATACTTGAGGAGCATTGAGTCTGACCCCCAAAATATTTTACTCTTAGCAATATTAACTTATAAATTTGTAGTTGTTAAGTTTCACTAAAGTACAAATTTTCTTAAGTTCAGATTAAAGATGATTGAACTTTAAATTATGCTCTTGAATATCTCTTCAGTTCTGTATTGGGAATATCTGGATGTGTAAGAATCAACTCATGACATTATATATTTGAAATGTACTGTAATTAGATGTTTGTGAAATGCTCTATGTGCATTCAAGAGTGCCTACCTGCTAAACAAACGTCTTGTTAGGTTTATTGCAATTTGAGTTCTATTATTCTAAGCATTCATTGGTAATTATTGTACAATTTTAATGCATTCCTTTTAAGTATTATAGTGTAAGCTCAGAGATAATAATCTTCATTACTTTAGAAAATGAGTAAAAGATTTTGAATTGTCAATCATTAAATTAATAGGCTGTGGAATGAATCTTTTCGTAAATATAAGCTTTAACAAATAAGAATGAATAACTGTGTTTAGTCTTGCCGTGATGATGTAAATATTTCTATTTATGTACATATTAGTTGTAATAAAATGATTTCTTTTGTTTGAATATACAAGTATTATTGTAAACCCTCCCACGGAGTATAACATTAATATAATGGAAGGCAGGACTTGCTCTTTTCAATAAACCCTGTTGCTGTACTGGTAGGGGTTATGATAATTGCTCCTCATAATAAAATAAATGCCAGAGAGGTTGAAGGGTAGGTAAGATACAAATAGCCTTTCATTGAGGAACAGATACAGTCTTTGTTTTGCATCTGACATCTGACCTTATGGCATGGCACCTTGAATTGATGGTATCACATTAAAAACACCAATGAGGGAGACAATCGGAAACCATCTCAATTCTGCATGAATTTTATATGTATGTAACCTTCAAGAGGGCAAGTACTAGGTATTGAGAACTGAAGAAGGAAATTATGCAGGGCATACAAAATGAAGTGCACAATGAAGGAGTTACTAGGAATCATCAAAAACTTGCCATACCGACCAATGAATTATTTTAAATTTGACTTTTCCAAGATTCTTTAAAGGATGGTTTTAAATAGACACAGACAAACTACCATTTCACCTCTGATCCTTACTGAACAAGATGCAACCAGACACTCTACACTGCAATTGGCCCTTCTTCAATTCCACATACTTTCTATCTCCTTTAATTTGTACCAGCATGCCTACTCTCTACCTCCCCACAACCTAAAGTCCAACACAAATCAAAATGCTGTGCATCCACCTTTCCTGCCTCCTTTGGATGCCTCCCAATAAACCATCTCTCCTCCCTTCTCACCACACCTAGCACTTCATTTCTTTTACATCCATCATACTTTCTCCATTCTCACCCACACCTACATCACAGAAGCCTCTGATATCTCCTCTTCTTGTGCCCACAAATAGTCTATCATCTTGCCTCAATGCCGTCTCCTAACCATCCAAAAAAGCTATGCTCCAAATCAAAGTTTTTGTTTATCTTTTCCTAACATCCTTTCTCATGTCCCTGTATGAACTTCCTTCTCAGAAAAAAGATTCTTAGCCTGATGGAATTTTTCTTCGGATATGACTAATATTTTGATCATCTTAATCTAAAAGACTTCTAAGATAGGTGAATCATTCCACCTACTCTAGTTTATACCCTCCGATTTTTATGTTTCATGCAGTCTCACTATTTTTGAAAATGTCATGACCTTTGTTTTGCTTAAAGCAATTTTCATACTATGTCTCTCAAACTGATTTTCTAATTTGCTTGGCAATGATTGTAATCCTTGACTGACTGGCTTACTCAAGATTGATCATCTGTAAACCTAACTGATTTTATGAAATCACTACTACTTTTCATTCCTATCTCATTTCATGCTCTTCCCTCTCCAAGATTATTTGATTCAATTCAGCTAACTGTTGTTGACTTTTTACCCAGATACAAAGCATTAATAGTATATTAAAATGTATGAGTCATGCTGGGTAAAATTAATTTAACATCAAGATTCACAGTTTTACAATGTAAAGTTTAACTGCATCAAAATACCTACAAGTTAAATCACTTGCATTGATAAAATGCACTTTAAATACAGTCTCAAAAGATAGTTTTGCATAGACATAAAAGGAGCAAAATTATTAATAGGAAGACAAAATATGCTCCTATACGAGGGATGGGTTCTCATTCAAACAAATTTCCCCAAATGCTAAAAATATTTTTGAGTGATATATTGTGAAAAGAGACACTTGTGCATTTTACTATGTCCATTTATTTCTTATGCTTCCATTTTTTGGCTTCTACCAAAATTTTTAGTGATATATTCTAAAATCTCCAGGAAAAAAATTATATTTATCAGTTACAAGGTGACGAGTTAGGTTGTAGATCAGTTTGATTATTATAGTCCATTGACTTTATGAATTTACATCAGGATCATGCACTCTGAATACTGAGCAACTGTGGGGGAGAACATAATTGCAGAAAACACAATTGGGGCATTACATGACGGCATTGAGACTTGCATATTTGATTGATTCCACATCAATGCAAGGGAAAGAGAATGTTTCCAATGGTATTTTTGAGTTAATGACTGTAACATTCCCACTTAAATGAAACAAAACCTGTTTTTTTACTTTTAGTTCATTGTTTTCATATTGGTTAATTGAACATGGTTGGCTTTGGTTGATAAACTAAATAAACTTAAATTAACCACCTACTATTGCTGATTAGTGAATATAATCCTGGTATTGGTAGATAATTCTGTCTGTAGCCTTTATAGAAAGATAAAGGATGGTAGTGTGCATGAGAAAATACACAGTAAAATTTTCCGAATACATGAGTATCATCCATAAGCAATGCCATCATCTTTAAGTTTATCAACTAGTTGGCTTAAAAATAATGTTAGGTACTTCACAAAATTTTCCTAGTATTTCCATTTCAATAATAAGTATGATTGAGGGAAAAAATTCTTATTTGAATCAAATGAAATAATTTAATTTTGATCTCATTGAATTCGAATGAATACCATTGCTAATATTAAAATTATACGGATAGAATTTTTTCCTGAAAACAATGGAAATCTCTTCTCCATTGATCTTAATGTGGTGATATATATTGACAATGGTATTTTTCATCAAATTACTCCATTTCCTAGTAGTGAATACTCTATCCTGGAAAATTTTATCATTAAGTTAGATTTTCAAAGGATCCAAAGATCTACATGCTGATTATAAATTATGAATTTTTTTATTATCTTTCACTAAAAAAAAGCATTTTTATCAATCTACTATGTAAGAATTTCGCATTGCTTTAGTTGAGAATATTTTCTTTAAAATCAAGTGAAACATAGTGCTTCATTTTGAATAAAAATTGTAGAAAGCATTTCTCAGCCATTTCTAAATCGTCATCCAATCAAAATAATTCAAAATTTATAGAAAAAGAAATTTTTTTTACTCTTTCCTGATTGTAAATTTACTTTTATTATCTCTCAGTAGGTTAATTAGCATATATGCTTATCATAACACTGGTTGATTGGGATCACCTATTGAAGTCCTAATTTCTCAGAATTAATTTTTTTTAATATTACCATAGTTGTACGTTATACTGCTCTCATTACTAGAATGCTGAGGAATTATAATGCGTCACCAACAACTTGCAATGCCCACAGTATGTTTCATTTCTTTCAAAACTGTTATCAAGTCTCCATATAGTTCATCACACAACATGTTGGTATGATCTCATTGAACATGTGAATATTTTATTTGTTTTCTTGTCTTAAATATTATTATTTTATAGTGATTGTATAAGCTGTTATTTTATATTTCACTTTGTGATGCAATTGGGTAGTTTCCTAGAAAAAAAGGAATTAAATTTGATTCTCAACTGAGAACTGCTATTGAAGACAATACCTATTAATTTTTCACAGCATGGGAAGGGTCTCTCTAGTCTCTGAGTCGGATGCATGGATGGGGTGTATCTAGGTTTTCAAATAGTTGGAATGGAAGGATCCCTGGTTTGCTACACCTTAGAGTAACAAAAACATAGGGTGGTATGTAATTTTTGAGTGGAAACAATATTTTAAGTGATTATTATTCACCAATTAAAAGGTTTGCTGAAATAAAGGTGGCGTAGGACAGATCCTCTGATCTCATGTTACTTTCTGGGATGCTTACCGTAATCATCTGTTTTGAGTTCAGAACAGAATTCAATACCTAATATAAATACTCTAACATCCAGCACAACTCTTTTTTCAGCCTACGGATTTTTAGATGAAAGCTTAGTTCTGTCTTATTAGGCTTGCTAATTAAAAGATTTTCCATCAAAAATTTACCTAGACCCCCAAAGGATTTCCTTCAATGATATCATAACTGCCAAGGTTAGTATGAATCTACCTATTTCGGGATTTATTTAAGAAGTAAATTTAGAATTTCAATTCTCATGAAATCCTTGAATTCGTGACCTTAGATCGAAAAGAGAAAGTTTTCTTGAAGATGGCGACAAAGAGTCATCACAGCCTCACCTTGTCCTCCTGATCTTTGGCCGATGATTCACGCAAAAATTTCCAATGATATTGATCTGCAATTCATTCCTCCTTTTGATTTACAGTTAATAACCAACAGAAGATATCTTCCACTTTCACAAAGTTGATAAATTAATATTAAATAGATGTTATTACTGTATCTCCAGGAATATGACGGTAAACTTTATCACAAAAGGGCTTGAAAAATTGCGCATTGAAGAAAACCTCTTTCGCGCCCTTTCGAGGATTGGTCTAAATCCATAATGCGGCAAACCAAATATCAAATATGGCGTGAAGCGGTCCAGGTAGCACAAAGGTAGCGGCAGACTTAATTCAGAAAAATGATTTTTAGCGACTGGACCCAAGAATTATTAGTGCTGGAGACGAAATTGGTATCTTTATTACAGCCGAGGTATGCTGAATCGCTGCAATCTTTACTTGATATTTCATGAATGAAAATAAAGGGTGATGTTTATATAAGTTTGGCCATTTCTTTCAGATCATATTATATTGAAAACTTTTTACACTCCGTCAGTGTGGTATCCGATCCGAATAATGCGATATTTTACGTTTATCCTTGCATAGCAGCATTGTGTACACCCAGAAGCTCACTCCCTTTCGAATTGATGTTAATTGGAAGTTTACTGTCGTGGTCCAGTATTCACGTTAAATGGTATCCTTTTCGAAATTGCTGAGCAGATAAATGATAATGAATTTGATAAATGTTTAATGAATGCAATGCACTTTTAAAACTTTTTGTATCTTATTTGTGCTACTACCTCTGCATGAAAGGCAAACGAAAATAGCATGATAATATAAGTTCATCCTACCAACCATAGTCTCGACTAAATGTAATGAGTTTATCCTTGATTGAGTATTTTAATGTATTTTACCACCGGCATTTCTTCTTAGATCTTAGCAATATATCTGGGAAGAAGTCCTAAAATAAATATATGTTTGCTTATTTGCATTTCAAGCACTGGTATTTTTTGTCGAAGTGGGAGCCAATTCTGATTTTATGGAATATTTTCATCATTATTTCTCATTTAAATGTATTTTCAAATATTTATTTTCCCAAATATAGGGCTTTTAGGGGCGACCGACCGTTTTGGTGGGTAAAGGAAGTCATACAGTCATACCCTAATTTGCCTGCCTTGCGACAAACACATAATACCTGTGTTGCTAATCCAGGGAATCCATCATCCCATGTGATGGTGCATGCTGGAGTTCTGCTAGTTTTAGTAAACTCCATGTTGTCTACGTGGAGAAATTCAAGTGCCAAAAATTCAAAATTTACCCTGCACCCCTGGTATTCATGGATGTTAGTTTCCAGACTTGGTTTAACTTTTTAAAATTAGATGTATTCTAGAGATGAAAAATATTTTGTTATCTTATAATCATATCAAATACGGTGTTGACTTTTAAACTCTGGAATCGTTAAGTAAGGAGTTTGGGTGTTGATCTAGGATAATTATATTTCACATTGCTCTTTTTTCTTTACTATGGTCACATTTTGTAACTGCAGTCCAAGCATTTCATCAGTATTTCTCTCCTTCAGGTGGAAGTGGGGATGCTGGGGCTTTTACACAGCACTTATACTAATTGTAATGCTGTCTCGGATATACAATTCCACTCACTTTCCTCATCAGTGTATTTTTGGTGCTATATTTGGTGAGTGTAATCTATTACAATTACTGTGATAAGATACATTCAATTTTCATCTAGCTTGCATTTGTCGCCATTTGCAAACGCTGGCAAGTTTAAGAGGTTGCAATTCATTGGGATATTAGGTTGCCAAGTGGTAGGTCATTTTGGATTTGTTCCCTTCATGAAATGCCATTTCCATGACTGCAGCATTCTTGGACAAGCCATGATTCAGGCCTGCATCTTTCCATTTGGCCAGTAAGCTTGCTGCATGTCACAGTTCGTGCCTTGGCAGATATAAATAGGATCATGGCCTATGGCCACTGGTGTATTGCGTCTGTAATTGGTTATAATTTGAACAAGCTTTGAACTAAAAATGTCCATGCTATCAGTTTCATAGCAATTTCATATATCTGGTTGGCTGTATTTTAGAGTATAGTTCATTCATATGGAATTCATATATTAAAGACCATGCTAGCAGTAGTTAAAAAGTGCATACTAAATTCTTATGAATTATCAGTTACTATGCTGGCTTCTCCACAAATAGCTCACCATATTTGGAAGCAGTGGGTGAATTGAATGTTCATCCTTAATAAAATTAACACCTTTTGATGTTAGATTTCCTTATACCAGAAGGGCGAAATTATTCCACATTAAATGCTGCAATAGAAAATTTTCATGCCATATACATACTACAAGAATATTATGCTCGTATAATCTAATTAGTTCAAATGTTGTTGATTAGCATTTTGGTACTTTGCCCAAATTTGAGAAGAAATCCATAGATAATTTATTGAAAATGTGTAGCAATCCATCATGTTTTAATTTATTCTGTGCAATACCTCAATTTGATGTATTACCGTAGAATTAAAAAGAATAGTTGCTCTTTTAACAATCTGTAGAATGTCTTAATACATATTTGCAAGTGTTTAATTGAGCATCTGTCATGTTGTATCCTTATATGCGATGCGGTTTGTGAATATTATATTATAAATTGGGTATTTGCCCATAATGAACTATAATGACTTGCCCATAATGAATAATATTATTATTATTCTGGTCAGTTAAAAATGAGACAAAGGACAGGTAATCATGTAATTCTACATTATTTGGAGGTCCCCAAATTAATTTATGAAATTGCAGCTGTAAAAAACTCCATGTAGTTATCTTCTAATTACCTCTGTGCTACAACTTTGAAATTATAAACACTGAATTACAACCATCTTTATCAAATATTTGATTTATAATTGTTTCGCTACGAAATTATAGCCTCTGGTTCTTAAATTTCAACATAACCATCTCACTTTTCCATTAATTGTGATTGGAAAGGCTATACTGAAGAATAGATTAAACTGGAAAAGTCAAGTTTTGCTTCACATCAAAGTACCTCTTCCTGAGTTCGTGGTAGAAGAGACCTTGTGGTGGAGCATGCCTTTTAGAGAAAACATTGTAACAACAGAATCTTATGACAATGATAAAATATCTGGTGAATAAACATGGTTACTCAAGGGTACTCTTGCAATAATCGTCCCCATTGATTGCCCCTTCTATGTCTTTTACTCATAATAGTTTTTGGGTTGGAAACAACTTAGTTCATATTTATATATCAAATGGCAGCATTATAATTTAAAGATTTTATCGGATGGCTGGAGTAGTAGTAGCTTTTATAGGAGGCGACCCACAGCTGAGGTCATTTGCAACATAATGGATGGATGGGAAGGGTGGAGAGAAACTCAGCATTAGCCTACTCTTAACAAAAGGCACCTAGGGGTCTGCAGTTTAACGTCCCATTTGACAGGCCGTGTATTCTCTCAAATTGTTCTCCACAGATCACCTCAAGTAGGGATCGGGATACCACTGAAAAATATCTGCCGTCTCCAGGATTTGAGCCCTCTCAGTGGGAAGCCAGTACCTTAGCCACTGCACTACTAATGGTTTCCACGTATGACTGTAGGATCTCAGGTTAATATTTTGGTGATTCCTGTGGATTCTCCCAGACAATGCTGAGTAGAGTGATTTTCTGGATAACAGAATTTTATGGGGTACTACAGAGAGCGGAGTTGAAGTAACCCCTCGCCAGGCCCTGATTGTGTGAATTTCACACCCTGTATGGCTTCGTACTCATTTAGCTCTAATCTCACTTGATAAACCAATCCTTGAGATGAAGAGCACTTTTAAAAAAATGCTAACACAAAAATAAGTCTTATTTCGAGTATCTATTCCTGGTTTCTATTATGAAGACCATAGAATGATGCTGCCCTCACTCAAAATTTTGAATTATATCAATATTATTCAGGCACCATTCTAATTGTAATCATTTCTCTTTGTAATACCATAGAAATGAATCTTAGGACACCAGCCATTAAGGGAACATTTTTATTTGATCATGTAGCTTAGAAGACATTTAGGTATAACCTAGTTTTGTTTTCAATTGTTTTGTTTGCAAGTAATTTTAATATATGTTGATTCGTTGCTCCGTTAATTTTCATTTTCGACAAACAATACGGGGTCGCACCCAAAAGTGGTAGGACTGATTTTTTTATAAGAATTTTATTGACGATATACTTACATCGACTTAATAATCTTCATAGTATGCTCCTTGAGCTGCTACACACTTAGTATAACGTTGCTCCCATTCCCCGTACGCCCGCTGGAAATTTTCTTTGGGGATGCCATCGATGACCCTCGTCAAAGCTTCTTGAACGGCCTTTATCGAGTCAAAACGTCGTCTCTTGAGCTGTCTTTTCATCAGGGGGAAGAAGAAGAAGTCCGGTGGTGCCAGATCGGGAGAATAGGGCGGGTGCGGCAACGTGGCAACGCCGTATTTGGCCAGGAGCTGTCTGACGACGAGCCCGCCATGGCAGAATTTTTGGCACCATCTTGGCGCACACCTTGCGTATGGCCAAATCCTGTGAAATAATGCGTTGGACGTTGGATGCAGACAGACCCAACTGGTCTGCAATTTCTTCACTGGTTAAGCGTTGGTCTGTGTTCAGCAGTGTCCTCACTCTGTCCATATTCGTGTCGGTTCTTGCCATCGACGGTCGTCCGGAGCGATGGTCGTCTTCAACGAGCTCCCTACCCTCTTTAAACAACTTGTGCCACTCAAATACTGTGGAACAGCTTAAGGCAGTGTCCCCATAAGCCTGCTTGATCATATCGAGGGTCTCAGTTGCCGTCTTTCCGAGTTTCGCACAAAACTTCGCGGAATAACATTGCTCTAAATTCAGATTCATTTTGTTTTTCGACGCCGACAAAAAACTTACTTCACTAAAAACGGTGTCCTCACTCAACGACAGCCCGCAGGCGACTGAGGTTGTTGTCGGTCTGTTGCTAAGAGCCCCCTCCACCTTACCCTGCCAGGCAGACCCCCCTCCACAGTTCCGTTCGTGCCAGAGAAAATCAGTCCTACCACTTTTGGGTGCGACCCTGTAAAAACAAGGACAGCATAAACTAACATAACTGGCACCATACGCACAGCTCGACGATCTGCCAAGCACAGACAGCTCATTGGGTTAAAAGGCAACTAGCGCCACTAATGGGCGGGGCAATAGTCCACGTCATGGCCACCAGATTGCACCAGTTCGCGCATTTATTGGACATACCTCATATAGTGGAGTGATTTTTCTTAGGCTTCTGTTAAATGATAAATAAGCGTCACAATTTTTTTTGCCCTGCTAAAAGTTAATATCCAATCATATTCCTGAAGAACTTTCTCCTTAGTTTGGGCAAGTCTAAATTTTTTCAAATCAGGTTCCTTCACCATTTAGTCTTTCATAGTATGCTTTATGAGGTTTGTCAAGATTTAGTGTAGATATAAACTCATGATTTGTTAGCATCTCCATCCTTCCCCCAATCCAAGAACATCAAACCAAATAACCATCCTATTCCTAACGGAAATGTAAGTAATTTTCTGTTATAACAAGTACTGCAGTTTTACTAGTACATTTATAATTTTTCATTTCAAGATAAAATCAGAGTACATTTATTGTAAAAACATCAGACCGATGAAGAATATGTGAAATAGAAAGGTAGAGGAAAAAATTTGTCATATTGCCATTGTCAGTAAATAAGATCTGGTGCTTTCCCGACGTATTTGCTTGATGAAGTTTTTTTGCATTTTTTTCGCGGTGGAAGACCCGAGAAAACTTCATCATTGTCAGTTAATGCTGTTCCTTTATTCAATACCATGCTCTTAAGTTACAATGAGCACTATATTTTTGGCCATAATTGAAGTGGTTTATTGGCCATTATATAAATATGGGCAGATTCTAAGTTTTCAAATAAGTACCCATTCAGCATTATTGCATGTTCAAAATACATTACACCTTCCATTTGAACCTATTTAACCCTAGAACGGTAACAAGGGTGAAAAAATACCCCGGAACATGTTGAAATCTCGTGCCAAACAAAAACAGCTTACATTTGTGACTTGGGATCATAATTCACGTCAATCAATGCGTCACATGATTCTACAATAAAAAATGAACCTCCAAGGGATTCTCATGGCCATAATGGATGTGAGATACAAATTTGAAATGAAATGAAAATTGTCACCCCACATTACTAGAATAGGGTGAAAAAAATAGCGTCACCATTCCAGGGTTAATTATTATAATGATTTGCTTTGTATAAATGATAGTAAATCTATTCAGTGATGTTGCCCATCACTTAAAGACTCATGCATCTGTGTTTTGTACTTTTCCTCAGGAGGATATTTGGCCACAAAAATCCATGCTAACTGGAATTCAGAGTGGAGGGAAAAGCAAAAGTCATGGAAAGTTTGTGTTTTCACCCTGATGCCTGTGATAATTGCCATTGGGACGTACTGGATTCAGAAAGCATTTGACATTGATCCTCAGAGGTCAGTTAGGTTAGCCTTCAAGTGGTGCTTCTCTCCATATGACATCAGTGTCAATACAACACCTGTTTATTATCTGACATGTAGCTGTGGTTGCCTTTTTGGGCTTGGTGTGGTGTTATTACTTCAAAGGCAGGCTGTTGCATTCTTTTTCCGTGGTCTAAAGTCTTCAAAGGAGCCCTATTTTCATTCATTATTTGCCAATAACAGTTGGTTATTTTATTTAACTAATGGGGTTGGTGTTCTTTTGTCAGCATGTTTATTATTCAAACTGCAGAGTCAAATACCGACGGATAGTGTAACAATATTTTATCTTCACCACTTTGCTCTCAACTTTGCCGCTCCTTTTCTTTACTTTGCATTTGTCCCCATTATGCTTAAATTAATGACTAAAAAGATAAAGATCAAAGAAGATTAACAATTCTGCCCAAAAATGAAATACTTTTGCTCATGTCCCTTTAGAAGGTTTTGTGTCTGTTGAAAGGCAGCTAATTCTCCTCAAATTTTCCAGGTACTTTAGTGATCCAGCATTTTGCACTTTGTATGATGCTTTGAGTCACTCAATTCATATGACACTCTGATTCATTATGCCCTCTATGGTAAAAAGGTTAAGATTTCCTGACTAATTCTCAATTTATCTGAAAAATTGGTCCATACTAAAAAGACTTTGTACTTTTCCTCAGATTTTTATTGTAAGGTACAATGCTTTTCACCGGCTTGTGGTATCATTAGGTACAAATTTACTTAACAGTGCAAGAATATATATGCTGAGGACAGATTGGGGGGGGGGTGGAGAGGGGAAGGAGGGCATGATAGGGGAGGGGGCATTCCAATTGGTTTGACCAATTCCAGACTAGTTTCTCCGAAAGAAGTGGGGAGGGGGACGGGAACAGTTGCTCGTTACAAAGTGTCAAGTTAGGGTTTGCTAGATGCCTCCTTATCTCCATTGCTCGAGAGCATCCATTTTTAATCCTTATGGGAGTGTATGTAATATTTCTGTGGGACAAAGTCACTGCTATGGTCAAATTCCACTAGGTGCTTAGCAAAGAGAGAGCTGGTATTCTTATTTTTGTGACACCTTGCGTGTTCCTTGGCTCGTAGCTTGACATTCCTCCCTGTCTGACCAACATGAACGGTGTTGCAAATTTCTAATTTCAGTTCATAAATACCTGATTTAAGAAGTCTATCCTGTGTGTCTTTACCGTCGACTATAAGTTTTGAGAGGGTTAGGGGTGTGTAAAAGGCTCCTTTGAGTGAGGTGGGTAGGCAGTTGGAAATCCGATATGAAAGATCTCCCAGAAATGGGATCGAGCACCAAGGACAAAGTCTTTTTAGTATGGATATGAAATACTTCCACAAAGTTAAGCCTGAAATAGTGGAATATATTTGAAAAATTGGTGTCAACAAAGGCAACATTTCTCACAATCGTTTTGGTTGATTGAATTTTCCAAGAATGGATGATTAATACACTAAATGTATTATTCACTCAAGTGCATGTATTTCAATGTGGAAGTGGCATGGTGGTACACTTACTGCTAATACTCCTTCTTCATAATAATTCTTTTGGCCTGTGGGGTTCATCTAGCCGAGGAAAGTGCTGAGAAGCATTACATGGGAGGTTTGAGATAGTTCTCGGCTGTTAATTGTATCTGTTAACGGCATTAGTTGTTTATTAATTGATGTGAATGAAGGGAATGTGAATGGATCCTAAGGTGAGATATGATGGTACGAAAGGCTAAGAACTCCCACCCTGATTATGCATTTATACAAACTACTACAATGCCAATTTGGAATTATTTCAGTTGCGATTGACTATCATTCATATTGCTTTTTATGACTTTTCTACAGCTGTGTTAAATGTCGTGAACTAATGTGAATTGACAAGTTAACAAAGAAAATTAGTATTTTGAAATTCATGCAGGAAGGGAGGAAAAAAAGGATGGGAATTTTTTTTTGTCTCAATTGCAGTAAGTTTCAATTTTTGCCTTACTCTTCTGAGTTGTATTATTGTGTTAGATATTATCACACATTGGACAAGGAAATGCAAAAAAAAGTCTGAAGCATTGGCCTGAAGAGCAGCTGGAAAATTCTTTTCAAGCTAATGAGACAGTATTCCAAAGTAATGTGCTTGGGCAAGGAATTTAACCAGTGAACATAAGGAAGCCTAATATAATGAAATGGTATTCAATTTAATTATAAACTGTACTTTGCTTTAGCTCGTCTCTATTATGTAAGATCCAAAACATAGATAAGTAATAATTGGTTTGATTAATTACCTTTTCTGTGTAGAAACTATCAAATGATAACCATATTGAAAAATACTTAACTTTTATTTTAACTTTTATAAAAATTTAACTTAAATATTAATCGTACTTACTGCTGATTACCTTTGAGTGGAAATTATAAATTGAAAAGTTGTTAGTGAAGCATTAGTTTCTTTTAGCATCGCAATAATCCTCTGCATGGATCTCACTCATTATTCAGTGAGCTTTTAATTAAAAATTAGAGAAAAACTTATTGACATAATTCATAAGTATCCTCTTCAGATTTGGCTCAGACGTTGGTAACCAAACCATACTTTTTACATGATCCAAGTTCATGCGACCAGAATATTTTCTCTGGTTGCTGATTTACTTTCTTTCCTCTCAATTAGAGGCCTACTTATGCTTCTGATATAGCTGGTATTGGAAGTTTCTTCCAATTGCTTATCTCTGCTGACAAAATCAATTGAAAAGAAAAAAATCTCTGAAAACCAGAACTTTAATTTGAATCCATTTAAGTAATGACTGTGCTGCAGTCAAACTGAAATGTTGTCCTACGAATGAGCCCTAAAAACACATGCACTCAGAAATTATGAATGGGTAGCCTGAGATTATCAAAAACATCTGTGCTTGGCCATAGAATAAAGATTCAATTCACGTTTTGTATGCTTACGTATATGTAGAATCACACTTTATATTGAACAGCCAGTGTGGGTGCCTGGCATAGGCTTTGCTATTACTGAATAATTTTACATGTATGTAAACTGTAACAACAACATTTATATATTGTACCTTGAAAATTACTCGTTACCCTGAGAATCTCATGTGCCATATTCATTATATCAGACTGTCACACTATAGGATGAATCTATTTTGAAAATAAACAATAATGTTATATGATCATACCAGAATTAAAGTTTGCAACATACAAGTAATGGAGAAAGACATATTCTCATCTGAATAGTGTTTTCCATTTTAGAATTTCATGTTCACCGCACTGAAATAAAACTGAAATAAACCTTCTTAATGGGTAATTCATAGGAATAAATAGGGGGGTGCTGTGTTTGCAGAAGAGGAATGAGGAACTTACATGTCAGATATCCATGAAAGATTAAATGTATAGCGAAAATATATTATTTAATATGGCCAGAATATGTAATATATTGAAAACTTATCAGTATTTTGCCCTTCTGTTGTATTGTATGCACCTATATAATTTTCCAATTTCTTAGGAAGCAAACTGCATTTATTGCAGTACCTAATAATAAATTTAGGCAGAGAAGGAAACAATCTAGCCATTTTACTCAGTTCTTTGGAAGAAGATGAGTAATGATTCCATCCTAAGACTGAAATCAGAATCTGAGTAATATGAAAAATATTTGTTTTAAATTAGGTAGTAATTAAGATAGCATGTATATGATTTTAATATATATTTGTTATTCGATGTTTAAAAAATGTACATAATATGTAATTGCAAGCACATTTGCAGTTTTAATAATATGTGACTTACATTTGTAAGATTATCCTTGTGATAATTGTAAATGTAAAATATTGTCTGAAAGCTTATTTTGATGATGACTTAAACTCTTTGAGTGGTCTTTTTATCGATCTCATTTGGGTTTTGAAGTTAACTTTGAGTCTTTTTGAGTGCGTAAAAGTTATTGAAGAAAAGTTTATCTTCAGCCTTAGCTTCCAACCAGGGTGCCTGGGATTAGTTCTAGGTGGTGTCTCTTGGTTGCTTCAGGTTCACCCAAGCTGTGCAATATTTCAAATGCCATATCTTTTTGGGAAACCGTAGGTGGCACAGTAAAATGTCACCCCTACCCTGATGTGCGCATTAAATAAATTGTTAGACATAGTATTAGGTGAGGTCTACCCTCACCTGTCACACCTACCTTGGGATTAATTGCTTGCAGTTAAATACACTCAACCATTCTAATAACTTGCATCTACCATTATCCAAAAATATTACATAAATTTTATAGCAATCAATGCCATCAATTCTTTCATATGAAAATTTCTTTCATATTTTCTAACATTATAAAAGTATGTATTTGCATGATGAACATATTGGGCAGTAGTTTTGCATTGTACTGATGGTGGAAATGTCAGTATTCTTTCACTATTGTCCATTCCCAAATTTGGTTTTTCAGCGGGACCTCACAGTCTGAAAAGTGATAATTTGTGATATATATTAAAAAAGTGTTATCTAACTCATTTACATGATTGCCTTTTCCGCTTTCATCTTCATTTGAGGGCATTAAGGTGTTATAATTTAAGAGAATATTCATTGGGTTATATATTTGGGAGAATTAACATTTTCTGATTTGGAGAGATTGAGTAGAATATAATTTTATTTACCGAAGTGTAAAAACTCATAAAGATTGACAGTATAAATGATAAATTGTTATAAAAATGAACTTTTCTTCAGAAGGGATCAATGTTTTCTTGCTGTGTTGATTCATGTTTAATTGAAATTGGCATGATAAATATGGTATTACCTGTTCTAATTATCTTATATGCAGGTTATTTTAAACAACTTATCATTTTTTTCAATCTTGTAATGCCTTTCTGCAATGGTTGCACCAACCATGCAGTATTTGAGACAGTTTTCTTCTATGAGACGGCAGTCCATGTGTATTAAATAAAATATCAATGAACCAGTGGCATTTTTATTGTTGACTCCCATCCTTCAGTTTACTTCCTTTTAATGTAAAGCTAATTTTGCATGGATGTTTCATGTACTATGCAACACATTTTATCTCGACTGGTGATCTGTCAACCAATGGTATGTAGATATTAAGGCAATTGTTTTCCCATTTCTTGGTGTTATCTGAAAGCGAAGAAGAGGTTTATTTTTAGAAGGTTTCATAAGCATGGATGAGTTAGGAACTTCAATTACTCTCTAGTTTAGAAAAAGCATCTCTTCGTTTCATTAGAGAAATTTAATTACTGTCTATGAAGAATAGAGCCTCAACGACTTGGAATGGAATCTATTGTAAATATGTTGGGTTCGAGAGTATGGAATTTTTGACATAATGCTTCTTTACTGCTTTGACATAATCATCTTCTTCGTCTACATTAATGATACAGAATTTGTGAAAGTTAAAATCTCTTGAATACTTATCTTCATTATCATTGAATAATTAAGGCTTAATATTTCATATAAAATCTTCACAACACTCAACTTACATGATTGGACATCATTCACATTATCTGGTAGTGTGGTGTTCAAAGCTTTTAGAAGCCATTGTGTCACCAGGAAGGTTTGCCTTGATTGCATCTTCGGGAACAATTGCCTCATTCAGGCTGCATTGGTCCTGAAGATATGGCCTACAGTGAATGCAAGAGCCTTGATACAGATATTCCTGACGATGGAGCAGCTCCTGAAAGCCATTGATATTAGTAATCAGTGCCCCTAAAACGTGCATTCAGAGTTAGTTTAGCTATATCTTCAGTAAAATATATCTAGAAAAATACTCTTAGACAACTGGAAGCATGATTGATCTTTGAAAAACATTAATGAGACTACTTCTACCCTCTCATAGCCTATTGGACTCTCGCATCCATCATTCTGTGACTTAAGCCTTTACATGACTCCATCATAATGAACAATCTGTTCTCTCTGAAAAATCCTTCACTTCTGAAGACTGTGGAATTATCACAGAGAAGTATTATGAAGTTTTATATTTATTATTGAATAGATTAATGGACTACCTTACTTTAGAAGGTAGAAGTGGTAAAAAAAATTAGCATTTAAGATTAAATTAATAAAGATAAAAATTATGCAGAGATAAAGATTGAGGTTCAAGGATATTATGTCTTGTTAGTTAGATCTTATGAGGACACCAGTGTGTAGTGCCATGCACCTTCAAAAACTACCACAAGGTGATAAACTAAATCTAATTGTAAGAAGATACCATAGGTGATGGACTCACTCTATTAAGGAATAATATGACCATTTAGAGAGTATCATAGGTGAATTGGGAAATTTTCTGGTTCAAGACTTTTGCATTTCCACCTAAGATCAGTTCCAAATACTTTATTTTCTAATTGAGAATAAGTTAGGGATGATTGGAAATCACCCGTTACTTCCATATTCATGTCAACAATTTGAATGATCTGCATGGAAATGTCTCCCAATATTCTGTATGTATGTTGGGGACATATATGGTGTACACTGCAGTGGTCAAATTTGGGAATTCAAATGAACTTCTACTGCAACTGAGGCTCTGCACTCTTCATCTGTTAATATGACTGGCTTATTGGTGAGGCATGCCGTGGTGCCATGGATTCATTTGGATAGCTTTTAAATGGAAATATACATTTCAGCTTCTGCAATATCTACATAAATGAGAAAGATAGCCATTGAGGTACTCTGTGTAGAGGGAGTGATTAAGGCCAGATCTTGTGCACATTTTGTTTTGAATAGGGTAATTTGGATAATTTTTAGAAATATTTTAGCACAATTACTGCATTTTTCTTTGAATGGGAATGTGAAATTAAATTATTTGATGTGAAGGGGAATTGGGAAAGATGTTGAGTTATAAACTGAATTTACAGCCTTAATATTCAAATTAGGAAATGCTTCTAAAATCTGTGCTGTCTATAAACTCTCCTAACATTCTGAGGAGTGAAAAATGTTTTTTCTTACTTGCCATGACCCTAGGCAGAGTGAAACATTTATAAGCTATAGCATTTAAATAAATGAGTCCCAGTCAAAGAAATGAGGATAGTGATATTGCATCTTACTAGAGGTGTGAAAATCTTCTGCCTTGAGTAAAATTACTTCTACAGTGACCCAGTTATGAGCAATTGGTGTAGTCTATCTAAGGCTATTCCGATTGGTGAAAAGAGTCTGATATATTACGGCTTGATATATGACCAAGCCTTCTGGAGCCACTCTAATGATAAGATGGAGGCTTATTTCAGTTTGAGCTCAAAGGTATGGAATAAACAAAACACTGATTTCTCTGGTATAGGATGTTTCTTGAAATAATGCTCATACTTTGTCACAATCAACCACTTCACAGATATATTTTGAATACCAAGTAATTATCATCAAATGTGAAGGAACCTTTGTCTTCCAAAATGTTTGTAAATATCATTTGAAAGGATGGTAGAGAGCCTGTGAAAGAAATCAAGGAAATTCATATAAATCCAGGAAATAACATACCCTGAAGCGGTCTGGGAGCTAGAGTAGGAAGACAAACCTAATAGTTCATTTTTATGCAAGTTAAAGGACAGCTGTAGATCTATTTTTCATATGATATAACTTTCTTTCTATTTATGTATTCTGTAGCATCTTTAAAATCTTGCCAAAGCTGAGATTAACAATATCATTGTTGGTGATATTTTCCCCTCTGGATATTTAGTAGCAGTTATGGGCATGATTAAATCATTTATCTCAATTTTTGTCATCACATCTTGTGTAGAACTTTGTTAAATTCCACATATAATGCCGGATGTTTGAGATGGACCTGGATAATTTTTTTTCAGAGCTTATGGGCACTTTTTGGAGAATTTCAAAATATTTCACTTAAGCTATTATATTTTTTTGAAAATATATTTGGAGATAATTTAAACATTATAAATAATTGACTCAGGCTTCAACAGTTAATATCATTGTCAAGATAACTTGACAATGACAGTAGGGGTATACAGATGTGCATATTTTTATGGCAAAAATTATTGGTAGATTTCGTACAGTATTACCTGACACCATTTTGCTTCTTATTGCATTTCTATAAGCTGGACGATGAACAACCATGATGAATGTATGCTGCGCTCAAAGTAAGGATAGTTTCTGTGGCTATCTAACTTATATTAGCTTGGTTTTGCACTGAATTGCCACTCATAATATCTACAATATTTTTACGTTTACATCCTACTCTTGGGAAACTCTTTGGACCTATTTTTGCTGGGCGCCTTTCAAAATATGAGAAATCGTGCAATTATGTGATATTGAACTGCCACTTATTCAGCTGCGATGTCAGAAATCTAATATTCTCTTGCTTAAAATGAAGATAATTCAAGAGTAGGATTCTATTTTTATATTTTCATCGTGTTGTCTTTCTGATAATAGTGCTTTCAATTAGGAATGAAGCTGAATATTTAGTAATATTGATTAACGAAAAAAAACTACTGTTCTTTGAGTTTATTTCGCATTATTTCATTCAGATATAACTCTTCCCCCGTGTTAAATTATTTTAAATATCCGTTTGTATTTTAATTTGTGCTGAGAAAGAAATATAATTACCTAAGTATCAAAGCATGTTATACGAATTCGCGTTCATTTAAATTCGCCGCCAATTTCATTTTCATGTTCTGTGGTCCCGCTATCTACAGTCGAAAAGCTTAATTAAGTGAGGTCAATAGGTAACGACAAGGGGTCCAAGAAGTCATGGAGAATTTGTGAAGGGGTTCTAAGTTAAGAGTGTCATGAGCCATATTATTAGTAATTTTTATCATCGACATATGCGTCTAGTGTCAAAAGTGTGTTATTTTTTGAGCTTGTCAGAGTGCATGGTGACCATATTTGGGTGAACTTATATCGTCAGTGTATCGAACTGTTGCCAGTCATATGGGCTATGGAGCCTGGCGCCATTGATCAAGATCTATGTTGGGTTCATTTACTTATTAGACCCAAACATTTGAATGTGTTAATAAAATATTTTAACAGCTCCAGTTAATGAGTGAAAATTTTATTAAACCGTTTAGTTTACCAATTATGTCGCCCGCGGTTATGTCTGAGGAAAGACGAGACTGAATCAGTGAGATGTGAAATACGAAGAACATTATATGCCATTTTTGGCATATAACCGAATTTTCACATTAATTGGCTGTGACATGTCAATGTGATTAACTCATCGTGGGAGTAATGATTATTTCACGGAGATGAAGATTCACGAGGATTTTTTATTGCTGAGCTGCTTCTGCATAATCAGTGGTAATGAAAAAATGACAGCGAAATAATGTAGACAGAAAATATGAAGTTCTTTTCGAATCGTCTAATTTGAATATTGATGTATTTTATTTGTTTTAGTAATGTCCGTTGATGATTACTTACGTGTTGTGCATTTTATGTTTAGATTTTGTATCCGCCTCTAATGGAGAATGCACCGATCTTCACGGAAGAACTATACTCCCAGGATTGCATTTTGTGCCAGGTCCTGATACTTGTACCCTTTGCGTTTGCGAAAATGGCAATCCAAAGTGGTGTAAAGCAGTTCTCTGTTCGCCGCCTCAGGTAAAATACTTTGAAGTTGCGTGAAAATGCCAACACTCTTCTCCGGTCTCCGTTACTTTTCAGAAATAGCATGCAATTTCTCTGATAATTCATGCTGAAGGAATTAAACAGAAAATTTCAACTTCTTACTCTGAAAAGAGTCGGCTATTTCTCATCAAGGGAAAATTTATTAGGAAAAGGAATAATTAGCATCCGTGATTTTCTGTGGAATACTAATTTGTTGAATTTGTTTCCTTTCAATGTATTGCTTACTGATCCAAAGAAATGTTTGGATGTAGTTCAATAATATCGATACGAGCCTGCGTATTGGGATTGTTAATGAATACTGCTTTTGTGTGCATTAATAGTTGTGCACTGTGTTTTATATGGGTATTGTATGGAGTTTAGCGTTACACTTAAGCCATTACGTTTTGTAGTGGGAGGAAGATTTTTTAGTACATGATGGAAGTGTAACACCTACTTTTATCGGAGGATAAATTATATTGCCAACGTATCAATTTGAGGTAATTTAAATTTGAGCAGTTTTTAGCATGATGAAGCAGTAGCATACAGTGAAAATGGTGCTGCTCTTATGAGAATGAGCTGTGGTTATCAAATTCGGTATTAACTTATATTGTCTCTCTTGGTTGTTGTTACGTTAACCCAAATTACTTCTACATATATATTCCCTTAAAGGAGTGCACATCATTTCGCCTGGGCAATTCCTGCTGTGAATTCATTTGCCTCGACGACACTTTGCCAAAAACTACATCAGATGGCACAGGAAATGAAAACGGCGCAGACCTTGGTTTACGGCTTATAGCAAGTGCTGTTACTGCTATATTATCTCTGTCATTACTTTTTTTCCTGATACATCGGTTGAGACAGAGGAAAATCAGAGGTGAGCTTTGGCTTCCATTTCTTACATTTTTTTGACATTTCAGCAAATCTTGCTAGCTCGTGACCTCCCTCAAAGAAATGAGTTGCATTTTTAATGGGGTCATCTGTAATTATTTCTAAACTCAAATTAATCTAGTTCATTATATTTTCTTGTAGCATCTAGTGTGTGGCTGCTGCTTGCTCACATGTGGTAAAGTTATTCAGATGCTATTTGGGTTGTTCAAATAGTTCCTTTGTTTTGTTTCATTGTTACTTATTGCATTCAAGTGATGAATGTCTTCTTAACATAGTGATAGCTACTATGCATTATATTTTAAAGTAGGTTCAGGGGTGTGGTGATGTTGTAATATTATTACCATGGTTGGGGACTATTAATTTTTTATGGAAAAGTGCAAAGTTTGTTTCATTGAGCAGAGGTGGCATATGCCTCTGTGGATGAAGGTCTCCACTGATTGGCCTGGGGGAATGCCCTCTCAACTGGCTTTGTCGAAGCCAGAAAACTAGGGGATTATTGTGACAAAAAAACTTGCAAATGTGCAGCGACATGATTTCCTTTTTTGAAAGCGTTTTGGGAAAAAGGAAGTTATGTTGCCGCACCCTGTATATGGCAATTAGCATAGCAGAATGTTAACATTGTGTGAAAATATGTGGCAATAGAATTCAAAACTTAAATTTATTATTGTGTGTTAGAAACATGTTTGCTCGGTATTGTATGAACGACATGATTTTTGGCATTGCATCACTTAGTGCACACCACTGCTGCAGACTAATTGTGAATTACATAGTGCCAATGAGGAGGCTGAGCAATGGCTAGTACACAGAACAACAACTTGCCTTGATTATATTTAATTTTCGTCTGCAGTTCATATCTTTAAACACAGTTTATCATTTTATCTGATCGAAAATCAATGTGTTGCAAGATTCAGAAATTTTGGAAAAAAATGAACAATGCTTTTCTGCATAATTGTTACATATTTTTATTTATTAAATCTTTCGTTATACTTGCCTTATGTGAGTATCATCTTCCATTAATTACAAAACTCTATTTTTTTATGGCTGGTTTGTAGTAGTTGTTTGGTTTCTTGTTATTATTGGCTTCTTTGGTCTCTTCTGTGAGTTAGGTTTAAAAGACCTGCCCAATTACGACTGAGTATCATCTCCTGAACACCTTTCTAAAGGGACATTGTCATTGAGAAGCTACCGGTGGCTGATAAATTAACAGTGTGGTTTGGATACCAGTCGTCAATCAATTTTTATAATTCTCCACAGTATTGCAAGATTTTTTCCTGGTTCATCTCATTTTTAAATGAGCTTGCATCAGGTTTCTTTGTTTTTTGAGCTTCTTTTTATTTTACTCAGTAATTGTCCATGTGGAAACTGAATGAGAATAACAGGCCATCATAGGATATCATAGTCTGTGGATGCAAGAAAGGCTATGCTGTTATAAATTTTATTGTTAGGTTCTTATTATCATACAAACATTAATTCATGGTTCATCATATTGGATGATTTTCACATGCTTATTTATTTCCATCATGAGGTAGATAATTTAAATAATTTTTATCTTCATTTCTACTGAAAAGAAGTAGTTTTGTAAAACTTCCTCAAAATGATGCATTATTTAAAAAAATTTTACTCTTTTTAAATTTACTGTGTCCAATGAAACTATCTTTGTAAGTGAATTTGAATTAATGTTACTGCATCATTTCTCACATTAATTAGTCTCTAATATACTGAATTGGAAAAACATGTAAGTTGGTCCCTAGAGACCAAGATACAATATGAAATAAGTTCATATGCTGAGCTAATCATTATTCGAGGTGCCATTGTGTTTGATTAATAATTACTTGCAATTTGGTGGGGAATTTGGTGCTTACTGAGAAATGGTCATTACACATTTATGTAGGCAGTCTCTCATATAAGTGTACGATGATCATTTTAATCCTCCCCTGAAAACCTCTGTATTGAGTAAAATTAACACTTGTTTAAAACTAAGTTTGCTGCTGACATGCATATATGTGTGCACATTCTTTCAGGGGTTATAAGTGGGTTTTCCCTTTCCCTCCCCCTTAAAATTCCCTGCCTCATCCCTTACCCTTTCCACGTGGTACTTGCACCCACTGCCATACATATCTTTGGTGAATTGCAGGGTATTTCTGTAGATGTAGATTAAGGAGCTTATTGGATAATCCACTTAGGTGAAAATCTGTGTTAAGGATTCAAATGGCATCGTCTCTATTCCAATAACTCCTCCAATCCTTGATCCATCATCATGGTTAATCATTTGGGAATTGGTTTTTAGTCTCCCTCCAAGCTATAAAGTTTCCTGTCAGTATCTTATTGTCTTCATTCTGATTGCTAATTCCAAATTCATCCATTTGTGAATGAATCTAGATTTAAAATCTGTAGCCAACTGAAAAAGAGGAAGAAATTTAAATGCAATGTCTAAAGTAATGAATTATTTCATTAAATATTGAATATTCTTTCAACACTTCTGCATTTTCTTTGCCCTAGGAAATAATTGTGGGCCTGTGAACTTTACTGGGACAACCAAATTGGGGATGATCTTTAGCTCAATGCTGCAGACTGATTGTAAGGACTGAGAAACTGGGGAATTGGGAAATCAATATTTTTTTTACTGATAAAATAGTATTGATTGAAGGTATTTTCCAAAGCCAAAATGATTATTAAAAGAATAACTGTGTCCCTGGAATTTTGATCCTTGAGGTGACCATTGGTGGGGAGGCCATATCTGTGTGGGTTGAGAGTATATCAGAGAGAGGAACACGTGTCGGAGCAGGTGAGGCATGTAGGGGGGTGGTGGCTGGGTTTATGCGGAGGGGAACTGGGTTATGTGCATGTGGTGGGAGGGAGGTGTAGTTGGAGGGCTTAGAGACAAAGACATAGTTGAACATGTATGCTCTTTTCTACATGAGGGTTTAAGTGTCAACTTATGCATTAATTAATTGGTGGTTTATTGCACCAGGTTCATTATTCATGATTTTTTTCTAACGCGTGTGGTCATAAAATTTGCCATGCGTCTAATTTATCATATTCTGTTGGTTTCAGTGGTGTGCTGCTCACTTAAGTTGCAATGGCTTTTCCTGTATCTAATGTATTTGGTCGCTGATAATTGTGCAGTGTGATCAATTTTGAAAAGCACCATGTGTTCTTTGAACCTGACGTTGAAGTTTTGCTTTGCTTACCCTACATATATATATGTTTGCTGGTGTTGAATTTAATCGGGTAGATTCCATGAAATTGTTGATGATTGGAAGAGATAGGGTTTTTACATTTAATTATCATTGAGCTATCCTCTTTTTTTAATCCTTTACGAATTCAATCATACTGTTGAGTAAGGATGTGAAGGAAAGATTAGTGCGAACTTAAGTATGGAGTGCGGTTTTGTTCAGTTTGGAAAATTGATTGTGGAAGGTGGATCGATAGGTGTAGGGTTTTGAGATGTGGGTGTGGAGAAGGATGGAGGTGGTGAAATGGATGAAAAGGGGAAAACAGAATAGTGGAAAGCGTGGTGGCAAAAGATAAATGGGTTATCACGAGAAATCCAAAGGAGGCAGGAAAGGCAGACGTAGAGCATTTTGATTGGCGATTGATTGCTGAAGACTGTGATAAGTGGTGAATATGTTAGGCAGGTGTGGTAGAAGTATAGGGATATTAAAATAAATGACAGAATCAGGTGTGATGTAGTAGAACTGTGCCATTATAACAGAGACGAAAGAAAACCCTTGCTATTTTCCACTTAATGAAGTGGAATGCCAAGTAGAAATTTGCAATATCTTTCATCTCTGTTATTATAAGGATATTGCATGGAATGAAGGGAGGAAGGATTTATGCAGAATTGAAGAACAGTGTGGAATGTCAGGTTGTGTCTTGTAAGACAAAAGCTGAGAAAGGCAGCAATTATCAGTCTGCGTTCATCGAAAACCTACCTTAAACTGTAGACTGCCTATAATAATGTACGTACCACCCATGTACAAAATATATGCTTACGAGATGGTGTAAATCAAGCACTCGAGTCTTTTTTGTTCTATTTTAAAAACAATTTTTAGAACTTATAAAAAGTATTTAATCCTCAAAAGTAAATATTTTTTTACTTTGAAAAATGAGTATTTGTTCTCACAATATTTATCAATAGATTAAGTCCCTTGTAAAGCTATTTGGGAAACACCCCCCCAGTGTAAATGTGAATGTTTTGAATGTGTGTCTGATCACTGGCTAGGGATTTACTTTCCCTGTAAATTTCTGCTAAAATCTCAATATTCCCCCTCATTTTTTCCTTTTACAGTGGTGTAAAAAAATACCTTAACGGCTTGAGGAAATATTATTTCATATAATCAGTCTTAAAAGAGGCTGTAAGAAACTCAAATTATCCATTCCCAAATACTTAGCATCAACTGCAATTGAAATCACAGATGACATAAAATTTAATATTTGATTGCAGGTACCTCTGTTATACACTGAAACTACAAAAGTGGCCTTGAATCTTAAATTAGACTATCCAAATGTACCTCTGTTATACACTGAATCTCTTAAAAGTGGCCTTGAATCTTAAATTAGACTATCCAAATTGTATTGGTTTTAAGATGTGATTGTTTTCAAATTCCATCAAGACCTTATCTTAATCTTAAGACATCCTTAAATAGTCTAAATTTATCTTGCTGACTGTTGAAGTACTTTGTGTTGTTGGATATTAATTATTTCTGCTATGTTCGTTGTGACTAATGCCTTGGGGTTCTTATCTTCTAATTTCAGGTCGCCAAAATCGTCAGCTTACCGAAGATCAACGAAGCTTGGGTAGTATTGGGTATATAGCTGGTAGTTTAGGCTATTTGCCGGGAAGCATTGGCTATCTGAGTAACCAGGACCACATAGAATTCCATTATGAGGAACCCCCTGCTCATTATCCATTATGGAAACCTCCAGGGAATTACTTTCCGAGGGGCGAGGCACCACCTCCGTATGAAGAAGCCGTGGCTGCAGCCAGGGCCGAGGCAATCGCAGCAGCTTCGGCACTGGGGGACCGGTCCGGCGGACCGGCCAATCAGGTGGGGACCAGATCAAGGCACAGGGAAACCACGACAGAACTTCAGATGACAGAGGTCATCTTTGGAGTTCCCGTCGGCGTGAGCAGTACATCAGGGTGCTGCAATGGCGCGGCTGTCATGACGACTTCTGCCAATGTGGACGCCAGGATCAGTTTGGGTGCAGAAGAGGCAATACGTTCGGATGCCTTCTACGAGGATGTAGCCGTCCTGCCATCTTCCTCGGTGGATGCCGTTGTGGCGTCGGCCATGCAGGAGGGTCCCTCTTCTTTATCTTCTCACCCATCGGTGCATGTTTCGGGTGTGATTTCGGCTCCTTCGTCTTCGCCTGTGTCCACGCTGGTGGCATCGAGCAATCTTGGGGTCATGAATGACTTGAACAAGAGCACTTGCAGTTGCCCTGATGACAACGATGATTATCGTAGTGAGTGTGAAAACTGCAAGAGTGCCCATGGAAGTCGGTATCTTGATCAGCTGGAACCAAATATTGCTCCACACGAAACCATGACATTGCAACGTCGACCGCTCAACAATTCCCAAAGTGCTGCCCATGGTTACACCACAAGTCTCACTCTGCCTAGCCAGAGCAGGAGGTTGCGGTATGTACAGTTTATAGCCTTCTATATTGTATATGGCATTTATACATGGCTTCGGTTGGCTGCTTGCACCTTTATTTTTCAAATGCATTGAATTTTGTTAATGGCAGAGTTATTTCAAAGTACCCAAGGTGTAATGAGCATTAACTAATTACAAATACTTAAGTAGTAGTAGTAGATAATTAGTATTTTTAGTAAAAATAATAATTTTCATTGCAGTTAGATAAGATGAAAAGACAATTTCCTTCTCGTTTCCTGATTATAGGTGACTATTGAAATGTTTGATGGTTAAACATTGAATGCTTTGGCTGAAAGTTGTAAACTGATTCTTGCTGCATCATAGGCAACGTTCATATGTTGTCTCAGCCTTGACATGGCAATTCTTTTCCATAAAAGCAGCTGTTTCACGGTCAAATCTTTTGTGAATGAATACAATGAATGACTTGAGTCCCATCAAGGCATTATTAAAAGTTAATAATAGGAGTTTATGGGGGAATAATCCCAATGCGTTCTTTGAAGGTGGAGATTCCCTTCATGGAGGAAAAGGATCTCTCTTTCTTTGCATGTCATTCTCATTTGATAGGGTTTAATATATCTCTATCTATATTATTTAGTTTGTGTTTGTTGAGGAGTTCCATCATGTTTCCTTGGTGGAAGTAAATTGCTGCTATTTGTTTGGATATGTGTTTTATCTTTGTTAAAATGGGGCTTTTGATTTTTGTACTGGCAGTAAAATGTGTCGTTTAACCCTTTTAATGTCACCATCTTTGCCCTGCTATAGTTTGTGAAATTGCCAAGGCTGTTTTGACAAAGTAGGTTGGCACTTAGAAATTTATGTAAGACCTAATATGAATGCGTTTTAGCTATATTTTTGTGTACTCTTTAAGTAGTTAGAGGGAAGGTAAAAACATTCAATGATGCTGTTATCTCATTTTAAAAAAACCATAAATGCTGTAATCAACCCAAAGGTTGGTTTGGTAGGTGATGGTAGAGTTCACCCTGTACTAAACCCTATACGGCATTTGAAATTCACACATCAAGGAAGGGGGCGGGGGCAGTTCCTTTCCCTGTGCCGGTAATGGTTTCCCAGGAAGATCTGGTTACCGAAAAATCACAAAGCTTGGGTGGAGCTGAGCTTTCCCAGAGAGGCTTAGCCGGGAATCGAACCCGGGGCTTCTGGTCAGTAGTACTATGCTATACCCCTGGACTATGGCGACCCATGTTATCTTATATGTACATTTAGGAAAAAATATTATTTTAAAATTTATTTTTAAAAATTTGAACTTCAACTTTCAGATTAGAAAGCTTGTCATTGATAATTTTTTACAAAAATAACTTGGTCATGATTAGTGTCTCCCACTATTACTTTGCTCACCCAGACAATTAAATATTTTTGACATTTTTAAAAATAGTTTCGTTGAATATACTGAAATATGTATTCAAGTCGCATTCATGTAATCTTCCTGGGAATCAGCTGCTACTTTTCCTCTATCCAAATCTTCAAACAGGGAACTCTAGGAAGAAGATATTCTTTGTTTTTTTTTATGAAGCAAGTCCAACAGAATGAATAATTGAGTAATCATTGTCACTGCTAGTCTTTCCAAAGTAACATCAAAAGGGTTGCTGTGGAGAATCCCATTCCAGAGCGAAGATAAAATGTTTTATTTCCATTGAAATGAATTAGCTTAAGTCACTGGAAAAGTGTGTAGGACAAGAGGGACAAAGTAAATAGTGCTTGCTACAAAAACGACCTTATAGTAATTAAAGATGAGCTTGAAAGTAATACAGAGGCACATACATGATAAAATGCAAGCTTACGTTGATACAGCATCTGCTACACGAGATAAGAAGATATGCTAAAATACAGAAAACTCCTTATGTTTAAATAACCAAAATGTGAGTATAGTATATTTCATTTTCATCATGAAAATTTGTCAGCAATGATAAGAAAACCTAACAGCTACTCAAATATTGTCTGCAAAAGCTTTGCGATGCACAGAAAAGTAAAGCTATGAGTGCAAAAACCCTCGTCGTTACCATATCTTTGTCTCTGGGAAATGAATTACATTAATTAGCATTTCTATCTACAGTGATAGGTACACATAATTCATTTTTATCATCATAAGTATCAGCAAACATATGGCAAAATATGCAATGGAAAGCTGAGCAAAAATATCTGTTTACATAAAGTATTATATGGAATATGAGACAATTAATAGAAGCTAGTTAGTTACAATCTGTTAATCTCTGCAACGTGGAAAGTATGACATAGAACAGATCAGTATGTAACTGCTTGTGAGGATGTTGTGGTATAAGTATTACATAACTTAAGTACATCATGTTGGAAAGGAAACTCTAGCTGAAGCAAACTGAAAATTATAAAATGGAAAATAAGTGCTATCTGTTTGATGTAAAATTTGACATTATGTCAAGTGAAAGAAAAGGTAACACTATTGTAAACCTTTGCAGGCAATGGTGGGCCATTAGTGGAGGAAACAATGCAATAAATATTAAGTTGAATCTGTGACAAAAGGCCTGCAGTACACTACACACCCCACATGACTACTCATGCTCTGGTGGAGATAATGAAAAGTATCGAAATGACCAATGCTACTTGTGTTGTTTCAGAGATCCCCCTTGACATGGGTTTCGAAAAGCCCTTCCTGAATGGCTATAGAATACCTTAATAGTATAAAGTTTTTGAGGAAAACTGTCAAAAGCCTAAAAACTTAGCCACAGCAGGGGACATAACATTTTAGAGGAAAATATAGCTACATATATGGGTTGGTTGTCTGGCACACCCAGCGTTAATACCCTCTGGTTAGAGGAGTACAGCTGTTTCTACAGGTTTGTTGGTTATAAGTAGTCACATTGTTTAGTACACTGTTACTCAAAAAAATGTGGCTGCCTGTTTTTAATAAGGGTACTTTGTGGTGGTGACTAATGCTGATTTGCTTTTGACGTAACTCCTTTTTACACACTGAAAAAATAACCAATTAGTAAGTAAAGGTCTCCCTTAACAATATCTGCTGATTTCAATTTCCCATATGAGACGGTCTTTTGGCATTTGTGGTTTTGGGTATAAATGATTTGTCTCTGACTGGACTCATGCTTGCATGCTGAAAAATTAACCAATTACCTAGCAAAGGCCTCTTTTAACACATTCTGCAGACTGCCATCTCTTCAAGGAGGTACTGCTTCCACTTCTGTCCATGGTGCTCAAGAGAATTGGTTTTGTAATATGCCTGCTGCCTCTTCCACTTCTTCTACTTCGTCGGAAGAAGAATAAGCCTTTTCTTCTCTTGGCCTAATGTAAGAGTTGTTTGTTCAGTTTACATTTAAGAAATAGTTTGGGTAATTAGGTAATATAAATGGAAATATTTTTGAAATCACTTGAATTATGTTCTACTAATGAAACATTGCTATAAAAGCAAGAAATCTGATATGTTTCGTGAATATGGTTACTGTTGTACTATTAAATGGAGATGGTGATCCCTTATAGCCATTTATCATTTGCCAAAAATATAACGGTGTATCAACAGTTCAGTACTATGGTATATTTTTCATAGTGGTTGTCAAAATGCATTACAAAAATGATAAAGCTGGCCCAACAGTTAGTAATTCAATATTCTCAGAAAAATATCTCCCGTTTTGCTTAGGGGCAAAGTTCGGCTGAATGAGGGCATTTATAACTTGAAATTATGTCTGCTGATTTGGTTAAGTTGATTTGCAGGGGCATTAAACAGACCTTTTTGCAATTATAATGTCTATGAGTTCTATGATGCCTTCTATCTTAAGTTGGAATAAACACGAGCTCTCCCCCTTGTGGAGATAGGGTATAAATGAATGAAAGAAAGTGAATGCAGAATGATTTTCTTATCAAACAATTATATCTGAAACGTAATTTTCATGTCAATATTTAATGTTGACATCATGTTTGATGTATCTCATGAAATAGCTCTCGTTGCCATTGAGAAATTAATTTTATGCCATTTTGAGAATGAAATTTACTGTGCAGAGGGAACGTTGTGTTAAATATCATTGTGAGTACTGGAGTGTGAGTGGCAATGTTTTGAATGCCTGTCAGATGGTCAAGCACCTTGTTAGTACAGTTTTCGTGAGGACTTATATGAGAATCATTAAAGTTTGCCATTTGTCTTCTTTGAAATTACCTTTCCTCTCATATCATTTCCAGAAAGAAGAGTGCCGTTGAACCCCGTTCAATCTCCGAGGGGACTGAAGACTCGAGCGACCCGGGAGGGGCGGCTCCATCTGCTCCCTCTTTGGAGTTGATTGACAATTAGAACTTTTCCCCTCCCCTCCCTCACCCTTTGCCTACAGTTTATGAGGCCTGGAAATGTGGTGTTGGTGAGTCACTGCCTACGAGTGTGTGCACACGTCATGTATACATGGTGTTGGATACTGTTAGCAGGTAATAATACTCTCCTTCATGTGTGATAGTGTGTGAGCGTGTGTGTGTGTGTCATATTTTCGAGTGAAAGGTATGACTCTGAGCGGATTTCAAGTTACAAGTGTGCACTTTGTTGAAGCTCAAGTATTGAATTTGTTGTTGGATCAAGGTATCTGTCTAAAATGTTAATGTAAGGTAGTCTGTGTATATCGGATGCATTCTCTTTCGAGAAGAGCCACGTTCCCAAATTATAATTTCCTGTGAATTATATCAAATGTGCATTTGACACATAAGGTTACCAGGTGTAATTTTCATCTTGGCTTTATTACAATAATTTTAATTTCTATAAGTCATAATTGTATCTATTTATGTATTTATTTATTTATTAAGCCACTGGTCTGTTGATATTGCTTGCAGATTTTAATTGTCGTAAGTTTATAAGAGTTTAAAGAGGTTGGAATTATGTATTCATACATATGCGTGAAAAAGATTTTTTAATGTTCGTGCTAAAGGCAAGACATTGCTAAAAGGATAAATGGAGTGCTATAGTTCTTGCTTCAATGAAATTTAATGGAAAAGCAGGATTTTTATCTATTAAATATGTAGGTATTTTGTAAATAGATAGTTGAAAAAAAAAGTGGATGCATCTTTCTGACAGCTAATTTTTGAAATGCTTGAGGTTGGTATTGCATCGTGTAAAATAATTTATTTTTAATGCATTTTTTAGTCACTTAGGTCTCTCTCATGTATTATTTGTAATAATTTCTACATATTAGTAGTAATGATACATATTTTTTACCATTCCAAACTATCTTTGTAATTTCTTATGTCACTTAAGAAATGGCCTAACGCTGTTAATGTTTAAAACAAAGAGCCCAGTATGATTGATGGTAGCCAAGTACGTTTTCTATTTATGGTAATAGATGTTTTTTTTAAGTTGATCTGACTTGAGAGTGACTGTGTGAGGTATAAGGTTGGTGGAGGGATTAGACTTTTTCACCGGGGAAAAGTCTAGCATTTGAATGGTTTGCTTCAGATAAGGCCTGTATTATGAATTGAATTTTTTTTAGCATTTGCATAGGTCATATGAAGACAAGGAAAAAAACGTGTTAATTAAATGAAGAGTACAAAGGGACCTCATGATGGTTCAATGAAGGCTCTCACCCTCATGACGTCAGACTCTGGTGTGAGAAATGAATGCATCTGCCCAGGGAACCAATGTACGAAAGGCTGTGGCTGGTGCCAGTACAATTAGAAAATTACATGGTGACAAAATGGTGCCCAATTCAGTCAAATGCTTATTTCCATTGCAGTTATTAACTGCCGAGCATGTTAATTTCTGGTGAAGGGCGTAGCGAGTATGTGGGGACTCCTCTGGTGGTGGGTGCAAGAAAACTCTCATAGCCCATGAGCCTATGTCTTTATTATTTTGTTATGCTGTGATTAAGTCTAGCCATTTTTTGTAAGAGAAAATTTTTTAGCTTTGTAGAAAATTTTGCCTGCAAAGGACTCAAAGTGTGAGGCTTAAAAATTTTTTTTATCGTTGACTTAAAATTCATCATTTTTATTCTGAGGGTATAGCAATGACCTCGCGAGAATCAAAATAAATGGGTACTTAATTGACCTGGCAGTGAGAACTGAGTTCAAAGCATTGTTTTTTTAGTATTAATTCCAATGCAGTTTTAAGAAAAAGTGCCATTTAGTTGAAGGTTACATCAGCTCTCATACGTTAATATTAATCTTCCTCAGCATCTGATGGAACTAAATGGATGTTACCTCTTGTCACCATTTTTGTTTCTCATTGATAAAAAAAATTTTTAGCTGTTCCATTTTCAAATGGTAAATCAATTCAAATAAATCATTTAAGTGTTGGAATTTAGTAGTTGAGGTTTAATGAAAGATTTGAGATTTCTGTCCCAGGGTGCTTAAGTCAGGTAAGGGGTCACCAAAGTGCTTTGATGGCATATGAACGAAGCAAGGAAGATATGGCACTTACTCCTGACAATTACTTGTAATCACTGGAGACATTTAGTGTTCACTGCCGTACTATCCCATCATGCATAAAAATAGTTACGAATAGACCCCACATCCTTGTCCAAAAAATAATTTTTTGCCGTTATGGCCATGCTGGCATGGCCTTTCATTTACTGGATAAGTTATTGACACCAAATTGCAGTGAAACCTCAAATTTGTGTATGTACCATGAATTTATGTAATCCTTGAAAATTTTTTAGGTCCAGAAAGCTGTTCATATAGATCAATGCAGTTAGAAACTCAAGTTTAGAGTTGGATTCGATCACCCTTGGAGATGATTGATTTTTTTCCTATTTATCCCAGGCTTCATTCAAAATCATTATTTTTTTATCCTTGAATTGTGAATAATGGTTCATTTAAGCTATATTTAGCTAATAGAATAGGAATAAAATTTTTATTAATCAATTTTGAAAATGAGTATTGGGGAAACTATCTGCCGTAATCTGAACTGCACAAAATGCTATAGTTTAGTTTTCAACGGTGAGGTTGATGTTTTTTTTTAACCAACTAAAATAGCACCACAGTCATGGACCGACCATTGTTTTAAGGTGTTATATCATTTATAATTGATAAACATTGCCGCAAGTTAATTCAAGAAAATCAAAACAGTTTTCAAATCGAGCAGAAGTTGGAATTTAATGAAAAGTAGATATATCCTACGGCCTACATTATAGAAATTTGAACATACACATTATGAATTCGAGAAAAACAGAAGAAAACTAGCTCCAAAATTAATTAAAAATAATTCTTTTCATATTATGTTGCTATTTTGTTGTTATTATTCTCAACTGTTGTTGAAACTGGCTCTTTGTGTAGACTCGGAGCCAGTCCAGTAGGTCTGCTGCTTGGAGGTTGGGGTGTGATTCCATTTATTGACAGATCTAACTCAACTTTGTCCTGTGCACTTAATTTTGGATGCACGTGGCTGCCTAAGACTAACCTTTGGTTGAATACATGATAACATTTCACAGAAACGTCACGCTGAAACTGTCTCATGGTCGCCAGACCAATGCTGGGTTAAAAAAACCTAAGGGAGGTTGATGCTTAATTCCCATTCTTTTCAACGTGCAGCTGTATCTTAGCAATTAACATGGGCCTACATGGGCTTGGGGGTAATTAGAGAAATAGCTTCAAAATATGGCAATGTAGCACAAAACATCATGAAGTGAAATCAATTAAAGTCTGCTATTGACTTCACTTTTTGAGTGTTTAGACTCTATCAACTCCATCCTAGTTGGTCCTTGCAAAGTCATGTGCTAAGTTTTCCATGCCCCAAATAACTTGAGCTAACCTCTCAGTCTCAAGGGTATTTAAAAATGATTGTCATTAAAAAACAGCGATCCCGTAAACCTAAATAATGACAGTGAAGTTGACAAAGAAAAAGTAAAACATCGATTGTTATTACCTTGAGCCCTTAAGTGCATTCTATCTGCAGGTAGTGTGTTGCTGGTGGTTTTAGTGATGAGAATGCTTTTTTATATTTCACAAAATATTATGTAGATCTCTACTTTCTATGTGAGAAGTTGTACTTCAAATTTTCCAGTATGGGAATTTTTGTATTTAAATTTATTGCAACTCTTTGCATGAAAGGCTTTTGATAACAATATTTTATCATAATTCTGTGACATGTTTAATGTGTGCAATATCTGAATTCACTCAAAATATTTTCTTTCCAACCTCAGTTTTACATAAACTTTGATTTCATATGTATGCATTTTACTGGTTCCCTCAAATACGCAAGTATGACGTTTCACTGTAATTCTGTAATAGGAGAGAATCTATTGAAAGCTAAATTACGTAATGCCATCTTTTTTTTATATATAATAATTATGTGGAGGTTGCTAGGATGTAAACTTTTAAACTTTTGTTCCTTGCTCACCAATGTTAGATGCACACCCCATTTTTGAGGATCGAATTTAAGGAAAAACTCTTTAAGTACTCAGTGTTGACTGAAATAATAGGTTTTGATGAAAGTGAGCATTTTTATTCAGGTAGCTAGTTGTAAATTTTTTAATACAATTTTGTCCCATGTTCAGTAGCAGAATTTCGGTAAATGGTGAATAATAACGAATTATTTTCACAGTCAAGTCCGCACTGAAACTACCCTGTTGTGGAAGAATTTAAATATGATGCAGAAGTCAAATGATCGGAAATGTGTGGAAGAATGCATTAAAAATTATATAGAAAAGTTTTTTCGTTAAATGGCCTACAACTAGTTGCTCATGATGTGGCTCTCTGTGACGAAACCAGCAATTAGCAGAAGAAATTACCATAACTGATGCACTTTTTTGTTTTTAAAACTTAAGGTTAAGAAATCAAGTAAACATTGCTAAAAGTGCGGGGTAGTTGATACCTGATGGCCTTGAACAAGAATGCGCAGTCCCCCCCTGCCCAAGCCTCATTCTGTGCTTCTTGGCTCTTTAGGTAAAAGAGGAGTAGTCTGGAGAATGACTCATCTCCTGGATGCCTTATGAGATGGGCTGAGAAACCTGGATTCAAGTAAGGTGTGATGGACCCAATTTTTCAAGTGTAATTGCAGGGGGTAGTTGGGTGTGTGTCACACGGGCTTATGAGGCTGTTGAAAATGAGCTGGGGACCACAAATGTGAACAATATCATCGAGAGCAAGAATATGCTTTGTAAATTCTTGTGCGATTTCAAGCTGATGTAATGGCGTAGACAGGAAATAATGTGGAAAACATCATTATGCAGTGTATATTTGATTCTGCTCACTAATTCTAACTCTAATTTATATTTTTTGAAGCATATATTTTTTAGGTTTTTAGCCTCTATGCCCACGTTTGCACATGCAACTCGGCCATCCCTTCATCATTAACATAAATCAATTTCAAACGGTTTATTTCATACCGTTCCAGTGGGAATTACTAGTTTTGGCAGCTGATTAAATGAAGCGCTATGGTTTAAAATGAGACCAGATATGTCTACCTCTGTAAATGCACATTCAATAAAGAAATAGGAAGTGAGACAAAGGGTCTTTAAAAAAGTACAGTCATTCCCATCTTGATAACAACCTGAAATAGCCTTGTTTTGCCTAGCGTATGAGCCTAGTTTGGATTGACCTACTCATCTTCCTCCATGAGATTGGAAATTAACCTTAGTGGCAGCATATGTACTAAAGCCTGAGCATCCCTTGAATTGTATTCCTCCTGAAAAATATTTATTCCTCAAAAAGAATTCTTATCAGATTCATAACTAGGGGGTGAAAGAATGGAATTGTGTTACCTTTTGTGGAGTACCTTGCTTTTGCAGTTCATTTAGCTCACTGTAATGTTTTAGAATGCCTTAATTTCCTTTTAATAGTCAATTATATTTCTTCATTTTTTAACATTGCAGTGATTCTGTCTTTGATATTTTTGTTTATGAATATGACAAAAATAGTGATCTAAATATTCTAAATTTGCACCATTTTATTACCTCTATGCGAATTATCAGCAAAACCTATAATTTATAGCCATGGAATTTTTCTCATGTGAACTTTTTTGCTATAATTTCCTAGTTCTAAAATTAAACTAGGCTGTTGCAATTACCTGAACATCGTCATCCCCACAATCGCACCTCAATCGTTGTTTTATATTAGCTACAAGCAATTACATTATTTGGTAATTCTGGAATCTTAAAGTAAAACTTACCCATTCCCAAGTGCTGCTCTGTATCTCAAATGCTATCTGCTATCTCATCAATTTTAATTTGGGAAAATAAAACTTTTTGCTTTTTATGCCTTGCTCTAATCCTTATACTTATACCAATGGATTTTGTAAACATGAAAATATATTTGTGCAGGCAACATCACACGATGACATAGTGCCAATACTTTCCTCATTTTTCACTTGTAATTCTTAACACCACGTTCTTAAAGAGAGAATGTAAGAAAATAGTGTCAGACTGAATGCATTTGACTTAAGTAAAGGGAGGAATGTGCATATCCTTGAGGATAGTGTAAGTGAGAGATTTTGTATGTAGAAATAATTTTCACGTTATACATATGTGTATCTTTCATTGCAAATTTTTATTTAGCTGTGCTGTTCTCAGCAACGTTGGTATTTCAGGTGAATTAATGCATAAATAATTAAAATCTCTCTGAAAATGTACTCAATGCTCAAGAAGGAAACCATTCCCTTTGGAGAGGGAGCAAATCCCTCCTCATGTTCCTCGTCCCAATCTTCACCTCACCTCTCACTCAGTTACCATTGCTCAACTAAACTCATGTGATTTAATATGTAATTTAGCTAAAGCCCAAAAATTATAAGGTGAAGTGGTGGTTAATTTCATTGCATTTTCATTTCAAACCCTCTAAATTATTGGGTAGGAAATTTTAATCATAAAATGAATAAAATGCACCTGGTAATCTTTGAAGTGTAATTGTATGTTTCAATTGGATAACACACTGAAAGTGATGTCACTTATTTTTATGTGAAATGAATGTCTTTTTATATGTATACGTAAGTGTAATCTTGCATACAGTATCAGCCTCAGGCAACATATTAATTATGTGTTCATCAACTGTGGATCATCGTTTTAAGAATGTGCTGGATATGGTCTTGTGGCCATTGTGACTTACTGAAGAGTGTATGGTAATACCTTTCTGAATATAGGCATTTTTACTGGCTTCAAAGGCCGCATTTTTGGCTCATATTAGGTAAAAATGTTGTTTCCAGCCAATTGAAGCATTTATGGCATCTCACTGCCTTGTGTCTGCCAGTGCACTTGAGTCTTTGCTCCTTATTTTTTCATGCAGACACATTTCCATTAGTTCTGATGGAAGAGCTTAGTTGTGCATCGTCGGTTTGAATGTTAATGGTTTCTTGTGTGCAAAGATGTTGTGTACTTAGGTTTATTTATGTTTTATGAACCCGGATATTGGTTTCAATCAATTGCGAGGACTTTTATTCCACCGTAAGCAAGCACATGCTCTTAAACGATCACTTGCCATCTTACAATTAACGAAGATTGTGTCCAAGCTCAAGAAGCCTCATTCAAGATACATTCTTAAGTTTTCTTTACTGGCATATGTTATTTTTCGCTGATAATGAATCCCTCTCTTATGCTTGACGGTGACCCATTTGTTTTAATAGCCTGATTGATACTTATAACTGAGATTAAGTAATCTGATGAAATTACTCGAGTATTTATGAGGAATTTAGTAAAAGATTTGGAGCATGTGCCATGGAATGCTTTACTTGAAACAGTCGTGTATTTTAGTTATTGTACAAATATATATTTTATCCAAAAGATTTTGGCAAACTTTTCAGGGTAGTAACTCAGTGCAGCTCTATCAAATTTATTTTTAAGTTTATGTAGTCCTTGAAAGAAAAGAATATAGCTGTATTAAACTCGATGCGTGTTTGCTATATTTACAGTTTTAGATGCCTGTTTATTAATGATTGTCTAGTTGTAGGATGCCAGGAGTAAAAAAATTCTTTTATAATATCTCCTCACTTTTTATTGTGTAAAACAAGACAACTTAATTTATTGAATTGAATGAATTTCTAAATCCTCTCACAAAAACTGTATGTTTCCATTAATTTATCAAGTGTGTGTTCCTTTTATGTGAAACTAAACATAGACGGTTCAATACTGAGGGTTAAGCTTGACTATTCCCTAAATAGCATAGCATACAAGGAATTATATAATTACCATGTTAGTGTCATTGACTTTTTTTAAAGAGATTTTTAATGATTTATTTGTAAATTATTGATAGTTATTTGGGGATTACATTTTTTCTAACATTTTACTCTAAAACTTATTTGTAAAGCCTCTATTCATGTAAATGTTGCATTTACAAGTTCTTAGAACTCCATGCAACCCTGTGGTTGTTGAAAGGAGTTAAACTGAAATGATCCAAGCACCTGTGTGATATAAGCTTGTGCAAATGTTTTGTCCTAGCCGGTCTTTTACAAGTTTGTTTAATAGAAGACATAATTATTTTAAATTTTGAAGGGAGATGTTCCTTGTGTAATATCTGTAATTTATTTTCTCGTTTTTGTAATTGTTGAAGAATTATGAGATAGAATGTTGACCAGTCCATATTTCTCTCTTGTTGTCGATCATATATTTACTGTGAAATTTAAATCATTACTTTTAGCACAAAGGATGCATTTATATATTTACAATGTATGTTTTTTACTTGTTACTGCTGTTTAATACTTGGCGTCAAAGCTTTGAATATTTGTTGTACGACAAGCTTTATTTTGCAAATGTCTCATCAAATATTGTAATACAATGTATCTTAAATTTGCATCTCATGGGGCACAATTTTATTAACCAGTTTGATAATTAACATAGCGTGTTAGGAGATAGGACAATTATTTTAAAGTAAAATCGGAGATTTATAGGTAACTATTAATGCATCACATTCGTCATTTACAGCTAAAAAAATTGTAATTCATTCCATGTTGAAAAGAATAATGCATCACTTAATTTATCTTGTTCTTCATTGTAATTGATAAGGTTATACAATATCACCTATATCATCGTCAGTAAATCAGCATTTATAGAGATGTTCAATATCACATTTGAATTAAAAATAAATAATTGTTGAATTTACATGTGCTCTGTAGTCATTTATTGATACCACTTTTTCATATGTGTTTTGGAATATTAAATATTGTTGAAAGAATTATGCAAGATTCATTGCAGATGAAAATTGACCAAGATCCAGCTACTATGTATCTACTTGCCTTTTTGGACATGATCATACTGACAGCATGCTCGTGAGTTAGAGGAGTGAATATGTGTACAATTGTTGATGCAGAACTTAAATTAATTTAAAGTGTTATGGGGTGTTGTGAGTGAACACAAAATTTTATTTCTTGTGGATGGCCTTTTATGCTTCTCTCTCCATACCCCACTCCCACCTGAGCTGTCTGAGACATGTACAGGTTGTGGATTAGCCTCCTCTCCCTCCAATTTATTCCCATTTTCTGGAATACAGTCATTAGTTTTTCCCAATTCACTCTATCAAACACATTTTTGAAATCTACGAAACAAGCAAATATGTCCTGATTGTATTATATATCCCTCTCGATTAATGATCTCATCACTGCAATGTGTGCATATCCCCATCTTGAACCCAAACCGATCATTTACCCGAGTAATTATTTGCCCTGCTCACCATTCGCTTGGTGACCCTGGGAACCACCTAAAAAAGTGGTCGGGGAAAGTATTCCAGCAAAATCCCTCCCAAATAAATTCTACGAATTAGTTCTTAAAAGCTCTCATTCCCATATTTTCTGCATATTTCACCATGCTTCTTTTGCTCTACATCTTACCCAACTAAATTTATTATTCAACTCTTAATACTTCCTTCTGCCTAACTCTGTATTTTCATTCTTCCATTTTCTTCTCTTGCATATCTTTCTAATCATTTGATTTATAATCCACGGTTTCCCCATCCTATTTACTATTCCTATAGGTTCGTTCTCTTATGGCTTTCAATATCCCTGTTTGATATATTCTCATTTTTATTCTGTAGTTCCCAGCTCCATTTCCTCACCCATGATTTTCTTCTCTACAGCCTGTATGTAATCCTTCATTTTCAATTCACTTTGTACTACTAAGATCCATTTCCTAAACTGCCTTCCCTTCTTTATCCTTTTGAATTTAATGCTATGCTGCTAAATATTGAACCAACTCTATATCTGCTCCTTGGAAACTTTAGGAGTAGATCATGCTGTTCCTAAATCTGTGCTTAACCATAATATAGTCTTAATGATACCTTTCTGAGTCACAAGGCATTTTCCATGGAGACCTATGCCATTTTGGTGTATAAGCCAAGTTCTGGTGATGACTAACCCCTGTCTTCTGCAGAACTCATTTTTTTTCTCCCCATGGTCACTTCATCTTCTTAAACCATAATCCCGCTCCTCACCATCATCTCTTCTGCATACCATCACATTTCAATCCCCCTCACTATTAAATGTTTCCCCCAGGAACATCTTTGATATATGCTCTGTGTATGCGAGTGTATCCCCTGTCAACTTCTTCCTTTCTATAATTGCTTGGTGGCATGTATACCTGAACAATGACCAAGTTTGTTGGTTCTACTTTTACTAGTATTATTCTATCCTTGATATAATTGATGGTTTCAGGCATAACTTTATGGAATGAATTCATATTGAAAATGAAAAAATAGTAACTTTGTGATACCACAGAAAATTTATTTTGATACAACCCAGGTTTCAACGTTGGAAGTTACTATTTTTTCATTTCCAGTATTCTATCCATTGTTTGCTCTATATTTACTATGCTTCTTCCTCCCTATTCATTCCCGTGTCGTACTTTTGCACCCCCTTGCTGGCTCTCGTCCCTTCCGCTGTATATAACTCTATAACTATCACTCAAGTAATCCCCACTATCCTTCCATCTCACCTTGCCCAGCCCTTAAACATCGATACTTCCTTTCTCCATCTGTCTCTTTATATTCTCTAATTTTCTAGCCATCATCATTGCACTGACATTCCAAGTTCCAATTCTAACTAATTCTTTACTTCTCTGCATCTTCTGTCCTGTTGCTGTTGGATTTGCTTTGCAAGGATTTCGTGAGATGACAACCATGGAAGCCCTGCCTATCCTGCTGTCAGGCACAACACACGACCAATTGGGCCGAGTTCCATAGTTGCCAGAACTCATTTTCATTATGTTGTTCATCATAAAAATCACGGGCCTAATAATTTAAGTGGTTTCCCTTTGCCTTCGGTGTTTTTAAGATGGCACTTTCTCTTAATGGCCACCCCACTGGGGTCGGCCACCTTTTGCGGTCACCTCGCTGAGTAACAGAGGCTTCACGGGCTACCTTTTGTTTGACTCCTAACCTTTGACCTATGTGGCATGGGTGATCCTACCAGTGGGAATTATTATTGCTCCTGCCGGTATAAGTCTATGGGTCATTGGAATGCATTAACCCTTCCACCATGTCAAGGTTGTAGAGTATAGGGAGAGATTACTTACAATACAGCTACAAAAAAATTTTGATACAATAAAGTGTTTTGTAGCCTATTATTTTTTAGACTACAGTAAACATTTATAAGTGTATTTCTATCAGTACATAATACCTAATCATGTAGGTTAGTGTTAGTTTGTTTTGTAGTTTATGTAAGAGTTTCTCACATCTCTCTGCAAAGGTCACTAGTTGGGTGTGAAAATTAAATTGTGTGTTTGCATTACATTGAATCATGTAGAAGTATACATTTTTGAGAGTGACAGGAGGCTCACATGAGAACTATATTTAGTGGGAGGGAAGGTTTGTGGCAGGGCTTGATGACTGTGGAGAGATTATGGGAGAGTTTGGTTGAGATTGGAGATAATGACGGTAGAGCGTGGAGGTTCGCGTTAACAGAGCTCCTCACTACACCACAGCTCAGAGCCGACTGCCTTTTTCAGCGTCGCTTGCCAACATACCCCCCTCCAATCGCAGCCCGTCAGAGCGGTGCTGGGCGCGCCTGGAGCGGCGGGAAAAAATCAGTACACTTATTTTCCGGACGAACCCTGTACTTGCTACCCAGTGTTGTATTTCTGATATCAGTTTCATCTTTGACTTTTTAATGCATGATGATAGTTGAGCATTCACATTTAATTGAAATGAAAAAAATAGCCTTTTGTAAATCTAATTTTTAATGGTCATATTTTGAGGGTACAGTATCAATTTTAAGGATATAGTATCAATGTAAGAAGAAAGGAAAAGTGAAGAATATTTGAGACTGTGGATAGTTAATGTTCCCTTGCCATTGTGAATAGTAAATTCAAGATTACCCAATGAGGAAACTTGGATGTGTTTGTGAAACCATGATGCATTTTAATCTCTCCCTCATGTTCATGCTTTCCCATTCACCAATAATATTAATCATATACTCTGCTTTCAGAGACTACATTCCTAATGATTGCTGGTATTTAATTTTTGTTGCCTACCTATGGAAATATATCATTTTAGGAGTATGAATTATGTATAATATTCTCTATATGTGGTATGTTTTCATTAATTTGGCTGGATTTTTATTCCGCACTGCAATAAAACATTCCCCGAAGTCTTCTGAAACTTTTTTTTATTATTTATTATGGTTCATGCCACATCCTTCCACTTAATTGAACATGTGTGCATGAACTTGTATTTCCATCACAAAGATTGAGGGTTTCTGCAAGACTTATTGAACAACTCAGTTACTCGCTGTTCAAATTAATACAAGGTAAGAGACGAGAATTCTACCACTTGAGGCTTTTAGTGAAGAGAGCATTATATTCCATGGTGGTAGGTAAACCCAAGAAGGGACAAAATACAAAAATAATCTTAGCATGAGCCAAGTCAACAGTAAGAATGATAGAGGAAGAGTTACTCTCAGGCCTCTAGCCACATTCATTTGGACCCGAAAGAACTTTAATTTTAACTTCTGTCACCGTGCATTGTGGGATGTGTAGACCAGGAAAAAAATACTTTTGGAAATTTAATAACATCTTGAAAATAATGTAGATAAAAATAGGAATTAATCGCTGGAAGATTAATATAGATAACAGTAAATGATCTTAAAAATTTAAGACTGGTTGAGTGAATATTTTGGAAATTTCAAGTGATGAAAATGAGCCAAAATGACAAGTGGCTTGAAAAACACTTAAAATGTGTCTCTGTCAACATGAACAATAATGGAAAAAATGATTTACTCAAAATAAAACGCCAGATTTCTGTGTGTAATTTCTACTCGGGCAATAGTCCGTGAAAATGATGTGGTAGCTAATCTGAAACTACCTATTCCACCAAAAATATTTGTGTATTAAATATATTACAAAGAGATAAATGAATGGTGATTATGATTAAATAAATCATTTTTATTATGTTTAGATCTTGGATGACAATTTTACACACTGATAGACATTGTGGGTATCACGGTGGTGTCATTGCACCGATTATACCCAGGATTACCAGTCATCCTGTTTTTCCCCAACATATCCTCTTTTCAAACGTGACTTGGGATATCTTGGGGGATTTTCATCATTGCCCAAAATTTTCCATGTAGTGAACACTATATGAATAAGTATCATTTATGTGAGTGCATGCATGTGTATTAATGTAAGTAATCTTTTTTGCTTCTATGTTCCTCCTGTTGTCTTTCATTTCCACTTCCGTTTTCCCACAGTAACCTGTAAAATCTAGTGCTCATATTTAAATTTCTTGGTAGGTGGGTCACACACCTCCCAATATGTTGGCTGTTTAGGCATTTCTTTTACAATTGATACCAGTTGTTTAGAGTTGTTGAAGTGAGGTATACTATGTTATGGTTTGGCTTGCAGGCAAAAATGTGCCAGAACTGGCCATTAGAGTGCTGTAAGTATTAGAAAAGACAGCTGAACATGGCATTGGTATTGTGAAGGCTGGCAATGTTGCGTATCCTAATTTGTTATAGAAAAAAGGATCAAGGGTATAGCAATGTTAAATTATTGGTTCTAGAACTGTGAGAAGTCTGCATGGAACGGTAGCAGTTTTATGGACAAATTTATTGCAGGACGACTGAAGTGTTTTTTTTTTAAACGTGGTACTAGGATTAAAATCGATGGATATACTTAACATTGCCATCAGACAAATAGCCATTAATGACCATTGACCGAGGCGATAATCTTTCGATTGCTCTGGGCTATCTCTCTTCATACCGATCCGTTGTATCATACGAAATTATTCCTCCATAGTGATATGGTCCAATTTTTATAATACTCTAAAGTTAGCGATTTTCATGTCTTTTCTCCGGGTTTCTGTGGCCATTCTCCCCATGGCCCAGTACCATCCTCGGATGCCGTATCGACAATTTCACATCTTGCGTGGATATGGACTAGGGAACGGGAATGAGATGTTTGGACTTATGAAAACGGTGTAGAGATCCGCCAAATTAATTATTTAACTATTTTCAATAGATTAATCGTTATTTTCCATTTGATACGATAATTTCGTATAAATGTGTGTGTTTTCGTATTGGTCCTTTTTCATCCACCACTATGAACACATGTTTTTTAGGCTTTCTTGGATATTCCCCGAGATTGACACGGATTCTCAAAGGACGCGAAACACGGCTGCGCTCGGTCAGCTTGGGCTCCGTAGGCACCCGAACGAAGCCCGAGTCAACTTGTGCGCGTGGAGTCGTATAACTCGCTGCAGGTGTGTTGCGGCAGGGTGGGTTAGGGGACTGATTTCTAACAAGGGGTTTGTCTCGTCATAACGCGAGGCTCCTCAACGCACGGGTGGGTAACAGCATGGGGGGAGAGAGATTGTGTTGAATTTCCCAAGTTTTCCTGCTCAGGTTCGCTTTTCACCCTTATCAATACATCCTATAGGTATCATTGCATTTTCACCGCAATTGACGTGTATTGTATCTCAACCGCCCTTTAGCACTCAGTTCACTCCATTTCTATACCCAGGCTTGTAGGGTTCTGAGCATCACAATTTATAGTACGACCCATTCGCGCTTTCTTTCAAGTTTAACTGAACAAAACAGAATTGACAATGGCTTCGCCTCCACCGGAGGCTAGTGTGAATTCTGAATATGGCGGGCATTTACTCTCGTTTCTACGGTTTTAAATTCTACTGAAGAGTACCACTTTATTTTCCAGTCGCTGTGTGTGCAGCAATTTTATGCTCTTAATGCACTAAATGTTGTCAAATCAGAATTTCAATATTAATTTTCATTTAGTAAGAAGTTTTTTACTTTAATGCCCTTCCCCCTTTCGTTTTTATGCACATGTGTGGTTATTCCTTATCACGCGTCTTTTTTATTTCGACAGCTTGTATAATGCTGAGGCATTCCTAAAATTGATCGAACTCAAGGTGTTAATGCAAACGCAGGTTTTTGTTTACTCGCTACAAACATTGCCGCGGATAGACTTTGTTTTTGGGGCGATTTGGATGAAAACATTCTTTTAATTATGACTTGTAAGTTGATGGAAAATTAATTTAAGGGAACAAGGAATTTAGTTTATTGTACATAAGTATTCCCTGATGATCTATCCCTTTAATCGTTTTATTTACTCTGTGCTGACTTACATGGAATGCATTTTGGCTTCTCGTATTATGACTATGAAGGTCACAATTTTTAATAAACATGTCTTGATTTTTGTTAATAAGAGACACTGTTTCAAGAATGTACATACAAGGAAGAGGTAAGATTTCTAGTTTTTCAAAAATAGGTTTACTGGGAGCTCTATTATTAGGATTAGTTATTATGCGAATAATCTTTTTTTGCATTTTAAATAATTTTGGAAGGAAGATAGAGGAGCCCCAAAAGGGAATACCATAATTGAGAAGTGACTGCACATAGCCAAAATATATAGTTCTCAATACCTTAATGCAAATGATTTCCTTGAGTGCCACATATTTGTGCCAATTTTTGAGTTAATTTATTAATATGTTCCTCCCATGAAAGATTAGAGTCAATCCAAATACCTAAAAACTTTGTTACCTTTAGTTCTTTTATGGGGCAACTGTTAATTATTGGATTAAAATTTATTAACTTCTTCTTGAGATTGAAGTTTAAATAATGGGTTTTACTAACATTTAAAGATAGCTTATTGTCAGTGAGCCAGTTCATCAAATTGTGTGTAGTTTCTGTTACCTCGTTCATTAACTGAATGGGATTATGGTTATTAAAAATTAAGTTAGTATCATCAGCAAATAGTATTGTATTGGAGAGTGGTAAATTTGCAGGTAAATCATTTATATATACTACTTACTCTCAACCAGGGAGAATGCTGAAATGTTTCCAATTCATTAATTGAGCTTAAAGTTGATATTTTTGATACCACAATATTTTCATTCACTGAAATTCACGTTTTAACGATATAATGTGCTATTGTTAGCAGCGACTTAACAATAACCCGAGAAGCGTAGGAATACTCTGTTCTTCTACGCATTGTCGTGTAGTGAACTAGCGTTACTTTTCCTTAAGCTAATAGAAAACGAGTGATATTTCTTATTTCAATTGGTGTTAATTTAATTTCGTGTAAGCATGCACCGCCTTATATCCCGATCATGCTTCCGCATTTCCTGAGGACCTGGATATGCGTATTGGTGGCTAAGTGTGGAGATTTGGCCCACGGGTCGGGAGCGATCAGTCCCTCGTGGTGAAAAATCATCGGCGGACGTTTAGGGGAAGTACTCGAAATGCTTGGGATAGGTGAAGGCGATGCTCTAATTTATCCACCTATCGCTACAGGGACTATCTTTTTCCTTTTGCTCCATTCTCAACTTTTCGTGACTTCTTAGTTTCAGGTTATTTTGAATCCTAATTTCATGTCCCATCCACGCTATCGATTTCCTTTCCCTAATTCGTTCATTGCGTCTATTTGTACCGTAATATCACCCGTTTCCAAGCCTCCTTTTTCAAATGGATGGTAATCTTCGTGTCCCCCCTCCCAATATACCTCGATCCATTTCCAACTACCGCTAACTCACTCCAATTATTTCAGCTTACTTCATTTTCTCCCAAGACTCAGTGACTTTCATTGTAGGAGAAAGATAATCATTCAATGCGGCCCAACGAACAAGTATATTTTCTGAATAGGTGCCATCCAAACATTTCCCAAAGTAAATTATTTGCGATAAAATACTTTCTCATCGGAAACAATAAAAAATGCGCGCTATGAATCCTGTCAGAAAAGCTGAATTCACTCGATTGGCGACCAGGAAATCCTAGTATCGAATTCGGCCTGAGTTGATAGTTGATTCGTAAAAGAGTATAGATAACGTTGAAGTATGCCTCCCCGGCAGTCTCCTTGAATGTGCTACCTCTGATTTGCACATTAATTTGTATTCACAAGCAAGTGGTCAAATATCGGACTTCAATTGCTGTGAATTACCTAGGTTACCTCCTGCTTTCGGGACTGCAGTTTTGGATTTTCACAACAAAATTCTCAGTAGACTTTTACAGTAAGTGCATATAATCTACTTGATTTCGATTAAAATTTTACAATTGGGCGATAAAAGATAGCTTAGCAAGGATTTTATGAAAAACTGTGGCGAAATCTTCGCTCCCGTAGTTATAAAACTATTCTCGGAAATCCTTTGCAATAACAATGCGGTCTGTCATGCTATTAAAATCAGATTGTAAAAATTTTATTTAGTGTTCTGTATTACTATGTGCATTGATAATATTTTGGATTTTTTCCTCGCACAATCGAATTGCGTCCATCGTTGGGCTAAGTGTCCGGCTTCCGTATTGAGTATTTCAGTTGAAATCCGTTGAGAAGTTCTGGACGTATCTTAAACCAAGCATTAATTTTAGAATACCAAGGGTCACTCCTATAAATTTTTTCTCGCAATATTTGTTGATATATCATTGTTAAGCACAATTTTCAAGTTCGTAACAGTAGTTCCCTCCATAGTGCTGCCGATGGCGACAACCAGACGGTTATTTAGAGAAGTTTAGGAAGTTGATGAAAATAACTAACTAATAAAAATGTATCATGGGTATCTAAATTAATATTTTCGCGGGGTAATTTTCAAATTGTTGCGGATAAAATAATTGATAGCCAATCTACAAAGGACGAAACGTTGGGTATAATGAGTATAATCCGGAAAAGTGACTTGTTTGAGTTTTAAAATGAGAGCATGCAAGGAGATGAAGATTGCTCCACTAATGAGATTATTACAATAGACCTTCGGGTTGGCATTTTTCGGCATTCCCAAACAAGCTGGCCAGTCTATGGCAAAAATGTTTCCTAAAGTGAAGTGGCATAAGTCTCATGGATTGGCATCAAGTTTCCTAATATTATAATTGAGATCAAGCCTTTTGTCCAAGATTTCAGATAATAATTAATACTTTTATTCCATTGATGGAACATTCTGATTATGACTTTCAATTTGTACATGAATTTAATCTTGGGTTTTCGGATTAAAAGCTCATCACAACCCAAATGAAAGAATGATGAAAGGATAAGTGTCCCTATGTGACTTTCATACCAAAATTGGAAACATTAGGGAGGAGAAAATAGAATGTTAGATTGAAATTATGAAAAAGTTAGGTTTTCATTTCAAGTGCAATTACTTGTTGGTGGGAAAGCTTACATATTCTGAATGGACCACAAGCATTAAATCCAAGAAATAGATTAAAAAGATAATATTCTAATTTGAGGACTTCTTTTTCCATGAAAAATTTATGGTCAAAATTTCTAATTCAACATTTTATATCTTTCTCACTTACCTCCCAAGTATCTATGCTCATTTCATTGCCCACCCTCAGTCATACACAGATTTGCAATTTATTCTGTTGAATGAAGATATACTCATAATAGTTTTTTCCTGTATCAGAACCAACCAAATGATGGGGTACACATACCTGATTGTTTTTCATCATGAGTTATCACATTGAGGATTTGTTTATAGAAGTCTTCAAAGCTATCTTGTCCCCTGACAATATTTTCATTCCTTCATAGTTGCTTACATTGGGATCTTCTAGCTTCATGCTGCTGCTTCAGCACTGCTAGCTTCATGTAATCCATTATTAGTGTCATCTTTAGTTCTTAGCATCTATCATCCCTTCCATTATGGCCATTGGTAGCGTATTGTGCCCGAGAAATGTAATGGCTTTCTATTGCATTCTTTCCTCACCTGGCCATCAAAGTACTTATTCACTGATTCACCAGACTATTCATTTTATCATACTCGTATAGCACAAAATTGTTCCATTGGTTCTAATTTGGCTTTCACTACGATTGCTATTATTTATGTCTCATATTTATTTCTATGTATGCATATATTTGAACCATAATATCTTACTCTGTACTATTAATTGTTTTTATGGACCATTATGACTTAAGTCTGCACTTTTGCTTTTTCACAATGTTAGTTAATTCATCTAATGAATAGCCTGCTTCACCTTTGATATTTTATAAAGAATTTCCCCATTGCGACTTTTATCTGGTGATCTTATTGCCTGAATAGTATAACCTGGTTTGTTAATCACACATAAACATTTGTGAGCGTTTTCTCCTTTCTCCCTTTTCTATAAATCCATTCAGATAATCATCCCTTTTCTCTAATAATTTAGGGCCAAGCTATTCTGAATTCTCAAATGGCAGTACTATTTTTTTTGCAAATGAATTGAAATCAACAAACATCAAAGCATTTAATGTGAAAGGAAGCAAATTGAGAACTATCAGTTGATTGTTAGAGATAGTAATGTCAATTTATGCTTTTTCTATTATATATACTCTCCAGTAGATAAGTTTAAAATGACTACTTAAAACTTTAGTACACTGGAGTTTGAGTATGAATCGAACAGAACCCTAGTTATTATCCTATAGCACCACGATCTAAGGCCAAAGGTTCAAAGGACAAGTCCATTTACAAGGCCTCTGAATACTGTCTTAAATATAATATAAAACTTTCAGATTTTTTCACCATGTAAATTAGGTCAGTAAAAGGTTGTGCAGCATTTAGTTCCATCAGTAGATGCAGTGTGTGCAACTACAATAATTGGTTAACTGACTTGTAGCTCTTAGAAATGAGCTCCTGGTGAAGTATGTAGTTGGTATCTTCTAATGCATTGCCATTTGGGTGAGGTGGCAAGAGGAATGAGATGGGGGAAGTGAAATGTCAATCTATTTTGTCCTTACCATTGTATTGATGGAAGTGCAAATCGATCAGATTGGCATCATGGAAAAGAATTATTTTTTATATATCTGTTTATTTTAGAATGTTAAGCTCAAAACAATATATATCACCATTCAGATCACTCTTGGGTATTTTAGTTTTATTTTCTTTTAGAAGTTTTAGTGCCCTGCAAGCCACTGCCAGGACCCTTCTGTGGTCGGACAATGTTACTTTGATCCCTTATTGTTCCTGGAAAAAATGATACCTTAAATCTATCTGTATCCTATAACACTTGATCTATCAAATTTTATTGACATAATATTTCTTACCATAGTATGATGGGGGTGTACATTTTCAACATCACTGCTAAAGAGACTACCTTCTAATTTATGCAAGAGCTTCAACCTATAATTTAACCTTCCCTCTGTGAGTTATTCCCAGCCTAGCTACTGTTATATTTTGGATATGCTACTAATTTTATCATAACAACATTTTACAAATCCAGCTCCTCTATGCTGCACATGATCCAATTCGGCAGTTAATCTAACTTTGTGAGGATCCCATTTACTAGAAGTATATTCTAAATGATGCCTAACCAGCAAAAGATAACATTTCTCTCTTACCTTTTCAGCATATTTACCTAGTACTTTTCTAAAAAACCCTAATTTTTTGTTAGCATGGCCACGTATTCCCCATTTGTGTTAATTTAGTCCTTATTCAAAAGAATCACACAAGTAGCAAACTGCATTGTACAAAAGCACATCTCCTTCGAGTCTGTGGTCTTTATTCTTTACAAAGTTGATTTTTTAATTCCTTTAAGTCTTAAAAAACTAGAACACGAAATTTTATCATTCTATCCTATGATTATTCTAAATATGGAACTGAACTATACTTTTATGTCCCCATTGGAGTAGGTTTTTCTGAGTGAATCAGTAAAACATTGGTTTCACATACTTTTAGCAATAATTTAGTTCTTTAAAATTTACATGCATTTGAGAAATAATTTCTTTAGAGAAGTAAATATTTTTACTTCTTCGGCGAATTCCTCTTTGAAGCTTCGAATGTCAATTTGAGTCATGCTCAATGGCACTGTAATATTGAACTTTTGGGTAAATTATCAAATACTTTGTTAAGAAATAACTTAGATACTGAAGATTGTCTGGAAGATGGATAACTTTTTTCAGTGGTTATTTGAATTATTTATTAAAAAACGGCTGGGTCTAGATATCTCACTGGAGAGAGATAGGGCCTCGCTGAAGGAAGGTTTTTAAGACTTTATCTAGAATATCGAGATCCATAATAATGTAGCAGCATTTCGAGTTGCATAAATTCTACTGCATTCAACAAATTAATCCTTGCACCAAGTATGACAGCAATCCTCACAACACTAATGTTGGAAGGAAATGACTAGATGCAAGGGATAACCTGTAAACTGGATGATGTGGTTTTTTTATACATTAGAAATACCTTCTCGAAAGAGCATGGCAACCTCACCCTACCTTATTTCATCCCAATAAGAAATCATCTAGTTTAGGTTTATTTCAACTCATCAAAAAGTAAGAAAAATGGCAGTGGAATATGAAACAGAAGCGCCAGAGGAAGCTGCTGAAGGTGATGGCCCAAAAGCAGTGAAGATAGTGGTAAAACCAAAGGATTCAACTGGGAAAACGCCAGTCTCTAGCAGACCAGGAACTCCCGTTCGGACAAAGTCTGGATTGCAGATTGAGTTTCCACCTATTGTTGAATATAAGAGGCCCGTTTCTGCAAGGACACCATCAAGGGCAACTCTAACGAGAGATCAGCACATTTCAATCTTAGCTCAGCCTCAAATAAGGTTAGTTCAGAATAAATTATTCCACCATTTACTAAAGTTAACCATAGATAATAGGGTCAGATTTAAATAAAATAAGAATTTATGTATATGCTAAAAACATCCAGGCCATGGCTTTGGGTAATGAGGGTCCTTGCTCCTTTCAAAATGTTTTGACCATGATTAGAAATTAAGTCACAACTCTTATGCTGCCTCTCTAGGAATGAGGAAACAGCATCTACCATGAAATATGCTTATGTCTTACATGTATGGATTTTTGGATTGCATTTAACTCTGACTCAGTTGCCTCTACGGCAAGCATCCAAATATCTTTGTAAAGTTTTTTCATTATGAGAGTTTCTTGCATCATAGAAACTCTCAGCACCTTGGTATTCTACGTTATTTTTATTTTCGTGTATCATTAGAAGCATGCAAAATATCAGGCATGAAATTTATAAATAGCTCATGATTATAGGAGAAATGGTCTGATTATGTGTTATGATGCTCATCAAAATCTTAGAAAATATGTATGCCTGAGGAGCAAAGCAAAGAGACTATATGGATTATATACGTATAATCAGATGCTTGAAGAGATTAAGAAAACTAATAAGGGATTGGGATGGTGCAGTGGCTAGTGCATTGGCTTCCCACTTCAAGGGCCCTGGTTCTAATTGTGTTGCTGGCTGGATATTGCAGTGGTATCCCGACTTGGGGTGCCCTTTGGAGAGCACTTTGAGTGAGTATGCATTCCATCGGATGGGATATTGAATTGTGGACACCATGGCACCTTTTGTAAATAGCAGACTAATGTTAATTCCTGGTTTCTATCCCCCCCACTCCATTCCATGAAGCATCCTACCCCTACCAGATTACCCACATGCCTTCTGGCACAAATATTCAGAAGGGATAAGTGGTCTGCTGTCAGTCGCCTCCCCTAATAACTACTTTTAACAAATGGGCAATTCAAAGTTAATTATCTGGGAACATATTCCTTCAAGTTTCAAGGTCCTTGCACCATGAACTAGTCACAGAAAAAAATTCCGATATGTACAAAAAATTGTTCACGTTGGAGGCTGCACTTGCTTAACCAGCATGGAGAAAAGTTGGCATTTGATTTTTTTTGGAACCATGCCTGGAGAAAAGAAATACTCCTTTGAGTTTTTGCAATGGGTTGTGATTTATATGTAGGTGTTCTATTCAATCAAAGGAAGATACAAGGGATGCTGTTACACTGATTTCAATTGAAAAATTCAAGGGACCAATATCAGTGGGGAATGCACCAATGTTTGGGCAGTACAGATATTTTGTTGGTCTATTTAGTATTTACTGAGAGAGAGAATTACCATTTCTTTCTTCACTTGAAGTGATTTATTGCTGGCCAGTATTTCCATAATGAGGGATCGGCTGAAGACTGAATTTCGGAGGTTGTGCAACAATTTCAGAGTATAAAAATCATTCGCCTTGACTCTTATTTATGACTTTTTAGATAAGCTATGTGGTAATTTCTTCATGTATGCTGATGGCACAATGTGGTCACCATGAGCAGATGAAGGAGTGATGTACAAAGCTGTTGAATATAATAAAATTGTAATAAATTATTTTCAATACTCTAAACATAAGACTTATTGTATCATCAAAATAAAAATGTGCAGCAAAATATTATGTGTGTGTGTATTATTATAAGGTAATCTACTGGTTAAGGAAGGTATTTGGATGGACACAGCTACTAAATAAAACATTTTGTGACTCCTAACAAAACAAAATCCAGCATCCTACTCTATATCAGGTCCCTCCTTATCTCTAAGTACTTCCTACCTCCCTTCATGCCGTCCAACATCCCTATCCTGTTCCTTCCCTTTCCTCTTTTGCCTAACATTCTCCCCTCTATTACAGTCTTCAACATCCCTCTGCCGGTCAACACCCCCTTCATCCACTTTTCCTGCCCCCGCAGGATTTCTCCCAACCAACCTCTCTCTTCGCCCACCATACCAAGTACTTCCTCATTTGTTTTCTTCTCTGTCCATTTCACCTTCTCCATTCTTCTCCACACCCACATTTCAAAAGCCTCCAGTCTACGTCTATCTTCCTGCTTCAATGACCACGTTTCCACACCATACTACGCTCTATATCAAATTTTTGATGAGCCTTTTCTTAACATTCTTACTCAACGTCCCCGTCATCAACTCCCTCCTCCTTGTGAAAGCCTCTTTGCCTAGCGCAATTCTTCTCCTTACGTCCCTACTACTTTGACCGTGTTGGTCCAAAACACTACCGAGATACGTAACCTGTTCTACCTGCTCTAGTTTTTGCCCTCCTATTTTAATGTTTAGCTAAGCCTTTTTCTTTCTAGAAAATCGCATAACCTTTGTTTTATTAATATTGATTCTCATCCCATACCTGTTACACTGAATTTCCAATTCACTCAGCAATGCTTGCAACCCCTTGGCTGACTGACAAACTAAAGCTTAGTCATCAGCAAACCTAACTGATTTCACGAATTCTCTGCCCACTTTCATTCCTTCCTCCAGTTCTTCCCATGCCTCTTTAATCATTTCCTCCACATACAGGTTGAAAAGCAACGGTGATAATGGGCAACCCTGCCTTACACCTCTTGCTAACACTGCCCATATCAGGTGCCCAGGTGTCCAGTGTGTCCTGCCCTGGAATGGAACCTGGGCCCCTGCAGTCAGTGGTCCAATGCTCTGTGCTACTGCTACTGTGACCCACATATATATATATATATATATATATATATATATATATATATATATATATATGTATATATATATGTATATATATATATATATATTATAAATATATATAAAACGATTGTACGGAAAAACTCACACGAGCGGCACAATAATGGGCTGACACAATGTAACACAAATAGAAAAGAATAGACACATTTAAAAGAACACTCACACGGTAAATTGTTCGAGCTTTCGGCCCTCTCAGAGGCCTTCTTCAAGAGAGACTGCTTGTCTCTCTTGAAGAAGGCCTCTAAGAGGGCCGAAAGCTCGAACAATTTACTGTGTGAGTGTTCTTTTAAATGTGTCTATTCTTTTCTATTTGTGTTATATTGTGTCAGCCCATTATATATATATATATATATATATATATATATATATATATATATATATATATATATATATAAATATGCACACACACATATATATATATATATATATATATATACACACATACATACATACATATATATATATATATATATATATATATATATATATATATATATATATATATATATATATATATATATATATATATATATTTAATGTCATCTTACATGCAAAGGGTAATATTGCCCAGTACAAGTCCAACCACAATTACCATAGTCACTATAAGAACCTGCAATGACCTGCACCAACCATTTGTCAGGACACACAATACTGCCCATGGGCCCAAAGCAATGGGCTTAAGGTTATTCAATAAACTTCCCCATGAAATCAAATATGAAACAAAAGTACCTGTTTTCAAGAAAATGCTGTTTAACCTTTTAAAAAATAATATGTTCTATTCTTTAAATGAATACCTTGAATTGTTGCTATGCATCAATTCTGGCTTAAACAATTAATATGTAATTATACTAGTGTATTGGTATGCATATATATATATATATATATATATATATATATATATATATATATATATATATATATATATATATATATATATATATATATATATATATATATATATATATGCATACCATATATGCATATATGGTATGCATGCATATGCATATCTCTTCTAAAATTGTGAAATTTATATATGATGTGTCCTATATTTGTGTATGTATGAATGTGCAACAAATCTCCGGGCAAATGAATGTATTATTATTATTATATATATATAATATAAAACACTTTTTGAAAGTCTCACAGATGTGAATAATAACACTTATCACTAGTATAACACTTAGCACTAGTGGACACAGGCAAAAACAAAGAAACACACAAAAAAGAGTTTCACTAACTTACGAATTTTCAGTGGTCGTAGCCAACTTCATCAAAGAGGAGAGGGATGGAACACTATCTATATATACAGGTATGTAAAATGTAAAGTGTTACATTGGTCAATGCAACAATTTCAGAGTGTGACAATCAGGATTCGAACCCGGATCCTTCAATTTCTGGCCGAGTACTTTAACCAGTTAAGCTATCGAGGCATCCTCTTAAACTCTGAAATTTTGGCTCCATTAAAAGTTAATGTTATAGCGACTCCTGCAGTTTCTTGGAATTTGTTTTATAGTTCTTGGGAACTAGTAGGAAATAACTTATAGGTTTATCATTATTGACTTAAAATCATTTCTGTTACTTTTTAGGCCCAGACTAAGTGAAGTCTACATAATACATACTACACCAGTAGTGGCTATTACCCCACGTATTGAGGAACTAGCTAGACCCAATCTAAGGTGAAATGCAATTTATAATTGTTCTCATTATAAATGAACATTTTTTATTTTTTAGATTAAATTTTAGTTTATGGTTTAAATTTAGGTATTTTCAAGTTTTATGTGGGCGGGTAATATTATTCTCTTGAACGTTATCTTAAATATTTGTTACAAATTTCAATTACCTATGCTATGGTTGGTGATCAGTTTGAAACATTAATATAAAAGAAATAAAGTAAATAATTACAATTAAAATGCTAAAACAGAGCATCTTATGTGCGCTGAGGTAAACAAATGCACTTATGTAAATTCTCCAATTACAAATAAGTTTAATTGGTATGTTGATAATTACCTGTTGCATTTAACATCTTATCTTTCCAGTGACAAAAGGAAATAATATTACAATGCCTTATAAAAATTGTTAGTTGAAATGCATATTTGCTGGGATTTTTATACAGGAAGACAACTTTACATATCTGTACTGTCTTTAATGGCTTAGAAGAGAATTGTTCCTCTTTTTGACTCAACATACTTAATTGATGTAGTTTGATTTTTGTGGGGGAAAGCTGAAAAAAATCCTTAGAAAGGGATTTAAAAAATATTAACTTGGGTCCAGTGTTTTTATGATTTCCCAATTTCAAATTGCAAATAAAAAGTGAAGCTATTGCTTTGATTCAATGAACAATATAGTCAGTAAGATTACATGCGTTGTAAAGGTACTGTCAATGATTTTACATTGATTTCACTTGTTCAATTCTGAATACTCTATCAAAAATGACTACACCTGCAATATTCAATGTCAGTATGAATTTTTTATTCATGACGTCAATAATGGCCTTATATACATGTTATACCATAGCCCTAATTTGTCAAGAAAGGTTTCTTAATTGGAGCCAACATTGATGGAAGGAATCAAATAAAACCCAAATGAAGAGCTTAATTAATCTTTGGTCAAGAATATTATAATTCATGAAATAAAAATACGTCTCCACAAAGTAGAGATTTTTAATAGCTTCATGTAGATTGTTGATATAATGTTCAAAATTAATTTCAGATATGTGAGAGCTTTGTTGTATGAAATGGAAGAAATATTGAGTCCTAAAATTATTGAGAGGTTGAGAAGGTTGTTGAATGAAGATTTTGTTTCTGTTTATCAGTAAGTATAAATTGTTGCTATTTAGTCAAATATTTCAATAGTCCTAAAGATTTTTCAAATATGTGCAAATTGTAAATGAAAATACTAAAAAAAGTGTGACGATGAGATCAGCTATTGGATAAAAGTGCTCTATTCAATATTTCATGAATTAATTTTCATTATGTCTTTAAGAGAAAAAGCCATTTTATCCCTCTCCCACAAATACATTTTACATAAGTAGTTACATGAGATATACACACAAGTACTACATACAAGTACTCAAGTTTGAATATTAAGTATCGATGTATAAGTCTAATAACCTCAGGATTTGAATGTAGGGCTCAATATGGGATTTTAGTACTTTAGTCCATGTAATGCAGTCATACAACATTACAAAATACAAACATGAAATAGTAGTAACTCGAATTTTCAAAAATAAGAGAGAGGCCATAGCTTTCAGTAACCTATTGGTACTTTGTGTGATCTAATAAACAACTATTAGCCAGAAAATATTCTAGACGTATGATAAAACGTTTTGTTTTAAATTACAGAGAAGCAAGTGAAATGTCAATGAAAAAACCCAGATCTGGATCAAAATCAACAACAGGTAAGAATGTCTAATGTTCTTATTTGTTCATGCAGTACAATATTTTAGCCAAAATATGTTCGTCGAGCATTTGGTGAATTTAATCTTTTAACATAATAACAATTAATAATACATAGTGTAAGAAATTCCTGATATTGTCATTTTAATTTGAGAAGCATTACGATTGGTGATTGGCACTGGCCTTTTAATTTACTTCTGAGGTCGAAGTCAGAGTTGTTTTTATTTTCTGTTTTGATTATGTCAGATAATATGATGATTGTATTAAATTGCTTTGAAGACTCATTTAAGGTGGATAATGAGTTATCACTGCATTGGAGGACATTATTACTTTGGTAAGGGGCCCCAAGATGGAATAAATAAATGAATGTAAAAGATCTATGCATTAAATAATTGAGATTTACTTGAATACATTGTCATATTCCTAAGTCACCACTAACACATTAGCACTCCCAAGAGCATCTATCCCCTCATAGGTTGCTCACTGCCACTCCCCCCTCTCATGGGTGTATCCCCGACTAGAAGGCAACTTCCTCATAGAATCCTTTCTAGCAACAAACTCCTGACACCACTTTCCAGCACTCAACTGCATAAAACCAAATGACATTACTGAATCTGTTTTCCAATAGCAAAACAAGGCAGGTAGTGGCACACCATTTGTAAAGATTAAATTAAGAGTGCAAACTAATATAAAAACACTATGATGTAAGAAATTAATACATCACTATCCTTAACTTGGCATTTAATTCTGATACCTTAGTTATTTAGTTGGACGTTTGATCTACTTAGTTTTTGGCACTTCAATAAATGCACATTCATACAAATGGGAATTTGGAGCTAATTCACCATGTATGTTTCTCTCATTGACATTAGAATGAAACTAGGTTTTTTCTCTTCCAATTGATTCTTAAGTTTCATTCAGTGTGGATAAGAAATAAAGATGTAAGGCCTAAATTACCTTCTGGTTAAGATGATTGGTTTTTCTGTGTATAAATAATTAGTCAGCCTCTCCAGTAAACACAGACATATTTTCGAATGCGATCATGAGCAAATAATGTACAATATGATCATGTTTTTCTATGAAGAGTATGATCCAAATTATTATGCTTTTAGATTCACATGCTGGGAGATTCATGGTGTTATCAGATTATATTACAGTTAGGCATAGATTTAGGAACAGCAGAATCAATTCAAACAATTACATTAGAGAAGATGGGGGATTTTTGATAATAATATTGTACTAATGAAGTGAAGTGTCAAATCCATGAGAATAAAAAAGAGAAGACGGTTAGGAAAATAGACTATAGAAGCTTTAAATAGGATGAAAAAAAGAGTACTAGAAGGAAGTTGAAAACATATTTATTGAGGGCAAGGGGATAGTAAAAGAAATGTGGTAATATTTCAAAACAGGAATAATGAGAGCTGTGAATGAAAAAATAGGAGCAGTTAATAGGAAAAGGATGAGGAAGTCATGTATTAGATGAGGTAATTAGGGAGATAGGTGATAAAATGTAAACGCAGAATTAGGAAGGAGAATATGCCAAGTGGTGAATCATAAACTGAGGTGAGAAAGTAATAGGGCGAAAGAAACATGGCAAAAGGAGAAGTGAGAGAATATACAGATGTTTGAGGAAAGGGAAATAGGTGCACCATACAGGAAGGTGAGATAGCTATCAGGAAGTAAGGAAGGAAAACCTGTTAACACTGGACAGGAATATTATCAATGAAAACAGAAAAGATTCAGGTGTGATGGAAGGAATATGTAGAATCACTATAATGTCAAGACATGGGATCATTAAGTTTAAACATGAAAAAGAATATGATATTGATGAGGATAACTTAGGCTCAGGCAAACTTGATCGGAAAATTGAAGGAAATGGAAATGAACGAGGTTGTAAGGTTTGATAGCATATCTGCTGAATGAATCAGGGGTTCATGAAAGTATGCAAGGAGGATTTTTTTATGGGTTCACTTACAGCAAATTAGAGGGAGGAGATGAACTAATGGACTAATCAAGACTGCAAGGGAGGGGAATCCTGGTAAGTAAGGAAGGGGGAAAGATTGGGCAGAGTTGAAGAGGGGCTGAAAGTAGGTGAAGTCGAAGGATGGTTTATTGTAACGTAGGGTATTATGATGCTTAGTGTTAGTTGAGCCTTTGAAGTTTAACAGTGGTTAGCCTCTTTTCATATCAAAAACCTACCTTAAACAGGCAACTAATAATTCTGCTTAATATTTGATTGCTACAATGACATTATAAATCTTAAAATTTTAATGATAAACTCTAAAATCAATTTGCTTAATAAGGTTCAATTGAGTTCCTCACTATGTTACTTATATCTACCGATTTGAGTAAAATTTTGCATGAGGTAGTGATTAGTAGCCTTTTCTAATTCTCATATGAATAATCCTTGGCCACACACACACCGGGGGCCTGCAGAGGGTTTTTCGGGGTTTCCCCTCCGCCAAGGACAAATATCAGACCAATGCTACCCCAAAGGAGAGAGTTCCAGTTTTGTTTAGTTCTTTCTGCAAACGCTGACTGGACAGACTTCAACAGCGGCCACTCTAGACCCTGAAGAGGCATATTGCCTATAACAGGGCTTCCTTGTTAGTTGTATTTTTATCTTTATAAAACTGTTATTTTATACTTATTACTGTCAATCTTTGTTCAACTACTTGGATAAATAAACAACTTTGAGGTGAGAGAGACACTGTAAAGCTAACAAGTTTATTGAGTGGTGGCATTAAACACATTGTTTGAAATAATCGCGATCCCTCTTCCTTTTTTAGGATTTTCCTGAGAAAATATTAGAATAGCTCATAACTCTACAGTGGAATATATTTATCTAGTGTTGAAACTTCTCCTCATCTTAAACATATTTAATATGATAATTATGTATTTGAGTTGCCCAGTCAATTTGACCTGGTATTTTGGTTACTAAGTCACTCCCAAATCCATGTTCACACCCCTGGAGTTCCTGAGCAGTTTAGGAAACAACAAAATGAAAAACTATTTTTTACGATTAAAATTTGGTGAAATTGACACTAACACCATACCTGGATTACATAAATTTATGGCAGATACGTTAGTTAATATTTTTAAACTACACCGAACTGTCATATTTAAAACATTTATCCCAAAGATAGAATATATGTGGACGTCCCAGAGTCAATTTTCCATTATATTCATGAAAGTAGTCCCATTATAAAAAAAAGTAAAAAAAATGTAACATCTGGAATATGTAGCAGGTATGTGTAAATGAAGTGGGAACCTACATTTTTATAAAAAGAATAGGAATGAAAGATCGCAAGAGGTTTAATTTTCATTAATTTCATTCTGTAATAATTAAAATTTTGTTTATTGAATGATTTAAACCATTCCACATGGCAATCCAGGTCATGCTTATCCGAGTAAGTGAAGTTTTCACCTCACACCACTTCCCAATGCTATTTGATTTGATATTGACTGAACCACTCTTCTGTCTGTTCTCGAAAATAGCAGGAGAGGGAAGTACGTGCCCTCTCCTGCTGTATGCCAAACCCAGCTACTTATTGAACTTTGTGCTGCCTATAAGCAGCGCCTAAACCATGCATATGATATGGGTTATGTATTTCTTGGGCTTCCATTTCTCCTCTTATGTTCTTTGGCTAGAAATAAATGCTGGAGGTGAGTTGATTTTTAGCACACTTCTATCTATGCCTTACATAGTATTGAATCCATATGATCATCCATCCAAATTTCAATTTCATTCTGGTATGCACCTTATGAACCAAGCCCACTTAGGAGGACAGAATTTTTAACCTCTACCATAATTTTTGGCCACCCTTTTTCCTTGTTTTACCTATTTTAAAAATCCTTTAATTGGCTAAATAATAGCTCTTTTCCACAAATTAAAAGGTTTTTTTAATTAGTTGAAAATAATTATCTTACTGGCTTTAGAGCAAACAAATGAATACAAACTTAGGGAGCCTAACAAATAAAAGGCAGTAATTAAAAAGTGAAGACCATACTTTCTTCTATCAGTGAATTTTTGGATGCATGCAATGGGAATTTGTAAACCAAAGAGTGGTCTTTTGTAACCAGTTCCTGCATAGACTGATAAATATCCTAATTTATATCATACCCTCTAGGTAAGCAAATAAGACCTAAAACAGCTGGTGGCAGTGGATCAAGAAGGCCTGAAACACCTGGTAGGGGACCTTTATCTGGACGAAAGCCATCAGCTGGGGGAAAGCCCAGATCTGGGGGAAGGCCTGTATCTGAAAAAATGCCTAAACCTGGAGGAAGGCCAAAAACAGCAGGATATGCTGACTCTAGACATCGTGGAAGTGAGGTTCAGTTCGGAAATAAGAAAGAAGAGTTGACCCATGCTGTAGCTCTCAAATTGGCAGAGAAGTTAGTGGGTTATGTTGACCTAGTTGATGGACAGTTAGCTCCAACTCTTAGAAGAGAATCACTAGAGACATGCCTCAGGAGTAGATTAGAGTCAAAGCTGAAGGATTCTGTGGACACCCAATCTGAAGTAACTGAGAGGCTTTTGAGTCTTCTTGCTAGAGAACTGGCTGTTTGGATGGAGAAAGTTATGCAAGATTTAGAGAATGGCGGAGATGGTAATATTTCCTTCTCAGATATTCCTACCTTGGAAAAAATTAGTCCCTCTGAGAAAAGGGGAGTCGAAGGAGCCACAGATGGGGAGCAGGGCAAAGATAAAGTGCCGGGTGAAGGTAAAATACCTGCAAGTGAAGGTACTGGAGCTGGAGGGATCCCTTCAGATGGGGAACTCGGAGAAAGTTCTGGAGGAGGAGAGCAGATGAGTGGGGAGGCTGAGAAAGTAGATGGAGAGGGTGTGGTGGTGAAAGATGATTCAGCTGAAGGGACAAGGGAAAGGGCTGCTGAGAGTGAAGAAATGGGTATGGCTGGGACAAGGGAAGGACTTGGAAATGATGGAGAGGCTAGAGGAGAGGAAGAAACTGGAGGAGAAGCAGGAGAAATTGGAGGAGAAAGGGGTGAAATCGGGGGAGAAAGGGGTGAAATTGGGGGAGAAGGGGGTGAAATTGAGGAGGAAAGGGGAGAGGCTGGAGAAGGGGGAGAGGCTGGAGAAGGGGGGGGAGAGGCTGGAAAAGCGGTAGAGGCTGGGGAAGGGGGGGGAGAGGCTGGAGAAGGGGAAGAGACTGGAGAAGGGGGTGAGGCTGGAGAAGGGGGTGAGGCTGGAGAAGGGGGTGAGGCTGGAGAAGGGGGTGAGGCTGGAGAAGGGGGTGAGGCTGGAGAAGGGGGGGGAGAGGCTGGAAAAGCGGTAGAGGCTGGGGAAGGGGGGGGAGAGGCTGGAGAAGGGGAAGAGACTGGAGAAGGGGGTGAGGCTGGAGAAGGGGGTGAGGCTGGAGAAGGGGGTGAGGCTGGAGAAGGGGGTGAGGCTGGAGAAGGGGGAGAGGCTGGAGAAGGGGGGGGAGAGGCTGGAAAAGCAGGAGAGGCTGGGGAAGGGGAGGGAGAGGCTGGAGAAGGGGGTGAGGCTGGAGAAGGGGGTGAGGCTGGAGAAGGGGGAGAGGCTGGAGAAGGGGGAGAAACCCCTGGAGGAGATGGAGATGAGCCTCCATCAGGGGAAGATGAGTCCTCAGCAGGTGGGGTCATGATTGGTGAAGAAGTTGAAGAGCCTGCAGAGGAAGATGAGGGTGCTGCAGCAAAGTCTGAAGTGGAGGAAGGAAAAGGCAGAGAAAGGGCCTCAGCGGTGGGTGTGACTGCTCTCTCACCCTTGAAGTTAACTGCAGATATGGCACCCAGTGCAGTGGTTGCTGTCATTATCCGGGATTTGGCAAATATGCTGGAGGAGAGATATGGTGTTGATGTTGGCTCAGAATCAGAAGAATCTGCAAGGACAGTCTCACTCCGCCAACAGGAAATTAAGGCCTTCCTTATGGAGAATGCCCAAAACTATATCACTTCCCTGAGTGTGGATGGTTCACCTGTCTGGGTCATGGGTGCCATTGGAGCAGCCATGGATCACCTAGCCGAGTGGATGGAGAGCGTTGTGAAGGTGGCAGAAAAGCGAGCTGAGGAAAGGGAAAAGGTATTCATGGTATTTTCTGGATGTTTTGTCTCTGTGTAACACAGGCATTAACCGCATTTCTTCTTGTTAGGTTGGATTAAATTTTATTTTGAAGACAGACATTTCAACTTTGGGGTAGGATAATTTTATTTACTAGTATTTTACAAGTTAGGGTGGAATTTGGATGGACATAACCTAAACAATTGTGCAAAAATACATTTACTTGCCTCTCCTACAGCACAGCACACCCTGAAATCGGGCAATACAGTAAATTAAAGTACAATTCCTCTTCATTCAAGTTTACTTCCTTCCTCCCTTCATTCCATCCAACATCCATATCCTATTTGAGCCCCTTCCTCGTTTGCCGAACATTCTCCCTTCTATCAGAGAGAATCTTTAACATTGCATTGCCAATCAAAATGATCTGCCTCCACCTTTCCTGCCTCTTTCGGATTTCTCCCAACCCACCATGCCTAGGACTTCCTCATTTGTTTTCCTTTCAATCAATTTTACCAACTCCATCCTTCTCTAGACCCACATTTCAATAGCCTCCAATCTACTTCTTTTGTCCTGCTTCAGTGACCACGTTTCTGTGCCGTACATAACTACACTCCATATTAAAGTTTTGACAAGCCTTTTCCTAACATTTTTACTCCATGTCCCTGTCATCAATTTCCTCCTTCTTGTGAAAGCCTCTTTATCCAACACAATTCTTTTCCTTACATCCCTACTAATTTAACCATTTTTGTCCAAAACACTTCCAAGATACATAAACTGTTCCAGCTGCTCTAGTTTTTGCCCTCCTATTTTAAAGTTTAGTTTAGCCTTTCTCTTTCTGTGAACTGCATTACCTTTGTTTATTTACATTTATTCTCATCCCATGTCTATTGCACAGACTATCCAATGCACTTTACAATGCTTCCAACCCTTTGGCTAACTGATTAACTAAAGCTTGGTCATCTGCTAACCTAACTGATTTTATGCATTCCCCACCGACTGTTATTCCTATCTCCAGTTCTTCCCATGCCTCTCTTACCATTTCCCCCACATGTATATTGAACAGCACAGGTCATATTGGACATTTCCCTACTCCTCTTCCTAACACTGCCCATCTGAACTCTCATTCCACCAGTTTCTCCTGAGCAGTCTGAGGCATGCACAGGTTGCAGATAAGTCTACTATCCCTCCAATTCACTCCTATTCTCTGCAATAAATTCATTAACTCTACTCAATTTACTCTATTGTATGACTTTCTGAAATATGCAAAACAGACATATACATCCTAATAGTATCCTATGCTCCTATCTATTAGTGACCTAATTACTGCAATGGTATCACAAGTGCCTCTCCCCTTCCTAAACTTAAACTGACCATAACTTAAGTATCCATTTGCCCTGCTCTTCATCCTCTTGTTGGTGATTCTGAGAACCATTTGCCTTTTTTGGCCTAGGAACTAACGCTAATCTGACAAAGTCTTCTAGCCGAATCCCTCCCTCATATACGATTTGTCCATAAAAACTCTTCCTCCCACATTTTTCTAAACCCTTTAGTTGTTGTCTACCTTCATGGTCTTATTTGATTTCAATTTCCTCAATACCCTTCTATCTTACCATCAGTAAGCCTGGTCACATGCTATCCTCATCCATGTCATACTCTCTTTCTATGTCATCTTTGCTGGCCAGTCTTATGCATTTACCATATCATATTTTACAGTTCTTCCATATATTCCTTTCAACTCTCGTGGATCTGCTCTGGTTCAACTTATATTTTTTCTGACTAATCTTTGATTGCTTACAATGATTTTCCCTTCTTACCTCCTGCCAAGGTGTCAACCTTCCTATATGGTGCACCAATCCCACCCTTCTGTAGACTTTTCATATCCTCACATTGTGTCTTCCACCACACTTCTCTTGCTTTATTTGTTACTCACCAGTTTATTATTTTACTCTTAATACTTCCTTCTATCTAACTATGTATTTCCAGTCTTCCATTTCCTTCTCTCATTTATCTCAGTAATCATTTCATCGGTAATCCATGGTTTCCTCATCTTTTTCCTATTTGCTATTCCTCTAGGTTCTCCAATGGCTTTCAATATCTCCTTTTGATATATTCTCATTTTTATTCTGTAGTTCTGAGCTCCATTTACTCACTCATGATTTTCTTCTCTACAGCCTGTATGTAATCCTTCATTTTCAATACACTTTGTACTAATAAGATCTATTTCCTAAACTGCATTCCCTTCTTTATCCTTATGAATTAAATGCTTCGTTACTAAATTTTGGACCAAGTCTGTATCTGCCCCTAGGAAACTTTAAGAATAGATCATGCTGTTTCTAAAACTGTGCTTAACCATAATATAGTCTTAATCATTCCTTTCTGAGTCACCTGGCATTTTCCATGTTTACTGGCATGTTTCCATGCATTCCATTTTGGTGTCCAAGCTAAGTGTTGGTGATAACTAACCCCTTGACTTCCACAGAACTCAATATCTTTCTCCCCGTGGTCATTTCTTGTTCCTAAGTCATAATCCCTCATCTTACCACTATCTCATCCTTTGATAATGTCACATTCCTATCCCCTATCACTATCAAATATTTCCTGGCTGGAACACCTGGCATTATTTGCTGTATTTATATATCTCCTATCAACTTCTTTTTCCCTATCTATATGCGCGGCATTTCACCAGGTAACCATTGGCAAGAAGGTGGCAAGGTCACCAAGTTTGTTGGTTCTGCTTTTACTTCTACAAGTAATTTTCTACCCATTGTTTTTTCTATGTTAACTATGCTTCTTCCTACCTTATCATTCAGTATTTTTGTATCCCCTTGCTGGCTCTCATCCCCTCCGCTGTATATAACTCTATAACTATCACTCAAGTAATCTCCATTATCCTTCCATCTCACCTCACCCAGCCCTAAAACATTGATACTTCATTGCACGAACATTCCAAGTTCCAATTCCTATTAAGTCGGTACTTTTCTGCATCTTCTTTCCTGCTGCTGTTGGATTTGGTTTGCAAGGATTTTGTGAGATGACAACTACGCCTTGCCTTTCCCACTGCTGGGCATGACCCACAGCAAATTGGGCTGAGTCCTGCAGTTACCAGGACTCATTTCCATTATATTGTCCATCATAAAAATTATGGGATGAATAATTGAAGTGGTTTCTCATTGCCTTCCTCTATAGTACCATCAGTACCACAGTTTTTAACATGACACCATCACTCTGTGGTCACTCAACTGGGATCAGATGCCTTTGCAGCTGCCTCATGAGGAGCAGGTGATGGGCGGACTACCTTTCGTCTGGCTCCTAACCTTCCACTTTTCTAGCATGTGTGACCCTACCAAGAGCAAATATCATAGCAAAGCTCTCGGGATCATTAGAGCACACAAACCCTATCATCAATACAAAGTTGTAGTCCTATTGGTAGGGAGTAAGCTGATAAGCAAACATTATTTTCACCAAAAGTAATGCATCATAAAGTTAAATCAGAGAATAGTTTGTGAAAATTCATTGAAATTCTCTTTGCCATAAAATTACCAAAGACATATGACCTCCACCTTATTCAGTGGGGAATCCAGTGCCAAGTTCATAGATTTCGAAGACATGAAATACTTCCCAAAATATTATAATGAAATTGACTAATTTTTCATGGAACATATTACGCAGCAAATTATGAACTCAAATTTTAATGTTATTCAAAACCTATGTATAGTTTATATATTTACAGTTGGAGACTCTTTAACTTGTTATTTTTCATGTTTATGATGGATCACACTTTACATAACCAATATTTTGACCAAATAGTATCTAGTTCAATAGGTTATTTCACTAAAGTTGCACTGAATTATATCTGTAATGTTTTAGAAACTATTGCTGTAGAATGGGAAAAATGTATATTTCTCAGTGTTATGTAACTCTTTTGTTTTGAACCAGTAAGAAAACTTGATCTACTCTTGGTATACATACTTATGTTTCCATCACATTAGTAGAATGCTTCCAATGTTTCTTATACTAAGCATTGGAAAGAGGTCAACCAAAAACTTAATTACTCATGGGTAGCAGTAGTAAAAAAGAAAGCATCACTACTAAATCTGCATTGCAACAACACTATAATAAATTTTGTCCAAATATTTTCATGTTCACTTGAACAACAAGCTTAGATATTTATTCAAATAATAATGCTGTTAGCATCCATAAACTTTATGCCTTTGATTATCGTGACTCATTAATGAACATGAATCGATTCTTTGTGCCTCTTGTGCAGAATAAGCCTCCAGCTGAAAGGCCTCTGACTGCTGATGAGACTGGGCAGTGGGTCGGGAGATTGGAGGATGGAGTGAACAAGGCCCTCAATTGGGTCAATTGGCTCAAGGAAGCAGTGGATGCCGCAGAGTTGAGGGGAATGCAGTGCATGCGCCGTAAAATACCTTTCACTCAGGATGTGCCCAGGGACATGACTTGGAGGTGTTGCACTGAGAAGGTCAACCCTAAGTTTGGGAAGGGATCTTGGAGGAGAGAGGTCACTAATCGTGGAATGGAGTTCATTGAAATGAAGAAGAGCTACACTGAAGCAGCAGAACAATGGAAAATGGAAATCACCTCTACACCATTGACAAGAAATCCAAGACCAAGATTTGGTTCTGGCTATGGAGGGTGGGATTCAAGGGGATATTAGATGGAATGTGTGTTGCACAGGTGCGAAAATAAAATAGCTCAAAGTTTTCTCAACCAATTTATTCCTATATTTGCTGTTCAGGAAATGAATTACAAGATGTTATCATCATTTTAAAATGTCTATGGGACTGGTCCTTTAGGTCAGCTCTGAACTGACTAGGCAACTCAATTGCTTAGAAGTGCAGCTCCAAGAGTGACTCAAAATTACCATATGTGCTTTTTGAAGGATGTATGTAGTGGAGGGGAATACTGATCAATTATTTACCCTGTAGCATTCCATGTGTATCTTATGAGGAAACAACCTCTTGGCCTAAGGGAGTCACCTGATGTTAATTGACCAATGCCAAAGTTGCAAAGCAATATGGAGGGTTAACCTTTGGTGGCCATTATTTTAAAATTAAGACGTTTATCTAGCAATTAACCCAGAAATTCATGAGCATGGGGGTTACCTGGAGTAGTTTCTCTAATGATCTAAAAGTGGTCATTGAAAAACTGGAGTAATAAGTGTTGGGTTTAATAGTGATTCCAAAAAAAAACGATGTATTCATGTAAATTTGGCACCAAGGATTTGAGTTTAAATCTTATTGGTGGCAGAATTTCTTGGAATTATCCTTGATTGTTTGTCTACTTGAATACCAAATGGAGAGCACTTCAAGTGGAGTACACCATCATCTTGATGGGAATCAAAACTGTGGATTCCTTGGAATCTTTCATTAAGAATAGGGTAATGCTGATGCTGGATTTCTCTCCACTCTTTTTCCATTCCCTGAAAATTCTACCACTACCAAAAATTACCCACCTATTCCTTAATGGTGCAAGTGACCTGGCTATTTTCTCCCCTAATTACTATTAGGATGGAAACTAAATGGTGCACTAAATACAAACTTGGTCATATGTATTTTTATCTTGTTTGAGTAAGACAGCATATCAGTATTCCAGGTATAAATCTTGTAAATAAAAACGATTGGCATTCTTCATGAAATGGAGGAAAGGAACCATACCACCGTGTCTTTCGTAGTAGTTACTAAAATCATGAGTGGGCATTGGTCATTGGGACATTTCATCCATGCATAAAAGGCATTCATAATTTTAGGCTACTTTTTAAACCTTTCTCCCTCCTTGACCAACTTCATTTCCAGTCTCCCTCTCCCCTAAATGGACATGCAAAATTTCAGCCATTCCCCACAAATTGTAAAATGTGATAGTTAGGGAGGGGTATAACACCTTCTTTAACAGATTTTTGGGACCAAAGGAAGGGAGACATGCAGTAGTGGTCGGGTTCCTCCAAACTGAGGCCCATGAGTTTTGCCACCCCAAGGAGAAGGGAGTCTGAGGCAATCACAATGTTATTCACTAAGTGGTCATTTCTTCCACTAGTTTTAAGTATTTCCCATTGCTCAAGAATGTCCGGCTGGACACCTTCGCTTTGAAGGTGTAGATTATAAGGGGCGAAGTCACTCGTGCGTTGGTTTTCCAGTAGATGTTTGGCGAAATGAGAATTTGGATTACTCTTCTTATGGCATGACTCTAGTTACTTTAACTTTTCTCCCAGTTTACACAATATATATGGCCAGGCAGTCCCTACACTGTCATTTGTTTACCCCAAATTTTGTCGAGTTTTCCAACTCTGCCTTTTGTACAGCATTAATGTTCTGCATTGTGCGTTTATTGCAAAATTCAACTCATAAAATTGGGAAATATCTCGAGTATCGAAACATTAGGCATGATTTAAATATTTGTCTCATATTTCTATACATATCCTCATAATGAATTCGATTATAATATCAAAGAAAAATCACTTAACTGAATAACTGGTTCGTTTAAGAATTCAATTCTTCCAATGGGTATCAGGAATACTAGCCTGAAAAACCAGGGACTATAACAATATGTTAGCTTTCCAGTAATGGCAAAAGTTCATTATATTGGTTTTCACATTTTACGATGAGGTAAGACTAAAATAAAAGGTAGACCGAGAAAGGGAAGTCTATTTGTATCTATTATTGTATAACCGTCATTACTGATTTTCCAAAAGATAAAAACGCGGTAAACAACCGAATTATTTGCAACTCGACATCATTTAATTTTATTGGAGCAGTTTGTACCATTTCAGATTAGAAACGTCGAAGTTAGTCTTATTCTTCTTTTGATTTTATTTGATACAAATAACAACACCTCCTACGATGTGCAAACCCAGCTAGCCAATTAGAAATAAATTTTGGAAAACAACACTCACGATGACCAAACGAAAATTTCGATTAAAGCTCAAATTGTACATTAATATCTTGTTATGCTAAGCTGCAATGATTTAATCTAATGATTAATGCTACGAGGAACATTTCCACCGACATATTTTGTTTCCACTGTTTCTGTTGTTTGTATTTACACTATTATGTTCCTAATGTAGTTCTGTCTATTCACGTGAAAGCGCTTCATTCGTTTTAAGGTTCAAGTATGCCAAATTTAAATAAAATTACAGAGAGATTGAAAATCTATTTCTCTTACGTGTGAGGGTAAAATGTTATTTTAATTTTAAATTGATTATATCCTAGTCAGTTTTTTCATGATCAAAAACTAGACTGATATTTCTAATGATATCTGTTGCTAATACGTATCATTTGAAAACATTGCTTTCGCGGTCATCCCTCCTGTCACGAAGGAAATGTAACCGGTTGAAGAAACACTAAAATTTTACCTAAAAGTGAGAGTTACTTCAAATACTCTATGAGTAGTTTTAATAAGTGCATGCATTGGCTGTCATTTTCTTATCCCAAATTTAAGAAATGTTGAGGAACGACGGTGATATCTACCATCACAATATCAACCCATCTTCACTCAATTCTGAAAAGCACAGAAATAAAACCATCCGTCGTCCGGATGTCGCATCAATGAGACCAGATTGTAATGGGGGCGATTGCTTCTCTATTTATGTTCCACCAAATACTTTCAAACTAACGGAAAAAATGTGCGAAGTTCATGCAGTTCAACCAGGGTTACAGAATTGTCACATTGGAATAGGACAAGGGGAATTAGGAAGAGGGAAAACTAACCTCAGCTCAACGTGCAGGTTGGATGGTAGAAGACGACACCCTTTATCGCAGAATATGTTACCTTGTTTGAAGAGATTACAATGTGTGCGGGCAAATTCAAGTTATGAAGCCCCAGGATTACCGTATTGGAAAAATGCCGATAAAGAAGATCCACCTGTAAGGACGCTTTTTCGAGCTAAGAGGTGGGTTGATTCAGATGAGAAGGGGCGTAAACGTGTTGGTTGCTTTTTTGAATGCGAAAGTATTAGTTCTAAGAATTGTGTTTGTTCATGTAGGAAAATCGGTATGCTACCAACACAGGAAGATAAGTTAATGCTTTCCAACCGACAGGTACGAGTGTGCTCATGTTCAAATCCGAATAAGCGAATTAAGCCCCAGTTGCTTAATGATAACGACGTTATCGATGCTTATTCAAGTGAAAAGTCATCTTTACCTAAAAGTGGTGTTCATAAGGGTCAGGCTGGCCATGCTCATAACCATAATGAATTATGCCACCTTGATCCTAGCCAAAATCGTAGTAGTAGTAGAACGAGGTCCGTCAGAGTAACAGCAGTTCAGTCCTCAAAGCGTATTTACTTAAAGCAGAGTTGTAATTCATCATGTATGGCTTATAATAACAGGCTGGTTATTCAAAATTCAACTTATGTTTCTCCCAATGTGATTCGTGTGTATTCTGGCAACACAAATCCAGGCTCAGAGTCCCTAAACAAAGGTCAAAATAGTGTGAAGTCTGTTCCCCATGAAACATGTTTGAATGAACATCTTTTAGAAGTGGGTGAATTAGACCATCCCAGCAACATGAGACCAAAACCAATAGGTTCACAATTAGCAACTGGGAAAAGTAATATCATGGGTGAGAGCTTGGGCAAATCAGAAGAAATGGGACAAAGTGATGCATCTGTTAACTTCATTCATGAAAATAATTTTAATCCAAATGACTTTGTTGGGACAGATAATCTAGTTCACCATAAGGACAAGAAAGAACCTAAAACAGTCTTGGATGTGCTTGAAGTAAACACATTAACCAAGGCAAATGACATACTTGAAAAAATAGCGAGTACTTTGGATCAAATAAAAGTTCTAAATCAGTCTGCTTTCCCTCCGGAATCAGTTATAGCTTGGAATACAGGGACAAGAGAAAATTTCAGTGGTAAAGTTTCAGCCAAGGAAAGCATAGAGAATCCAGTAACAGCAACTAATGTGAAAGCTATAAGTCAGGGGAAAGAGATTGGGGAAACTGGGCATTTTGGAATAGAAGAAATGGAAAGAATAAACTGTGCCAAAGGTGAATTGGGAAACAAAGAAAATCCTTCCACTAAAGAGAGATTTGAACATGACAATGGAAATAATAGAGATAATAAAAATTCAATGGATATTAGGGACTCTAATTTTGATGACTTAAATACTATACCTCTAAAAATCACAAAAGCAGTCTCTGCCTTTGATACTGTGGAAAATAATGTAGTGTCTTTCTGTAAGATATCAAACTCTCAAGAGCTGAAGACTTCCCAGGCAGCAAGGAAAAGCCATTCAATTAATACAGTCAATCATATAAAGGTAGATGAAGAAAATCCAGACACAGATTCTTCAGCAGAGAAACCTAAAGAAAACTTATTGGTTGGTAATTATTCAGAAGATAATGAAAAAGAAATTTCACTTTTGTTAACGGAAACAAAGTGCCATAATAAAGCAGACTCACCCTCTCCATTGGTGCACACTGATGTTTACAATCCCAGCTGTTCACTCAGGGAAGAAACTGACCGTAAAAAAATTACAGCAGAGACACTACAGTCTGTGTTAAGAACTGTTCTTTCTCCTAAGATGCCAGGGAAGGAGGAAATTTTGGACTCGTCCTTGATGGGGTGAGTTGTTCTTAGAACAATTTTTTCTTATCTTGCTTAAATTTAAGTTGATCAACATGTATAATCTAAGTAGTATTAAGAATATTATATTTGCTATAAAAAAGAAATGAAATGGTAATTTTGGTGGTACCAATTAACTCGTGGCCTGAGGGGTCTGAAATGTATCCTGTGAAGTTGAAATTATTTCTAAGAGTAGCCTTTAAAATTAAATTAAACTTAATCAGAGTACCAAACCTTCCCTGGGTACATAACTACTCTAGTCAAACCTTAGCGCCAAAAGTAATGTATCTCCCAAAAGGAGCCCAAGGCCCTGTTTTTATGTAAGGTGAAACTGATTAAAGAGCAAAATCCTGGTAGCTATCTTGGTTAAAAATAAGGATCTCTAAAATGAGAAGAATACTATTATTTTAATTTTTATTTATTTATATAATTATTACTTATTGATTACATTTTAATTTTTTTCATAAAACATTTCCCCTTGAATTATGTTATATATTTAAATTGGGACACCATCAATTCAAGCCTTTTGGTTTCATATATTTTTTGTCCACAGGGACATGACCGCTACTTATATGGACTCTCATTGAGAAAAAGATTGCTCTCAATTTCTCCAGATGTTAGCAGTGCAAAGTAAACAAGCGCCTGATTTAACTTAACATATAATGTAAAATGTGGGTCTCAGTAGTCCAGGGAGTAGAGTGTTGGAATACTGACCGGAGGGTCCTGGGTTCAATTCCTGGGCAAGTCTGTGGGAACCTGCAACTCCACCCAAGCTACGTGATTTTTCAGGTGCCAGATCTTCCTGGGAAACCATAACTGACACAGGGAAAGGAACTGGCCCCCCTACCCTGATGTGTGAATTTTACAGGCCATATAATGCTTAGGACTGGGTGAACTCTACCATCACCTACCGCAACCAACTTTCGGGTTGATTACTGTGTTTGTGGTTTTTTTTATAATGCAAAATATACCTGTATTTTGAGAAATAAGGATAGTTGGTCTGGCATAAAATTTAAATTTAAAAAATCGGTTTTCTTAATTACCATCAATAAGTTGTTCCAATTTTCCTTTGAGTAAATTTTCTTGACCGATGCCACAATATCTTTTTAATGAGTACTACCAACATTTATCATTTTGTGCCATTATCTAGCCTGTAACAATTAGGTAATATATTTCTTATGTTCTGTTTCCATTTTTAAATTTAGGATATTATTTATTATTGATATTTTGTCTAAAGTAATATAACTAGGTATGTATGGGCACCTGTATACCATCTGAAAAAAATCTTTCAAAATCAAGAATCATCTTAAAATTCTAAATTATATTTTAATTCTCAATAGCGAGTATGTATCTTTTTATAAAGTGAACCCATATGTAAATGTTTTCTATAATTGTGATACTAATGTAATCTATTTTTTTGCCTCTTTTTGGTATAAGGGTTATTTCCATCAATAAATTAATAATAATAACTATCTTCAGTATACAATTGACATAACTATACATTTGTATGTATGAGATTCATCAATGTGAGAATTTACTAGGCAAAATCACACCATAGTCAAAATTGTTGTATTGACCTAGAAAAATGAAAGACTCAGCTTTTGTTGAGTGGAAGCTCATTTATGGAATAATACTGTGCATAACTGTGGGCCATTTCAAATTTTTAAGAATTTTTTTCTTAATATCCTTACTTTACTTCCCTGTCATCAATTCCCTCCTTTTGAAAGCTTCTTTGCCAAATGCAATTCGTCTCCTTATGTGCCTACTACTTTGGCCATTTTATTCAAAAATCAAGATAGGCAAACTGTTCCATCTGCTCTAGTTTTTGCCCTCCTATTTGAACATTTAGCTTAGTTTTCATCTTCCTAAAGCCAAATAACCTTCATTTTATTTACATTTATTCTCATCTCATAACTTTCACGCAGATTTTTTAAATGTGCTGAGTGAATAGTTTTTAAACCCTTGGCTGACTGACAAACTTAAGCTTGGCTATCCGTAAACGTAACTGATTTCATGAACACCCCAACAAACTTCCATTTTCATTTCTAGTTCTTGCCATGCCTCCTCAACCAATTTCTCCACATATATGTTGGAGTATGCATACATACATATCTGCCACTCGCACCTGAGCTGTCGGAGATATATACAGTTTACAGATAATTCTCCTATTCCTCCAATTTACTCCTATTTATGTAATACATTCATTAATTATACCCAATTTACTATATTATATGATTTTCTGAAATCTGAAAACAGACATGTACATCCTAATTGTATTCTATGCTCCTCTCTATTAGTGATCTGATTACTGCAATGGTATCATGAGTGCCTGTCCCCTTCCCAAACCCGAACTGACCATCTCTTAAGCATTCATTATCCCTGCTCTTCATCCTCTTGTTGGTGATTCTGAGAACCATTTCCCATTTTTTGTATAGGAACTAACACTGATCTGATAAAGTCTTTCAGCCAAATCTCTCCCTCATATACGATTTGTCCATAAAAACTATTTCTCCCACATTTTTCTTAACCCTTTAGTTGTTCTGCAGGAATGTTATCTACCTTCATGGTCTTATTCGATTTCAATTTCCTCAATGCCTTTTCTATCTTACCATCAAGTAAGCCTGGACCCATGCTATCCTCATCCTTGTCATAGTCTCTTTCTATGTCTGCTTTGCTGGCCGATCTTATGCATTTACCATACAGTTCATCCATATATTCCTTCCAACTCTCCTGGATCTAATCTAGTTCAACTAATATTTTTCCTGACTAATCTTTGATGGCTTACAATGAGTTTCCCTTCTTACTTCCTGACAAGGTGTTAACCTTCCTGTATGGTGCACCAATCCCACCCTCCTTCTTTAGACTTACCATATCCTCACATTGTGTCTTCCACCACGCTTCTCTTGCTTTATTTGTTACTCTCCTCAGTTCATTATTTTACTCTAAATACTTCCTTCTTTCTTTACTATGCATTTATAGTCTTCCATTTCCTTCTCTCACCTATCTTTCTAATAATCTCGTTTATAATCCATAATTTTGTCGTCCTTCTCCTATTTCCATTTTCTATAGTATCATTTGCAGCCCTTGGCATCCCCTCATTAATATGTTCCCACTTTTTACCTGCTGTAATATGTCCCTAGATATGTTCCCATTTTTCTTCTATAGTTGTAGTATAGTTCCCACTTTTCCTCATTTACTTATAAAAGCCCACAAAGAACAGCAAGGAAGATGAGATGGAAGAAGTGTAAAAGTTGGTGGGTAAAAGAAATAATATTTGAAGAAGGCAAGGGTTGCTGCAAAATTGTGATGAGAGACTGGAATATGAGTGTTAGAGAAAGAGGGCTTGAAAATTGGGGGTAGAAATGTTCTTGGAAGGGTAAACGAGAGAGGTAAGATACTAATAGATTTTGGTGGGGAGGTGAAGAAGGCTGTGGTAGACGTTAAGGCTCAAATACTGTAGGAGGGGGATACATCTGGGAAACCACTGGGGATAGATAAGGGAAACAAATGGATTTAATATACATAGAAGAAAGGTACCAGAATGATGCTAGACAAGTGCGTGGATTACTTGGAGATGAAATTTACAGTGGCCATGTTCATCATGGGCCAGATCTGGGTATCAGTTTAATGAAAGTGAAAAGGACTGCAAAAAATAAGAAATGAGAATTGAAAAGTTAAGGGTGGAAATGAGAAACTATTTTGAATCAGTTTCAGCATGGGGCAGAGAGACTAAAGAGTAGTAGTTAATGTGCTTAAGAGAACATTGGTCATATAAAAAGGAAGAAAGATCGGAAACCATGGATAACACAGAAAATGATTAAAACCATTGAAGAAAGAAGAATATATTTATTATATCAAAACAGGAATGAATGGAGGGAGTTATATAGAAAATTGAATACAGAACTGAGGAAAGAAACAGACAAAGAAAGGTGGGAATGGCTTAAGGAAGACTGTACAGAAGTTGAAGAATTGGACAAGAAAGGATGATATGCTGTGGCCAGTCGGAGAGTAGAAGCAATCAGTTGGAATGGATGGGTTGGAAGAGGGCTCACAAAGGAAATTAAGGGCATACAAGGCAGATTACGGGAGGAAGGTTAAGTAATTATGGCATAGTGGAAATGATGCATGGGAGACCCATACAAAGCCAATTGACTTGTATATAGAAGGAGAGGAGTGATGGGGATCGAGATGGTGCGGTGGCTATCGTACTGGCTTCCCACCCAGAAGGCCCGGGTTCAAATCCCGGCAGTGTTGTATATTTTTCAGTGGTACCTCGATCCCTACTTGAGGTGCTTCGTGGAGGGCACTTTGAGTGAGTACGCCATCCGTCGGATGGGACATTAAGCTGCGGATACCTTGGCACCTTTCCTTATTAAGAGCAGGCTATTGCCTATGCCGGGTTTCTCTAACACCCTTCATCCTTTCCTGTCCATCCCTGATGGCACAAATGATCTCAGTGTCGGTCACCTCCCCTGAATATTACTACTACTATGAGAGGAGTTAGTGCCTGATACCCTTGAAGAAGGTATTTTGTTAGGTAAAGAGGCTTCAGCCATGAAGAATGTGAAAAGCATGGCATTAGATGGGATGCAAGCAGGGTTACTGAAGTACCCGACAAAAAATGGGATGAAGGATTTTGGCCATGAAATATACTGAAGTGGAGAGCATACACAGGACTCTCTGAGGACAGAAATGTGACCTTTGGCAAAGAAGACAAATGCAAAGATGTGAAAGACATTGACATATTAATACCATTGTGCATGCAGCAAAGATGTTGCTCAGGGCAAAGTGAATGATCTTATGTCTGCTGCTCCCAAGTTTCAATCTTTGGAGTATTTTATTTTACTCATATCTCAGGTGTCAGAGAAAATTCTACCTATCTCTTGTCTAACTTCCAACCAATCAGGAGTGACCTAACATACTACGAGTATTACATACAAGTATCACTTACCTCTATGAGCATTACTTATATTACCTATTCCTACATTACTGATTGAAGTTGACTTAATATTCTCCTGAGGATATGCCATCAGAGATTCAAATAAGATCTGTGTAGAATAGACTAATAGTATATTTTTGCAGGATTCCATCTTACCTGTCATTAATACAAATAATTGGAAAGATAGAGGCAGAAAATTGCTTCTCCTTGAAACAGTAATATGATAGTTTCCCATTTTATTTCACATCCAATACCATGAACATTTAAATAAGTAATTTTTACCATAATGAGTGACATGAGCACTTCTGAACAAGCCTCCACAGTATCACGGTGTGTTTGTGTTATTTGCATTGCATTGATTGACCATAATCAGTAAGCACGTGACAGAATCATCATGGGATTTTGTTTACTATTTCAATGCTATCTTCCTGAAAGTTTTCTTCCATGTCCTCCAAATACTTCACCATAGGGTCCATCATGAGTGTTGCCCTTTTTTGTTGGGTAGATGCACTAAACTGTCATAGCAAACCTCACTATATATTGAGACTACATACCTTATACTACTACATACCTTGTGACTGCAATGGACTTGAGTAATGGCTTCAGGCTCAGCTACTACTGATACATACATGTAATATACTTTTATAAATAGAATTTTTAAGAACTCTTTCAACCTAATAAATTTTTTATGAGGGTTCCATAAAATATTAAAGTTATGCTTAATATTTGAAGCTGTGTATTGCTTGCAGTCTTTTATTTAGTACTTGAGCTGAATAAAAATGTATTTTTCTTTATTTCAGATAGTTTAATTCAATCTGCTTGACATTATCTAGTTCAAAATCCTAAATGCTTCCTGAGTTCTTGAGGCATATTTTGAGGAATTATTTTAGATTTTACATTTGTTATTAATCAATTTGCTACACACATTTTAATTTTTTATATCTTTATATTTATATCTATGCATAGGAATGAAAAAAAAGCAGAAACCATAAAAATGGATGCCTCAGATAACAGAATTCAACCTGTGACACCATCAAGACTATGCACATTATCCAGACCAAGAGTGAGGTAATTACAGGGAATTAAGTTAAAACTAATTAGAAGTTCGTGAAGGATTCTCGGGTCTTCCACCGGGTCAAGGGTTCCATATTGTCCGATGTTTCGATGCCCGACTCGTGCATCGTCTTCAGGGTTGATGGCTGCCATTCCGTATTTGGCCATCTTATATACCTGAGCTCCCGCCTCAGGTGACCTGTGATTGGCCCGAGGAGGGGGGACCTCCTGATTGGTCGCCGGGCAGTTGTGGTCTGTTCCTTCCTTTCTTTACTTGGTTTAGCACCCGAGAATCCTTCACGAATCAAATACGCCGGGAAAGCACCAGATCTAATTAGAAGTGTTGAAATGAAATGAAATTATTGCCTTTGTGATTCCACACACTTTTAAAACACGGCCCAGGTTTCAACATTGAGCGCTATCATCAGGTGGTCCTTCTGGAAGCAAACTTGGTAAGCAAACAGGGGGCGGTGCTTCAATCCAACAAAAATTCAATTTGAATTTCCCGCCATATCGTAGTTCCACTGGAGGTCGCGATTGGCGTTCTCGAAAGCTATAGGCATCTAGTAAACAGTCATAACCTCAAAATGGCCGAGATGTTATGTACAAGTGCGGAGCACAATCAAAGAGCCACTATTATCGAAAGTGTTCGTGCTCGGTGTTATATTTGAAAATCGTTAGATTCTTCTGGTATCCCAGATCAACTGTTTATGATACTGTGGTTTAGTATAATGTATTGGAGAAGTCTGGGGAAGCTTTCGCTTACCCAGCGAGGAAATCTCATGCGAGGAAATGCATGCTTGCCCGGATTTAAGCACCGCACCCTGTATACCTTCTGATCAAAGGAGGGGGGTTGGTCAGAGAGGGAGGGTAAGGGAGGTTGGAGGGGTAAAGAGGTTAAAATGTTGCTGGGAGGAAAAGAGAATCACATTTTTTGGTGTCAATCGTTGACTTGGAAGAGTGGTAGGTCTAGGAGAGGGGAGTGGGAGGGATACAAAATTTCATTTGCAAGTTCATCCTTGCAAGGGATGCATTTCAAAATTTCCAACTGCTCCAAAGCATTAAGCCTTTATTTCGATTAGCATCAAGCCGAACATTTCTCAAAAAGCAATCAAAATTTTACCCAAAGAAAAAATTATATGTGCCTTTTACAGTGGTTCATGCCTGGAGAACCTGATCTCTCACACTAAAGACAAAGTTCCCAAAAACGAGAGGAGTGGAGTGTATGCAATTAAGTGCTCGGACTGTAACATAAAATATATTGGACAAACAGGACGAAAATTTAAAGAAAGGATCAAAGAACACCAAGCATGTGTAAAGAATAAGAACATAACATCCCCCTTTGCGAAGCGCCTAATCGAGAATGACTTAAAAGTGATTTTGTGACTAAAATTCTTCATTTTGTAAAGAAAGGTCAAATGCTCGATGATTTGGAGTAGTTGGAAATTTTGAAATACCTCCGTTGCAAGGATGAACATACCAACGGAATTTTGTATCCCTCCCACTCACTCCCCACTCCTAGACCTACCACTCTTCCAAGTCAATGTTGGACACCGAAAGATGTAATTCTCTTTTCCTCCCAGTTACATTTTAGCTTTTCACCCCTCCACCCTCAATCAGAAGCTATATATACACCAAGTTTGCTTCTATGAGGACCAACTGATGATCACATTCAATGTCGAAACCAGGGTGGTGTTTTTAAACAAAGTGTAAGGAATTACAAAGCCAATAATTTCATTTCAATATGTTATGCACATTCCATAAAGTTACGCCGGAGACAACAAATTTAATTAGAAGTGATGAAGTGCATGATCTGGTAACGTTAGGAGTACAAAAAACCAGGGTCAATTGATTTTTCGGTTGTCACAGCTCTGCAAATGACAAATATTGATAATATATTTTTTGAAAATTTCTGACTTTTACATTTAATGCTAACTCTGATTTGGTGTTGCTTTGCCATTTTGTATTTGCTTAAGACCGTTCAAAGGAGATATTTTTACCCAAAGGTACCTAAACCAGTTAATTGATTAGTAGGATACTTTACCATCCTTTTTGCTGTTTCTTTGGAAGATTTGCCCATTGCTGCCCATTGACATATTTGACAATGTTCAGTTATGTTTCTTAGAAGATAAAAGTTATCTGATACTGTAAAAATCGCCTATCTTGGGGCTGTGATGTACAATTAAGTTGCCTTTTCTGATGATTTTTAAAATTTTTATTGAAAACCATCACATTTAAATTAGAAACATGCATTGAAAAATGACAAATTTCTACACCAATCAATTGATGGTTCTCTGCCTTTATATATATATAAACATTTTTTATTGCTCTGGGAGCAAAGTCCCTTGGAGCAGAATACAGGTGACATTAGGTTTTGAAACCTATGGAGTGAAACTGGTTCTAAACTAGTGAAACAAGACATAATTTAACATCAGTTGAACGAAACATATAGTACAATACATACATACAAATACAAAGAACAAAAGTTAAATATTTAGCCTGTTAGAACAGTAATAAAGTCATTTTGGTAGTGTGGTAGACAGATATTCAAACATTTTCCTGTTGAATTGGGATGTGTTCCTGGATAATTTTACATTATTAGGCAAAGAGTTCCATAGTTTACTAGATGAAATGGTGTTAGATGACTAAGAACATTGCTACTACACTGTGTTAAACAAAACATGCGATGGGGAGACAGGGAGGGTGGGGTAGAGAAGTAAGGGGGAGGGACATATATGTATTTTGGTGGAAAAATACGATTTTTGGGAATATTTAAATTCAAACTGGAGACACAGGAATGAGTTCACATTTTGTGGGGGGCTCCTCAAAGAGGTCTATAAGCCTGCATCATGTAATGTAATGTAATATTAATAGATGTTGACAACTTCTTCATATTTCATCAATATAACTACAGCTGAAATACTTCAGAGGTAATGATTGTTTGCATGATTTCCTTTCAGCTACATCAAAGCTCTCAAGAGAGAGTTTAAACATTTTCTGGATAAACCTAGGCTAGAGCGACTCAGTCGAATGATCGAGCCTGAGGAGAAGCTGTATGTTGAGTAATTCATTTAAAATTTTATTAATGCATGAGATAGATTGATTGTACATGCTATGATAATACTTTAGCGATAGTTCTTGAGGCAGTGTTTCTTATTTGTGCTCTTTATTTCGTTGATATTCTCATCTATTGACCTTTCAACTCAAAAATGGATGTTCCTCAGGTCTCAATTCTTTCCCTAATGCATTGGCTTTACTAGTGACCATATCTTTTATTCATTGAATTCAAGGATTCCTGCTGATCTTTTTTCTTTATTGCCCTCTCACTGCAAGGTTTACTCTGAAATATGTTATGTTAATTCCTTCCCCATTTCCCATATTTCATTTCATTTTATTCCTTATACTTATTTTCCTGTTCATTCAAACATATGAATTAAATGGTCAGTACTGGAGTGAGGTTGTATCATTTTATGTTCCCCTTTCTAATTTAGATGCATACTTCCCTTTGTCACTTTGTCAACCATATTTTATTTGCCGTACCCTGAAATAAGTGTAATGAAGTTGAGTTTATGTATTAGATTGTAAGCTCTGTATATATGAATGTTTTCTAAGCGATTTGAATGTATTTTTTCATTCAACTAAGTTGGATTCTTTTTCAAAGTTTACTGGTCACAGTAGATATGCTTACATGTTTCCTTCAGTTAGTGTCCTCGGCCAACATATAGCCAGCCCCCTCATTTATTTGTTCATTCTATTTGCGAACTGTTTTTCTCAGAGATTTTCTGAGCAATTTTTGCCTCTTTCCTTGGATGATTATGATGTGTAAGTGCCTCTGAAATGATTAGTCATTCACATTAATTTATTGCTTTGTTTTTTAGAATCAATTAACAGTGATTCTTGTAGTTTTCACTCATGTCTTAGGTAGGCTTCTATGGTACTTATCTCTAATTCTAATAATCGAAAGTTTCTTATCCTTTGATTTGAGCTTTAAGGCTTGTGCATGATAAAAAGATGGTATCTAATCAAAAGTATTTAGTCTAAAAAAATGCCCTTCTTTTGGTCAGAATAAATATTGGAATCTTCTAGTCTCAAAAGACATTTGGTATTCATATGCCATGTGGCTCAGTGTTACATACTACCTTGATCAAAAAGTTCCCGGAATAACCACCGTGTGGCGCTCCCATCGTTCCGATTTGAGTTCTGTTTTTTTTTGTTAAATTGGTACATCTGTTGTTGATATTCCCTTTAAATCTTAGTGTCATAACTTGACATTTGCAAAATTTACGTAGCCAAGAGTACATCTATCTCTGTGTGTGTTGGCGATTTTTTACAATTTCAGAAATGGATTTAAATTTGCAACAACGAACTTGTATTAAATTTTGCGTAAAAAACGGATTTAGTGGCGCACGGACGTTGGAAATGTTGGAAAAGTGTTTCGGCAACGATTCTCTAAAAAAAACGGTCGTTTACCAGTGGCACGAGCGGTTCAGAAGTGGTCGTGAGTCAATCGAAGATGATGAACGCAGTGGCAGACCATCGACATCGAAAGTCGGTGAAAAAATTGATAAAGTAAAAGAAATGTTGGTCAATAACCGCAAATTAACCATCAGAGAAATAGCGGAGGACTTGAACATTGCCTATGGATCCGCCCAAGACATTGTGGTTAATGATTTGGGTTTCCGTCGTGTAGCAGCAAAGTTGGTGCCAAAAGACCTCAATTTCATGCAAAAAAGAGACCGTGTTGACGTCGCAAAAGACATGATTTGCGAGGCTGAATCCGATCCCACATTCATCAAAAGGATCATTACTGGAGACGAGACGTGGGTTTATGAGTACGACACGCAATCCAGACATCAGGCAAGTGAATGGCGTTCACCAAATGAGCCGAGACCAAAAAAACCACGTCGTTTTCAGTCAAAAAAGAAGGCAATGCTGACGGTTTTCATGGATTACAACGGTGTAGTGCATCATGAATTTTTGCCAGAAGGCCAGACAGTAAACAAAGAGTATTATTTGGGCGTTATGAGACGTTTGCGTGAAGCAATTCGCCGAAAGAGACCAGAAATGTGGGCAGAAAACTCGTGGATTTTGCACCATGATAACGCACCGTCGCACAGTGCTATCATTATTCGTAATTTTTTGACGAAAAATGCAACAAATACCATCCAACAGCCACCGAATTCACCTGATTTGGCTCCCTGTGACTTCTTTCTGTTCAATCGAGTTAAAAAACCATTACGGGGAACGCGTTTTAGCAGCCGAGAGGAAGTAATGGAAAAATCGCAGGAAGCACTGATGGACATACCGAAAACCGAATATAAAAAATGTTTCGAGGATTGGATCAAGCGCTGGCATAAGTGTGTTGCAGTCGATGGGGATTACTTTGAAGGGGACAATATAGATTTAGATGAATAAACTTGTATTTTTAATTTTCTGAATAAATTCCGGGAAATTTTTGATCAAGGTAGTATGTTCAGAGTTCAACAATGATACACCTTATTTTAGGTTGTTTACTGAGGTCAGAGGTAGGTACTAGATTTAAAAAATCTTGAAGGGAGGGGCATTGGAATAATAGTCTACAATTTGATGAGCACAGACTGAACACTTCTAAATGTTTAAGCCTTGCTTAGCAAGACACAATCTGACATCCTGCACTGTGATATACTCTTATTCAATTCTTAATACTTTTTTCCTGCCTTCATTCCATGAAAAATGCCTATTTTTTTCTAATTGCTAACTCTCCCTAATGTTCTCAATTCCATCACTGTCTTCAACATCCCACTACTAACCAAAACACTCTCCATCCACTTCTCTTACCTCCTTTGGATTTCTTCCCACAACCATCTCCCATCTCATGCCTTGTGCTTCTATTTTTGTTTTCCTTGCTGTCCATATTTTACCTTTCCCATCCTTCTCCACAACCACATCTCAAAAGCCCCAAATGCACACCTATCCTCTTGATTCAGTGATGAAGTTTCTGCACCACACAAAACCATGCTCCACATTGAAGTCTGTGCTGAAGTTCACTTAACATCCCCACTGTCCCCTGCCATCCCTCTCATCAATTCCCTACTCCATGCAAATGCATACGTACTTCTTTATCTAATGCAATTCTTCTAGTGTCCATACCACTTTGACCAATTTGGTCCACAGCACTTTCAAGATACATGCTTGTATGCTTTCAATTTACCCCGCCTTCTCAGCTCATTAAAAAATCTACATAATATTTGCTAATTACTACACTCTTATCTATTCTCTCAACATTTCCAAATGAGCAGAGCACACATCTTTCATGCAAATGTTCCTTAATTAAGTATCCAATTCACATTCATTCAAGGAACATTAATTTCTTACCATAGCTCTTCTATTCCTAGCACAAATATTCCTCCAGTATTCCATACGTATTGCATATGGTAAAAATATGCTTTTCTTACCATACCCTTGTATCATTCCCGTGCAATTAATATGTGGATGAGCATGCTTAATTCACCGCCATTTTTTTTGGCCTTGGGTAAATATTATTTTTTTTCAAGTAAGCCACATAAGGCAACATGTAATTTTGAATGGCAATGATTGCTTGGTGAGGTGAATAGTGGGATAAATGAAAAGTAGACAGTATGGTGTATGCTGACAATGCTCGGGAAAGTTGGTGGGACAGACAGAGAGCTCAAAAGGCATAGAATTTGCCAGTTAAATTAAATGGCAGTTTGTAAAATTAATAAAATATGACTCCCCACATTGTGGTTTGAAATAGTGACTCAGGTATGAAAATATGTATGAGAATAATTGTGAAAAAATCGTGAAAAAAAAATTGGCACTTTGGAGTACTTGCTGTAAAAGTCACTGAATACAAATGGATTATCCAATTTGTAGATAAATAAGGGAAGAATGGATGGTTATAGAGGAAGGGGTAGGTGCAAAACATATTCAGAAATGTAGTCAAAGAGAAACTCAATGCAAGGGATATTTAAGGCTCAGGAAGAGAAGATCAAGTATTCAACAATAAATGAATTTGACAGAGACGAAAGAAGTGTAAAAATATAGAACACTGATGGAAAATTGTGGGAGAGAATTAATGCTCAAGAGATAATTAAAAATGAGCCTTATTTACTCAATATGTATGCTCTAAAAGGGAATGGCGTAATTATTCAATTGGGTCTTAGGAAATTGATTTAGGAATGCAGATTGTTGTAGTAGTAATTAATTTAGGGGGAGGCGACTGACAGCTAAGGTCATTTTTGCCATTAGGGGTGGATGGGAAAGGAGGAAGGGTGGAGAGAAACCCGGCGTCAGCATTAGCCTACTACTCTTAACGAAAGGTGCCAAGGAGTGTGCAGTTAAAATCCCATCTGACAGATGGCGAACTCACTCCAAGTGCTCTCCATAAAGCACCTTAAGTAAGGATTGGGATACCATTGAAAAATGTCTCCTGTCTCTAGGATTCGAACCCAGGCCCTCTAGGTGGGAAGCCAGTATGTTAGCCATGGCACCGATCCGGTCCCAGTAGAGTGTTGTGTATTGACAAAAGTGTGTTAATGTAAAATTAAAAATGCCTATAAAATATATTTGGATTGTAATTTAATTTAACTTTGGCAAAGGTAAAAACCTTTGGTGAGCTTTCATTTAATAATTGAATTGAATATATGAAAATTTAATTATCAATGCATTCTCTGAGCTTGCTGAAAGGTAGATAAATGAATGCTTACCAACATATTTACAAGTACACTCATCAATTTTTTTTTACTTTCAAGTAAAAAAAAATATAACTTTTCAAAGGAAAGTTTCCTTCTCATTAACTTAATGTTTGCGTTTTGAAAGAATATGAGCAGAAAATTTTAAATACTGGAATGGTGATCTTTCTCAGTAGTTTCATTGCTAATTCTGATGCATGTTGGGGTATCTGTCTTTAATGTTGGTACATCTGTTATTCTAGCTCATTCAGGTTTAGCTATTTGCAGGGATAGAATTCATTCTATTTTATTGGAAATACAGTCTCCATGTTCTTAAGATTGATATGCATTACAATTTGCATAGTAAATCCATGACAGCCAAATTGTAATTTTGATTAAAAGGATTACATGAATCCTTAATGAATAGGAGATGTTGATCATTTTGATTGATTTTTCAATAGAAATATGATTTCGGTGGACAGCTACTAATTTATGCTCTACAAATTCTGAGGAAGCTAGAGTAACCTTGTGCAGTAGTTTCCTTAGGTCCTGGTATTGAACAATTTAGTTTTCTGTCTCAATAGAATAATACTAGGATAATAAAAACCAGACTCCACAAATACCACAGTATTGGATTTTCTTTAGCTGGACTCTGTTCTGTGCTTGATATCTTCTATAGAATACCAAAAGCTCACGAATAGATCACAGAGAGAGTTGACTGAATGGCAATTTATATTTCATCTACCATTTCACCAAATGGAAGTATAAGCATTGAGAGGCAGCCAAATTACTTTTTTATCGGAAAAATACAACAAGCTGTTTACCTTTCTCTTCGCAGAGCCATCACTGGTAGTTTCGGTTAAGCATATTTTATCATATCAATTTAAGCATTCAACATAGTTTTTCTGTTCAATCTTGTGGGAGGCTGAAAATCATTTGGCATAATGTGTGCTCTTACATGTATTAAAAAGTACCCTTTCTATGATTAAATACCCTTTAAATACCATTCTATATCAATCACCTTTTTTGATGGCAAAACAAATGGCTGGATTTAACTCAATTATACGAGGGCTGTCTAAAAAGTCACCTCCGTTTTTGGGTAGCATGAGGATACGTGGAGGGAGCCGAATGGTTGCTGTGTTGACACACACAGTAGGTCAGTACGCCTCGAAATGCAGTGGTTGGAAGGTCACGCCGCTTGTCATTGGTTTACAGCAGCCAGTCAAGATGAACAGTAAAATTGAAATTCCTGCCCAATCTGAAGTCCGTTCAGTGATAAGGTTTTTACTGATTAAAAAAAGTTATAAGTTGCTGACATTCATCGTAGGGAAATTTGTGCTCTCTATGGACCAAATGTGATGAGTGGCAAGAGTTGAGCATATCAGTGTTGTCGTTTGTTTGAGACTGAACGGACAAATGTCCATGATGATGATGATGACAGAAGTGGCGTCCCCTCTTTGGTGAACAATGAACTGCACCTGAAAATTAATGACAAAGTGTGTCAACCCACGTTTTACGATATGGGAATCCTTGGAAAGTTTTCCACAGATTTCTACGACTCTGTTGCATGGAAACACGACTGATAAGTTAGACTACTGCACATGGTCTGTGCTTGTTTCAACGAGGAACTTCAAGATTCCATCATCATAGGCTGGCTGATGTCTCAGGTGGCAGAATTTTATGCTGAAGGAATTTGAAAAATAGTTCAGAGATACGGGGAATGTTTTCTTCTTTTTGGTGAATATATCTAAAAATATTAGAGATATGTAGTTTTGAGATGAAAATAATAACTGTTTTGTGTCTATTCCAGTGCATTTTTTATAGCATAATGGAGGTTACTTTGTGGACAGCCCTTGTAAGTTAGATTAATGCTTATTTTCTTTATCTCAATTCTTTCTTTGCATGTTCAGGAGAAATGATGAATCAAGACAAGTATTTGTAAGGCAGGACAAGCTAGTTTTCTGGAATCTCATTCATAATAATACAGATTACCTTTCTTAATTCTCTCAGTCTTTCTTGAATGCTTGTGAAGGTTTGACGTGCTTAATGGTCGCTCCGTCCCACTTTCACTCCCAGACAATACTTGCTGCTGCAATGCCTCCCAACGTTAACCATATTGGACAAAAGGATGATCATTCCTATGACCATGCCAAGTTAAAGTCAATGTTGGAAACAATAAATAAAACCATGGGGAGTTTCCAAGAAGAGCTTGGAACTGCAAAGAAGGACGGCTCTGAAGAAAAGAAGTTGAAAATTACATTGCTTGAAGAAAGATTCATCAAATTCCAAAATGCAATCAACGGAGACCTAAGGCACCTTTCTGAAAGGTTGAAGGATATTGAAAATTGCCTCTCAGAGTTCGACTACTGCCTTGATGATCTTGAACAGTACTCAAGAAGAAATTGTTTTCTTCTTCATGGGATGAAAGAAGAAAAAAGTAAAAAACTGCTTGGGTGTAGTCGCCCATTTCTTCCTTACTAAATCAAAGGTAAACGTGAACCCCATGTTCCTTGACCAAGATCACAGAATAGGTCAATTTAAGGAATCAAACAAACATCCTCGACCCATCACAGTCAAGTTTATTTCATATCAATACAGAGATCAAGTTTTAAGGGCAAAAATAAACCTAGAATCGTGCAAATTTCTCATAATGGAGTCCCTCACTGCCACCAGGAAGCATCTACCACTTGCCACCAAAGATCGCCGGGCCAAAGAATGCATGGACCCAAGATAGGGAGATAATTGTCTTAAAACCTAATGACTGTAGGATTTTTGTCTCAAATGAAGGAGACATGCAGTAGGCGAGTATTCATTATAGCTCTCACAATATTTCATCAAGGAGCGGACACCGCTAACCCAGTGGGTGAAATTCCTTCCTTGCCTACCACAAGTATTTTTGACCAACTGCTTGCAGATGACATTAAATGATTTAATAAAGTGATTTGGTACCTGCCAGTGCTTTCTTTACTTATACAAAGACATCACTCCGTCATAATACCGTACTGTGCTGCACTTTTGCTTATTTGTGCCTCTTGCTGCTCAAAATTCCTGCCTTCCATGCTTTGCGCCTCTACCTTCCTGTCACCCACTATCTAACAATTGATCTGCCTTCTTTGATCCTGTGTTCGTGACATCCTACCCTATCATACCCCTGCATCTCTAACCTTCAACATCCTGCGCTCCTGTTGCTCCTGGATGCAGCTCACCTGTTCCTGATCTACGTTGTGAAGTCATTTAGTGAAAAGTGATTTAGCGTCAGTGCCCAATGCGTTCCCCATAGTTATCATTAATAGCGCCTCCCTTTTAAATAGTGTCTTCTGTTCTTTTCCCCATTTATATAGTCATCTCTTAGTGCCGTGTTTGAAAGTAATTTAGTGAAAAGTGATTTAGTGTCAGTGCTTTTCCCATATCTCACTAATAGTGCGTTCCTTTTCAATAGAGTTTACAGGATTTGTATTTATTTGTTTCCTCCAATTGTTTAATCTTCCCGTAGTGCCGTGCTTAGCACCTATCCCATCTACGCTGATTAATAGTGCCTCTAAGTTCCTTAGAACTTTATTGAACGATCTCGTAAACTACCTTAACAATTACAGTGTATTGCTATTAACTTATCAATGCTTTTAATGCTGTCAATATTTGGATCTGATCAAGTTATATTTTAATTCTCTCCTGCTATGCTTATGTTAACTTTGATAACTTAGCTATTTCCAGTATTATCTAAGAAATATGATAATTCACTCTCTCAATATTCAAAATTTTTTAGTTGATGACCCTGGCATCTTCTTAATGAAGTCGGTGAAAATCTCTTTCACCTTATCGCAAATAATGTTCTTGTTAATGGCACATCACCTTACAATTCCTTTTCATTTGTCCATAGAGAGAAGCAACTTTTCAACATTTTTGAGAATATGTTGCTTGGATTTTGTCATTCACTTTTAAGCATCCTTAACTTTATCCTTGTTCTCAAGGGTAGCACAATTTATTGATGTCGACCGATTGTATGTGCATGTTAGAGCAGCCATGCTCATTCATGCCTCCTTCTCACATTTCAATGGTTTCATTTCTACAGATATTTTTATTCTCTTATGGCTACCTTCCTGCAGCTTTTTCTTTGGGGACCTTTTTGTCAGGATATTCAAACTTTCTCCAAAAAAACATATAAAACATCTTAACACATTTCAGGAAAATATATGATCACAAGTGACACTAAGATGATAGTGGAACGAGTGCTGAACACAAACTAAAACAGCAGGCATGAAATAGTTACACAAAATGTCCCTTGTCAAGCGATTAATTAAAAAATTATTTTGCTTATTACTCGAAACACTTGCCATTTGAGGTGCTCGTTCATTGGGTTTCCACTGTATGTGGTATATCCTTTCACATTTGCTGATAATTAAAGTAAATACTTCGTTTTGCTGAAAGCTTTTAACTTCGCTAAAAAAGGAAAAATACACCTCGCAAAAACTATTGAATTTAATGTGCATAGCAATAGAGAGTTAAAAAAGTATCGTCCTAAAAAAATGAAATTAAAATGTTGGCTGTTGCAGGCAACCATCATGCCCCGCCGATTCAAAACCACCAGTTCACCCGCTCCGCAGCGCACCCCACAAGAAAACTGGCCCTGCTCCAAGAAACAAAAGCGCCGATACTGCCCTCAAGCGGAATATAGCCATCGATGGCCCTTTCGCAAAACCTCGGCTGCGACCTCAAACTTCTCCTACTAAGGCCGGAGGTGAACAGATTATACCAGAGGTGGCTACTGGCTCTTTCCCTAAAGAATCTTCGACAAAAGCGATTGGAAAGAAAAATCCCGAAGAGATAGATGCAACCCAACCGCCTTCGGTATCCGATACTTCTAAACGTCAACTTTGCTCGTCTGCCAGGAGTCCTTACCCTGCCGGGGTTTTCCAGGGTGTTACCGATGAGAAAGGGAGCTTGATCGGGATGCAAGCTAGGACCGGTAGAGGCGCTCTCTCTCCCCTGGGGTCGATCAACGAGGACGAGCCCATGGGGCGGGCCGGGCCCCGAGAGGGGAGCCCATCGGCCAGGCAGACGGCGTCGGAGGGCTCGAGGCCGGTAGACAACCCGGCGGATAACCAAGTGACCAGGAAGAAGAAGAGCCTTCCGGAGAACGTGGCGGAAGGCGTGTCGCCCACGAAGCGGATTCGGGGCCGGACGGTCGGCAGTAGGCGGGCGGGGATGGTGTGCACCCGACGCTGGAGACTAGCCACGTACTGCTTTCCACAGCCCCACATCCTGGATCCCTCCCCTAGATGCACCCCGAACTCCGAATTCCCCGCGAGAAATAAGCTAGGAGGAGGCGAGGACAAGAGTCAAAACGAAACAGCGAAGCACTTAGTAAACGTATCACTGACGTTGAAGAACGAAACCGCAGACTCCACAAAGCAAAATATCGGTGGAGAATTCGCTAAGTGCTCTAAGGAGGGGAATAACCAGATAATTTTCAACGTGTACCAAGTGACCACGGATAAACCGGTCCCGGAGTTGACCAGTGCAGTTTGCGTTAAGACGGCTCAGCGGGAGGAACAGGATTGTTCTTCTAGCCCTCGTGCGGAGAAGGTCGTTTCCAAGACCGTTCAACGGGAAAATATGGGCCCAAGTCACGATAAACCCCAAAAGGAAAGTAACACCAGAGGGTCTAAGGCAGAGGATGCTGAATTCACTGGGCCGCGATGTCATGCGGCCAACAGAGCTGGTAAAGGAGCAGAATCGGCCAGAGACCATGGGGAAGCTCTTTGCCCTGACCAAATCGAGATAGTGTCACAGATGAGAGACGGAGATTTGGGGCCGCTGGTGGGCCGCAGAGATCCCTTGTGCCGATCCGAGAAGCCCCATTGCAGAATGGTCGAGTGCAAGGAACCCCTTGGAGAAGTTGGGGCGCCACGCATGGTCGCGACCACTACCTGTGACTGCGACACCTGCGGTCCCCTCACCAGCTCGTCTCAGACAGGTACTCGGACTGTGTCCTCCATGCCCATGCTCGTGTCAGATTCCACCTCCGATGGCTGCTGCGAGACAGACTTGGACACCACATACCTTCGCAGTGGCGCAAATTCGTTCATCCTTAAACCTTTGAACAAGGGAAAACCGCTGCTTCGACATTTTGGGCAAACAACTCTGACAAACATGCTGCAAAGGGAGAGGTTTAATTTGCCGCTCCCCACGTCGCTCGAGAAGAACCACGGGGAAGAAAATTTGTCTGTTAGCTCTGCCCTCAGGGGCACTCCCTCCCTGCGAACCATCAAGGACTGGCTGAGGGACTCCAGCGTGGACGTTCGGAACTGGCCTTGTGAGTTGACCTTCAAGGTGGACGTCGGCACATCCATCTCCGGCTTCCACGTCGCCGTGCCGGACGGGGCAGGTCGTCGCGACTGTAGCCCCCGGAGAGCCCTCGGTATCGCGGGGGATGGATCCACGGGCAGGGACGTCGGATGCTCTGCAAAGAAGTCGTCCGTGTTGATCGTGTGGAATAACGGCAGCGAGTTGGCCGATGGCGCCCATACGGATTGTCGTATGACCGAGGAATTGAAGGAGAAGTTTCGCCCTTTGGTTGCGTCTCGCAGATGTTCGGTACTCTTCCGAACTCTCCGCCGGAGACAAATACTGGTGGTGATTGCCGTCTACGCGTTCTTGTGTACTTACCTGTGGTTGATCCTTCTACTTCCGACGTTTTTCTTATAAAGATAGGAGGGATTGAAGTTTTTCGTTAAAATGGCAAAATTTATCTTTGTAAAATTGTATATTGTCTCTGTCATGATTTATAAAGGTTACATTGTATGGTTGAACAATAGATGTGAAAAATTAAACAGAGTGCGTTCGAAGTAAAGAAGCCTATTTTATGATTGGGCTACAATTAACTATTTTAATGTTATATTTCTCTTTAAAAAATAAAAGGAGCATGCATAGGATACGCTCGCAAAACTGTTTGCAAAGGGATACAGAACTGTGCAAAAATTTCATATTAGTAAATACATATATAATTATGTTTGCGCAGCACAGTAGCATAGTGAAATGAGAATAACTCCTCCCTCTTTGGCACAGTAAGTCTCTCGTCGGCATTTCAGCTCTTTTTCATTCCCTTCACACGTCATCCTCGTCCAAGCACTCGAGGGTCGCCGCTCCGACCACGTCTATCAACTGTTTGCTGGCGAAAGTGCACACCAGCTTGAGAGAACCAGATTTCGAAGGAACGAAAGTCTGCTCCAACTCCACGGTCTCTAAAGGTCCAATATCCCTGGAAAGGAATTTAAGATATCATTGGTCATGCATAACATTTATATTTTTATTTCCTTTAGTTCAATTCGGGTAGTACTTCATACCTCACGACAAGGTGTTACTCGTGAAAAATTGTATCTCATCCATATAGGGAACTCCACCTTTCGTCAAATGCTCTTTGAGATAGCTAACATCTTTTTGGACACTCCTGGTTTAGTTATATTGTTAACCTGTGCAATGGGGACAATTTTACCCTCCAGTAGAAACTCGGGCAAGAGAATTGACGCAATCGCTCCTTAGCCTTTAAAAAATCCCAATATTTCCCTTATTTTTAACTTACGAATGAATTCGTTAGTTTGAATTATGTAACTGGATTCTTTACATTTATAACTACTACTAAAGTACAGTAATATGAGAACTCATTGAAAAATGTAGACATCGCTATGTTTTGTCCAAATTACGAAGAACTGACTGCTTTGAGATTGCAAGAAATCGCTCCACCATTGCTGCATATCATCCCATCACACCCATCCCAAATCGCAGATGCCGTTTTCATATTTGAAATGAATTCGTTTAACATTTACATCATTTAACAACTGACATCGATTAGAATAGTGATATATCACCCCTTAAACCTAAATAACGCGAAGAAATTAGTTCAACATCTATTTAACCTCTGATAAGATTGAAGAGAACTCTCGACCCAATGTTTAATTTCAAATTGGTATTTTGTAGTTTGGCATAACAATTATATTCTTACCTGTGTTCAATGGATCTTGTCTTTGTTAATCCTGGGCCGTCGAAGTTGAACTTTGAGTTGGTCAGCTTTTTCTTCAATGGATTTTTGAAGCTGAATGTCATGGTCATCGGCTTCTTTACTATGCCTTCGCTGGGAGCCTAGAACATTATGCAATGGAATTTGTGCTGTGGGCAGAAGTGAAACTTCCGAAGCACATACTAATCGCCCTCCTTCCTTAGATGAAAAATATATTAGTATATCATAGATCTAGGAAAAGTTCCTGCTTATTTTTGTTCCAAAGCGAAGGAAAAATCAAGATCTCTCGATTTATGGACGATTCCTTCATCGTGTTAAGCTACCGAGGTGTCCTTTAGACTCCGAAATATTAGGAGCTCTCCAAGGACAAGATGTTATGACGAAATACCGTACATACTATGTCACAAGTGTACAAGTAATAGGACACCTCGGTTGCTAAATTTGATGAAACACTCGACCGGATATCAAGGGATCCGGGTTCGAATCCCGGTCAAGGCGAATAATTTTTTCACTTTGAGATTGTTGCATTTTAATGCAAATTAGCGGATGATTCCATTAGAGTTTATTGTCGCGACATATTCTGCGGTTATTTGCAAACTAAGCACGTTTTAAGAGCCTTATAAATGCGCAGGAAATTCGATTTTATCTCTAAACTGAAGGAATTACTAAGATACCTCTCTGTATCGGCAGATAAGACCACCCAGGTAAATTAAGAAATACAGACTGCTAGGCTGATTGGTTGGATACATTTTTGTGCCCCGTGCAATATTTGTAATCCATAGATCTTGCTGGTATCTGCATTTTTCTTGTATTTTTAAATAATCATGACTCCCTCAATTTATTGTATTTAAGGTTGAGTTGTTTTACATATTCCTCCTTAGGTGGAGGATTTCAGGGTATGATCTAGTTGAGTAGGAATTAATTCAAAACTAAATCAATCTTTTTGTGAAAAAATATCCAATTGTTTAAAATTACCTTGATATCAATTATCGGCTTCAAGACTTGGAAATCATCTTCCTCAGCCCAGGTCTGTCTAGTTTCTTCGACGGTCGCAATGGCGTATATCTTCATGATACAATACTCTACCAATTTCTCCAGGTATTCATCTGGCGTAACCTTCAAGCGCAAAACTTCCTCTGCAAAATAAATAGAAATTAGTGTTATTCGCATACCTCTACACTTGAAGTAGAGTTTGACGCATTGGCCGAACGGTTTTTCTAGGATTATTCCAATTGAAAAGTACCAGAGATTCGAAAGCGATGGAGAGGGGAAAAATCCAACCCTGGTGAACAATATGAGGATGCAATAAAAATTTTTTATCACCAAAAATTATTTGAAATCCCTAAATTTTTCGTAAAGATGAAGAGGCATAATTATTACAAGACGTGGTTAAAATGGTTCGAACAGTTTCACTTTTGTACTCGTGCAGATAAATTGAAAATTGTACGGAAATTTTGTTTACAAGGTCCCCAGTCCCAGTTTCTCTGAAAATTCTTACAAATAGAAACATAAATAAAACCTTAGGAGTCACGTCGTATTTTTCTACATCTTCTTTTCTTTTCTGAACCCATGTATTTTTCGCATACCTGACTTTAACATAACATTTTACGACTAACATTAGCGTGAAAAATACGAAGACCGCTAATGAGTAAGTTTTTAATTTCAGTCAGTGCTATTAGTTATAAAGCTGATTAACAACAGCTATGAGCTAACTAGCTAGATTAACTAACAACATGAGCTAGAGTACAGAATTGTATCATGGGTGTTGGTGGAATTATATTTTATTCGTGCTTGCCTCGCAAACATTTAGCACTTGAAATGTGACCTAATGTGTGGTCTGTCCAATAAATACACGATCTGAGGCTATAAAACCATTATTTTCCAAAATTTAATCTAAAACGATTTTGTCCCCTGTCCAAAGTACTCTCCATTCGTGGGCTATGCACTTATTTCATCTTCTTTTCCACTGTTCAAAGCAACCTTGGAAGTCCCCGGCATTTAGGCTTTTTAATTTTCTCGTCGTTTGTTGCTTTATTTTGTCCACATCTTCCCAGTGATGTCCCCTCATCACATTTTTGCATTTTGGAAATAGAAAAAAATATCTGGCGAATAAAGAGGTTGATCTAGGATGGTGATTGAAATTTTTGCCAGAAACTGGCGAACAATCAATGCTGAATGTGCAGGTGTATTGTCATGGAGAAGGATCCATCCATCACGTTCGGTTAAAAAAGTGTGCACTGTTGATTTTCCTGTATTCGGTTCATCAGCTATCACTCGGTCAGTTTTTCGACTATCGGTAAGTACAAGGAACCGCACACGATCAATGTTGTCGTCAACAAACACAGGTGGTTGAAGGTCGTCCCGGCCTTGCATCATCCGCGGCGTCTTTTCGGCCATCTTTGAAATGTTTAATCCACTTGAAAACGGACGTTTTCTTCAGAGCATTATCACTGTAAACAGCTGTCAACATTTCAGTAATTTCTTGATATTTTTTACCGCACTTCACCAAAAAACTTGATGTTGATTTGTTGCTCCGTTTTTTAGTCAATTTACATTCTCGACATATAGCAAAAATAAATGGACAACGGAAACAAAAATAACTGGCACCGTACGCACAGCTCGACGATCCGCCAAGCATAGACGGCTCATTGGGTCTCAGGCAACTGGCGGGGCTAGAGTCCACGTCATGGACGCCAGGTTGCACCAGTTCGCACATTTATTACACAGACCACGTATTTCCAGTGTCCTCCTCCGCATTGGCATAAACCATTCGCCAAACAACGCCCCCATTACAATTTGACAAATTGCCTCGCGGTTCTCTTTGAAAATATTATCTTCGTGATAGTTATCGTAAACTCATATCTCCTACTGTAACAGGACTCGTATCCGAGTCGAAAAACGACAAACCAATGTTGATGAGATTACAACCTTGAAACATATGAACGCTGTTAAATTTCGGGTAAATACAAAAGTTTTTCATGTCATGTTTATCAAGCCTGAAAAAAATCATTTCTCCAAGTACTATATTAGTATTGAGGAGAAGATCGTGAAATTGATAAGCAATTCTCGATTGGGCGCCTCGGACCAACACTCACTTGAATTCGGTTTTATTACGAACTTCCCGGATGCCTTCTTCACGCAGTGCGCCTTCACTCCCGTGTAGAACACGCTGCCCGCCGACAGCAGTGCCTGCACATTCCGGGGTTCATCGGCTTTGTTCTGGAAAAGAAGACGCAGTGAACCTTCGAAGAAAAGCTGTCTGGGTGTTAAACATTCCTGTGGGTAGGCCGAAACAGGTATACGAGAGGTGGCTATAAAATGAAGACGAGACTGAACCTACCACAAAAGAACTTCGCATGCGCCAAAGTCGTTTGACTAAAATCTATGTAGCGTAAAGCCTTATCTTTCGATTATATCCCCCCGCGTATCTGTGGACATATTAGTCTGGCTGTGGGATTCGTTTGTAATAGATGTCTGTTTGCCAAAATAATGAAATTTCTTAACTGAGCAAAGATTTGGCTCGAAATTTCTTATAAAATTTGGAAAAACCGCTATGGAAATTTATCCTTTATTAAATGTAAGGTATATGGCAGTGAATGTATATCACGTGCGTGGGTTTTTGAGTGGTTTAAGCGTTCCCAAGGTGGCTGAGAAGACGTTGAAGCCCGGGTTACCGCTCCACGTCACAAGTGGGAAAATGTGTTGAATTAGTCGGTAATCTGATCCGATCTGACCTTCGGTTAAGTATTCCTGCGATTGCTGAAACTAAAAGAAATGACAAGAAAGCACGAGGCAAATTTTACATAAGAATTTTAACATTCGAAAATATTGGCGGAAATGGTGCCAAAAATTCTCACAATCGAGCAAAAAGAAGCCCGTAAAAATATTTCTGCCGACATTTTTAATGCCATTTAGCAGTGACCCGAACTTCTTAGAAATAGTGAAAACATTTTCGTTTATACCCATAAAAAACGTTAATCCATGCATTAAAAGAGCCCAACACCACCGAAAGCTAAAAAGGCTAAAAATGAGCATATCAAATTTTGTTTAAACCAATGATGATTGTTTTTTTAGATATTCATGGTATTTTTTACCTTCACCGAAGGCCAAGCTATTAATTATCATTACTACGTGGTGGTTCTTGCTCAAGTCCGTGAAAAAATAAGAAAAAATACCCGAATTGTGGAAAAAAGGCATGGGTTCTTCATCAGGACAATGCACTGCCTCACACTGCATTACCTGTCAAGAGGTTTTTTTGCCAAGTATAATATCCAGGTGTTGGACCATCACCTTATTCTCGTGACCTGGCACCACGTGACTTTAATCTGTCCCCCAACTTCAAATCTGCATTAAAAGAAACAATATTTCACAACTGTTGAAGCTGAGAAAGAAAAAGCGGCACGCGTCATGAAAGAGCTCACAGAAGAAAACTTCCAGCACTGTTATGAGCAATGGACATTCGCGTGGAGCGACGTAGGACGATAGAAGATACCTGATACGTATATTGAGGGTGATAATAATTATATGTGTATGCATTTAAAATAAAAAGTCGTAGAGCCTCAGTTTCGTTCTTTTAAAGCCACACCTCATATAATGTAAACGTTTTCAAAGGCGACGTGCGCAAATGGCGCTTTGTTGTTTTCGGCCGTTTTAATCCATATTCTGGCGGGGACTGTCACTCCTTCTAAAGAGTATAACGGTCACCCTTAGTCAAATGGCGCCAGATAGCTCCGATAGACTCCCAGATTGTAATTTTATAGAAAATCCTTGCCAAGTCGTGATGATAGGATATTATTATGGGAAGAATCAACCCCAGGCGTACAACAACAAATTGGCAAAGGGTATTTTTTAAGGTAATCTACCGGTTAAGGTAGGTTTTTGGATGGACACAACTACCAAACAAATATTTTATTACTCCTAACAAACCACAAAATCCATCATCCTACTCTATATCAGGTCCCTCTTCATCTCTGAGTACTTTCTTCCTCCCTTCATCCCGTCCAACATCCCTATCCTGTTCCTTCCCTTTCCTCTTTTGCCCAACATTCTACCCTCTATCACAGTCTTCACATCCCACTGCCGGTCAGCACCCCCTTCATCCACTTTTCCTGCCTCCATAGGATTTCTCCCAACAAACCCCTCTCTTCGCCCACCATACCAAGTACTTCCTCGTTTGTTTTCTTCTCTGTCCATTTCACCTTCTCCATTCTTCTCCACGCCCACCTTTCAAAAGCCTCCAATCTACGTCTATCCTCCTACTTCAATGACCACGTTTCCGCACCGTACATAGCTACGCTCCATATCAAAGTTTTACGAGTCTTTTCTTAACATCCTCACTCAAAGTCCCTGTCATCGACTCCCTCCTCCTTGTGAAAGCCTCTTTGCCTAGTGCAATTCTTCTCCTTACGTCCCTACTACTTTGACCGTGTTGGTCCAAAACACTACCGAGATACGTAAACTGTTCTACCTGCTCTAGTTTTTGCCCTCCTATTTTAATGTTAACTTAGCCTTTTTATTTCTAGAAAATCGTATAACCTTTGATTTATTAATATTGATTCTCATCCCATACCTGTCGCACTGAATTTCCAATTCACTCAGCAATGCTTGCAACCCCTTGGCTGACTGACAAACTAAAGCTTGGAGACTGACTTTATTAAATAATATTTTCTTGAGCTGTAAAGGGGCTATTACTTTTCCTTTAAATTGTCCTTTCCATTAATACCGAGCTAATTGGTATGTATGCCTACTGCAAAATAGTATCTTCAATTTCAGTGCCACGTAAAAAGACAGGAAAGTGCACTTGATTTATGTACGAGCTTAATGTTATTGTGAGCGACGTGCCGAGGTGAGCCAACGCCCTCCATGGAGCCTGATGTCATTTATGGACGGAGCAATGGAGTGTAATATGCTTGAAGGGCCCTAGCCAACCGTTTTCATGCTTGTCTTTTTGGTAAACCGTAGCTTTCAGTGTTTAAACCCCAAGGAGGCTGGGCAATATGCATGTGTCCCCATCTATCGCCGGTCCCTATCTTCCTCTTGAGGATAGGCGGAATCTGCATATACTCTCACTTCTCTCACATTACAAATATAATTATCTACCTCAGTACTTATATGATAAACGTCCTAATTAATAGTATGCACTGTGATAACTCCAGGGAAAATACTATTCACTAAATTCCTCGAGACGACAGAGTAAATTACAGCAAATCTTTTCATGTAACAGCCTGTAGACTCTGGAACACTTTGCCTAAGGACATTGAAAATTGCAAGTAACTCACTTCATTAAAAACAGATGCATTAAAATGATTCTAAAAGGCAAAAACACTTCTCTGTTTATCTACGCCTATGAATACATATATAACCTCAATTCCCCTTTATTTGCACCATATCTCACCTCAACTTCACCTTACCTTAAAACATGGTATCTCCTTTTACTTTACTATGCATATCTGTACGTTATATGCGCATGTATTTAATGTACTTTGCTCCATTCTATATCGTATTGTATATGCATTACCATATTGTATTTTACTATGCGGCGTACTGTTATATAATTAATTGTTTTACTTTATATTTTTATTTATTATCTATATTATTTATATCTTGCAGGGTTCTCTCAGGGTTTTCACACGCCCCTCCTTTGTTGTTTCCCTGCGTGGGTTTTTCCTAGGGTCTTCATGTTTGTACTCCCTTTAAGGTTTTTCCCACATAATTACACCTTGTGCTTATTTATTTTATTATGCATATGCACTTTGCCATTCTTTTATTTTACATTTTTATCTTTTATCCTTTTGTTATTATTATTTTTGTTACGTATTTGACGAAAGGTTACATGGAAGAAGGAACCTTATTGTCACAATTTCGCCCGAATGAAGATGTTTATCTATGGAATTCAATCGCCGTGAGCGTCTCACCTCAATGACCACCGTCACGCTGAAATCGTCGCCCAGTGGGACCCGATCCAGTTCCTCCAAGTCGAAGGTCACGTCTTCCTTAGCCGTGCTGGGCAGGGCGTAGAACCGTTTGGCTCTGTCTGTTCCCCGCACGGCATTCATCAGGGACAACCTCTCCGCCTCCGTGCCTGGAACCCGCAATCAATAAAACTTTAATTTGCATGTTCGACTCGAAATTATTTCGTTCATACTGTCTGAAATTATTTCCTCTCTTATTTTTTATGCATTGCTTTATTTTTAATCAATTTTTTAAAAATTAGTCAATTAAAACATTAGCATTATCTATCTGCAGATTTTCGCAGGTTTTTCACCCTCCCCTTCATGTGTATGACTGATAAAATTCGTTACGTGGGTTTTTTCACCAAGAATAATTTTTCATCAAGCTCCTTATTCCTTACGTTTTTCCTGCAATTGTGCAAATTTTTTTAGACTCTTTGTACTGATGCATATTCATTGTAAATTGATTTTCATTATTTAGTCTTTTTTTACATTATTCAGCACTCAAATATAATTATATTTTCATTGAATGCATTTGATGATAAGTTAGATGGAAGAAGAAATTGCCACAGCCTCAATCTCACTCGAATAAAACCGAGTCATTATTATTATTATTACATATTTATTTACTATTTAGGACTCGTATATCCATAACTTCATTACTCAAACCGAAATTTGTTCTGTGCAGGTAGAGGGTAAAACCAAAGAAATCTCCGGTAAAAGTATTAGACTTGTGCAAGGACAGTTTTAATTTAATATGACCCCGTAGAAAACTAGAAAAAATTAAGATATGACAGAGAGCAAAGTATTTGGAATTGACAACATCTTCTGGAATTATTCTGTGATTCGGGAAAACTGGCAAAGAGAGTATTTTGGACATGGATACATCTCTCGTGGCTTTGGTTTTCCCTCTCGACTTTATTACCCTTTTCGACCTCTCACCTCGAAAAAGAATAAAAGTGCAGAATATAGAGGCAACAGAAGCACGGGTTTAATTTCACAAACCGCGAAAAAAAAGCATTGGAACGCTCACCGCAATATAGGAAATACCGCAGAACCAATATAAAAAAATTGAATACATGAAAAAAATTGTTGTTTCGCTAGAGTTAAAAAGGGGAGAGGAACTTGTAGAGCGTAGTAGTAATGATAGCATTCAAGCAAATAATTTAAAAAATTAGTCATATTTAGTTTGTTTGCTAATGGATTATAAGTGGGCTTTAAACCGAGCAGACAAGAATGTTCAAAGTTTCTTACAAGCATCAGAGAGTAAATGAGAAGACAAGAGAGAGATGACTAGACGTACTATTGAAAACCTCCAATTGAGTCAGGGCTTCCCGTTGCTACTCGTGCTTTTCTACTTGCAAGTACAAAGTTGGTATAAAAAGTATCGGAAACAAAATTTGTCAGTACACACATCGTTATCGCTTAAAATTTAGCGATGCAAAAGATCTGCGCTAAACTCATCATCCCGAAGGTCTTTGGATGGACAACCAAGGGCAGAGCCGAATGTCTGCTTAGATAAGAGATTTTGCAAAGGTATCGCGACGATTCCCCAACCTCCTTACAGTCCCCCCAACTTGGCATCAGCAGACTACTAGTATTCCAGCAGACTAGTATTTCCTATTCTCAAAAGTGAAATTTTCCCTCCCTCAAAGGACATCACCATGGGAGCCTGTAAGTGCCGTCAAAGATGCTCCCAAGTGTACCCTTAAGGGCCTTCCGGAATCCGCCTATCAGGGAGCCTTCGAGTCGTCGAAAAGTCGCTGGTTAAGTGTGTTGACGTTCAAGAGATGCACTTTAAAGAATTTTGAGGAATTGTAGCAATATCTAGCGAAATAAATCTATTTTCCAGAAACATTTCTCGATAATTTTTATGCAAACAATGTTTACCATATAAAGGTAAGTAGAATCCAAAAAGGGGGATTTGACCATTAGGTAATTCTGAAGAATTTCTGAACCCGGAGGAAAAGGGGAGGTTTCTTTCCGTTTAGGCAACAATGAAATAATCAATATCAGATTTTTAACATATCTTAATTTACGAAATCATTATTTTAGTTATTACTATGAGTGATTTTGAGAGATGGATGAGGCCGATACTTAGTGGAAACCCATTTGTTAAGCACGAAGAACTTTGCTTTATTATTATGAGTGAAACCCGATTTAATTCTATTTTTAAGCGTCTTACCTTCCTTAGCTTTGTATTGATCTGTCACATCTTCTTTGTCCATTTCGCCATTGGGGTCGAATATCCAAGGCGCCTTGGTGAGCACTACACGGCCAATGCTGAAGTTGAGGGCAGTGTCAGTCATCGACGTCAGAAATACTTAGAATTGCATAGTCATTGAGTTCACGGTAATATGCCACCAATTTAGTAATATATATATATATATATATATATATATATATATATATATATATATATATATATACATATATATAAATATATATATACATATATATATACATACATATATATATATATATATATATATATATATATATATGTATATATATATATATATATATATATATATATATATATATATATATATATATATATATATATATGTATATATATATAAATGTGTGTGCGTGTATATATACATATATATTAGCGATTATTTCTTATAAAATCATAGTAATAACTCATTGGCGTTATAAATATAGGAACATGGATTAAAAGAAAATATACCATAAATATCATTATTTTTAAATTCAAAATTAGGGGAAGACTAGGAATGAGATATACTCTTGGCACTAACCAAGATTTATCTTAAAAAATTGCACAAACATATCTCGCGTAGTTAATTTGGTAATGAATTTCAGACTATGATAGACTGAGACAAATAATATGTGAACATTTTTGGTTCAAAGGGCATGGGAACTGAAGGAGGCAGGCGTACTTCGGATAGTAACTCTACAGGTATGTAGCATTACTACTACCACTTAGCTTCCTCTTATGTAGCATTCACTTCCTTACGTGGTTGTATAGTCGTATAGATTTATAAAATAACAAGCAAAGATGAGAGGGTATGCACAGTATGTCATTTCCCCTGGATCCCACATTTAATCAAAAACTTATTCTACCTACTTTGCTCATTTTCGTGGAGATTTAAAATGAAACTGACGTGAGATACACAATGCAACTTTCATTTCTTGCATGTTTAGATGAAAAACCTAGGGCTTGGTAATCAACATTATATATGTTTTGTTATGATTAATATGTTCATAATGCGCAATGGTAAAGTATTATTAAATGCGACAATTTTAGAATGTAAAAACTTAAAAGTTATTATTAAAACTTAAAAGTTGTATAGAAAGCCTTGGAGGAGTACTGTATTTAATTTTGATGAGTTATATAGGAATTATCTCTCATGCAGTCTCGTAATTATTGGTTGGAATACGATTAAAACTTATAAAGAGTATTGCTGAAGCAATATAAGCTGCAGTTAGTAAAATCATTGAAGAAAATGAGCCAAACTGTTTTCAAGAAGTGTGAGCTGATGTCTTTATTTCCATGTTTCTTTTTTTCGTTAGAAATCCGAAGAATAATGAATACTCTGTAGCTTACTGATATTTGTGGCATTCAATCTTCTCGTAGCCGAGTTCGGTGGCAGGGTTTTCTTTCCAGCGAATCAAGTCGGCGTTGACCTCGGCGAGGACAAATGGCACGTCGTAGTTGTAGCTCACCGCGCCAGCTTTAACTGCCTCGAGGGACGCGGGGCCGCACTGATAAAACCCTGAAAAATCGAAATCAGAGCGAGCACGGTTGAAGGTGCTGGGAAAATCTTAATAGCTGCAAAAAATTAATTCAATCACATCTTTGTCATCCTACGATCGCTCATTCCTAAGCATACATTTCAATCCCTGGTGAGGTTTCAATGCATTTTAATTTAACGTCGTCGGAAATCAGTATTCCACCATATGATATGAAACAAAATGTAATGATGCAAGAGGAAGAAGTCGCACGCGTCATGACTTTGAAAGTGGTCCTGGTGAAAAAGTTATTGACGATGCACAAAGGTTTTTTGTCTTTATTGCGATTCAGGCAAAGCGAAAGTTGCAAATACGTTTATTAAAATTTGTCATTGGCCACAATGCCAGAGCGTAAAAATCATTTCCCTTGACAGGATCTATTGATGCCCGTCCGAGTACTTAAGCCGGTTAAGCAAGCGAGGTTTTACGTTTAGCGAGGTTAAAATTTCGGGGCTTTAAAGGAACAAGGTCAAGGCGAATTATTTTTACACCCTGAAATGATTGCGTTGTAATGCATAGTAGCGGATTACTCCATCGAAAGTTACTGTCGGGGCATCTCCCGCAGTTTTTTGGAATTTGTCATTGGTATTCGATTTTGACTTCAAGATGAAAATTCTTTTTATGACCAAATAAAAGCATGTGTTATCTTTCCATCGGATATGAAAGCAATATTATAATTCTAGCAATTTTCTTATCATCAGGCACAAGTGCGTGTGAACACAGATTTCCTCTCGTCGGAGTACAACATTTTGCAACTCTTTATAGGAACTAAGGATTAATATGGGAGAGTTCCTGGGTACATCCCATGCCGTGGAGAGAGACCATGTTCCAAATAACCATTAACTTACGTATTACATTTCCGAGCAAATCATGAAAATAATTCATGAGTCTCTACAAAAACGTTCTACGATGACAAGATGATATTTTCGTCCACACGCATACATATATGGCAAAGAGTAAGGTATGATACTAACACCTTTTTTATTGATACTAATTTCCGTTTCATTTACCTCGGACATATGGTACAAAAAAGTCTAAAAAATGTCAAAGAAATATTTAGAATAATTGATAAAAGGAAAATGTTTATTATGGAAATTTGTTGAGTTTTATATAAAGAATGACATTTTCAGTCAGACATAGATTTTACAATCAGCCAATTTTTTTATTGTGTACGATTCGCCTTAATGCAAAGCGCCATAATTATTTAGAGCACATTAAGTTATTTGGGAATGCTTTATATTGCACAGTTGGAGGCCCTAAGATGGAGGAGGGTTTGATGGGTGAGATGGGGGAGCGGTTGAAATATGGGGCTATGGCTTACTGAATGGGAAGATGAAAGACATGCGTTCAAAAGTTGTTCTTACAACTCCTGAAGTTTTGCTTTTGAACGATGAGTCTCTTAAATCATCTGCCACTGTAATGACGTGACCTTCCACACAGCCTTACAAAATAAAAACTGTGGCAAATTATAAAACATTTTGGCAGGAAAACATTGGAATAAATAAACAAATGGGCGTTTCTGCCAGTGGGTGTGACCTACCGTCGCTCGTCTCCTGCGGCGTGGCGTCGATGGCCTGCCAGCCTCCGTATCCCTTGGGCAAGTCCGGTCGGGCCATCCACACATCGTTCCACACGTGGTAGTTCCAGATAGAATCCTCGCCCATCGGATTATTGGGGTCATCCTCGATCTCCTCCATGGCCGCGTTGTAGTACTTGTCCACGGTGAGCGAGGCGTTGGCGTCGTGGGCCGACACGAGGTTGGACACCACCCTGGATGGAATCCCCAGGGCCCGACACACTGGGAAGCAAAGCGTGGCAACGTTACCCTTGTGACCCTGACGGGGACGAGGACTTGAATACGCCTCACTTGGATTCAGTCACCCCCGAATGCCTGCTACTCCCGAATTAGACTTGCGGTGGATCGATTCGAGGCATTGGACCAGAGATTAATCGATAGACAATCGAGATTTAATTGGATTAATACGTCTAACACAATTTGGACGTACATCGCGCACAAAAGCAATGACATCATTAGGACCATAGAGATTATTCCGAGAAGAAAGAGGCTTAATGTGGAAATACTCTTCGGTTCGAAACAGTGGTGAATCTTCTAGCATGCTTTGGATGTATTTTTAGCAGAAGTAAAACCGAAGTTTTAGAAAAAATCTCTCGAAAAGCATCGAAATAATTCCGCAAGGAATGGATCTTCATACGAGGATAGTTTGGAAGGTTCTTGGAATCACCACCAAATGTCAGCGGCAGTGAAACGAGTTTCCTAATCCTTTATGAGTAAACGCGTAAGGCGTCAGTGCCCTTGGAAGAGATTTGCGGTGCGGACGCCTCTCTGTTGTTGTTCTCGTGTAGTGATTTGTGAAGATGGAAAAATTGAGATTCGAGCAGTGATTAAATACTTCGTAAAGAAAGAAATGAAAGCAAAGGAAATTCATGACAACATTCAAAACACTCTAGGAGATCCGGCTCCTTCATATTTAACTGTTGCCAAGTGAGCAAATGAGTGTAAGTTTGGTCGGGACAGCTTAGATGATGACCCGCGGAGTGGTCGGCCAAAATGCGCCTCTATCCCAAAAATCATTGCAAAAACACAAAATGGTGATGGAGGATTGCTGACTGAAATTGCGAGAAATCGCTGAAGCTGTAGGGATGTCATCTGAATGAGCTTATTACATTTTAACAGTGGAATTGGATGTAGGAAAATTATCTACTAGATGAGTGCCGCGACTCCTGACGCAGAATCACAAACACATCAGAATGGAAATTTCCGAACGATGTTTGACTCATTTTAAGAGCAACCAACAAGATTTTTTCTGCGCCGGTTTTTGACTACAGATGGAACTTGGGTCCACTACTCTACATCAGAGAAATATCAGTCAAAGCAGTGGAAAAATGTTGATTCGCCACCACCTAAGAGAAGGTAATACGGTCGGCCGGAAAGGTGATGGCTTCAGTTTTCTGGGATGCGAAAGGGATTCTGCTGATATATTATCTTGCCACTGGAAAATACTATACACCCTCCTGGACCAATTAATGAAAAAGATACACGAAAAAAGGCCAGGTTTGGCAAGGAAGAAAGCCATCTTTCATAAAAAAAATGCACACCCACGCACAAGTGTCGTTGCCATGGCAAAATACGTGAACTAGGATAAGAGTTGCTGTCACACCCACCTTGTTCGCCTGATTTGACTCCATCGGATTTCCATCTCTTCCCCAAGCTCAAAATTTTCCTCGGTGAACGGGGATTTTCAACAAACAAAGAACTAACAGCCGAAGTAGATGTGCAATTTGCAGGCCTGAAGGAATCTAATTTTCGAGGTGGGATCAAGACACTGAAACATCGCTGGACCAAGTGCATTATTGTACAGGGGGACTACATTGAAAAATAAAAATGCCTCACTTTGGTAAGTCGTTAATTTCTATTCCATTCCGAGAACTTTTAAAAATATCCTCGTATAATAAAGCCTGACCCATGGAATCCAGTCTGAATAACTTATGGATTATGATCCAAAAGTACGTCACTTGTTGGCCAGTTAATAGACTACAATATTTATTTCTTTTCAAAAGATTTGGACATAATTTTCAGTATTAATTTACCGATAAAATAGTTTGCGTAATTATATACGTACAGTCCTTCATATGTGATGATACATATCGAGGTTTTAAGATAAAATAATTCAAATCATTAAAGCGATTTACTCAATTCAAGAATTTTCAATTGATATTCCTCACCTGTCGTGACGACCCCGGAGAACACCCAACACTGTCCGTATAAGACTTCCTTCTTGGTGCGTAGGTACTGCTCGAGGATGGGCACTGACCCGGTCCAAGCGGAGGGAGCGGTTCCGTCGCCGTATTCGCCATCCCAACGTCCCATCAACACCCCCAGGTCATCGTTGGAATTCACCTGCGAATGAGTGCAAGACGTGAGGCACGGGAGTCGGGCGTACGGGGGGCGGGATTGACTGGTCTGTCGATGAACTCGAGGCACCGATCGATTGGTGGAATCCACGGACGAGTATCAAAACAGGTCAGTGTTCTATGGAGAGACAATTCAAATCAAAATTTGGATGTCAATAAATCATTTCGCCGGAAATATTAATTTATAAACGAAATTGAAGAAATACCATTTACATCACGGTGAAGAGATAATATATTACGTTAATATTTTGGAAGAAACATTAGTAATTTCAATTTTATCAACTTTATATTCAATGAAAGAAAATGTTTTAAGATATCAAAATCTACACGTAATTACCCCAGAGAGCCAGGATAGCAACCTTTTGGTGAGCCCTATGGTGACTTTAGTAAACTTATTCAGGGGAAGGGTGTATTTGCTTTCTCGCCGTCCCCTGAGGTTGGCAATACCTTTCTGGTGCTCAAAAAGTAATCTGAGTGTTTTTCTTGTGGGTGTCCTGAGGAATCACCCAGATTTGAACCAAGGGCACCATAAAATGGAGCCGAGCGCTCACATTTTCATTGCTGATGAATGGCGTAGTTTGATATGATTTGGTTCAATTGAAACATGTTAATGACCAAATACTTGCAGTTTCTACTAGTCTATGCATTTAGTTTTCAACCAGGTTTCAACCTACTACATCATATTCGCCTGATGATGAAGCTGTATACATAAACAAATTCATTACCTGAGAGTATATTATCATTATTTGATCAGTAACTTGCCATAAGCTATTGTTTGGCTCATTAATTTACTTAGGATTGAGGATTAATCCATGCAATAAATACTTAAATAATACAAGACATTATAATACAATACATTATAATACAATAAATTATTTTGGTTCCTATGAAATATATTTAACTACTCGAATATCTTGGTTTAAATGAAAAAGGGATATTTTAAACGAAAAGAGAATGGAAGTGGTTTCCGGCGTAATTCCGTGGAAGTGCATCATAATTAAAAGAACTCTAAATACTTGAGGCGAAGTAACTGATCGTTGACAAGCCCTTCTCTTGTAAATGGGCGACGTCACCGAGCCTTGCTGCAAATGCACCCTTTCCCGCTCCGTTATCATTCATTCCCTCGCCGCACTCCCCCCAGTGCCCACCCCACCTCCCCCGCGCCAACCGACCACCTTCCCAACTCCCCCCCTCGCATCGCAACACCCCCGATTCTGAGTATACATACCTGTGGATAATTAATGTAACTTTACCTTAAGATTTTGCACACTACTGAAACCTGGATCGTGCAATGAACACTTTAATGAGGCATTACTAAGTATTTCGTATTCTTTTTATTAGATATGAGAATGGTATGAACTCTTCACTAAAAGATTTCAGTAATGAAAATGGCAGGAATTTCAGATAACAGTATTTATGCAAAGTTGGTCTAGACCCTATTCACCAGTTTAACTAATGATGATGTTTATTCGTTAAAGTGCGCGCTGTACACATTATTATAGGTTACTTTTAAAGAAGTATACATTACATCTACATCAATACCCTGCCGGCCACCAAAAAGGTGTGGCAGGGGGTGCAGCACCAGGAAGAAAGGGTGAGGGGGTTAGGGTTTTTCAAATGAGTGGGGAAAGATGGGGGGAACCTACAAAAAAAAAATATATATATATATACTGTATATATATATATATTTATATATATATATATATATATATATATATATATATATATATATATATTTATATATATATATATATATATATATATATATATATATATTTATATATATATATATATATATATATATATATATATAACCACGCGCAGTCGTCCCTACCTTGTAGGCCAATACTTATTGTGTCTAACTGATTCCTGGGGGATTTCGACTACAGGCATTCTGATCTCTTATTGTTCTTGGAAAAAAATACCATTGAAACCTGTCAGTCTTGCCGTCTATCTCTCTAATATTATATTTGTGATCCCTCCGACCGTTGTATTTTGGGATTCGTATTATGTTCTTAATGTAATCGGAAAATCATGATACTCTTGATGTCGGTATTATACTTGTACTATACGTATACTACAGAATATGTTCTGAGAACCTCTTTGCTATTTAAAGAAGTCCATTTTAAACCGTAAAATATTTCGTCCCATACAGAGAGGTGATAGATGAACTGCACGTACAATTTTGGAGATGGCGCGGACCAGCTTGATGGGGTTCCCCCTGTTGGCCGGCGAGACGTTGGTCCTCTCCAGCATCAGCATGCAAGCGGGCAGGACGCAGTCGTCGAACTGGCCGAAGACCCACTGCCTCCCGCGGGACGACCCGTACGGGCCCACCCAGATCTTGCCGATGTCATTGAGGACGTACTCGTGAAGGAGCCGCTCCTCACACATGTACACCAGGTCGCCTGCGTTTGACAAGAGGGCAAGGTGGGGCTTTGATTGGCAGCAATTTAAGAAAGAAAGGGAAGAGCTTTTCTACTTCTGCACCTATTTATTACCCCGAAAGGGCGTGTGGCGAGGAGTATTAGGGCACCACCCGTAATTAAGAAGGAAAAAAACCGCATGCAAAAGCCACAAATAAAGCATGGTATACATTCATGTAAAAAACCTTACTCCCCACAACACACATGCAAACACACGAACTACCAACTAACATACACATGCACCTACAAATGTACCTGATGTCTTTGCAATATTTAATTTTGTTCCAACTTGTTAATTTAATGTTTCTAAAATGACTTTGGTTTCTTAATATTATCATTTCTGATTGTTCGGGGAAAGAATAAGTATTTATATGTATCTTTCTCCGTTATTTTATCTTGGTGGTCTGATCTACCTAAGTAGTGTGGGGCCATTATAATTCCTTTAGTGTACTTGTATAGGTCGTTTGTATAGTGCCCATAGTGTAAGGCAAGGTTGCCCAATATCACCGTTGCTGTTCAACCTGTATGCAGAGGAAATGATTGAAGAGACATGGGAAGAACTGGAGGTGGGAATGAAAGTGGGCGGGGAATTCGTAAAATCAGGTAGGTTTGCTGATGACCAAGCTTTAGTTTGTCAGTCAGCCAAGGGGTTACAAGCATTGCTGAGTGAATTGGAAATTCAGTGCGACAGGTATGAGATGAGAATCAATATTAATAAAACAAAGGTTATGCGATTTTCTAGAAAGAAAAAGGCGAAGCTACAAATTAAAATAGGAGGGCAAAAACTAGAGAAGGTAGAACAGTTTACGTATCTCGGAAGTGTTTTGGACCAACACGATCAAAGTAGTAGGGACGTAAGGAGAAGAATTGCACTAGGCAAAGAGGCTTTCACAAGGAGGAGGGAGTCGATGACAGGGACTTTGAGTGAGGATGTTAAGAAAAGACTCGTAAAACTTTGATATGGAGCGTAGCTATGTACGGTGCGGAAACGTGGTCATTGAAGTAGGAGGATAGACGTAGATTGGAGGCTTTTGAAAGGTGGGCGTGGAGAAGAATGGAGAAGGTGAAATGGACAGAGAAGAAAACAAACGAGGAAGTACTTGGTATGGTGGGCGAAGAGAGGGGTTTGTTGGGAGAAATCCTATGGAGGCAGGAAAAGTGGATGAAGGGGGTGTTGACCGGCAGTGGGATGTTGAAGACTGTAATAGAGGGGAGAATGTTAGGCAAACGAGGAAAGGGCAGGAACAGCATAGAGATGTTGGATGGGTTGAAGGGAGGAAGGAACTACTGAGAGATGAAGTGGGACTTGATGTAGAGAAGGTTGCTGGATTGTGTTTTGTTAGAAGTCACAAAATATTTATTTGGTAGTTGTGCCCATCCAAATACCTACCTTAACCGGTAGATTACCTAATAATAATATGTAAATAAATATATATATATATATAATGGGCTGACACAATATAACACAATCTCACTTGAAGAAGGCCCCTGAGAGGGCCGGAAGCTCGAACAATTTACCGTGTGAGTGTCCTTTTAAATGTTGCTATTCTATTTGTGTTATATTGTGTCAGCCCATTATTGTGCCGCTCGTGTGAGTTTTTCCGTACAATCGTGGTATATATATATATATATATATATATATATATATATATATATATATATATATATATATATATACACATTTTTATACACTTCACCTTTCGTTTATTTTTTACACTGCTTTATATTTCCTCTTATTATAATTATTGTTACCTACTTAACAAAGAGATAAATGGAAGAAGGGGCCTTATGGTCTCAATTTCGCCCGAATAAAGACGGTTATTTATCTATGTATCTTATTTAACCTTCCACTTTTTGCAACGGTGTGTTACGTATATAATTTGATGTATTGATTACCTTGCATCCATGGGTTGAACAGCAGGTAGAACTTTTCCGGGTGCTTGAACAACCTCGTCCTTCCGTAACTGCCTTTGATCTTGGTCTCGACCTGGAAACTCCAAAGTCCCACGGGAGCGTCGCACGGGCTCCGGATCTGCCGAAGGGTAGGAAGTGGTGAGACAGCTGAGTGATAGCCGAAGATATTTAACCTTCGAAGCGAATTAAGTGCTCCTTACGATGCCAAACCTTTGATTGGTTTGATTTTGTAGGAAATTCAGAGAAGGGTTTACTAAACGCGGAAGTTTTTATATATCATTGTGTCCTCGCGTGCTTTTCCGTAAACTTTTCTGTTATGCGTGAGGCCAATTGCGTCGTAATGCACATAGTAATTCATCGAATGAGTTAGTCTTTCGAATGTTGGGTCAAGGAAACAGTTTTAAGGGCGTAATTACAATAGTACAGTGCCTGCAGCCTTAAGGATGATTGTAATTGGATAGAAATAAGCACAACAAGAGAAAGGTAGAACAAAAAGTGGAAAGCGACCTGAGTGATAGCTGCATAGGTTTATTAAAGATGAGGGCAGAAAAGAGAATCTTAAGTCAATGAGGAAGAGAAAAGGAAATTTTGTGTGGCACGATGTGAGGCTGAATCTACATATATCACATATACCTATGTGCAACAAAGGCCATTATTAATTTAGTGAAAAATGCAATTAATGCTTTAAGAACATTGGTGAGGACAAATGCTCTAATTTTCCTTTATCAAAAATACTATTTAAATATTTTGAGGCGGGAAAATCTTTGATATAAAATTTTGATCCATTATTAATATTTGCTGATTTCCTGCAAACATATATCTTTGCTTTGAGTTACAACAATGACAAAAGATTTAATTCAACCTTTATGTGATGTCCTTAAGAATGTTAATAATCATGTACTTAGCTACTTATATTGAAGTCACATCGTCCAAGTTTTCTTTGAGGTTATGATAAACGATGTAAGGAGCAGTTTTATTATTTAAAAAAATTTTATTCATCTACACGTTAGTGTTTTTATTGCTGATATATTTGTGACGTATCCTGGATGTTTATGGTCAGCAAAACGTTTATTACAATGCACACTAACAGCGAGCTATGCCTTCATGGACATAACTCATCCCTTTCTTCCCCGCTGTAATAGGAGCACCCATGGTGTTCTCTTGTCGCTTCCTTCGCTGGCCTTTTACCGAAGAGCTGTTTTATACTGCTATTGTGAGCATTTGGAGGCAATTTAGTCGGGATCAACGCAATAATTACCTGTTTTTCTGATTGAACTTTTAAACGCTGAAAAAATCCTTGAATTAAAAACAGGATGTGTCACTATTTTCAGGTGCCTACTGATATCACTGCGTTAGCAGGTCTGAGTACATGTATTTGAAATCACGAGATAAAACACATTGAAATGCCTGTACAAGGCTACATATCAAGTGAAGAAAGCATGTTACGAGACAAGAAATAGGACACATTTATCCTTTCCTACTTAGCCTTATTAACAGTACAAATGTACAGTGCCAACATCAGGGGAAATAATATTATTAAATACCTCGACAAGACGAGGTAACTTACGGCAAATGTTTTCATGCAACAGTCTGTAGACTCTATTCTTCTAATTTACTCGAGGACATTTATTTATTTATTCAGCATTAGTCTGAAAACAGCACATTTTGGCCTTTACATCGAACTATTAACAGTGATAACAATGGCTGCGTAGATTTTCGCGGCGGTGGCTTGAAGAATTCTGCATGTCCGGGTTTTCACCGCGTTGTTGTTTGAAGCCGACAACAGTTTCGCCGAAGTTTCATCCGGCGTCTTCAGGTCGAAGATGAGGGACTCAGATTTTGGCCGTCCTTATATAGGTGGTCCCGTCCAAGTGCTGCTCTCTGATTGGTCCTTTTTCGGAGGACTCTCTTCCACGCGTTGTGGAGATGGTAGCCTTCATCTCTATTGAAATTCGCCGGGTTTTTGGCTATCTCAATAGCTTCTCTGATTAGGCGTGGGTAATATCTACTTTCTTTACTTATGATTGTAGCGTCATGGAATAGAATATCATGGCCGGGTTCACTCCATTTATGCTCGGAGATGGCCGAGAGGTGAAACTGTTTGTTCGTAGTAGCCCGGAGGTGTTCTTTCATCCGAACTTTCATAGCTCGGCATGTTTCCCCGATGTAGGCTTTCCCACATGAACACGGTACTTGATAGACCCCTTCGTATAGGTCTTTCGAGATTTTGTCCTTCGGTCCGGGGAGCGCGTCCGCTATTTTCTTGGTGCAGTTGAATCTTGTCACCACGTCGTGCTTTTTAAGGATTCTGGCTATCTTCTCGGATGTTCCGGATACGAAGGGGATAGTCGCGTATGCCTTTGGGTCCGGTTCCGTCTGCTTGATTGACTTGTCAGAATCTCGTCTTCGCCTTTCTTCCCTGGCGGTCCTTTTTAGGACCATATCGTTCCGATAGCCGTTTTGTTTTAGTGCTCTCAGGAGATGTTTCTTTTCAGTCAGCAAAGAATCGGCGTCAGAGATTTCATACGCTCTGTGAACTAGTGTGTCCACCAAAGATGTCTTTTGGAGCGGATGGTGGTGAGAGGTTGCGTTTAGATAACGGTCGGTGTGCGTCTTCTTTCTGTAAACAGCATGTCCCAGCTTCCCACAACTCTTCTTTTTGACTAAGACGTCCAGGAAAGGTAGTTGGTTGTCCTTTTCTACTTCCATCGTAAATTTGATGGAATGATGTTGTGAGTTGAGAAATTGAAGAAATTTCTGAAGTTCTGTTGCGCCGTGCTGCCAGATGACGAAAGTATCATCCACATATCTTAACCACATCCTAGGTTTTTTCTCGTACTGATTAAGGATCTTTTCTTCAAAATGCTCCATGAACAGGTTAGCCACTACCGGAGACAGCGGCGAACCCATGGCTGCACCCTCTGTCTGCTCGTAGAATTCTTCGTTCCACAAAAAATAAGCATTCGTGAGGCAATGCTCCACCAGTGTGGGGAAGTCTTCCGGAATGCCGTTGGTGGTTAGGCCTCTGATGATCTCCACCGATTCCTTAATCGGGATGTTAGTGAACAGTGAAACAACATCGAAGCTCACCAATAATTCGTTGCTGTCCATTGTGATCTTTTTCAGGATGTCGATGAAATGCCCGGAGTTTTTCACGAATGACGATGTTTTTCCGACGTAGAACTGTAGAGATTGGGCCAGGTATTTCGCCAGTCCGTATGTTGGAGCATCGATCTGGCTGACTATAGGTCGGAGTGGTATCCCCTCCTTATGTATTTTCGGCAGTCCGTATAATCTGGGTGGTTTGGGAGCCGAAGAAAATAGTCCACGTTGTTCTTCCATCGGAATGAGGGATTTCTTTATTAGAGCTCTGGTGTTTCGCTCTATTTTTGCTGTCGGGTCGGTCTTGAGTTTCTTATACGTCCCGTCTTGGAGAAGTTCCGTAATTTTGCTCCGGTAGTCCTCTTTGTTGATTACCACAGTTGCATTCCCTTTACGAATGCTTATTTTTTGTGGAACGAAGAATTCTACGAGCAGACAGAGGGTGCAGCCATGGGTTCGCCGCTGTCTCCGGTAGTGGCTAACCTGTTCATGGAGCATTTTGAAGAAAAGATCCTTAATCAGTACGAGAAAAAACCTAGGATGTGGTTAAGATATGTGGATGATACTTTCGTCATCTGGCAGCACGGCGCAACAGAACTTCAGAAATTTCTTCAATTTCTCAACTCACAACATCATTCCATCAAATTTACGATGGAAGTAGAAAAGGACAACCAACTACCTTTCCTGGACGTCTTAGTCAAAAAGAAGAGTTGTGGGAAGCTGGGACATGCTGTTTACAGAAAGAAGACGCACACCGACCGTTATCTAAACGCAACCTCTCACCACCATCCGCTCCAAAAGACATCTTTGGTGGACACACTAGTTCACAGAGCGTATGAAATCTCTGACGCCGATTCTTTGCTGACTGAAAAGAAACATCTCCTGAGAGCACTAAAACAAAACGGCTATCGGAACGATATGGTCCTAAAAAGGACCGCCAGGGAAGAAAGGCGAAGACGAGATTCTGACAAGTCAATCAAGCAGACGGAACCGGACCCAAAGGCATACGCGACTATCCCCTTCGTATCCGGAACATCCGAGAAGATAGCCAGAATCCTTAAAAAGCACGACGTGGTGACAAGATTCAACTGCACCAAGAAAATAGCGGACGCGCTCCCCGGACCGAAGGACAAAATCTCGAAAGACCTATACGAAGGGGTCTATCAAGTACCGTGTTCATGTGGGAAAGCCTACATCGGGGAAACATGCCGAGCTATGAAAGTTCGGATGAAAGAACACCTCCGGGCTACTACGAACAAACAGTTTCACCTCTCGGCCATCTCCGAGCATAAATGGAGTGAACCCGGCCATGATATTCTATTCCATGACGCTACAATCATAAGTAAAGAAAGTAGATATTACCCACGCCTAATCAGAGAAGCTATTGAGATAGCCAAAAACCCGGCGAATTTCAATAGAGATGAAGGCTACCATCTCCACAACGCGTGGAAGAGAGTCCTCCGAAAAAGGACCAATCAGAGAGCAGCACTTGGACGGGACCACCTATATAAGGACGGCCAAAATCTGAGTCCCTCATCTTCGACCTGAAGACGCCGGATGAAACTTCGGCGAAACTGTTGTCGGCTTCAAACAACAACGCGGTGAAAACCCGGACATGCAGAATTCTTCAGTGATAACAATGGTCACATTTACAAACACCCATGCCCTAGGTGGAGGAAAACTCACCCAGGCGGGAATCGAACCCGCGACCCTTGGAATGGCAGACGAGGACGTTACCCCACCGCCACCGGGGCCGGCAATCGAAAATAGCCTGCCACTCACTTCATTCAAAAACAGATACACGTAAATGATTCACCATGACGAATACTTCTCTACAAATCTACTTCTATGCATTCATAGATCATCTCAATTCCTATTTATTTGCACCGTTTCGGACTTCAACTTCTTATTTCACTAGTGACTTCATGTCTGAACTCCTTAGGTTTTTCTCACGAAATTGCATCGTTTGCTTATTTATTTTATTTTATATATTATATGCATTTTACCATTCTTTTCTTTATTATATTCTAATTCCACCACATCGCGCCTGACATTACTCAATTTGTTAATTTTTACCCAAATCGACACTTTTTTTGGTATTATTTTACGACAAATTACTGTAATGATGCCATGGTTGGTATGGTATGAGTAAGGAAATATACTAATTCAACTCTCATCATAATATCTGAAGAGAGCATAACACTGCTAAATTTTAACATAACTCACCAGTTACTAATGGTAGTGATTGAAATCTAAAAACAGCCTTTGGAGTTATCATTGAAATATTATTAAGGGAGGCACTTCTGGAATATAATCTTCAAAACGGGCCTAAGGATTTAAATGAAAGGAGGTGAATTAACCGTTGTCGGGAGCCAGATAGTGATTTACCAAGGTTTCGATTTCTGAAAAATTTAGTGAAGGGATGTGTTAGGATCCACCAATAGGATCGTTTCTATTTACTTTATCTGAATAAGTAGAGAAATACTATTGTCGGTGCACTACGTTGAGCATCATAGCAAAGGTTGGTAATGACAGAAATTAAAGAGAAGTGACTTCTACTTCTTGATACATTCGGAAATTTAAAATATATAGTATTCAAATAAAATTGGAGTTTAAAAATTTTGTTCCATTGCTCTTACCCTCATGGAAACGGAAAAAATTAGTCATAGTTATTTCGCGGTTGATTTTAAATTTTTCTCGTACTTGCTATATTAACATTTATGACAGCCAACAGTTTACGTATCTCGGTAGTGTTTTGGACCAATACGATCAAAGTAGTAGGGACGTATGGAGAAGAATTGCGCTAGGAAAAGAGGCTTTCACAAGGAGGAGGGAGTTGATGACAGGAACATTTAGTAAGGATATTAAGAAAGGACTCGTTAAAACTTTGATATGGAGCGTAGTTATGTACGGCGCGGAAACATGGCCATTGAAACCGGAGGATAGACGTAGACTGGAGGCTTTTGAAATAAGTGGATGGAGAAGGTGAAATGGACCGAAAGGAAAACAAATGAGGAAGTCCTAGGTATGGTATTGGGGAGGAGAGGGGATTGTCGGGGGAAATCCTATGGAGTCAGAAAAAATGGATGAAGGGAGTATTGATCGGTAGTGGGATGTCGAAGACTGTAATAGAGGGGAGAATGTTAGGCAAACAAGGAAAGGGCAGGAATAGGATAGGGATGTTGGACGGGATGAAGGGAAGTACTCAGGGATGAAGAGGGACCTGATGTAGAGTAGGTTGCTGGATTTAGTGTTTTGTTAGAAGTCACAAAATATTCATTTGGTAGTTGTGTCCATCCAAGAACATACCTTAACCGGTAGATTATATTATTATTACACCATAACAATAGCATAAAAATATTAGTCTTTGGATCGTTATATCATACTCAGCACCCTTTGCCAAACAAAACTCATTTTCCGGGCACTTATCAATAAGATGAAAGCATACCAATAAATAAAATTAAGAAAAAACAAAAACTCTTGTCATTTGCCTGTTGGGTAATACGGAAAGATAACACAAGACGAATGGGGTTACAGAAACGTGTTGAAGGATAGGGGTGGATGGAATGGCTGTCTGTCAAGCTCAATGACGGAAATCGAGAGACAAGGACATTCGGAAGCAAAGGAGTGCTTCCTTGTAAGGGAAGGGCCGTGAATTGTGGAGAATGAAGTGAAGGGACCCCAAGGACAAGTGACCGAAGCCCGGATAAAATGTAACCCGTAATGGCCGCACTATACGTTATTCCCTTTCACTTCGCAGCACCAAATGCTCATTCTCTATGGCAGAGAATGCAAAATAAATCTGATGGCGGCTTTGATTAGTCTGTATTTGAAAAACTACGATGGCGATTTGAAAAGTAAGGTCTCCTATTTTTTTTCTTGAAAAATCAAATTTCTTCTCAACTTTGTGTACATCTAAAGGAAAAGGCTGAGCATTTAGCTATTTCTCTACATAGTCGCCTTGACGATTAATCACTTTTTGAATCCTTGTAAGCAGTGTTTTAATACCGGCGTCGTACCTTTCTCCCGCCGCGTCACGAAGCCAACTAACGACTGATTCTCCGATATTAATTCATAATTGATCGTCAAGGCGACTATGTAGAATAACAGCTAAATGCTCAGCCTTTCCGACGATGCACGCAAAGTTGGGAATAAGTTTGATTTTTCATGAAAAAAAATAGGAGACCTTACTTTTCGAATCGCCCTCGTTTATTGTTAGAAATAATATCGCAATACTCAAAAGAAATCACCCAGCAAAAATGTGCAGCATTCTATTTATCTTTTTTATTTCTTCAATCCGAAGTGAGAGGAGAGGGGAAATAAAATTACGTGGCACCTTTCAGAAAGTTTCAGTCAACAAAAGACGACCGTGGTCCGAAAATAGCTTTACCGTCAGCTTTCGTCCGCAGCACTTTGTACATAACATTCATTACTTTCTTGAAATTACTTAAAATGAAAGTATGAGTGGCGCATATTTCGTGAACCATGTGGATTGTGAATCCAACCGTGTTGGCGACCACAGAGAATCGTAGGAATGCAAGATGATAGAAGAGTCCAGGAGGGAGAAAGCCACTTTCTCCCTGGAAATAAAACTCGCAATCAGTCGAATCACTCCAATTTTCGCGCGGAGGTCTTCCGAAATTGAACCTTTGGCGTCCCGCGAGCCCCTCACCGCGATTTTCCGCCCGAGTTTGACCGGCGCGAGGGCGTTGGGCTCGTACCAAGGTGTCGAGAAGCCAGCGAAGGCCGGAGAGTGGGACTCCGAATTTGGCGGGGGAGGGCCTGGGGTCCAAGGGACCGCGGGGGGAGGGGGCGGTTGAAGAGGCCGGGGCGGAGGGCTGCGAGGGAGGGTCAGTTGTGTGGAATGAAGCTCCGCGTGGATACCTGTCGTCCAGGAGGGTTGAAGTGCGAGGAAGGAAGGAGGATTACCCACGGAAGAATGTTTCCAATATTTTTAATTCCCCCTTTGGATTTCGGGAGTTTAGTGATTAATATGGTGTGGATTTATGAGCGAGTTAATTTGTGCAAGATGAACAAACTATACCTACAACAAACCTCTCACGAATACCCTCGCAGAATCCTAGAAATTATAACTAAAAACTGATTATAGGTGAGCCACCGTTGAGGAATAGGCTTTGAAAGCTTCTTTTAAAGGCTAGCATCGTTGTGTATTTCTAAAGAACGTTCTCACAATATCTACAACATTTAATTTCAACATTCCTTCTTAAACTCCTCATTATCTCTGCACAGATTCATGCTCCTCCTCTTCTTCTTACGCTAACCTTCTCCCCTTGTCACCAGAATCCTTCCGCCAACCTATCCCAATGCCAGTCGGCCAATTCAACCAAAAAATGCCACTGCCAAAGATCAAAGACCATTTCTCTTAGTATATGTGCTCCATTATCCTTTTCTGCCACCTTCTTTGAAATCCTCCAAAATTTGATTTACTTTCCGCTCGATTTCTAATACTTCTACCGTTTCTTTCTCCTCTATCCATGATATTTTGTCCCCCCGTTCCCTCCGTGCCTCCAAAGACTCAGTCTCCGTTCAAGTTCTTTTCGCTCCTAATTGAGAGTTACCTAATGCTAGAATGTTCGTCCCATTAAAATTTCCTGAGCATTTCTCTAACCCTGTTTTCACACGCCCTTAAGGCGTCTTGACTCTTGAGAGGGTTCGGCAAAGATATCCAAGTTTTTCTCAGTTACTCTCCCATCGGAAGTAAAAGCATGTTTTAGTCACGTCAAATCCATTCCTTTGCATTCGACTTCAGGTGAACTGAGTATGAGCACATCCTCATTCCTCAGAGAGTATTAATCTAACTAACGGTAGTAGTAGTTTTATGGGAGGCATTTTTGAGTAGTAGAAGTTTTTATGGGAAGCGACCGACAGCTAAGGTCATTGCCACCATTAGGAATGGATGGGAAAGGATGAAGGGTGGAGAGAAACCCAGGTTAGGCATTAGCCTACTCTTGTAGATAGGCGACAAAGGGTCCGCAGTTTAACTTCCAATCCGACGGACTTCGTACTCACTCAAAGTGCTCTCCAAGTAGGTATCGGGATACCACAAGAAAGTATTTGTCGTGGGAAGGCAGTATGTTAGCCACCGCACCAGTCCGAACTCCCCTAACTATTGACGTGTATTCATTTTGTCACGGTCATCATTTTCAACCTCCTCGCAAATTATGCAATGCAATACGTCTCCATATTCATTCCTACTCTGCTCATTCCGGGCCAAAATAGTATCGAATCCGCGCAAATTTCCATTTGCAATTACTATTAATGTTTAACTTGAGAATCTATGCATTGAGATTTTGTTTCATTATGGATTAAATTTTTTTAACACTTCTTCCGAATATTTTTTATCAGTTACCAGGCATACACATGACGAAATTTTATGTTTCATCTGGTAATACAGATCTTGAAAACGCAATGTATAATTATTGTTTGTTTGGTCAGTGGTGGGCCCCCGCTTGGTGCACCCCTCTAGCTATCTTCCCTTTGCCTTTGCGGAGGCCAAACTCTGCAGTGCCCCTCCAATATGGCGTCGTGCTCTCCCTCGTATTGTTATCCCCACTTCTCTTCGTACTTTCTCTCCTCGCACTGACTCCTCCTCTAAGCCATGGCACCGGTGACCACCTCTGATTGAAGGTCTGATATGACGACGCCCGGAGCCAAAATCTGGATAAATAATGCCGTTCTTCGAATCGAAGCAGTGGGATGTACGCGGCTTGTATAAAATGTGTCGGGAAAAGTTTACGAAAAATTAGATTCATATCAGATATTGCCACGATGACTCAAAATTGTTCAAATTAAATTCCTTTGAGTGTCGACACACTTTTGCCAGCGGTTTTTCCACGACTCGAAGGCTCCCTCCGTAGGCGGATTCCGAAAGGTCCTTAAGGGTACGCGTAAAAGCTTCTTTAACGGCACTTATAGGGTCCCATGGTGGCGTCCTTTGAGGGAGGGATAATTTCACTTTCGAGAATAGAAAATAGTCAGCTGGTGCCAATAAGGGGTTTGGGGAATCGTCGCGATGTCGTTGCAGAAAGTCATCGCAAGCAGAAGACACTCGAATCTGCTCTTGGTCGTCCGTCTAAAGACCTGCGGGAGGGCGAGTTTAGCGCAGATCTTTCGCCGAATTTTCAGTGGTAATGGTGTGCAGTGTCATCTTATTAATGCCAATACGATCTGCGATCAGATGCACACTCAACCGACAGTCTGAATTCAGCAATGCACTCACACGTCAGGAAATAATTGTTAACGATGCTTTTTAATACATAACTTGTAAAATGAAAGGGAGCGATTGTGGCGCCTCGATGTGTTTCCGAGCCAATTTGTAAGGCACCGTGGTTGTTGCTGACACCAAAACGTGTGATATTTAAAATAAAAAAATTACGTCGACATCTGACTCATGTTGTCTGTAGTAGCTAAAGTACAAGACACATTACCTATATACTTATTTATTTGAAATATTCATATATGCGTGTCTGCCTCAAACAATGTGGAATTACGAGGGAATTGTGTTGTGGAAAGAGTACTTCTTTTATAAGCGCCGGAGGCAGCCGAGGAGTATGCTAGGGTGACTATGAAAGCACTGGGTACCGACGAATTTCCACATTACCCAGACCATATCCGAATAACGTACTTGGAAGTGATTAAAGTTCCTGGAACTACATATCTAAACCTATGATTCATAATGCAACTATGCACTTTTTATTGGGTTTTATAGGAAAAGTGAGTATGCTTTTTCAAATAGATACTTGTTTGTGAGCATAATCTTACTTAAATGTGATGCAGTTAAATTTACCAGTTGCTATTTTAAAATCAATTCCCAAGTGTTGAAAACTGTGCATATGCGTTGGTTAATGAAGGGGACAATGACAGTCATTCCTTACAAATGTCCCACATTCGGATAACCATTGAAATGCATATGAACAAGAAGGAAAAAAAAATAATTTTGATGAAATAGGAGTCTCGTTTGCTTATTCGGACGGAAAGTTGGTAGAGTATTTCATAGATAAAAGAGCTTTTCTCCTAGAGAACACCCTATATACGGGCTTGCTAGGCGTTCTTTCATTCTGTATATTAATTAATATCACCGAGTATTTTCATTTGAGCTTGGCAAATAAACCCCTTCTTGAACTTGAACTTCTAGAGAGAAACTTTCCGGAAGACTGCAAGAAATTCTTGAAATATTTAACTCAGCCGTTTTCACATTTCCAAAAGGAAAACCTGTTCTCAATTTCTCTTATAAAACAACCACAGTTCTTTAAGTTGTGGTGGCAATAGGTCCCATAAAATATACGTATTTCCATACTGGTATTTCAAAACTATTAGAATATGTATGCATGCTTTTTTTCTCTACTGCTTAAAATATATTGGAAGAATTCGATGGTTTCTGGCTCAACTTTGTGGAAGTTCATTTTCATTAAATGAAGAACACAATGCATTTTCCACTGTTCTTCATGACAAAGATGATCAATGTTGGCTCATTAGAATAGACCCTACTTTTTGGGAATTCAAAATTGGCAATGGATTTAAACTTCCGCGCCATGATCGTCATTTTAAGCCAATGTCTTTTTATCCCTAAGGCAACTTCACAGTCCGCAGCTAAATTTCCCAATTCTTTCGTTCCAATTGGAATGTTCGGGACACATGGGATAACAGTGGAAAAATACATTGGGTTCTTCATTTAATGATACTGGAAAAACTACACTAATTCGTTGATATCGGCCTGAATGAAATTTTATTAAATAACTCAACCTTGTGATTATCATGGCATGGAAAAATATCTAAAATTGAAAAAGTATGACCTGAAAATCACGGAATCACTAAATATTATTATTTTGCAATTATTCGCCGCTGGCAGAGGTTTTAGGGACTTGCCTCCAGGGTGACGGCGTCCCCCTCATCTTCCTTGAGCCTGGCCTCCCACTTTTCAGGCTTTGGATCGAGGAAGCTCTCAAGGGTCGGGTCGACGTCAGCCACACCCTGGGTGCCCTTCACAGTGTGTGGGTTCGTCCCTGGAAAGCGGCGAGAAGACATTGATCAACAACGGGGGCCCTGAACATTACTATGCGTACATACACGTGGCGGTACGTGATCGTATTTGAGTTGCAGGGCTATTTGTAGGGGGTTGAAATATTTACTTCAATAGTGATCGAAATAAATGTTAAAAATACTTAGAAGTGCCAATGCTACGCGAGAATCAATAGTATTAAATTTTTTATTTATTTAGCATTAAATTAAATCATCCTCTAGTTATGAATCAAGGCGATACATAAATATAACGTTTTTTTTTGAGATTTTGACAAATATTTATGATAAAATGTTTTTTAAAAGGAAATTCAGCCGAAAGTTTAACGTAGTGAGGTTACCAAAGTTGAAGACGAGGCGAATGGCGTCTTTCTCCGGGTCGTATTTCCGTCCGACGAATCGCACCTTGAAGGCGAAGGCCTGGCCCCGCCTTAGAATGGCCTTCGGGGGCTCCAAGTGAACCAACTCGAAGCGGTCCGTGTGGTGGGCTTCCGCGTTTTCCCACGGGTTGTAGTGGACCCATTCCACCAAGAGGGCTGCGGGCGCGTAAAAATAGTCAGTAGTCAGTAAATAGCAATAATATCGCCATCTTACGTCGTGCATGAATATGCACGGATGCATGTGCATACATAGATAGGTATGAAACGTAAAACTGCATTTACCTGATCCAGATGCCATTCTGTTATTTCGTTGACTCCTCTTGAACCTGAAATATATAAGGTGTGATTTTTAGAATGGCAATAATAGAAAAAATCTTTTGGAATGCAATCTGGATTATTTTGTAAGAATCCTAAATAATGCTTTATATTAACTTAGTGTCAATATTCTTACTGAATTTTATCAGCAGCAGTGTACTGGATTATAGTAGGCTATTGATGGACCCTGGTACTAGTGCACGCGTAAGCACTGGCTAATGTGACCCTTGGATCCCACACAGTCTGGGCAGAAAACGACTACGTACCTACTCTGCATATGTTTAGTAATACATCGATCGCATTTAATGAGGAAACTTATTGGAAAAATACTTTTTTTAGCCGCATGAAGGTAATGATCGGACCCGGATATTATGTTGGATGTATTTTAAAGTTTTCTGTTGTGGTCACATGGTGAACTGGTGATCAATATTGCTCAATCTCATGTCCGTTGGGAATCCTATTGCGGTTATCTGTACTCCTTTTTGGCTTCGCCTCATCACTGTTGGGTTCATTTCCATAAACGTTCAGAGTTGTTAGCGGGGGGACAAAAGAGTCTTTTATGGTTGGCGCTCACTCTCGGGGAGCTTGCTATTTCGGTGCTTCCTTTATGGCTCTACTCGCCGCAGAAATGCTCATTCGATTCATTCATATATGTAGAAGGCACTAGGGCCGACTAGCAATGCCCGCGCCGTTTTATTTTTACTCTTTCAGGTTTTTCATTCTCACTGTCGTAATTCCAATAAAATTAAATTTGTAATTGCGTTTTTGTGTTTTTTTATGTGGGCGAAGTAATATCCAAGAGGGCCGAAGAACTTAAAGACCGCGGGCAAACTTTGGTTTGAGTGGAAGTGAACGCCGCAAGCTAATTTTGAAATGGACATTTTGATATGAATGTTCGTCTCCCATCGCATAATTTTCCGCATAAAACATTTGTAATTCATGTAAAATTGTTGCCACGATTTATTAGATAGTAGAAAAACAGTTAAACATAGAGATACTAAATCAGTACTTCACAATTTATGAGAAAAATAATGGGATGGATTTATTTTTCAATGTACATTCTAAATTCGAATAGTTCTTGAATTAGAATTAATACTACTTCAGTTTAGTCTTTAAGGAATGGAATCTCGCTAGGTTTACAGCAACGAATAAAGATAATTTTTAGGACGGCGATGTTAATGTGACCAGAATGAATGTTATCAATGACCCAATGCAAGGGTTTCTAGGGAAATTTAGAAATAATGTGTGGGATAAGTGATTATAAAGGAGTTGGATGTGCGAGTAACTCAAGTTTTATCATAACTAACGTGTATTTCAATGCAATTCTTGGAGTCGTAAGAATCATACCGTTGAAATGTTCCCATTCTAACCTTATTGGGGCTTGCCTATGAAATACAAGTGAAAACCTGATATATTTGCGGAATATGGGATGTTTTAATGAGAGTGAAAACGTCATTTTACATGAAAGTGAAGAAGAAATCGTAGCCTATAGTATAATGCAGCTCCTCTTTGATGAGGGCGCATAAGCATCTAATTATAAAATTTGCGCTCATAGACCTTCGTTTATTTGATTCGAGAAATATTTTAAATTCAAATGGATTCTTATCGCTTTCCATCAAATGAAACAAGAACGTACTTTTCCACAGAATTTATTTGGTTTGGTACAATGAGTTTCACTGCGATCAGGTAAGTAACTGATGACGATACCGTACCACGGTGAAACTCATTCCACCACACCAAATAAATTCTGTGGAAAAGTACGTCCTCTCTTTCATTTGATGGATATACAAAACGTCCAAAAAGTGAAGCCTGACCCTGTTAAGTGTATTCATATCGTTTTGTTACTAGATGAACGATCATAATTATCTATCTTTGCTAAGCTTCATCGATGTAGACTATTTTGGCGTTGGCACAGGGTCTCAAGTGAATTTCTGAATACTTGTTCTTTCCCCAGCTACGAAAACGTTATTTTAAAGAAATGTCTGGCGAAGCTGCAGAGAATTCAACCAGTCCTCGGATAAATGATCGAAGTGATTCTTGTTATTTTTCAGAAAAAAATAAGGGCATAATAATCCGTTATCAAAGTAATGAGGAACAGTTTTGTATATTTCTACGTTGTTTGAAGTTTGAAGGTGAAGCGGTTTTACACATTTGTAAATAGTGTCTTATTAATTTGATTGTATATTCGGTGTCCATCAAAATGTGCAAACGAGACGAACATTTTTTTTTTAAAGTTCACTGCTGTAATCAATTTTCGTCGTAGCATTAATATTTCAATCGTCACCTAAATGATCGATTTCATTGTTGATGAGAATATAGTGGCAATTGCCCTAGGGCAATCATTCGTATTTTTATTATAATTAATTTTATATTAATTATATTATTTTGAATTGAGTCTCATAACATAGAGATTAGAGTTGCAAAACTCTGCGGTCGTCGCCGTTGCGGAAGAAGCTGTTATCCCCGGGACACTGCTATACTATATTTCTCAAGTCGTTAGTGAGGATGTCAGCGTGCGGTTACCAGGCTATCTACTAAATGTCATTTCCACGAAGTATACTTATCAAGGAATAAGAACTTTCCGATGTTGATAATACTGTACCATTGATTAATGAATGTCCTAATCGGCTGTTTTGCTAAGATTTCGGTTACCATTTTCAAAGTTATAGTGAAACAACCTGGACCGAAGTATGATGCTTAAAGAAATGGGAATGAACTGCGATGACAGGAGATTAATAGCGCTAATAGAGCTAAAATATAGAAATAATTAAGGTAGCGTCATTCATTAATTCCCTTGATATTTAATGTGTACATTGAAAAGGCTGTTAACGAAGCCAAGGACAAGGTAAGAAGTGTCTTTCGAGTATACAGAGAATTAAAAAGGATGCTGCGATTTGTGGACGACACAGCCAGAGCTACAGAGAAGAAAGAAGATCTTACAAGGATACAGACCAATGTGAAGAAGGAAATAAATAAGAGACACTTTAAGATGTATTGGTCTTTGAGGAAAGATAATGGGGGTATATAAATACAAATTTTGATTCATGGATGTGAAGAGGAATGGAGAAAATGTGTTGTATAGAGAGTAAGGATAGCAAATTTTAAATTTCGCGAGAAAAGAGAGGAAGGCGCCATTGGAGATCCGAACAAGGACTTAGCGGGAATATTGAAAATAAACGTGATGCTAAAGACATTAATGGAAGGGAGCTAATTATCGTATTTTCATTGAAATTTAAACTCTTTCATTATTTATCATCCTGATCAAATAACATGATTTATTAAATTATAGGTATTCACGTCTCCATGTAATCACGGGTGCTAAAGAAATTAAAACAAACCTCATTCTAAATCAAATGTTGAGATAACAGTTGTTGCAGTTTAATTACACATGCATGTACGTAATTGGTCGCACTCGTTTTCACTGTTACACTAGCACATAGAGGCTATCAAGTGAGCAAAGAACCCTTTCCGATTCAGAGTCGTAATTGAATAACGCTCAAACTACTTTTATAAATCTACATCTACTGAAAAACCCGCAGGCAACCAGGAAGGGCGTGTGGCGGGGGTGTTTGGACATCTCCCGTAATTAAGAAAAACAAACCGCATGCAAAAGCCACAGATTTATACAATCCACAAGCAAAACATGGTACACATTCATACAAAAATCCTTACGCCCCACACACTTGCAAACACACAAACTACCAACTAACATACACATGCACCTACAAATATACTTAACATCTTTGCAATGTTTAATTTTGTTCCAACTTGTAAATTAAATGTTTTTAATATTTATAAAGTGACTTTGGTTTCTTACTATTATGATTCCTGATTGTTTGGGAATATTTGTATCTTTCGGTATTGGAATATATCTCCTCTATTTTATCTTTGTGGCCATTATAATTCCTGTAGTGTTATCGATAAACTCGTTTGTCCTTAACCTTCCTAAAAGTCTAAGTCTCGCTTGTTCTCTTCGCATCTCAAGTGACTCCTAGCCTAAATCCCCTAAGAGACCCGTCACACTCGTGTTCTTATTATGACAAGTTTTAACGGATCTGGCGGATTTTCTCTGGACTTCTTAATAATTCTTAATCTAATTCTTTTTGCCAAATTTTCTCCCAAGGATCCCAATTACTTGCGGCATTTTCCAAATGAGGTCTAATTAGAGCAAAATAACACCTTTCTTTAACTATCTCATTACTTTTCCATTTCCATTAAATTTCCCAACCACTCGTTTAATGAAGTTTCTTTGAAGCAGATCCGCATATTTTCCTTACATATGTTCCCCAATGGAGGGAGATTTTATATGGATTTCTTTGAACCGATTCCGTTTAATTAACGCTGAAAATTTTGGATTCTGTGTCCGCGATCCGATCGCGGTGTCACTTTTAGGCGTGGAGTGAATAGCGGCCCGAATGAATACAGCAGTTGCCAACGGAAATTCTTGTCTCGTGATCGAAATGATCGCTCTTCGGCAGCGGGCATTGTCTCCAAGGAGGGCGAAGGATGCGTGCCTTCGTTCTCTCGCTGGCTTCCTCCTTGATTCGTCTTGGGGGATGGGGGTAGGGGGGTTCATGATGAATAAACCGCGGCGCTCACGGGCGAAAGGTCGCGAGAGTCGACGAAGAGGGTAAGAAAAGTTTTGAAAACAGTCCGATGAATCTACTAACAAGTTCTATTTAACTTGGAAACTTCAAACTTGAACCCAAGGAAACTTCCAGTGAACTTCCTGCTGCATTTTACATAATCGCGTCTAAGAACGGATGTGATGGAACGCTCGAGCAAGAAGTTGAAATAAAATTTTCTGAATTGAAAGTAAGTTGCGCTTCTCGATTTTCGTTGAGACATTTCACGAAACTGCGCCTCGACAAGATGTGGATTTATTTCCTTAGAAAATGAATGGACAGTAGTTAGATAAACTCAAGAGTTAGGGAAAGTGCAGTGAGTTTAATGATATTTCAATTTTTTTCCTCGCATATATTGCCCATCGGCGCTCGCAATTCATTAATTTAAAAAAAAACATAGCGCTATAAATCTCAAATTCGGCTATACTATTGACATAAATTCAGCTATAGCATTGTGAAAACTTCAATAAACTTTATCTATAGCTCTGTTCGTTGTTTGCTATGGAAATTTGGCCCGCGCACTTAGCATAGTTAGGAAATCCATCTAGGATATGGGATGGAATTGGGCGGAGCCCAAAAGGACATAGGGGGACGCGCATTATGTGAGGCTATATGAGTCAACTAAGATGATTGATCACTACAATATAGAGGGGGTTACCACTGCCACTTTGTTGGTGAAGTTATGTCTTGAAGATTCGAGTAGTGAGCCGATCGACTCACGGAGGGCGAACTAAATGGCACCATTCAGGGGCGATAATACTCGAAGTATTCAAATTTAACGGCTTCCTCAATCCCGACTGCTTTCAACCTCCCTTCATTCCGGCGAACATAACTCTTGGCTTCCTCCCTTCATCGTCTGCCCAGCCTTCTCCCTGCTATCATAATCTTCAACATTCTATCCGCCATTAAAAAGCTGTGCATCCACCACTCCTACCTCCTTTGAATTCCACCCAGAAACCCTCTTTCATCCCCCACCATGCATTGTACTTCCTAGTTCCTTTTCTTTCCAACCAGTTCCCATCCTTCTCCACATCCACATTTTAAAATTCTTCAATCGATACCTATCATCTTTATTCAACAACTAAGTTCTTGGAAGCAAAAATATTCCACGCCTCACATACGGGGAATATGTGGACAAGCTAACAAAAAGTAAGGATTTATTAGAAGAGTACCTTGTAAATATGATGAAAAAGCCTTTTACTGACTAGGCCTCATTTAGAATATGCTACTAGTATATGGGATCCTCACGAAGTATGATTGATGGCCTTATTGGATGGCGTGTAGCGTAGATTTGTAAAACGTTGTTATGATAAAATTAGTAGCGTATCCAAAATCCTAGAGCAGCTAGACTGGGAATCACTCAATTTCTTGCATAAATAGGAAGGAGGTCTCTTTATCAATGAAGTTGAAAACGTTTCATTACCCCCAACGCTTTACGGTAGGAGAGATCATACCAGTAAAGCTAGAGAGATTAAGGGTAGAACAGATAGAGTTAAGATGCCATTTTTCCCACCTACGATAAGGGAACAGAATAACGCTGTCCGACCGCAGTAGGGTCAAATTCGAGTCAAAATTAGTCTGGTGTGTATTCATCCCGTGCCACAAAATCTAGCGGTGGCGTATAGATTACTAAAATATATCTAAATCTAAAAAAAACTACGATCCAAATCAAAGTTTTCGCTAACTTTTTGCAACATCCTTACTCAACATCCCTCCTCCTTGACTAAAGCAATTCTTATTCTTATGCCTCCACCGCTTGGACCATCTTGATACAAAAAAACATTCAAGATAGCAAGATATAGTACCTGGAATAAAACAGTGTAGAAACCGAATTTGAATCCGGGTTCTTCCGGCCCATGGCCGAACGCCTAAATTATTATGCTTCACGACAAATGGACGGTCAAGAACCCGTGCCTGGAGTAATTAATATTTTAGTACCGCGAAAATTTCTTAGTGGAGAGGAAAGTGAGAGTAAAAGTGCACCTACCTTTCTTCTTTCTCTTGCGTCGCGCGGCTCGGGGAAACACTGTAGGGCGCCTACCGCGGCGGAAGAGCGTGTAGTGGCGACTGATTCACCGGCGGTCGCGGGTGCGGCCTTTTTGTAGCCGGGGTTGGGTCCAGGAAATCCTCCCCCTTCCCCCAATCGCCCCCTAACTCCCCCCACCCCTTTGCACCCTCCGCGCGGACACCCAGCACTGGTGAAAAGAGAGCGAACCGGATGCCCAAACAGACCCCCTCCGCCTCATTACAGAGGCCTTATTAGTTGCCCCCGGGAGGGGACTAGGGAAACGGAGCACGGGCGTGGATAATGGGTCACCAAGCCACTGGCTTCTTATTAGGTGCCAATGATCAGTTTTTAATGGACGATTAATAAACCTCGAAAGAATACGGTCGTACATCACTCTGAATACTACATGCTCAATATCTGTGTGGGCGGCTGATAAAGTTCAACTCTAGGGGGGTAGTTCTAGCACCACACCTTTCATGGGGAGCACATATCAGGACAATATGCGGATCCGCTTTAAAGAAACTCGGCTCCATTAAACGGGTGATGGGGAAATACAATGAGAAAGTAAGAGAGAGGTGTTGTTTTTCTCTAGTTAGACCTAATTTGGAATATGCCGCAAGTATTTTGGAGAAAAATAGGCAAAAAAGAATTTACGAGAGATAAAGTCCAGGGAAAATTATACAATTATACATATATATATATATATATATATATATATATATATATATATATATATATATATATGTGTGTGTGTGTATGTATATATATGCATATATATATATATATATATATATATATATATATATATATATATATATATGTATATATATATAATATATACATAATGGGACGGCAAAAAAGAACACAAATAGAATAGCTACATTTAAAAGGACACTCACACGGTAAATTGTTCAAGCTTTCGGCCTTCTCCGAGGCCTTCTTCAAGTAAGACTTGTCTCACTTGAAGCAGGCCCCTGAGAAGGCCGAAAGCTCGAGCAATTTACCGTGTGAGTGTCCTTTTAAATGTTGCTATTCTATTTCTGTTCTATTGTGCCGTCCCATTATTGTGCTGCTCGTGTGAGTGTTTCCGTATAATCGATATATATGTGGGTCGCGGTAATCCAGTGGGTAGAGCGGTGGGCGCAGTGCCTTGCCCGGGAATCGAACCCGGGACCGGAGGGTAATATATATATATTTTTTTTTAAGGTAATCTACCGGTTAAGGTAGGTTTTTGGATGGACACAACTACCAAACAAATATTTTATTACTCCTAACAAAACACAAAATCCATCATCCTACTCTATATCAGGTCCCTCTTCATCTCTGAGTACTTTCTTCCTCCCTTCATCCCGTCCATCCCTATCCTGTTCCTTCCCTTTCCTCTTTTGCCCAACATTCTACCCTCTATCACAGTCTTCAACATCCCACTGCCGGTCAATACCCCCTTCATCCACTTTTCCTGCCTCCACAGGATTTCTCCCAACAAACCCCTCTCTTCTCCCACCATACCAAGTACTTCCTCATTTGTTTTCTTCTCTGTCCATTTCACCTTCTCCATTCTTCTCCACACCCACATTTCAAAAGCCTCCAGTCTACGTCTATCCTCCTGCTTCAATGACCACGTTTCCGCACCGTACATAGCTACGCTCCATATCAAAGTTTTACGAGTCTTTTCTTAACATCCTCACTCAAAGTCCCTGTCATCGACTCCCTCCTCCTTGTGAAAGCCTCTTTGCCTAGCGCAATTCTCCTCCTTACGTCCCTACTACTTTGACCGTGTTGGTCCAAAACACTACCTAGATACGTAAACTGTTCTACCTGCTCTAGTTTTTGCCCTCCTATTTTAATGTTAAGCTTGGCCTTTTTCTTTCTAGAAAATCGCATAACCTTTGTTTTATTAATATTGATTCTCATCTCATACCTGTCGCACTGAATTTCCAATTCACTCAGCAATGCTTGCAGCCCCTTGGCTGACTTACATACTAAAGCTTGGTCATCAGCAAACCTAACTGATTTTACGAATTCCCCACCCACTTTCATTCCTACCGCGAGTTCTTCCCATGCCTCTTTAATCATTTCCTCTGCATACAGGTTGAACAGCAACGGTGATAATGGGCAACCCTGCCTCACACCCCTTCCTAACACTGCCCATCCTGACTCCCCGTTTCTCACCCGCACCTGAGCAGTCTGAGACATGTACAGGTTGCGGATTAGCCTCCTTTCCCTCCAATCTATTCCTATTTTCTGAAGAATACTCATTAGTTTTTCCCAATTCACCCTATAAAACGCTTTTTCGAAATCTACGAAACAGGCAAATACCTCCTGGTTGTGTTCTATATTCCTCTCGATTAATAATCTCATTACTGCAATGGCACCACGGGTACCTCTCCCCTCCCTAAACCCAAACTGATCATCCCCTAAGTAATCATTGGCCCTATTCTCTATCCTTTTGTTTATGATCCTGAGAACAACTTTAGCTGCGTGGGATATCAAACTAATTGTCCTATAGTCCTCACATGACGTGGCCTTTACCTTTTTCGGAATAGGAACTAAAACTGATCTCACAAAGTCTTCCGGCCAGATTCCCTCCTCATAAATACTACGGATCAGCCCATATAGCCTCTTCCTCCCACATTTTCCTAAGCATTTTAAAAGTTCCACGGGAATGTTATCTACCCCCACGGCCTTATTTAGTTTCATCTCCCTTAGTGTCCTTTCTATCTCATGGTCTAGTATGCCTGGACCTAAGCTGTCCTCCTCTACGTCATTTTCTTTTTCAATGTCTAACTTTGTTGGTCTGAGTTCTTTACCATACAGTTCTTCTATATACTCCTTCCATCTCTCTTGGATCTTTCCTGCGTCAACTATTACCTTACCCGCCTTAAAACTGTTAGCATAGCTCTTCCTTTCTTACTTCCCGATAACGATTTAACTTTGCTGTACAGCGCACCGATTTCACCCTTCCTCTGCAGACTTTCCATATCCTCGCACTGCGTCTTCCACCATGCTTCTTTTGCTTTATTCGTTGCCCGCCTCAATTTATTGTTCAATTCTTTGTACTTCCGTTTGCCTAATTCTGTATTTATATTCTTCCAGTTTCGCCGCTCATCCATCTTTGTAATCATCTCATCCGTGATCCATGGTTTCCTAGTCCTTTTAGCGTTAACGGTTCCAATAATGTCTTTTGCGGCTGTAGACAACCCCTTCTTGATCATTTCCCATTTTTCTTCGATAGTACTAAGCCCTTTACCATCCTCCATGATTTTCTCTACCGCCTGTTTGTATTCCTTCCTTTTCAACCCATTTAACGCTTCTACATTCCATTTTCTAACTCGCCGCCCCTGCCTTATCTTTTTGAAACGTACGCTACATTTCATAACAACTAAATTGTGGTCTGAGTCCTCATCCGCTCCCGGGAAGCTGTGGGAATTTATCACACTATTCCTAAACCTGTGTCTAACCAGGATATAATCTAGCTGATATCTTCCTGAGTCACCTGGCATTTTCCATGTATACCTGCGTCTTTTGTGGTGTCTAAACCAAGTGTTGGTGATGACTAACCCCTGTCTTCTGCAGAACTCAACTGCTTTCTCCCCGCGGTCATTCCTCGTGCCTAAACCGTAGTCCCCCACCTCATCACCATCTCTTCCTTCGCCTACCGTCGCATTCCAATCCCCCATCACTATCAAATGTTTCCCTGCAGGAACACACGCGATCATGTCCTCTAACTGATCGTATATCCTATCGACCTCTTCTTCCTTATGGTTGCTCGGTGGCATGTATACCTGAATAATAACTAAGTTCGTCGGTTCTGCTTTTATCTCCACTAGTAGTATTCTATCCGTTACCTGCTCTATGTTGACTACGCTTCTTCCTACCTCTTCATTTAATACAATGGCAACCCCTCGTTGGCTCTCGTCCCCGCCGCTGTATATTATTCTATACTTATCACTCCAGTAATCCCCGCTATCTTTCCATCTCACCTCGCATAGACCTAAAATATCTATATTTCCCCTTTCCATCTCTCGCTTAACATTCTCCAATTTTCCTGTCCTCATCATTGTCCTAACATTCCACGTTCCTATTCTAACTAATTTCGTCTTCTTCTCCTGCGTCTTCTGTCCTGCTGCTGCTGGTTTTCCCTTGCAAGGGTTTCGTGGGATGACGACCGCGGAAGCCTTGCCTCCCCCGCTGCCGGGCACGACACACGGCCGATTGGGCCGAGCCCCGTGGTTGCCAGGACTCAAAATATCTCTATTGTCCATCATATTTTTCTAGGGAATGATAATTGAGGTGGTTTCCCGTTGCCTTCCTCAATAGTGTTTTTAACGTGACACCATCACTTACTGGCTGCCCCACTGGGGTCAGACGCCATTACAGCCGCCTCACTGAGGAACAGACGCTGCGTGGACTACCTTTCGTCTGGCTCCTAACCTTCGACCTATCTGGCATGGGTGACCCTACCAGGAGCAATAATTATTACTCCCGCCAGCACAGCTCTAGGGGTCATCGGAACGCACAAGCCCTTCCACCACGTCAAGGTTGTAGTCCGGGGAGGGGTAATATATATATATATATATATATATATATATGTAAATATTGGTATATATATGTATTTATGTTATATATATATATATATATATATATATATATATATATTACAAACGAGGGTGTAGTAAATTGATTGCTGTCGTCTCATAACTGCGACATATTATTTCTATCCGCGGTCATGCCTTTGATTTTTGAGTAAATCATAAGTTATTTTTATCCATTCGCGTTTTTAAGTTAATGTTGGACGGCAATAAGTTTCAGTGGTGCAATAACTTTATTGTTAGGCATCAAAGATCTTTTAAAATCTCGGTTAAAAATTGGGATCGTATTTTATGTCCGCGGGCCTAATACAGCAGAAAGTATGGCGATACCCTTGCTGCTAGCGTTTCGCATGAGGTGGAGGTAATCCAGGTCGTGAATTAAGGTTGATAATAATGAGCATCTCTTTCTTGTTATTCGACTTGGGAGAGAGAGTCATTATTTTTTTAAGAGCCATATAAGTTGACTGCGGTCTCTTAATGTCAGGGATGAGTGATAGCTTTTATTGAGGGGTTATCACAATATCATATCGTACTGGCCGCAGTAGGTTGAATAATCATATGCAGCACTCCGTTGAAATTGCACTTTACATGAATATAGTTGAATTATGGCATCATTTACGCGGAAATTTCTTTATGATACGTGTGGTTGGACGTCATCAGCATGCTATCTCTGCAATTAAGGCTAGAAGGAGCATTATTGGTGCAACAATTACCGCACTGATTCGGGGTTAACCCACGGGCTTGCTTCCTCAAAGACTAGACATATTTTTAACAAGTTACCATTCTCCATTGAAATGCCATGCAGAGAATAGCCAGAGTACGTCGCACTGCCGGCGAGGTCGTTGAATTAATTTAGGTCGTGAAAACACAGGAGTTGTCTTTATGATGTGGTCATTTCGTCACTCCTTATCGATTTCCTAGTATATCTCATTCCTTATACTTTCTAGACTAACTGTCCAAGTGAGGGGTATAGAGGACCCAAATTTATTTTTAAAGAGGCATTAAATATGATAGTGGTGTGTGAGAAAGATAAATATTCAAGCATACGCTCTGCTCTATCAATTAATGCTAGAGCTTCAAGCATGACTCCCCTACGCTCTTTTAAATTATGTGCAATTTTTTAAAACTATAAAACATTAGTCTTTGCTTTTAATGCACGTTAATAATGGCTCAAAGACTGCTAGAACGTTCAATTAAATTTTTTTTGTAGATTAATGCTCGAACGTTTTCCTTTCCCAGTGGAGTTGGGAGTGATTAATTAGCTAGATTTTAAGGTTTATTTGTCGTATCAATCTCACCAGTATATTCCGCCAAGTGAGGAGTGGCTTCATCTAGAATGTGCGGTGGCTATCGTACTTGCTTCCCACCCAAAAGGCCCGGGTTCGAATCTCGGCGGTATTGAATATATTTCAGAGGTATCTCGATGCCTACTCGAGGTGCTTTGTGGAGGACACTTTGAGTGAGTACGCCGTCCGTCGATTGGGACGTTTGGCGCCTTTCGTTAAAAGTAGGCTAATGCCGACGCCGGGTTTCTCTCCACCCTTCCTCCTTGCCTGTCCATCGTTAATGGCGCAAATGACCTCTGCTGTCGGTCGCCTCCCCTCAAAACTACTACTTCTAGGTACAAACTCACAAGTTAAATAATACATTCGTCCATATTTTTCAGTCGATGTACGCTGTACTTTAATGCATGTAATGTGTGACCAAGACTTTGTGAAAGGTAAGTATCATTAACTTTGTGTTGATTAGGCAGCCTGTGTGGGTAGGGATCAATTGTCAAAAATTAATATTTCAATCCTACCTTTTACCCCTTTCGTTTGTACTTGCGTTTAGCATTGGTCGTTAGCGCTGGTTCAGTTACGCTTGGTGTTTTCATATCCTACGCTAGGGATGATTGTACGGGGTGAGACAGAATGGACTCCCCAGTTTAAAAAAACCACTGAAGAGCGCGCAGGTAAATTAGCGCAGTAGTAGTAGTGGCGTTAGCTGGGGAAACAACGCCATTTTTAGTAGCTACCATGCAGTGGTCTCATCAAGTGGTGAGCATCAAGACTGTCGTAGAAACGTTCTATAAAAACAATGATAGTGTGGTGGGGACGCCGAGGGCTTTTCATAGGCGATTTGGTTTGACCCGTCAATGCATGGTTCCTGATGTTAAAACCATTAGGAAATGTATTACAAGTGTACGGGTGATAGGATCTGCACTTTCCAGAAAACCAGCTGGTCGATCTCAATGCGTGCGGACACCTGGAAACATCGTGGTAATGGTAGCGTCCATTATTCAGGCGTTGAAATACCTGTAGCACTAGAATACGTCTGCATACTCCCGCTTCTCAAGATATACTGGATGAATATAACGGCCTTAAACCTGCGCATGCGTCTGAGGGCGGTTCAGAAAATCGTGAAATTATTATATAATACTGTATGGCCAACTTTCAGGAGACATCGACCACTGTGCGTTAGTGAAGTGTGCGCATGATCGAAGATCGTATTGGCATTTGATTAGATGACAGTGCACACACCATTCATTATCACTGAAAATTTGGCGATGAGAAATGCCTACGCTAAGCTCGCCCTCCTGAAGGTATTTGGACGGACGACCAAGAGCAGATTCGAGTGTCTTCTGCTTGCGATGATTTTCTGAAACGGTATCGCGACGATTCCCCAAACCCCTTACAGTCCCGAATTGGCACCAGCTGGCTATTTCCTATCCCCAAAAGTGAAATCTTTCCTCCCTCAAAGGACACCACCATGGGACCCTACAAGTGCCGTCAAAGAAGCTTGCACACGTACCCTTTAGGACCTTCTGGAATCCGCCTACTGAGGGAGAATTCGAGTCGTGAAAAAGCATCTGGCAAAACTGTTTCGACGCTTAAAGGATATACTTTGAGGAATTTCGAGGCATTGTAGCAATATCCGAAATAAATCTATTTTCCTGAAACATTTCCCGATACTTTTTATACAAGCATTGTAAATTCATGGATAAAAAAATACGCAAAAAACATTGCATCCTTGCTAGAGTCTTCATTATGGTGCTAAAAATGTTTAATTTTCTTGGGTATCTGATTGGCAACCACCAAGATTTGAGCCGTATTTCACGTTCAACCCCTTTTGGGGATCAGATTGCTTTCCTGTGATTTGACTATTGAATGTGCTGCTTCTCATTAATAAAATCAGACAGAACATTTGATTAATATCGAGTAGTACAAGCGCCCTTGTTATTCTCATCGCGTACACCCCCCAACGGAAGTCGCCTCCGATATCAAATCGAGTAAGAAAATTAGTGACTCTAGCGCTAAGAACAATATGCAAATATTCTATCACAAACATTAATTCCCAACATAAGGGATCATTAATATCGCATTTGACGGGGGAGTTTCCAACTATTGTATCAATCTACATACAGAGGATGAATATAAAAAGTGACGAAGTAATGCAAAAGTTTGCTTTCGAGGCATTTTATTTTATTGGAATTTGAAATTGAAAATGAAATTTTTTAGTGAAGTGCGGTAAAAGTTATCGATAAATTACTGAAACGTTGTCAGCTGTTTTCGGTGATAATACTCCGAATAAAACATCCGTTTTCAAGTGGATTAAGCATTTCCAATATAGTCGACAAGACGCTGCGGATGATGCAAGGCCGATGGACTAAATTTCGGAAAATCAATAGCGAACACTATTTTAACCGAACATGATGGATGGATAATTCACCATGACAATGCATCTGCTCATCCAGCATTGATTGTTCGCCAGTTTCTAGCGAAAAATACAATTTAAATCCTTGATCATCCTCCTTATTCTTATAGCTCTCGCCCCCTGCGACTTTTTCCTATTCCCAAAATGCAAATATGTGATGAGGGGACATCACTGGGAATATGTGGACACAATAAAGCAAGGCACGACGAGAAAACTAAAAAGCCTAACCGCCCGAGGGTGCTTTAAACAGTGGAAAAGAAGATGGAATCAGTGCATAGCCCACGAATGGAGAGTACTTCGAAGGGGATAAAATCGATGAATACTAAATTTTGCAAAATAAAGCTTTTATGGCCTCAGCGTATTTATTGGACAGGGCAGTGTACTCTCACTCGTCATTCCTTATTATTATATTTTTTTCGTAGTCTACTGCCATCGTAGTATACTTCACATATCGTAGTATACAGGGTTCGTCCGGAAAATAAGTGTACTGACTACTGATTTTTTCCCGCCGCTCCAGGCGCGCCCAGCACCGCTCTGACGGGCTGCAATTGGAGGGGGGTATGTTGGCAAGCGACGCTGAAAAAGGCAGTCGGCTCTGAGCTGTGGTGTAGTGAGGAGCTCTGTTAACGCGAACCTCCACGCTCGACCCACGTCACGGAACGCGATACCGAAGTTTTTGGAGCAGCGATATTCCATCAAATTTGCGGTAAAGCTTGGGAAATCGTCTACCGAAACTGTCGGTAAGATTAACCAGGCTTACGGGGAGTCAGCCATGTCCAGAAACATGATCTTTCGGTGGCACAAGATGTTCGTGGAGGGCAGAGAAGAGGTCGACGACGAGTCTTCGAGAGGTTCCCGATGATGCCTTCGCGGGAGCGTTCCAGGAATGGGAACGCCGCTGGAACAAGTGTATCGACTCACAAGGGTCCTATTTCGAGGAATATTAGCTTAAGATATGTAAAAGTGTAATACATTTTTTTTCCTGAGCTCAGTACACTTATTTTCCGGACGAACCCTGTACTCTCCCTTTCAGTCTTCGAGAAGTTGATTTCGTGCCTTAAGTGTTAATTGTCATCGCTGCATTGGAAACAATATACTACAACCTACCATCTGACGCATGCATATCTCACCCGTATAATGGTCCATCATTTGGTCTGGTCGAAGTGATCGCTCAAAATAATCACCAAAGCACTGTGCAGCACTGTGGTGTGAGCGAAATTTGTCTCCAGCTGGTTCATTGAGTTCGAGCAACCATCGAGGAGAAGTCAGTATTAACAAGCCTCCTCGCACTTAGTCTTCGTAAGAACGAAAATGTTCGAGAAGAAGTCGAAAAAAATTTCTTCTTCAAACTAAATGAAGTCAACTATCGATTAACAGTTGATTCACTAATGACAGATGAATTTTCCGGCGTCTAAAACCCCACCTGATATCAGCGAAGTAAGTTATATAATTATAATTAAAAGTTTATGAACCAAACAGTTTTGAAACTCCTCATGGATAATATAAATTGATTCATAGCTTTATGACTGTATAATTACCTTATTTTAATTTGGCGAATGAGTCCACAGGCTGTACTTCCGAGAAAATCCCGAAGACATACCAGCCGAATTGGGGCTGGTGTGAACCCCACTATGGGTATGTGTTTGGATGTATGTGTTGATTTGGCATGTGGTTTTGTTCCTTTTTACGGGTGGTGACTTAACACCCCCCGCCCAACGTCCTTGTGGCAGCTTGTGGGGTATTATGTAGATGTAATTATTTTTTTCATTTCACACTTTTTTTTTTAGTTTTACAGAATAATTGAGAAACTAAAATTCACTCGATTTGTCTTAGCCTTTAACTCCGGGCAAGAATTTTTTATCAATGCTTGCGTGCAAATCAAAAGAATTTTACTCGATCATTAACGCAGTTGTAATTAGAATTAAAACTGCCGTCGAGATTTTAAAATTCCTTGTTTGACCTTTTCCCCCCAGCGTACAAATATCTACAGAAGCGTTTTATTCAAGCGGAACTTTGTAATGTGTGATTAAATTCAAGCATGGATGAAAATGATTCCAAGAGGAAGTGAAGAGAGGGAAATGCAATGCGCACAGAGTCGGAAGATATTTTAATAAAATCGAGAAACCAAATGCACCAGAATGGATGTTGATGTCGCGAGATGGATGTCAGTTGTCCGACGGGTGAACAACAAATTTTCATTTCCTCTCATTGCGATAGCGCCCCGGCGTCATGGCCGTCATTATCATCAGTATTCTTCAGCAGAGGGAGTACTGGACGCTCAGAACGCTTACGAGAAGTACTTGGGAAGCAATAATGGCAAGGGTAATGTTGGGATCACGTGCAACAGGTTGCGGACCTTTCCCTTCCGGGAATGTCATGCATTTGTCCCTTGGTGTTTGCGGTATTTTCGGCGCAGAGCGTCTCTTAGGGTGTAATTACAGCGGATACGTAGAATAGGGCACTCACACTGAGCGCCTTGATGGAGGTTCATTTCTCGAAAAATCAATGCGAAAGAGTTTCTCATCAAATTGTTTTCACTTTGAATTTGTCCCGGGCATCGATGAGTTATGTTGCCCACTGATCACTCTGGTTTAGTCAATATTACCTTTGAAATAAAAAAAATAAAAGAGTGGGAGAATCTATAAGGGAAGATAGCCGATAGCTTCCCTCTCCCCTTTGAACGTGATGTCGTGGAACTAGGGCTCAGGGATCCTGTACTAAGCGAACCTAATCGTACCTGTGTACTGAGCGTCGTCGGCCAAGTTAAATTTGCCCCTAACTTATTATAAATGACATGTAGATGTATGTATATGTGTATATGTATATATATATATATATATATATATATATATATATATATATATATATATATATATATATATATATATATATATATATATATATATATATGTACATATAAATCTTCGAAATGGAACGCTCTTCGGCGACGCACAAATATATAAAAACACAGATGTAGATTTTTAGAATATAGAGACACAAAGAAAGGACACTCACAATTTGTTATTTGACGTTTCGACGGCACGGCTGTCGTCTTCTGAAGACGACAGCCGTGCTGTCGAAACGTCAAATAACAAATGGTGAGTGTCCTTTCTTTGTGTCTCTATATTCTAAAAATCTACATCTGTGTTTATATATATATATATATATATATATATATATATATATATATATATATATATATATATATATATATATATATATATATACACACACACTTACGAGCAAAATGGATCATGGTAGTCTATCGGTTGAGCGTCGGACTAGTGACCGGAGGGCCCGGGTTCGATTCCCGGACAAACCTCTCCGGGCACCTGCAGCTCCACCCAAGCTATGTGATTTTTCGGGTACCAGATCTTCCTGGGAAACCATAGCCGGCACAGGGAAAGGACCTGGCCCCACTACCCTGATGCGTGAATTTCACACGCCGTCGGGCTTAGTACTGGGGATAGAACTCTACCGACACCTACCAAACCGACCTAAGGGTTGATTACTATGTTAATGTTTTTTTTTTATTTGAAGGAAAGTCTAACGGATGTAAATAATAAAATAAACAGAGAAGCAGGACGGCGCTAGCGAACAAAAACCTACCTTCCAAAAAAGATTCCTCCCGTAAACATTGAATTCTTGATGGAAGAATCATGAAGTTGGTAAGACACGTAAATGCAGTTAGTAATGATGGGATGGAAAAATGATAATACTATTGAATTCCCTTTGAAATGCCTTCGTTAAACCTCGTCATCAAACGGAGCTGAGGTTTTCAAAATTATTTCCGAACATTCTGTAAATTGTTCGGCACTCTTTCCCGCGGGATTTCGCACGGTCGCAGTGGGTAATTGGAGCGCTTTGAGGCCCGTGCTTTTTGGGGACAGAATTCATTCCCCTTTGGCGTCTAATGACGCCGTGGCTTGATAGCGTTGCTGACCGCGGGTTGGGCGCGATAAGCACTTAGGAAGTGTCCGAAAATAACCCAGGATTCCATGCGGTTTCGGGAAGGTGGCGCGCTTCCTCACTCCGAGGTTGAATATTGAGGAAGCTCTGAAAATGTCGAGTAATTGGCCAGTTGCATTTGGGTCACTTCGCTCTCTCGTCCAAGCGTGAGAGAATTGTTGCGGTGAGTACGCCTGCCGCGAGTAATTCGTTTGCATGCCGCAGAAATGAGGTCGCCATCCACGTATTTGGTACTAACCTGGAACAAGCCTCAATTCTGAAAGTACGTATTGTTAGACGATACCCTGGCATATATCGTACGACTGCTCGGTAAACTGAAGTTTAACCCTAATGATCAATTTAAAAAATAAATCAAAATCACAATCGTTAGTTGAGGGCAAAAGGGACCGTTTGAAATTGATCGTTCATTGTTGTGAATACGGAATAATAACGGTCAGCACGTTAAGGTTCACCAACGAGCTTTCCTATTGGCTTATTGAATCGGCCCTATTGGTAAACTTCCTCAGTAAGCTAAGCGTTCACATTACTAAACGATTGGAATTAATGAAACATAATAAAAACAGGCCATGCAGGTCGGCATAGTCGTATTTAGGGTCTCATTGTTACAGTGCGTTCGAGAACGCTCAGTGCTTTACGTATAATACGCCAGAGTATTCTTGTTAGAGATGTATCGTAGCTGGATTTTGAAAGATCGGGCCTTTAAAATTTAAATGCAATAATTATATTTAAAAAAAAATTGATACGCCTTGACCGAGATATTTGTTTTTCTTTTTGAAATTGTTACATTTCAATGCACATATAGCGGATGACTCCGTTGAAAGTTACTGTCGCGCCATCTCCCGCAGTTCTTTGAATTACAAGGTTTACTGAAACATGTTCTTAATCACGTGACGCAAGATATGATTGTGACCAAACTAATTGGTAGAATAACATTTTCTTGTTTATAAGTAAAATTGAAGCTCGGCAAACGCGGAATTTTTAACTCATAAATCACAAGTTTCCGTATTGAGAGGGGATAAATCGAGTTAATCACGGAGAGGGAATGATTTCCCCTGATTGGGTCTACAGTACTATATAAGAACTTAAAGGAGCCAATATTAGGTTGAGGAAAAACTAATGGGAACTGTAACAGTGATTAATATTACATATTTACTAGCGTCCTTTAACGGTGGTGTTCCAGAGGAGTGGAATTAGTGTTTGCTATTGACCGAAGGGCTACAGGTCAAATCGTTGGGGGAAGCGTTTGGGCAACCTTATATTGAATCCGCGGCGGTGCGAGTCCCTACTATTTGGAACTTCATGGGAAACCAAATGATGGCACAGAGAAAGGAATAGGCCTCCCCTGGACTGAGAACAGGAACAAAAGTATAGTTAATATGAAACATATTAACTTACGAAACATGTTTCTGAATAATGCCCCAAGAAGTTCAAATAATCTCCTTTTTAAGCATTTTAAATATTTTTTTAGAGGGCTCAAAAACTTCTCAAAGTAACTCATTTCGTTATTGAGCTCCTTTTAATAATGACGACATTCCTATGCCACAGTCCTTTCCTAAAATTTTCATCTTCTAACTGACCATGGAAACAGCCCATTACCGTCTTCATTTTGAAGTTTTCAGATGAACAATTACCCTCAAAAATTTCATTCATTTTTTCCAGTCTGATTAGTTATTGAATGAATGAAAAACTCCAATAGCCGTAAACAGTTTACCTTTCAAAACAAAGTACAAATGAGGTTAGTTGGCTAACGCCACAAGTCAAGAGGATGGGGTAAAGGGTAAAAAAGGGAAGGGATGAGAAAGGTGAATAATAATACGCGTATTTATGCCACAAATTGGCCCTCTTCAGCGCACTGAAGGTGAATCTTCACGACAACGCTAGTTAAAGTGAGAACGAGTAAGGGCATCCGAAGAATACATAGTGTGAAACGTGGGGGGGTGGAGGTAGGTTAGCCAACTAATCTCATTTGCACTTTGATTTGAAAGGTAAACTGTTTACGGCTGTTGGAGTTTTTCATATATTCAATACCACTAGCCGTAAGAGCTCAATTCTATCAATATGATTAGTTATTCATTAAAAAATGTACGAGGGTGGTCTGAAAAGTTTCCGACCTCAAAAATTTCAGAACTGCAATTTCATTGAACTGCATTTAGCAAGAAGAGGTTTTCACGCCGACGACGCTTTATTTCTTGTGGTTTTCCACTAAATAGTGTAGCCCACGACACAGGGGATAGTCAGGTTTGCTCGTGCTATTAAATTGTTTTATCATCTTAACTCATGTTGTTACTATTCACATTTGAATCGGAGATTAAGCCTCCAATTGGTGTGTTTACATAAGAATTCGCTTTCTCCCAATTACCGAGTGCACCGGTTCCCGTCCGATCACCGAAGTTAAGCGGTGTCTGGCTCGGTCAGTACTTGGACGGATGACCGCCTGGGAAAGCCGGGTACTGTTGGCAGAATATTGCCGGCCTCGGTGGCGGCGGATTTGCGTCCTCACGGACACGGTGCACGGTGCATGGCACAGTGCATTGTCTCGATGAAAGGTGATATTTTTCTTCTTCATGTGCGGTCGTTTTTTGCGATTTCGTCCTTCAAAAGCACCAATAACTCAATGTAATAGTAGCAATGGATAGATATTTCCTTTTTCAACGTAGCCGATGTAAATTATACCTTGCGCATCACAAAATAATACCCCGTTTTATAAGTTCCGAGACTTATTGAATGATGGGTTACTATGAGATAACAAATTAATTCACCTTAAAATACAGTAAAAATTTATCCATTGACGCGCAAGCTAGAATTTGAAAAGTAAGAAGGGGAAATTTCACTACCACATGGACATGCACCATGCAATGGTTTCCTCCCGAGAGATTTAAGTCTGATTCGTCTGTTAAATCTTCAGTAGATACATGAAATTATCGATTTATTTGGAATATTGGAAGGAAAGACGTCATTTTCTTTTTGAATTATGAGTGTTTATTCATACAAGGCACAAATACACATATATCTAGCACTCGCAGTTTGGCAGCCGTCAAAGTTAAAATTTTCCGCAATAATTTTAGTTGCTTGCTATTGATGGTTTATGACCTCATTACAAAACGAACACTGGCTGAGTGTGATGGAAAATGCGAGTTTATGACCCCGTCATGCCAAATGCGTGCTTGCACAAATGGCGCCATCCACGTCTCAAACCTGGATGGTGACTCTTCCCACAAAGTTCATGGTTTCCTTGCACATGAACGTGGCGGTCAGGGTGTGGACGCCTTCTTTGTCAGGCCGAAAGTTGACATCTAGGCGTATTCTTTCACGAGGGTTGATATTCCTGAAATAAGAGAAGACAAGAGTATTGGATTACTTGCTGGCAAATCGGACGCAAAATACTGGATGTCATCTGTTGATCTGAAACCAAATACGGTAGTGACCGATAGTTCACGGTCAAAAAAACAGGGAAACGAGAAAGAATTGTTAAAGCATCGGAAAATAAAGGGAAAATATTGAGGACAGTTAAAATAGAATAAAATCACAGTTCTGACCAGGTCAACAGGAAGTGAAGCGATTAGAATCATTGGGATTCATTTTAGGAGGGAGCAATGCACATTGACGGCACAGGATGAAAGTGTGGACTGCTTAAACCGGGAATTAACCATTCCGTTCCGGTTTATGAACCGGGGTTGAACAGAATGTAACGTTATTCTATTGCTCAGCTTACACCGAAACGAATTTATTCGCTGAAGTTTACTCGAGAACGAAACGATGAGAACTGGAATACCGGTTTCCTTCCGGAAAAAATAAAGTCACTTCCTTCCTGGTGTGAGGCACTTTCATCAATTTTATTGAAGGAAGCAAGAAAAGTAAAAGTGGAAAATTCCCACGCTCTTGCAGCATTTAACTTGGGACGGTAGACATAAAGGAAGAGCGAATGAGGGAAAATACCTGGGAGCAACTCATTCATTTGTTCTGAAGTGTGGAAAGCTAATTAGGGAACATCTACCGAATTTGAAGAAATGATACCAGGGTTCATTAAAAGAACTGTGGGGAGATATTCAGGCAAGATTCTTAGGAAGGATGTTATTTAGGATGGGTTAGAGGTGACGTTGAATGCGTATCTAGTGTCTAGGACCATTTGTAGGAGGATTCAATTACGGAAAAGAACAGCATACAAAGGAAAGGTGGCCCTTTCGTGGATATCGCTTTGAACGTACAGAAAGCGTCGTGTTGTTATTGGAAGGTCTTGATTTAGAGACGCGAAGTTTAAGACACTTTTAAAAGTTTATGAAATTAGAAATCATTCAAGTTTGATTCGGCGGTTTGAGCTTCAACACGAGCCGAGCGCCAATCGTCTGCGGACTTTCGTTCAGGATAGATAGCGTTTTTAATGGAGCCCGTCGAGTGGCTTGGTGCTAGCGAAAAACGTACCTAACGATTGAATAGCGGTACGCCATCAAATGTTTTCTACGACTGAGGAAATCGGGTACGGAGACGTTGGGAATGATTCGCAATGTGTTCAAGAGTGAAAGTATGTCACAAACTGCAATTTTTGAATGGCACAAGCTCTTCAAAGATGGCCGAGAGAGTATGGAGGACGATCCCCGCGCTGGACGGCCGTTAACTTCAAGAACGGACGACAACGTGTAACGTTTGCTCGAAGTTCCAACCTCTGACCGTTGGTTAAGTGTTCGCATGCTCGTAGATCGTATTGGCATTGATGAGATGAGGGTTAACACAATTATCACTGAAAATTTATTGATGCGAAACATCTGCGCTAAACTCGTCCCCCCGAAGGTCTTTGAACGGGCAACCAAGAGCGGGGTTGAGTGCTGCTTGCGAAGACCTTCTAGGACGGCATTGCGACGATTTCCCAACTCCTTTAAAGTTCCCAGGTGGCACCAGTAGACTAGTTCCTATTCCCAAAAGTGAAATCCTCCCATAAAGGGCATCACTATGGGACCCTAAGTGCCGTCTAAGAAGATTGAACGTGTACCCTTCAGGACCCTCTGGAATCCACTTACCAGTGGGCCTTTGGGTCGTGGAAAAGCCGCTGGCAAAAGTGTGTTGTCGCTCAAGGGATGCACTTTGAAGAAATTTGAGGCATTGTGGCATTTTCCGAAATAAATCTTTTTTCCTGAAACTTTTCCCAACAATTTTTATGCAATCCTTCTAAATAATAATTTGTGAATTTTGCTCGACTGCCGAATTAGATGGTGTGCAGCGTAGAGTAGATAGATTTATAAAACTTTGATATGATTATCAGATTAGCGTGTCTACATTAATGGAGGAATTTACGGAGCGGTGGCTGAATCACAAATAAAATCCCTTGTATAAATTGGAAGCAAGTCTCTTTAGGAATGATCATATGCGTAAAATTAAAGAGATACACGCATAATATAGAACATTTAGATTTAAGATACCGTGTATCCCACGAATGAGAAGGGATTAGAAAAACTGAGATACCACGCTAGGGAGAAAAAGTATTTTTTGCTTTTCATAATAAGTAGCTTATTGAGTAGTCGTTACTTCATCTAACTTCAGCAAAAAATCCTTGTTACAACAGCTCCTCTTTTATGCGAAGAGAAAAATATCTTTCTCAGGTAACTTATTACATGTCACTGCAGTAGTTATGATCTACGGTGTTTGAATTATTTTGCATTATTACAATTAAATCAAGTTTAAAAACTTAATTTTTAATGGAGCAGGGTCGTATCACCTCCTGCCACAAACCATGACGATGGCTAGCAGTGTATCATGTTTATGTAGATTTTTCCTTTGAAAGCTCGAGACGATGGTAATAGGACCGACATTTCGAACACCCCGGATGTCATATTCACTAATCACTAACCACTCTAATGGATGGTGACATAACACCCCCTGCCGCACACCCCACGGTGTCTTGTACGTTGAGATTTAGTTGAAATTGAAGAATATCAAAATTTTGCAAAAAAAGTTGTTTCAAGATTTCTGGCATGTCCTATTCCATACAGCAATCGAAACAAAATGTACGCTCGCGAGCGCAAACCAAATTGGAAGTTGTATCAGTGGTCTCTCTCTCTCTGCCCTGGTTCATTGGCGCGTGCATCCATGGGTTTGAGGAAGGATATTAATAGAGCCAGGATCACAACTTGCATGTATGTACACCTTGGATCTCAAGAAGGATTTGCTTTTCACCTGTACGGCATCTCGCGGTCAACAGAGACGCCTGGTGCGAAGAAGATGAACTTGCAGCCGGTGACCGTTTCATTCAGGGGATTTTCCATGTTGAGGCGCAAGGTGCTACGTTGGCCCACGCGCACCATTGGAAGTGGCTGAAAGTAAACAGAGAGAGCGTCTCACTTTCATATCTAATCGCAATTTGATGAGACTACATGCGTTGCAGTAATCGAATGAGAAGTCATCACAATTCAGAAGTTAATAAATGAATCTTTCATCTTAAAGTGCCATGTCTGAAACTTCATCTTATCCATGTTGTATACAAATATATATTTCCACGCAATACTGTGAGTGATTGATTGTATAACTTTTGCTTAGTCACTTTTCCATTAAAATTTATTGAAATCAGCAAAACTTTTAGGTCCAAACTTCAAAATTATTCTCCGACGGTCTCACGAGAGAAAGAATCTTGTTATTCAAGAACGTACAATTTAATTAGGATGTAAAATTTATTTCGAGATGGCGTCAGGAAGGAGGCTCGTCTCTTTCTTCTGGTTATGCGTGCCGAGAAATGCGCTGTACCTACCTTTATGACGTAGTATGATTGCTTTACTACTATCCTTTCCTCTTGTGTGTGACGTCTATTTCTCCTGTGGAGGGTGATACAGCTCCCTAATGCCATCTCGTGGCCAAGAATCGGGACGCTTGGTTGCATAAAGCCTCGCAGATTAAAGTGTAAATTACGTTCCCTCGGTAGCCCAAGTGGTTAGAGCATCGGCCCGGCAAGTCGGGAGATCCAGTATTGAAATCCCGGTCAGAGAAATATTTTTGCGCTTTTGATATGCTCGATTCCGCCTTCCCCACCTCTACTGTGTTTGTCTTTTATATGTGTTCATATCCCTTTTCCATATATCTATTTCCTTAATGAATATTTGTTCACCATATGCCGGGTTTCCATGTTTGGATGTGTGGATGGACCTCTACCCTGATGGGTGAATTTCACATGCCTTCGGGCTTAGTACTGGGTGAACTTAAGTACATCACCTACCAAACCGGCCTTCTGGTTGATTACTGTGTTTATGGTTTATATATACATATATAAATATATATTTATACAATCGATATATAATATATGATATAATATGGCTTTTGAAATGTGGGTGTGGAGAAGAATGGAGAAGGTAAAATAGGCAGAGAAGGAAACAAATGAGCAAGTACTTGGTATGGTGGGCGAAGAGAGGGGTTTGTTGGGAGAAATCCTTTGGAGGCAGGAGAAGTGGATGAAGGGGGTATTGACCGGCAGTGGGGTGTTGAAGACTGTAATTGAGGGGAGAATGTTAGGCAAACGAGGAAAGGGAAGGAACAGGATAGGGATGTTGGACGGGATGAAGGGAGGAAGAAAGTACTCAGAGATGAAGAGGGACCTGATATGGAGTGGGATGATGGATTTTGTGTTTTGTTGGGAGAAATAAAATTTTTGTTTGGTAGTTGTTGGTAGTTGTGTCCATCCAAATACCTACCTTAACGGGTAGATTACCTTAAAAAAATGATGTAATATATGTATATATTTATGGAATCTTGCTTATATATATATTTATGTATAAGAATATCTTCAAAATGGAACGCTCTTCAGCGACGCAGAAATATATAAAAACACAGATGTAGATTTTTAGAATATAGGCGACAAAGACGACAGCCGAGCTATCGAAACGTCAAGACAATATTTTGTGAGTGTCCTTTCTATGTGTCTCTATATTCTAAAAATCAACATGTGTTATATATATATAAATATAAATATATATATATATATGCATATAAATAAATAAATAAATATATAAATATATATATATATATATATATATATATATATATATATATATATATATATATATATATATATATATATTTATATATATATATATATATATATATTTTTTTTAAGGTCATCTACCGGTTAAGGTAGGTTTTGGATGGACACAACTACCAAATAAATATCTCCTAAGAAAACGTAACTCCACATCCTACTCTACAAGTCCCTCTTCATCCCTGTGCACTGCCTTCCTCCCTTCATCCATGATTTAAGATTTCATTTTTTCCACGAGCGATAAGGGATCAGAATAAAATTGGCCGGCCGTGGTAGGGTCAAGTTCGGGTAATATTATTCTGGTCTGTATTCTCCCCCTGCTACACACCTTAGAGGCGGCTTGCCGGGTTAATAAATAATTAAAATATAAATTAATAAACTTTTTTTTTTTTTAAGGTAATCTACCGGTTAAGGTAGGTTTTTCGATGGACACAACTACCAAACAAATATTTTGTGACTACTAACAAAACACAACCCTAAATTCTACTCTACACCAGGTCCCTCTTCATCTCTGAGTACTTTCTTCCGCCCTTCATCCCGTCCAACATCCCTATCCTGTTCCTTCCCTTTCCTCTTTTGCCCAAAATTCTACCCTCTATCACAGTCTTCAACATCCCACTGCCGGTCAACACCCCCTTCATCCACTTTTCCTGCCTCCATAGGATTGCTCCCAACAAACCCCTCTCTTCGCCCACCATACCAAGTACTTCCTCATTTGTTTTCTTCTCTGTCCATTTCACCTTCTCCATTCTTCTCCACACCCACATTTCAAAAGCCTCCAGTCTACGTCCATCCGCCTGCTTCAAAGACCACGTTTCCGCGCCGTACATAGCTACGCTCCATATCAAAGTTTTTACGAGTCTTTTCTTAATATCCTTACTCAACGTCCCTCTCATCAACTCCCTCCTCCTCGTGAAAGCCTCTTTGCCTAGCGCAATTCTTCTCCTTACGTCCCTACTACTTTGACCGTGTTGGTCCAAAACACTACCGAGATACGTAAACTGTTCTACCTGCTCTAGTTTTTGCCCTCCTATTTTAATGTTAAGCTTGCCCTTTTTCTTTCTAGAAAATCGCTTAACCTTTGTTTTATTAATGTTGATTCTCATCCCATACCTGTCGCACTGAATTTCCAATTCACTCAGCAATGCTTGCAGCCCCTTGGCTGACTGACAAACTAAAGCTTGGTCATCAGCAAACCTAACTGATTTTACGAATTCCCCGCCCACTTTCATTCCTACCTCTAGTTCTTCCCATGCCTCTTTGATCATTTCCTCTGCATACAGGTTGAACAGCAACGGTGATAATGGGCAACCCTGCCTTACACCCCTTCCTAACACTGCCCATCCTGACTCCCCGTTTCCCACCCGCACCTGAGCAGTCTGAGACATGTACAGGTTGCGGATTAGCCTCCTTTCCCTCCAATCTATTCCTATTTTCTGCAATATACTCATTATTTTTTCCCAATTCACTCTATCAAACGCTTTTTCGAAATCTACGAAGCAGGCAAATACATCCTGGTTGTATTCTATATTCCTCTCGATTAATAATCTCATTACTGCAATGGCATCACGCGTACCTCTCCCCTTCCTAAACCCAAACTGGTCATCCCCTAAGTAATCATTGGCCCTATTCTCTATCCTTTTGTTTATGATCCTGAGAACAACTTTAGCTGCGTGGGATATCAAACTAATTGTCCTATAGTCCTCACATGACGTGGCCTTTACCTTTTTCGGAATCGGAACTAAAACGGCTCTCACAAAGTCTTCCGGCCAGATTCCCTCCTCATAAATGCTACGGATCAGCCCATATAGCCTCTTCCTCCCACATTTTCCTAAGCATTTTAAAAGTTCCACGGGAATGTTATCTACCCCCACGGCCTTATTTAGTTTCATCTCCCTTAATGCCCTTTCTATCTCATTGTCTAGTATGCCTGGACCTAAGCTGTCTTCCTCTACGTCATTTTCTTTTTCAATGTCTAACTGTGTTGGTCTGAGTTCTTTACTATACAGTTCTTCTATATACTCCTTCCATCTCTCTTGGATCTTTCCTGCGTCAACTATTACCTTACCCGCCTTATCTCTAACTATTAGCATAGCTCTTCCTTTCTTACTTCCCGATAACGATTTAACTTTGCTGTACAGCGCACCGATTTCACCCTTCCTCTGGAGACTTTCCATATCCTCGCACTGCGTCTTCCACCATGCGTCTTTTGCCTTATTTGTTGCCCGCCTCAATTTATTGTTCAATTCTTTGTACTTCCGTTTGCCTAATTCTGTATTTATATTCTTCCAGTTTCGCCGCTCATCCATCTTTGTAATCATCTCATCCGTGATCCATGGTTTCCTAGTCCTTTTAGCGTTAACGGTTCCAATAGTGTCTTTTGCGGCTTTAGACAACCCTTTTTTGATAATTTCCCATTTTTCTTCGATAGTAATAAGCCCTTTACCATCCTCCATGATTTTCTCTACCGCCTGTTTGTATTCCTTCCTTTTCAACCCATTTAACGCTTCTACATTCCATTTTCTAACTCGCCGCCCCTGCCTTATCTTTTTGAAACGTACGCTACATTTCATAACAACTAAATTGTGGTCTGAGTCCGCATCCGCTCCCGGAAAGCTGTGGGAATTTATCACACTATTCCTAAACCTGTGTCTAACCAGGATATAATCTAGCTGATATCTTCCTGAGTCACCTGGCATTTTCCATGTATACCTGCGTCTTTTGTGGTGTCTAAACCAAGTGTTGGTGATGACTAACCCCTGTCTCCTGCAGAACTCAACTGCTTTCTCCCCGCGGTCATTCCTCGTGCCTAAACCGTAGTCGCCCACCTCATCACCATCTCTTCCTTCGCCTACCGTCGCATTCCAATCCCCCATCACTATCAAATGTTTCCCTGCAGGAACACACGCGATCATGTCCTCTAACTGATCGTATATCTTATCGACCTCTTCTTCCTTATGGTTGCTCGGTGGCATGTATACCTGAATAATAACTAAGTTCGTCGGTTCTGCTTTTATCTCCACTAGTAGTATTCTATCCGTTACCTGCTCTATGTTGACTACGATTCTTCCTACCTCTTCATTTAATACTATGACAACCCCTCGTTGGCTCTCGTCCCCACCGCTGTATATTATTCTATACTTATCACTCCAGTAATCCCCGCTATCTTTCCATCTCACCTCGCATAGACCTAAAATATCTATATTTCCCCTTTCCATCTTTCGCTTAACATTCTCCAATTTCCCTGTCCTCATCATTGTCCTAACATTCCACGTTCCTATTCTAACTAATTTTGTCTTCTTCTCCTGCGTCTTCATTCCTGCTGCTGCTGGTTTTCCCTTGCAAGGGTTTCGTGGGATGACGACCGCGGAAGCCTTGCCTCCCCCGCTGCCGGGCACGACACACGGCCGATTGGGCCGAGCCCCATGGTTGCCAGGACTCAAATTATCTCTATTGTCCATCATATTTTTCTAGGGAATGATAATTGAGGTGGTTTCCCGTTGCCTTCCTCAATAGTGTTTTTAACGTGACACCATCACTTACTGGCCGCCCCACTGGGGTCAGACGCCATTGCAGCCGCCTCACTGAGGAACAGACGCTGCGTGGACTACCTTTCGTCTGGCTCCTAACCTCCGACCTACCTGGCATGGGTGACCCTACCAGGAGCAATAATTATTACTCCCGCCAGCACAGCTCTAGGGGTCATCGGAACGCACAAGCCCTTCCACCACGTCAAGGTTGTAGTCCGGGGAGGGGATATATATATATATTTACACACATATATTTATGCACACACACAATCACACACATATATATACATATATATATATATATATATATATATATATATATATATATATATATATATATATATATATATATATATATATATATATATACATATACATATATATATATATATACATATATATATATATAATGTATAAGCAAGATTCCATAAATAGTAGTCAGCTTAAGAAAACTTAAACTTCTGATTGTAAATCATAGACTGCACTAGCCTGGGTTGGACTAAGTACGTGTCTATCACATTGCCGGAAGGAATGTAAAAGGCCATTAAAAGCGTATTTGTTACACAAATTTGGACTTGTACTGTTGTCTGCAGGTTAGCAATTTTACTCACCTCGAATGTAATTTTCGGCACTCGAAACCCGGTGTCTATCTCATCAATCCAAGTCTTTTTGGTGCCATTTAACATGGCGGCGGCGTAAGCGTGCACTGTCCCGTACCCGACCAACTTTCTCACATAATGCCGCGGACCGATTTCCAGGAACATCGTTTCTTCTGAAAACAGAAAACGAAGTAATATATTTGAAGTCCTTGGTCTTGAGATCAGTGAATGTTATTGAAGGGATATTGTCTTTTGAAGTTACGGTTATTTCATAAATTTGTTCGTAAAATAATCAACGGTGCTGCATCGAATCATACCCAAGCCATTATCATTTAAAAAGCACATTTATCCTATTTCGAATTGGTGTTCTTATTTGTGCATGACCTTGTGAGTACACATGGAAGTCCACAATTTTAGAATAAGTACCAGGGGAGTACATTTCCAATCGATGATCACCCAAAGAAAATGCAAAAAAAACAATAAAGCCATGCTTTTGAAATTACGGTGCATATGAGAAACATTGACGTCACATGAGGAGGTATTAAGGGGGAGGGGAGGGAGTGGCCCATCCAGAAATACTATCAGATGAATAAGGTTCCTTTTTATGGCATTTTCTCTCAAAATAATACAATACATTTATATTGTCGAAGTTTTAACTACCGGTCAAATTTGTAAGCCCATTTTTGTCGGGAATATGCGGTTAAAACTTCGTGCAACCTGTTTCTTTGGGCTTTTCATACTTCCCCTCTTTGTCCCTGCCTACCTCACTCTTTTCTTCCCCCGCCCTTCAAGCAGGTATAAATATGACGTACCACATGTTGAATCTTGTCTTGTACCTGAAGATGGTCCGATGAACTGAAACGCGTTGTACGTTACCAATAAAGCTGTGGATAAGTGCAAATTTTGTTTTTCTCATAATGACGAACTTCGACTACATTTCGCTTGAATCTGTTGAATATATTCAATGATAATAAATTCTGCTATTGATTGCTCTAAGAATTGTGTAATTAATTGTTTGCACATAACCAAACAGATCTTTAAAAGTGCGTAAATGAGCTTGTTCGACGCGGTATGCGTAGGAAATTCCAGCAAAACTAAGGGGAATGATCAGCTTCCCAAAACCGTGTGATTTTCCGTGTACCAGATCAAATTGGGAAGTCATACTAGGCGGCACAGGGAAAAGAATTGGTCCCCATTATCACCCTGCCGTGTTGTGTGAATTCCATACACAATATAGGGCTAAATACTAGGTGAGTTGTACCTTCACCTATCAAACCGACCTTCGGGTTGATTTCTGTGGTTTGGTTGTCATTAGTTATCACTTGTGGGACCTCTGCCGTATGGTCGATCGCTTTACCCATCACACAAACAACCGTTCTTCGACCCTTCATTAGAACTTACCTCGACCAGGCGCCAAGTGATATGTTCTTTCCACTCGGTGCAGGAAATGACCTTGCAATCCATTGTAAAACATGCTAACAGCTGCAATAGCCGCCTTGACCTCATGGCTTTCGTTAGATTTGTTCTGAAATGTTTAAAATTACATCATCAATGAAATTCACTCTCCAACATGAACTTAATTATATGGACATGCTCTTTGTTTTTTCAGGTTGTGAAATGGTTTTGGCGATCAAGAACTTTATGGTCAATATTTTAATTTGCGGTCTCCATCTTCACTGTCTAAGTGGTTCACGATTTTAAGATACTTATTTTGGCTATTATGTGAGCATTTAATTCGCCGAAACTTGCTCAGACGAATGACTAGTCGCCAAAAATCCATTCAGTGTACGAAATTTCGTTTCAACGTTGGGACTAATTGTTGAAAAAAGGTACGTACTAAAGGGCTATGGATTAATATATATATATATATATTATATATATATATTATATATATATATATATATTTTTTTTTAAATGCCAATTAATTTGAAAAACTAGAGACAGGTTTGTCATGATTTTAATTTGAAGTATTATGTCGATGTAGATGATTGCTAATAGTTTAGGATAGGCTTATTCGCGCGCAACCTGGATCTATATTAGAACTCGATTTCATATCTTTGGTTTCTCTTATTTTTCCATGTTCATTTTAAAAGCATTGGACTGCCGAAATGGTTAAATGTATTTCTAACAAATATGATAGGTCATTAAACCTACATTCATTCAAACAACTCTATCAACCTAGTCCAGTGTTTTTACTTTGCGTTTCACCGATGGTGTGGATTTTGAATATTTGAGCTGGAATCAGTGCAAATGAAGTGGAATAGTATGTCGTCTTCAAAACGCTGAAACCATTGGTTTTAAAATCAATGAGGACATGATACTGTCATTTGAAATGAAAAATGTTTGTGTAGTAAGTTATTTTAAGCGATATTTAATTTTAAAAGTCCCTTTGAAGCAGGTGCATTTCTAAGTGAGCAAAATGATCCATGCGATTGTAATGGCATGGCAATTGATACTTGCTGTGTCTAGGTCTTTATTTTACTGAAAGTGCATGTACAGAGTGCATTCCGAAAGTAATGCCATTGAACATAACTTCCTTTTTATAAAGTGGAAGTTTATATTAAAAAAGGAAGTTATGTTTCCCCACCCTTTACTTTAAAAATTAGGCTTAATGCCTTCTTATGAAAGAAGAATGTAAACGACTTTAAGTATGATGCTTATTATGTAGTATCCGCTGGTGAACAACCTCGAGGATTTCAACCACAGCTCAATCGGACATCTCGCGATCATCGACATGAGTTATTAAAAACAGAATCATCTCATATGGTATAGTGCCGTGGGAAGAAAAATGGTAAAAAGGAGAAGGGTCAACATACCTTTATTCTGAAGGGGATCTTCAGTTCCTGGCCGAGCGTGACGTAAGATATTTCGGCCAACTTGACCTCTATGTCGTTCGCCCACGATTCTCGGCGGACGTTATAAATGGTCCTCGCAAGGGGAAGCTGATTCACGGCATTCATCAGGAATATCCGCTCGCTGAGGGATCCTTGTGGGATGAACACAATTATGCATCATAGTGAGGATATTAAGGAAAGGCTCGTCAAAACTTTGATATGGACGCGGGAACATGGTCATCGAAGCCGGAGGATAGGCGTAGATTTGAGACTTTTGAGATAATGTGGGTGTGGAGAAGGATGGAGATGGTTAAGTGGACAGAAAGGGAAACAAACGAGGAAGTGCTAGGCATGGAGAAGGTTAAGTGGGTAGAAAGGGAAACAAACGAGGAAGTGCTAGGTACGGTGGGGGAGGAGAGGAAATTGCTCGGAAAAATCCGAAGTTGGCAAGAAAGATGGATGTAGAGCATATTGATTGTAAATGGGATGTTGAAGACTGTGATAGAGGGAAGAATATTAGGAAAACGAGGTATTGGCAGGAATAAGATAGGGATATTGAAATGAAATGAAATTATTGACCTCGTAATTTCACACACCTTATTTAAAAAGACGACCCAGGTTTCGACGTTGAACGTCATCATCAGGTGATGACGTTCCCTGATTAAACGTTGATGATCTGATCTTCCATAGTAAGTAAGGGGGTCTGTAATATGTCTTTAAGATCTTCAGATAAGTAACATACCTCAAATTTACGCAGGGAATTCTAACTGTATTTAACCCGACGGTCGACTAGTGGTTCCATCCTAATTTTTCCGAAAAGTATCCTCGAACGGGACTTCAACCGAGGATCTTTCCACTTGCTGGGTCGATGCTCTTAACCAATTAAGTAATCAATTGAGAATATGTGCGGTTAGCGTATAGAGAGGGTAGTACCAACTGGTAGAGTAAGAAAAGCAATGTCCATTACCACCTGTTCTTTTCAAAAATACGTACTGACGGAGGTAATGGGCAGAAGGGTTGAAGTTGGGAGTGAAAGTTGGCGGGGAATCCATAAAGTCAGTTCGATTCGCGGATTATTAATCGTTACTTAGTCAGTCTCGCAGAACGTGTCCAATTTATTTTGTCATCACAGTGTAGCTGGCGTCAATTATCGTTATTCTATGAGAACAACTTTCCCTGCCGATTCTATTAATGGCCTTTGTGCAAGTCTTTTTCGGACATTACTTTCGAGTGAAAAAGAAAATGTGTAAAGTTACTTACCTTCAGGATACTTGTATCGATGTATAATATTCGCCCTGTCAGTGTCACCATTGGGGTCGAATGTGTACGGCTGTTTGGTATACATGGCTGTCCCGTACCTGTGAATTGTAATTGAGTACTTTTACACGATGTTTATTCATGCTTTAAATATATTTCACTAGAAGGCGTGGAAAAGGGAGAGATGGTTAACGGTTTTAATAAAGACATACAATTTTACAATTTACTCACACACGGATTATGTAACATATTTTGTTTTAACCAATCACTGAAGATCATGCAATTATTATAGTATTATTAAAAGTAGAATATGCCGTTTCCGTTATTTATCAAAGCTAATGACTTTTCCTTTAGGGCCTGTAAACATTGAACAATTTTTAGGTAGAGCTGAAAGAAATGAAAATAATACTCAATGGCTATTTTATACATTTTCTTGACGGTGACGAAACCCAAAAAATCCCCTAAAAAATGACATTATTTTCATTTATTTTTTTGTTAGTTGCTCAGCCAAATCAGTACACCAGATTATCGTTCGAGGACAAATTACCACGCATTTATAATACTTTTGGTGGTAGTATAACATTAAGTTTTTGGATTTGGGATGGATTGAATTTGTATTTTTTTAAGATTTTGAATATGAAAGTAGTATTTTGACTGGTTCTAAATACCAATACAGCCGTTAATATAAATCTTTGGTTCCATTTTTCCTACTTTACCTCATTACACCTACTTCCAACCAACCATTACTTCCTCCAGCGTGCCCGTTCATACATATATCTGTATTTATGTATATATAAATTTGCATATTATTATTATTATTAGGTAATCTACCGGTTAAGGTAGGTTTTTGGATGGACATAATTACTAATTTAATAATTTGTGACCCCTAGCAACACACAACCTCCTACTTTACATCAGGTCCCTTTTTAGCTCTGAGTACTTTGTTGTTTGTTGTCTCAGGCGTAACTTTGTGGAATTTGCATAACATATTGAAATGTAATGAAATAATTGACTTTGTAATTCTAAAAAAAGTGTGTGGAATTACAAAGTCAATTATTTCATTACATTTCAATATGCTCTGAGTACTTTCTTCCTCCCTTCATCCCGTCCAATATCCCTATCCTGTTCCTTCCCTTTCCTCGAATGCCTAACGTTCTCCCCTCTATTAGTCTTCAACATCCCGCTGCCGGTCAATACCCCCTTCAGCCACTTTTCCTGCCTCCATAGGATTGCTCCCAGCAAAACCCTCTCTTCGCCCACCATACCAAGTACTTCCTCGTTTGTTTTCTTCTCTGTCCATTTCACCTTCTCCATAGTAGTAGTTTTGAGGGGAGGCGACCGACAGCTGAGGTCATTTGCGCCATAGGGGATGGATAGGAAAGGATGAAGGGTGGAGAGAAACCCGGCGTCGGCATTAGCCTACTTTTTAAGGCGCCAAGGGGTCCGCAGTTTAACGTCCCATCCAACGGACGGCGTACTCACTCAAAGTGCCCTCCACAAAGCACCCCAAGTAGGGATCGCGATACCTCTGAAAAATATTCAACACCACCGGGAGTTGAACCCGCGCCCTCAGGGTGGGAAGCCAATACGTTAGCCCCCGCACCATCTCGATCCCCAAGCTCCTTCAATTGTATCATTTAAGAGAGCTCTACTTGAGGCAAGACTACGAGTAAAATCACCGCAGAATTGCATGCAAAACACTTCAGGAGCTCACGGTCATTGGAGGGAACGGATGCTAATCCGCAACTTTTATATGTCTCAGACTGCTCAGGTCCTATTGGGGAACGGGGAGTCCCAATGAGCACTGTTAGTAAGAGGTGTAAGGCAGGGTTGCCCATTGTCACCGTTGCTGTTCAACCTGTATGCAGAGGAAATGATTAAAGAGGCATGGGAAGAACTGGAGGTAGGAATGAAGGTGAGCGGGGAATTCGTAAAATCAGTTAGGTTTGCTGATGGCCAAGCTTTAGTTTGTCAGTCAGCCAAAGGGCTGCAAGCGTTGCTTAGTGAATTGGAAATTCAGTACGACAGGTACGGGATGAGAATCAATATTAATAAAACAAAGGTTATGCGGTTCTCTACAAAGAAAAAGGTTAAGCTAAACATTAAAATAGGAGGGCAAAAAATAGAGCAGGTAGAACAGTTTACGTATCTCGGAAGTGTTTTGGACCAACACGGCCAAAGTAGTAGGGACGTAAGGAGAAGAATTGCGCTAGGCAAAGAGGCTTTCACGAGGAGGAGGGAGTTGATGAGAGGGACGTTGAGTAAGGATATTAAGAAAAGACTCGTAAAAACTTTGATATGGAGCGTAGCTATGTACGGCGCGGAAACGTGGTCTTTGAAGCAGGCGGATGGACGTAGACTGGAGGCTTTTGAAATGTGGGTGTGGAGAAGAATGGAGAGGGTGAAATGGACAGAGAATAAAACAAATGAGGAAGTACTTGGTATGGTGGGCGAAGAGAGGGGTTGTTGGGAGAAATCCTATGGAGGCAGGAAAAGTGGAAGAAGGGGGTATTGACCGGCAGCGGGATGTTGAAGACTGTAATAGATAGATAGATAGAGGTCTTTATTAGGGCGAAATTGAGACCAAATGGTCCCTTATTTCATTTAACCTATCGTCGTATACATATTATATTAAACATTAAACTTATAGTTGCATTCATATGCACACATAAATACATATTGACAGACATAAATTCATTTAGCACAGATTTGCACATCGAAAAGAAAAAAGAAGTATATATATATATATATATATATATATATATATATATATATATATATATATATATATATATATATATATATATAGATATATATATATACACATACACACTCACGCACACACACATACACACGCGCACACACACACATTCATACATATACAGGGTTCGTCCGGAAAATAAGTGTACTGACTCCTGGGCTGGGCGCGCCGTTCCAGGCGCGCCCAGCACCGCTCTGACGGGCTGCGATTGGAGGGGGTTATGTTGGCAAGCGACGCTGAAAAAGGCAGTCGGCTCTGAGCTGTGGTGTAGTGAGGAGCTTTGTTAACGCGAACCTCCACGCTCGACCCACGTCACGGAACGCGATGCCAAAGTTTTTGGAGCAGCGTCATTCCATCAAATTTGCGGTAAAGCTTGGGAAATCGTCTACCGAAACTGTCGGTATGATTAACCAGGCTTACGGAGAGCCATCCATGTCCAGAAACATGATTTATGGTGGCACAAGATGTTCGTGGAGGGCAGAGAAGAGGTCGACGACGAGTCTTCGAGAGGTTCCCGATGATGCCTTCGCGGGAGCGTTCCAGGAATGGGAACGCCGCTGGAACAAGTGTATCGACTCACAAGGGTCCTATTTTGAGGAATATTAGCTTAAGATATGTAAAAGTGTAATAAATTTTTTTTCCTGAGTTCAGTACACTTATTTTCCGGACGAACCCTGTATGCATACACATACTTACACATATACATACTTATCCACACACACATTCCTGCACACATACACACATAAACATACATACATGCATGCATACACATACATAAATACATACATAATTACGCGCATATACACCCTTACTTACATACATTTGCATATATAAATCAAGAATACACCTACACATACTCAAATTAAATGACAGTGAAGATAGAGAACAATAAAATGAGGAAAGTCTAAGCAAAGAATAAGGTTTTTTGGAAAAGCTAGGGAGAGCGTGGCATTTCTCAACTAGTAATAACCCCCGCAGGAAAAACACCCACGAAGAGAAGGGAGGTGTGAAAAACCTGCGAAAACCCTATTAATTAGAGGAAAGATACATGTACATTGTAACAACCATTTTTACAGAGTACATATATTATTATGTTACTGAAATTGAATTGGAGAAATCAAATACGAGGGTCATCCGGAAAGTAGTACCCGTTCGTGCCGCATGAAGTGCTGACGACGCGAGTAGCCGCTGGACGAGGTCAGATAGCTTCAGTGGCTTGTCTGCCTTCTCTGAGCCAAGTTGCGTGACGCTAGCATTGCCTGTGTTGTTTCTGTGATTGTTTACAATGTTTAAAAAAATTGAGAACGCCGCCAGTTGTGAAGTGAGGGCAGTGATTAAATTCCTCAATGCAAGAAACGTTCGCCCATGTGATATTCATCGCCAATTAAAGGAGGTGTATGGAGACAATGTAATGGACGAGTCGTCTGTTCGGCGGTGGTGTCGCAACTTCAACATGGGGAGGGGGAACACACACGACGATGAGCGTTCGGGGAGACCGTCTGTCATTACAGACCAACTGGTGAGCTCAGTTGACGAATTCGTGAGGAACGATCGGCGCGTCACAATTGATGACATCTGTGAGCATTTTCCCAATGTTTCTCGAACAATTGTTCATGAAATTGTTAAACACCATCTGCATTATGCAAAAATTTGTGCAAGATGGGTCCCTCGCGTATCTCAATGAGCTGGCGGCGAAGGACTATGCAGCAGGAATACAGAAACTTGTCACACGTTATGACAAATGCCTTAATTTGCTTGGAGATTATGTTGAGAAGTAGTTTAAAGTATCCTCTTTCAAATAAAATTTTTTATGTTTGTTAATATTTACTTTTGTGTCTTTATTTCACGAACGGGTACTACTTTCCGGATGACCCTCGTACATTGACAACACATGCGGAGTATTGAGAAGCGTAATATTTCTAAAAATATTGATGCAAACTCCTACCGCTTGAGATGACAAAACAAAAAAGCAGACAAAAAAGTAGACCCAGTGATCTGTATAGCAGCTGAGTGAAATGACGGAGGGTATACTGGTTAAGTTAAATACCTTAGGAAAATGAACTTGTGAAGTGCTCCTCTAAATGCTGTTGTCGATAAAGAGTTTTTTATGTCATTTCGGAGAGAGTTCCACAGACGGCATGCTGTAATCAGAGGGGAGAACGTTAGGCATACGAGGAAAGGGAAGGAATAGGATAGGGATGTTGGACAGGATGAAGGGAGGAAGAAAGTACTCAGAGCTGAAGAGGGACCTGATGTAGAGTAGGATGTTGTGTTTTGCTAGGGGCCACAAATTATTTCATTAGTAATTATGTCCATCCAAAAACCTACCTTAACCGGTAGATTACCTAATAATAAATAATAATATATATAAACATATGTTTATATATATATAAAGATATATATATACATATATATATATATATATATAAAGATATATATACATATATATATATATATATATATATATATATATATATATATATATATATATATATATATATATATATACATATATATATATATATATCTTTATATATATATACATCATACGCGTATAAATAACATTTGGGCGGCACAATAGATCGTAAAGATAAAATAGATAATAGAAAAGGACACTCACATGCTAGAAAGTTTGAGCTTTCGATCTTCTCTGTGGCATTCCAGCGTTTTCAAAAAAATCATTTTGATCAGTCCAAAGAGATATCGCAGAATGAACATTCCTTAATAGATATATCAGTCTATCATACAATCTCTCAATAGCAATCTAACGTATACAACAGCAAAATTTAGGGTTCAGCGTGAAATTGACAGCTTGAATTTGCCTTGTGGTAATTAAATTTCGAAACACTCTTTTTCAAATTCCATTTCAGTTATATGAAAAAACTTCTTAGACTTCAGTCATTATATTACTGTACATAGAACGGGGACTTTTAGACACGATCGCCTTCTTTTGCCGTTGGGATATAATTTTACAGCATGAGGAAACAATCAACGTGTGCATATAATTATCTAACAGATAATAGATTATTTTTTATATGGTACAGAGAACATTCATGTTTTGCTGGAAATTATAATAGGAAAATGGGGTTTTTGGGTCTTCGCTCGGTGAAGTCATCTCTCTTATTTCAGGAGAATATTGAAATTTTATTCGGGATACTTTACCAATGAAATTAATGTATTTTATTTTTCCGTGGGCACTGTTTGTCTTACTTTTTTGTGCATTTTGTTTATTCCTATTTATGTTTACCTCAGGGTGTACATACATTGGACAGAAATGGTTTTAGATGTTAGAAGCTTTAGACAAATCTCCATTTTGTTTTATCTTTCCAAGCCTGACGGCCATGATCGGAGTAGTAGAAATGTCGCACTACCACATGTCGAAACGAGTTCAAAATTCTCCGGTCTGCGTGACTCGTCAGTCGATCCACGGGTGCCCAGGATCCCTGGTGGAGATGTCGATTGGGGGTGAGAATGATTGTTCCCTCTTATCTCACTTACTTGTTCGTCAACACCTTTATTATCCTGTACTCTCCGTTGGGCTGTCGCTTCCAGGTAATGTGTTCAGCGTTGGTGGCCGCGATGAAGTCCCCCACGTTGTACAGCAACCCCACTTGGCCTTTCCTAATCGCCTCCACGGAGGCCGGGCCGCACTGGTACTTCCCTGGGGATTTCAGAGAGAAAAATGGAAATCGCTGCAGAAAAAATATTATGAAGAACATTGTGTTCAAAAAGGGACTTTTAACTTAAAATACTAACAAATCGCAATAAGGTTTGTAACAAGGATTGACTGTTTGCGACATTTCCTCTAGGTATTAAAATAGAAATTAAAATTTAAATCCACACATGCTTGTAGACCACAAAAAAAATGAATTTCAGAAGAACTCCTGGTGGAATGTGGAAGTAACATTTCCCCTCAACACGCACGCGCAGGTTTGAGGTCGTTACATTCACCCAGTGTATTTTGAGAAGCAGAAGTATGGAGACGTGTTCTAGTGCTATGGCGAGGTTCATCGTCGTTTAAAGGCCATTTATTGTGACAATGCTGTTGATAGGTCTACTGTTAATCGATGGGTAGTAAAATTTCGTGGTTGCGAGCCTGGAAAAGCCGTAATTGTTGATGAAACACGCAGCGGACGTCCGATCACTGCCACAGACGATGAACAACGCAAACCAGTCTAAGATTTGATTCAAAATGACCGGCGAATCACTCAAAAGCGTATCGCAAATCATATTGGAATACGTCCCCATACTCCCGCTTCTCAAAATAAACTGAATGAATGTAACGACCTCAAACTTGCGCATTCGTATTTAAGGAGAATGCTACTTCCACATTCCACAACGAGTGCTTCTGAGGGTCATTTTGTTTGTGGTCTACAAGCATCTCTGCATTAGTTTTCAGCCTATCCTAATATTATCATGAACGCAAGACGAAGAGGATTTTGGCAGTAAAAAGTAAACTATCAAGTGGTGTGCGCTCTAATGACAAGACACTTGTTGGTCAGAGCAGATAATAGTGCAAGAATGCTAGTAAACCATTCTACCCTTTGGAGGTTGCATTTGCATTCGTTCCTGAATCTGGACATTAAAATTTTCTCCTCTCTCTCCTGTCCTATGCAAAAACGAAAATACATGTATGGATCGCATTATATTACGGTAGAAAATAGAACCTGCGTGTTATATCTTCGAGGATTAACTGACCTTCGCTCAGTCCTTGGGGCGTACCGTCGATGGCCTGCCATCCGCCGTAGCCGAGGGGGAGATCGGGTCGCTGCATCCACGTCTCGTTCCACACGTGGAACGACCACTCCTGGTCCAAACCGCTGTTGTAGATCGGATGCAGCATCTTCTGGTGGTGCTCGTCGTAGAACACGGAGAGGGCCAAATCGCGATTGTGGTCATGGGCGCTGTCTATCGTCGTCACGGTACGCGTGGGCATCCCGAGGGTGCGGCACACTGATTGGGACATCGGGAAAACAATAAAATCTACATCTACTTATAATACCCCGCAAGCCGCCGCAAGGGCGTTTGGTGGGGGGTGTTAGGACACCACCCTTAATTAAGAAAGAAAAAAAAACTGCATGCAAAAGCCACAAATTTATACAATCCACAAGCAAAACATGGTATACATTCATGCAGGAACACTTATACCCCAGAAACATGCAAACACTCAAACTACCAACTAACATACACATGCCCCTACAAATACACCTAATAGCCTTGCAATGTCTACTTTTTTCCGACTTGTAAATTCAGTGTTTTCAATATTTCTTAGGTGACTTTGGTTTCTTAATATTAATATTCCCGATTGTTCGGGGAAAGAATGAGTATTTGTATCTCTCTGAACAGGAATATATCTCCCTTATTTTATCCTTGTGGTCTGATCTATCAAGTTGTGTGGGGCCATTATAATTCCTTCAGTGTCATAGTTAAACTCGTTTGTTCTGAACCTTTCTTAAAGTCTGTCTCGCTTGTTCTCTCCGTACTTCAACTGGCTCCCAGCCTAAATCCCCTAAGAAACCTATCACACTGGTGTTCCGTCCCGCCCGTTCCACCGCCCGTTCAATGAAGCCGAGTTTCTTTAAAGCGGATCCGCATATTGTTCTGATATCTGCACCCCATGAAAGGCGTGGTGTTAGAAAAAACCCCAAATATTTAATTGGTTGGCCGTAGTTAGTACTGATATATTAATAGAAGGGACAATGTTAAGCAAGCAAGGGGATGGGGAGAAATATCATTTTTGGTGGAATTGAGGATGGCAGAAAATGTGTGGGAATAAAGAGCGTGTATTGTAGTGTATGGTGTCACGTTGTACCATGTTAAATGGGGATTAGAAATGTAGCTGTCTGGACTTGTTGTTGAGTCCGTCTAAAACCTGCCTAAACCAGAAGACTGGCATAGTACAAATGCACGTAAAAATCATATGTATCCGCGTACGGAGTGGGAAATCATTTCCCGAGCCAAGCCAAAGATTTGTTTGACAAATCTGGCCCCCCTCCGCTAAATTCGATCTAATTTCGAAATCAAATTTATCTCTTGAGGATCCCATATACTGGCAGTATACTCTAGGTGGGGCCCGAATAGGACAAGAAAACATCGTTCCTTCACTTTTTCGTCACATTTACCCAGCACTCCTTTTACAAATCCCAAGTTTATTTAGCACGACCGCATATTTCTCGTATGTGCTTTCCCCAGGACAGATCGTGAGAAATTGTTACACCCAAGTATTTAAAGGAATCTACCCTCGCGATTTCTCTTTGTTTCACTTTAAAACTAAATGGGAGGGAATTACCCCTTTCCCAAAAATGTATTACTACGCATTTTTTCAAATTTAATTCCAATTGCCATGTATCAGACCAAGTCTGGATTGCATTTAGGTCGTTAGCTAAAGAGACTCGCGAAGTCTTCGCGACTTCGAATGTCCCCATTAATCACCGCATCGTCAGCAAAAAGACGGAGCCTGCTAAAAACCACGGTACTGAGGTCATTTATGTAAATAAGAAACAATAGGGGGCCTATGACATTTCCCTGTGGTACACCCGCCGTGACCTTGACAGTATCGGATGATACGCCGTCCAGGACGACTGTTTGAACGCGATTTTTAAAAAATGGTCTAATCCAGCATATAGTACTCCCGTGTATTCCATAAGTTTCCAACTTCGCGAGTAACTGGAAATGAGGGACTTAACCAAATCTTTTTTAAAATCTAGGAATATCACATCAACTGGAATATTACTTTCACCGGAATGCATTATATCATGAACAAAGAGTGCGAGTTGTGTTTCGCAGGATCTACCTTTACGGAACCCTTGTTGGTTATTTATCAATAAATCTTGGCTATCGAGGTACCTCATTATGGAACTAACAATGATGTGCTCAAGAATCTTACAGGAGATGGAGGTGAGCGATATTGGCCTATAATTACTGGTGTTCTCCCGGTCTCCGTTTGTAAATATGGCCGTTACAGAAGCTATCTTCCAACCGCTTGGCACGCTTTCTTCTGCTAATGATTTCTTAAATATTATATTAAGATAAGGGGCAATTTCAGACGACAGTTCTTTATACATGCGAGCCGGTATCTCATCAGGTCCCGGAGATTTGTTGGGGTCGATGTTTTTAAGGAGGAACTCTATTCCGCGGGAGGAAAAGTCGATTCCTTGCATTGGCTGCAGAAATGTTTTCGGAAGATTCTCTGGTATTTTCTGGGAGCATTTGTTGAAAAAACTGTGGAAGAATGAGTTTAATATGCTGGCTTTATCTAAACTTCTAGTTACTTTATCCCCCTTTTATTTGTTCAATGAGTTTACGGTGGACTTTTTTTCCCTGCACTTCCCTGCACGTAGCACCAAAACTTCTTTGGGTTATCGTTTATATGTTCGCCTAATTTTTTTGCCATCTTAGTGATTTCCGTGCTTCAGAGTTGTACCAACGGGGTTCCTTATTCTCTCTTATATATTTACTAGGTATGAATCTCTGTATTGCTGCACGTGTTATCGCAAGAAAATTATTCCAGGTATCCTCGACACTCCTGGTTTTGCTTAATCCGTCAAATCTAAGAAAGGAATAGTTTAAATCACATTTTAAGCCATCATAGTCAGCTTTATTGAATAAATAAATCTTTCTCTTAGGTTTGGTAACTTTTTCTACGCTTAGGGAAAATTTATCGTTTACAGCCCTGTGATCACTGATTCTATCAATAACTCCTACATTGAAGACCTTTTCGGGTATATTAGTAGCTAATAGATCAAGAATGTTCTTCCCCCTTGTTGGTGAAGTGACTAATTGATTTAGGGAATTTGAGATGAAAGTCAATAAGAGGGACTCGCATAAATCCTTGTCTTTACCTCCATTTATGAAACTGTACGAATCCCAATCCACTGTGGGAACATTAAAATCGCCACCGATTATTAATCTATGCTCATTTTAATGTGGGAGGTAAAGCTTTTCATCTGCCTTTCTAGATCGAGTATTGAGTTAACGCCAGCAGGGGGTGGTCTATGATACGCACAGACATTTATTCTTTTCGCCCTGGGTATTTTTACTGAGCACCAGACTCATTCTATGCAGTTATCAGGAAATAACTCAGCGCTACTGACGCTAGTTTTTAACCGCAATAAACACTCCTCCCCCGCCTCTATTCTGTCTCTCGTTTCTATGAACTATGAAGGATTTGGGAAATATTTCGCTGTCTGCGATGACATCTGCTAACCAACTTTCAGTTCCTATAATGATATCTGACTCTGTGCTACGAATGACGTGGTGAAATTCCTGTATCTTATTTTTTAAACTTCGGCAGTTAACTACTACTACGGAAATTATTTCTTCGTCTAAAACCTTAAAACTATGGTAATGCTCAAAACTGCTTATGGGGAAGCTGCCCTAAGCAAAACCAGAGTCTACGAGTGGTTTACAGGTTTTAAAACTGGGGAAATGCCAATTGAAGACCAACCCTGTTCAGGCCGCCCTTCAACATCAAGAACTGACGAAAACGTCGACAAAATCAATGCCCTCATTCGTGAGGACCGTCGCAGAACCATTGATCAACTCTGTGAGATGTCTGGAGTGTCATGGAGTTCATTTCAGAGGATTCTATCTGAAGATTTGCATATGAAAAGGGTTGCAGCCAAATTTGTCTCTCGCCATCTCACTCGCCGGCTCATTACTCCCTCTCCGTGATGCTATTTTTGACAAAAAACGGCATGACATCGATTTTCCACCCCCCCTACTCACCGGATTTAGCTCCCTGTGACTTCTTTTTGTTCCCCAAACTCAAAAAGGGACACGAAAGGAAAGCGTTTTGACACTGTGGAGGAGGTAAAACAAAAATAGGTAGAAGGCCTAAAGGATATCCCGATAAATGAATTTCAGAAATGTTTCGAACAATGAAAGCATCTTTTGGAAGAGTACATTGTGGTCAATGAGTAATACTTTGAAAATGATCAAAATTGAAGGTAAATATATTGAGAAATAAAGATTCTATAGCAAGATTCCTGTTATTTTGGTGTCCCCCCTCGTGTATTCTGCAAAATAAAGTTTTTATGGCCTCAGACCGCGTATATATTGGACACACCTCGTATACGTTCGCAAACGTCAGGTGGACTAAACAGCCTACCGTGTTTCAGATTTCCTCGATGGATGGGAACGAAAATGAGAGTGGGATTTGCCGAATTACCCGTGTTGACGACTGCGGCGAAAACCCAGCATTGTCCGTATTTGACGGGGCGGCCGGTGCGGACGTACTGCTCGAGGATTTGGAGGCTGGAGGTCCACTCCCAAGGCCTGGTGCTCGGCTGCGGGTACTCATCCGACGTCCAATAGCCCTCCAGGATGCCGTTTTCGTTCTCAGTTGAGTTTGCCTTGAATCGAAGAAGAGCGAAATCATGATATGCGTGTCTGTACGTTCACACGGCATCGTTGTGCAGCAGGTGAGCGGTCATCCACGAAATAACTGACATTCACCCTTACTCCCCCAATCGCGTTGATTCAATGGATGCTGGGAAGACGATTGATTACGCGTATTGGAGGCACGAGAAGATTGAAGTGAATATTGAGTCTTCTTCCGTATAGAAAACAATTGATTCATGTACTTCATTTATTTCTTTTATTTATTTATTGACTCTCTTAGGGCGAGATGGAGATATCAAAGTCCATTCTTCCACTTAATCCTTATATATTACGTACAATAAAGACAATCACAAACATTAATGCCATGTGTGGAGGTGAAAAACCCACATCGGCGGGACTCGAACCCGCGAACTCTGGGAGACTACACCGCACCGTCACCGTGTTCGGCTAATGTACGAGGATAGGCTGAAAACTAATGCACACATGCTTGTAGAACATATACAAAATTACCATGAGAAGCACTCCTGCTGGCATGTGGAAGTTACATTCCACCTCGACACGCATGCGCATGTTGTAGGTCGTTACATGCATCCAGTGCATTTTGAGAATCATTTGTATGGAGACTTGTTCTAGTGCTATGTCAACGCAAGTTAAACAACGTACTGTTATCGAATGTGTGCCCTTCACCTCATCATCCGAGGTGTAATTGTAAACCCTTGAGGTGTCTCTTGAGTTGAGGAATAATGTAAAAATCGCAAGACGCAAGATTGAAGGAATAAGGAGGGTTTTGCTTGTTCTCGTCTGTGAGACGGCGGGGTACCCATCGTGCACAGATTTACAGTATCCCAATTGTTCAGTGATGAAGCCGACACGGTCCTTGGATATTCCAAAAGGGTTTCGATCCGCTTTTGAGTGATTAGCCTGTCATTTTGAATCAAATCTTCGACGAGTATGCGATGTTTATCGCGTGTGGCAGTGATCGGACGTCCGCTGCGTGTTTCATCAACAATTATGGCTTTTCCAGGCTCGCAACCACGACATTTTACTACCCATCGATTTACAGTAGACCTATGAACAGTATCGTCACCATAAACAGCCTTCAAACGACGACGAATATCAGTAGGGCGTCCCTTTTTCAACAGTTAAAAATTCGATAAAAGCACGCTGTTTAACTCGCGTTGACATATCACTAGAACACATCTCTATACTTCCGCTTCTCAAAATGCACTGTATGAATGTGACAACCTCAAACATGCGCATGCGTGTTGAGGTGGAATGTTACTTCCACATGCCACCAGGAGTACTTCTGAAGGTCATTTTGTTTGTGGTCTACAAGTATGTGTGCATTAGTGTTCAACCTACCCTCGTAAATGTTTTGAATGAGAGTATTCTTTAATGACAAAAGTGTTTGTTTTTTCCTGTTCTTATTTTTTTTTGTTTGGGAAGCTGTATTTTTTAAATTTTAGCACGATCTCTTACCATATAAGTGATGGCCCTTGACACTGCGACTGGATTGCCGCGCTCTTGTGGTGTGAGGTCACTTAACTCCAGCACTTTGATGGCTGCCAAGATGGCGGACTTGTCGAACTGGCCGTATATCCAATGCTGACCAATTATCTCTTCACCATTCCTTTGATACAGCTTCCCTACGTCATTGTACACGTATTCATCCAGAAGCTGCTCCTCGGGCATGTGCACTTGATCGGCTGAGGACAAGAGAAGAGAGCGCGCAATAGCACCAAAATGACATGACGCACCAATGTTGCCAACGAGTGGGAAATTGACTGCGGTCGGAGGGACATTCACCAAGACCTTCCTTGATTACCAGCGAACATTTAACTCGATTGATATGGTGTGTTGCTTAAATGCATATCTTCAAGTAAGCTTATGAGAGGATTCCTGTTAATGTTTTTGGTTTGGTTTAGTATGGCTTCCTATATTATATGGTCTTAAATCTTGACTGGAAATCATTCCGCACCAATACTAGTACTGAATCAGTAATTGCATCCGTTATCAATTGATAATATTTCCATAGCCTAATGATTCTAATAGCAATTATCACGTCTCGGCAAAATATAATGAAATAAAGCGAAATAAATTGCTCTATTGAAATAATTAAATCTTAATAAGGCTAGAATAAATACTTCAATTGAAAGGAAAGCTAAGAAATGATGAATCTTGGAATAACTAGAAATAATTTATTATAATTTTATTTTTATATTATCTTAATGAAATGTAATTATACATTGGAAGTGATTATTTAATCTCCGGCGTTTTTATTCCTCTTCGGCGCGTAACGCCAGAATCACGTGCCATTGTGTGTGCGAAATTCAAGAAAATAGGGAAAATTGAAGTATATTTTCCGACTTGTGCGTAAATAATTAGTATGTCGTTTGTGTTGTTAACATTTAAGCGATTTATTTGAAAAAGACTTCGCTACTGACAAGAAATTTGGAAAGGTATGGAACTTATTGTAAGATTGATAGAAATGAGCTCTTACGGCTAGTAATATATAATAAATGTGAAACTCCTATAGCCGTAAACAGTTTACATTTCTAAACAAAGTAAAAATGAAATTAGTTGGCAAGCGCCACAAGTCAAGAAGGGGTAAAAGGTAAAAAAGGAGAGGATAAGAAAGGTGAATACGAATACGCGTATTTCGGCCACAAAGTAGCCCTCTTCAGCGTACTGAAGGTTAGTCGTCACGACAACACAAGTCGAAGTGAGAAAGGGTAAGGGCAATCGGAAGAATATATAGTGTTACATGTGTGGGGGAGGGGGGGGTTGGTGAAAAAGACTGAAGAGGGCTACTTTGTGGCCGAAATACGCGTATTCGTATTCACCTTTCTTATCCTCTCCTTTTTTACCTTTTACCCCTTCTTGACTTGTGGCGCTAGCCAACTAATTTAAGTTTTACTTTGTTTAGAAAGGTAAACTGTTTACGGCAATTGGAGTTTCACATTTATTATATATTTATGTACTTATTGTAATCTTTAACACTTTTAAAAACTGCAAAACATTATTTCAATTGTTGTGTCAACTAAAAATGAGTGCATTAATATTTTAATTAAAAAACGTCAATATTGTTGGTTCCCCAGCGCAATATTCAACTTATTGTAAAATATTTCAATTAACAAGCTTATTTGGAAAATATCAGATCGGGTTCTTCCTTCAGTTTATAAGAGAACCGACAAATTTATGGAGAGTATTTGACACTAGCTATTTGCGATCCTACGAACGGCGTCCACATAGTATCTCCAAATCAAATCCTCCGAGGAGGACGTCATAATTAGTCTTCTTACCCATGAACTACTTGCCTTATGGCGGGCAAGATGCTCATGTAGGTGCCGGTTATGTATCGACAGAACTCACCTGAATGCCATGGATTGAATAGCAGATAAAATCTCCCCGGATACGTGTATTTATCCAGTCTTCGTCCTCGCCGATACGTCACGAAGTGCACGACCCACTCCCCGACTGCTGCAGTCGATGGACTTCGCACCTGTTTAGCAAAGATTCCATTAACACATGCGGACCTGCAGTGTTTTATGCCTAGCACAATTAACAAAAGCGTTAATTAATATGTAAAATAATCATAACATTTGCATCGTTTTATGGGAACATATGGAAATAATGCGAACTGAAGTTTAATGGCTGTAAATAGTAGTTTAAAGAAAATAATGCTGAGTAAATACATCAAATGAAATATGAAATTTTGATTGGGGGTGATCGTTCTGAAATGGTCAACTGGCTGGAGGGGGAGAACTCTGACCCTCCTGTCAGTAACCCAGTGCTCTACCAACTGAAATACTACACCGACCACAATGGAAAAAAATGATTTTAATTATTCCCCGCGATCAATGCCCCACTAACCGACCTGAATGAGCGCTTGGTTGCCGTTGTTCTGCTTGAGGGCCGCCTTCCACCCCAGGGCGGTGTCAACGCTCTGGCCGAGCCGGGCCTCCCCTCGCGACCACGGGCTACGGCGGACACTGACCGGCTCTGAAAAGATTCGTGAAACACTCCAGACATTCTGCGTCCAAATCATTTCTCAGCATGTTCTAAACATACCTCAACAAACCAAGTTGACCACCACCTAGGGAGTTGTTCGTACCATTGCCCATAATTTTGATTTTCATAGTTTGATAACGGTGGATAGTCAGCGAAAGTGGTGCAGGCATTACTGAGTGGATTGGAAATTCAGTGCGATAGTTAAAGGATGAGAATCAATCTAAATAAAACAAAGGTTATGCCGTTTTCCAGGCTAAGCTAAATATTTAAATAGGAGCGCAAAAACTGGAGCAGGTGAAACAGTTTACGTATCTCGGAAGCGTTTTGGACCAAAATAGTTCAAGTTCAAGGGTGGTACGATAAGTCCTAAGAAAATCCAAGAGATGGCGCTCGTAGTATCAAAAATAAATTTGTCCCATTAAATAACTCTCCTAACTAATCGGCTGTTAAAGTTTCAGCTGTATCCGTCACATAGTTTCATTGTTGTCATCGATTGAAGTAAAGAACTTTAATTTGTCTATAAAAATTGTTAAAAATGAGTTTCGAGCTGTAATTAAACACTTGTATTTGAAAGAGTTGACGCCGAAAGAAATCAAATCTGAGTTGGGCGAAGTTCATGGCACATCTGCTCCTGTGTTTGGAACTGTTTACAATTGGGTGAATGAGTTTAAACGTGGTCGCACATCCACAAAAGATGAATGCAGATCAGGACGCCCTGTGGAAATGTCTTCCCCCGAAACGATTGGCAAAACCCACGATATAATTTTAAGTGATTGACAATTCAAAGTGCGCGAAATAGTAGAAGCCATGGGCCTATCACAAGGTACAGTAGCTTCAATGTTGCACGAGAAATTGGGCGTGAAAAAACTCTAGGCAAGATGTGTGCCGCGTTTACTCACAGCGGAGAAGAAACGCAATCGTGTGATCGACTCTGAGGTTGTTCTGGCGCTTTTCAGTCGCAATCCTGATGAGTTTCTGCGTCGGTATATAACTGTTGACGAAACGTGGATATACCACTACACTCCAGAGACAAAGCAACAGTCAAAACAGTGGATTTTTGAAGGCGAACGGGCTCCAAAGAAGGCGAAGACGGTCAAGTCGGCCGGTAAGGTTGTGGCCACGGTCTTTTGGGATGCTCGCGGAATCATCTGCATTGATTACTTGAAAAAGGGAACAACGATAACAAGAGAGTCATTTTTGGAACGGCTGAGCAAGGAAAACCGTCCTCTTTTGAAAAAGATTCTCTTTCATCAAGACAAGGGTGCACACCTGCGCAGTTGCGATGGCCAAAATTATGGAGTTAAAGTTCCAATTATTACAAAATCCACCGTATTCATCAGATTTGGCCATCAGTGACTATTTATTAGTTCCAGACTTAAAGAAATGGCTTGGCGGACGAAGGTTTACGTCTAAGGAGGAAGTAATCGATCAAACAAATGCCTAGTTTGAGGAGCTTCCAAAATCCTACTTTTTAGACGGCTTAAAAAAATTGGAAAAAACTTTTAGAGAAATGTATAGAGTTGAAAGGAGATTAGGTTGAAAAATAAAACAAAATGGTTTTTTCTACTTTTTCGAAGGACTTATTGTACCACCCTCGCATAAGGGACGTAATGGGAAGAATTGCGCTGGGCAAAGAGACTTTCACAAGGAGGAGGGATTTGATGACAGGGACGTTGAGTAAGGATGTTAAGAAAAGACTCGTCAAAACTATTATATGAGGAGTAGTTATGCGCGGCGCGGAAACGTGGTCACTGAAGCAGGATGATTGACGTAGATTGGAGGCTTTTGAAATGTGGGTGCGGAGAAGGATGGAAAAGATGAAGTGAACCAAAAGAAAAATAAATGAGGAAGTACTTGGTATGGTGGGCTAGGGGAGAGATTTGTTGGGAGAAATCCTATGGAGGCAGGAAAAGAGGATGAAGGGGGTATTGATCGGCAATAAAATGTTGAAGACCAATAGAGGGGAGAATATTAGGCAAGTGAAGAGAGGGCAGGAAAGGGATAGGGATTTTGGACGGAATGAAGGGTGGAAGGAAGTATATAGAGATGAAGAGGGACTTGATGTAGAGAAGGATATTGGGTTTTGTTTTTTGCTGGGAGAGACAAGAGAAATATTTGGTGGTCGTGTTCATCCAAAACCTACCTTGATCGGTAGATTACCTCAGGAAAAATGATTGACAAATGACCGATAAAATCTGTAAAAATAAATGAATGATAACGTGGAACATATGGCCAAGTGTTATGTTCGAATTCGTCCGCTGATTTAATCTCCCTCGAGCTGTGAAAGGATCCGAGGTGCTTTAGAGCAGTGTGCATACGTTATAAGAAAAGTTATTAAAATATAAGGCGTGCCGCAGAAAATTCCTGAAAGCCTCAAGGTCATAGAATATTCCAAGAAATTGCGGGAGATGCTGCAACAGTAACTGTTAACGGAGTCATCCGCTAATATGCATTTCAATGCAAGAATTTCAGAGTGTAAAAATCATTCGCCTTGACTGGGATTCAAACCCGGATCCCTCGATGTCCGGTAGGTATGTAAAGTATTTCGTTACAACATCTTGTTCCTTTAAAGACACCAAAATATTTCAGAGTGTAAGAGGACGCCTCGGTAGCTTCACTGGCTACAGCACTAGACCGGAAATTGAGGGATCCGGACAAGGCGAATGATTTTCACTCTCTGAAATTGTTCAATTGAAGTCATAGAAGATGTTATGTGAACATCAAGTTCAATGAATCACTGCGAAAGCCATTTTCTCCACGTCGAGACAATGAACTCACTGAGGTCGAAGATGATGGTCAGTTGGTGGAGGGAGGGGTCGAACTGGCCGTTGCGGAAGTGGACTCCGATGGTGAAGTATTGTCCCCTCCGGAGCACCACACTTGGGTCACTCAGATGCACCACCTCGAAGCGTTGCGTCAGGTGCTCCTGGGCGTTTTCATTGATCCTGAAGTCCACTCCACTTACGGTCAAACCTGAAAGTTTAGATGATCTCTGCTCCGTCATTATATCCTCAAATAGCGCCTCCGTTGAAGAATGTGTTCGTGATAGGTATTTGAAATCAAAATGTTCATCTACATCTACATTACATCCCGCACACTGTCGCAAGGACGTGTGGCAGGGCGTGGTAGGTAACCAGCCATTTTACATATAATCGCTATACTTCCTGATGCACCCGGCTCTCCGCGATCACCGAACACCAATCATGCAACATGCCTACGCATATTACGAGTATTACATGGTTAGCGGCTATTCCTATGCCTAGACAAAGAGGACAGGAAAATACATTAAAAGAGGGCAGGCACCAACTCACTAAAGAGGTCACTAGCTATTCAGAGACTTATTACCCGTTAGTATTCTACACATTCGGACGGAAAGTTCAGAAATTCAATGGACGTTATATATTTGTAGATTCACTTTCACCCCACCTGGCACAAGGGCGCATGGCGGGGGGCGTTAGGACCTCAGACTTGGAGAGTGTTTATGGGAATTTAATCTTGTATACCCCTATTTTCGACAGCGCGCACATATTATTTTCTTAGGTGTTCCCCCTTCTGCGAGTATTGCTGTCGCGAATAGTGGGTGGGCAAAACGAATGCTTGAATCTATCAGTTCGACAGTCTAACTCTCTAATTTTATGAAAATTGTCGGCCCTGCCAATGTAATTAGAGGACTTAATTATATCTTCAATGTCGGGCGTAAAACCACTTGCTTTATATCTTTGTAATAAGTTTAATCAAGCCCTGAGTCTTCGCATATCTAAAAGTTTCCACCCGAGATTCTGCATTAAATATGTGACGCCTTGTGCTCTTTCGTACAAATTTTTCGCGAATCTAGTGGCCTTTCTCTGTACCCGTTTCAGTTTGGGAATCAATTTTTTAAAAATAGATCCCATACCCTCTCCAAATAATTTATCTGTCTTCACTTTTTCGTCGCTACACCTTCCGGCTAGGCGTTTGACGAATCCCTCCTTTACTGAGCGCCCCTCCACAAATAGTGCGTGTATGTTTTCCCCAAGAAAAATCAGATGCAATGGTGACCCGCAGGTATTTTACTGCATCCGCAACGCTCATTTTACATACGCAAACGATGGGATATGACTGATTATGGCAGGAAGGTCTTCACGCTTTTAACCCTTAAGATTGACCTCAATTCTGGAAATGAACTCAGTCGTCGAGGGACTTAAAAATTTAATTTCAATGAACTTTAACTTTTGTAGGAGTTCGAGTGAGTATGAAAGTTATCCTGAATTAAAAAAAAACATATATAATAATTATTTTTTTGGGCAAAAATATATTTCAGACCCATACTTCTCCTAAAACATATTGGGAGATACGTAATTTTTATCTACATACTATGCTTTTGAAAAGGATTTTCATATGTTAAAATTTACATAATTATTTTTTGGATGGAAAAATATAAATTTCCAATTGGTCAGTTGTGACTTGAAGTGGTACTGGTTGTGATATGCAGCCATCTCAAAAGTTGTAATTTACTTTTATTTTTTGAAAAACTTTGCTAATGTAGCATTCCTCTAAGAAAATGACCGAAAGAATTGTATGAGTGACCGATATTTGATCTATGAGTGAGTGATCGATACTGAATTTATATTTCGTGTTACTAAAATAGAGAGAAAGTCAATTTTTATTGCATATTGGAATTCATATTAGTAAACTAGGAAGTTTGGGTCGTCAGCGGACTTAAGAATTTGAAACAGTTCCCCAAATTGCAATGATTCCGAAGCTCATTTGCAAATTTTCCTAATATGTTTAGATTTCCAAGTTTATTCATACAAACATGGCATACGCCCAAGTGTCAAAAGCAGGTGTAAAAAGATCTTTGTTCGTACAATGTGGAGAAGTGTTTTTAGGAATAATAATAATTCGGACCGTGCCGCATGTGTTCTCATTAATTTTGCGTTCATTTGTTCTATACCACGATAAAAGCTGTTGATTTAAGCATATTGGTTGTTTATAGATGAGCATTGCCGGAAAAAAATAGTTTTTTTAGTGAAGACATACGTATGAAATCGGAGAATCGCCTTCTCCTTCATTTAAGTGAACCATCTACCTGAAAAAATGTTGGTTTTCCATTAAATTATTAACAATTTTGACACACGTTTTCGTTATTACAATTGTATACTCAACTGCTAAAATTTAACTACGGTAAAGTATTATAATTAATGTGGTAGACTTTACCTGCAGATGACATTTTGGCCTTTTGGATCTCGGTAGCTTCAGGAATACCTGTAACATGTAAATAAAATGTATGGATATAAAGGAAGAGTGTCATGCGAAGTAGCCATTAAAGTTGGCATTTGGGGTTTTAGCAGAACTGCTATCAAAACAACAACTACTAGTGCCCTCAGCTACAGGGTGTGTTCCAAAAGTAATGCAATTGTTTTTTTTAAGTAATTCATTGACCAGATTTGCACAAACACTTAATGTTCTTCAAAGTACTGTCCATGGGCCTCTACACATTTTTTCCAGCGACTCTGCCATGACCGGTACGCGCCCTGGAAGGCGTCCTCGGGGACCTCTCGCAAGGTCTTCGGGCTGACTCGGTCACTTTTGTGAATAAAAAACGGGTTCCTTTCAGGGCTGCCTATATACGAGGGAACAAAAAGAAGTCGGCTGGGGCGACGTCAGGAATATAGGGGGGGTGGGGCAGGGTTGGCACCTGGTGTTTGGCCAGGAACTTGCGGACTCATAGCACGTTGTGGCAAACACATTGGGCACGTGCTTGGCGCACACTTTCTTCATCGCTAAATCTTCAATAAAAATGCGAAACACGACAGTAGACGACAAGTTCAGTGCATTGGCAACCATTTTGATACTCAATCGACGGCCAGAGTTCAACAATTGCCGAGCACGAGCCACATTGTTGTCGATTTTGTTGGTTGATGGCCGCCCAGAGCGTTGTTCGTAGTGAACCTCTTCCGGGCCCTCCTTAAAGGTCACCTCGAAACTTGTGAGTAGGACCGAGCACAGTCCCGGTAAACCTCAAGAATCATTTTTTAGTCTTCTCAAGAGATTTTTCCAGATTATCAATAAACTTTGTAATGGCGCAATGCCGTTCGATCATCGATTCCATTTTTTTCGTGACGCGGTCGGTGCGCAGAGGTTTACAGTAACTGACGCCCTGCCGCTTACACAGCTTGGAGAGCACTGAGACCGTTTCGCGGCAAAGCTTAGCTTAGCGTCCCCCCACCTACTTAGTTCGATCCCACTACAACCATTAGGAGCAGCGCGAGAAATTCAATGGTATTACTGTCGGAATACACTCTGTATATGCACTTTCAGCAAACTAAAGACCTAGACACAGCAAGTATCAATTGCCATGCCATTACAATCGCATGGATCATTTTGCTCACTTAGAAATGTACCTGCTTCATAAGGACTTTTAAAATTAAATATCACTTTAAACCTCACGGTCCGCGCGCATAGGTTTACAATAGCTGACGTCCTGCCGCTTCCACAGCTTGGAGAGCACTGAGATTAATTTTACAGCAAAGCTTAGCGTCTTCCCCACCTAAGTAGTTTGATCTCACTCCAACCAATAGAAGTGCTAAGGGAAATTCAATTGTATTACTTTTGGAATATACCCTGTATATTCTTTTGCTTACTTTTCAATCTCTGAAGTTTGTGCAACTCTTGCGTCTACATCAAACATGAAGTTCAGCAGCTGGTTAATAGTTGAGGGGCAGAGATTGATAGAGAGAGAGAGAGGTCACCCCAACCTTTGGGAAATGTACGAATCTTGAGGGACATTGTTCGCTTTGCTAAAAATGGATACCGTAACGAAGGATAGATTTCGCCAGACTTTTCGAAATGCGTGATAGGTATTGCCAACTCACCTCGCTAAACTTCTCCAAACAATGTTTCCCTCTCTCCTGAATCCGTGTGCGATGGTTGAATGTGATCGGTCTTCAAGAGCACCGCCTTTTTATACAAGGCCAACAGGAAGTGCAGATACAACGTAAATGATTTCTTCTTAGAAAAATATTTCGATAGTGGAAAAAATAAAACTTCTAGTGGCCTATCATGCCCGATTTCCTTTGAAATTTGCTTTTAAATATTGAGTTATTTTTGTAAATTCTCGTTCAATCGCCCGCAGCATCACATGACAAAGCGATACGATAAGCCAAAGAGGACCGAACTTTTCATTGTAATTAGTGCAGGTGTTTTCGATGACGAATCGTAAAGAAGTATCATTAGGCTAAGTATCTAGTTAAGTATCTTAAACTAGCCAAAAAATATCTGGATATTGATGGCGTTATTAAAGACATCAATCAAGATTTAACCGGCAAGGCGCACCAACCAGAATCACTCAGTTTTTGGTGATTTCATTAGATATTCATTGTAACTATTTGTTTATTCTTTACGTTTAATTTACTGCTAGGGGTTGAGTAAGCTGTTATGTTGTGCATTTAACAGCAAGAAGGACATGACAAATGGCAGACAAATTTCTGGATTCAGAAAATTAATTTGATAAACAGGCATTGTCTTGACTAAATGTAGTAGATTTAGCATTATGTAAATCATGTATAGAAGTGTTCCTTGAAGTGTTGGCGCATAAAATAAATTCCTTGCATAAACTTTAGGCCAAAATTTTAGGAGGAACATAGCCGTTCTAACTGTATTTTAGGGTTATATGACCCCCCTGCTCTCCTTAGATTTCCAGCCAAGTGATTTTCCTCGCATCTAATTGAAGAACAACGAGAATAGTAAATTAAAGTCAAATTTCTTTGATTAAGTAAATAGTATATGTCTCAACAAGAATTTCTAATCTTCATCCGACAATTCATAAGAACATAAAAATGAATTGACGTTTAACAACTTGTGGTCACCTTCAAGTTTTGTTAGTTGGGAACCAGTTAAAACCACCAGGTTTTATTATTACTATTTAATCACTCAATGTGGATTTATACTTTTTTATTAACGCGCACTACGGTTTCCATTAACCCACTGAACATAAGGGGGTAATGACCATTATACTTCAAATATCATTACTACCCATACTCATTAAAATTACTCTTTTTCCCTTCTCGTACGCAATTTTGTATACTGCTTCAATGAAAACGGACCTTCTGCCGTCAATGGGGCTTCTAACCTCATTGAAAGTTGTTCCCGATACCCTCTTGGAACCGCTAAACCCTAACCGTGGTAGTTTTATGATCAGTCTAAACGTGTTCAATGGCTTTCGATATCGACGCATTAAATGGCTAACATCGTCACATTAACAGACAATAATTAAGTGAGTAAAATTAGTGCTTGAGCACAAGTTCATCTACGAGAATGTAACGTAGAATGAAAATCAGTGCTAAACAGAAAGTATTTTTTTTAGCAATTTTTAATAGTCGTTTTTTATAAAATTTTTGTATGCCTTTTAGCCCCATTTGTTGGGAATGTTGATAAAAATTTTCCCTCATTACACCACCTTTAAGACTTGGTTTATTTTTATTTTCATTATGATTCGGACTAGTTCACAATTCATTCATAAAAAAATTAAGAGATTCCAAAATTAGGGTTTTCAAATGTTAAACAAACCTTTCAAAACCAGGTCGAAACAAAACCTTAATCAGGCCAATGGCTCCACGAAACAGTACGAATTAGGGACATTTCAAATCTCTACACCACCAAAACCACATACATATATTCTTTAGTTATAATATTATTTTTTATTTCACCCCTTCTCGCAATTCCAAGGGAAATTTCCATAGGAATATCAACATATCGGTGGCGTTGTATTTCAGTGGGTAGAGCGCTTTGGATACAGGAGGAAGTACCAGGGCTCGATTCCCGATTACGCCTTGGGGCACCCTTAGGGCCCACAGGCGTAATCGGGAATCCGTGCCGGTTGGTTTTTCGGGTAGGGTACCCCCGGGCATCCCCAAAATTCAACCACAAACGAGCACTCATCTAATATAAATTGAGTAGATTCAGGCGTGATGTGGTGGAATTAGAACACAATAAACAAAATATATTTACAATTTTCCACTAGATAAGTTTACGGGTTTCGATGTATTACAGCATCTTCAGGTTCTGAAGATGATGGCGAAACCCGGTCGTAATATGAAATTTATCTGGTGAAAAATTGTAACCATCTTTTCTTTATTATGAACAATCATCTCACCATTAAGCGTGATAGTGAGGAGAATCAGGTCAGTTGGTCACCTCAACTGTGTTGTGGGTATTCGTGTGTGTTTAGAAAGTGTTTTCCGAAAATTGCCTTTCACGGAATTTTCCCGCGTTTCGCATGGCCGCAATTGGTTTCCCTGATGACCCGTTTAATTTATTTAATTTTAATTTATAGGTTTTTTTACCTGCTACTTCTAATGGATTCGACCACTATGAAAGACCCGCGTGCCCTCTTATCAACATTTTGTCTCCACAACAATCAAACTTCATGCTGTTTCTTTTCGAGACTCAGACAATACCTGCCATGATTCAGGGAAGATATCCAAAATTGCTTTAAATTTAGTGTGTTTCAGGAGTAGTGTTTGTCGTTTACTTGCATTTCGGGAAAAAATACCATGAGTTTTATTTTGCGAGTATCTGGTATTTCCGTCTTACTATCTGTTAATATAATTATAAATTCTTAATGGAAGTGAAACAGACACAGGAGAAAATGTGTGTATGGTCGAAGCAATTCTCCTATTTTATCCTATTCAAATATTTATTTGAAATTTTCGTAATCTTCGGAATTGAGATCTAACTTGTCCATAAAAGTTAAAGTATAATGTATATCATAAATTTAAACCATAATCTTGCGTTATTTCAAGCTCTATCATGATATTCAACTCGAACAATGATGGCTAAGTGTGATATACTATATTTCCGTTTAACTAGACAAATGACTTGGCATGAAGCTTAGGCCGTGGTTTTTGAATTTTTAAAAATTACAGCCTTGGGAATTCGTGCCATTCGTTGTTTCATGGCCAAATTAACATTCTGCAATCCTAAATATACCTAGACCTGTCTGCGCGTCAGTATTAGTTCAAGATGGCATATTGTGGATAACGGAAACACTTGTACGTGGAAATTCCGTCTATTGTCAGTATTCCCGTTCAAATCATAATTTCTTCGACATGCTAATTACGGTGTTTGTATTAATATCAGTGCAAACATCCTCAAAACTCATGACAAATGAGAAATGAATGAAATAATTCCTTTTGGTGGTATTTCAACATGAACGTCATTGTTAAAAAGGCTCCTTGCTTTTTTTCCGTTTACTTTTGGTTTGCAGAGCCATAAAACATTTTTGTGTGGATAAGTAATAAATATTTTCCGAATCAATCGCCTATTGACATCACTCAAGGCTTAAAAATATTTAATGAAAATTGGAGGATCAACAAATAATAGTGAAGTCGAACGTAAAGAACTTGTGCGTGCAAGTGAATAATTGCGGCAGCTGTGGACAAAACTTGAATGTGTGACAAAGCGCCATAAAATGACGGCATCCTTCGTATATTTGTTCTCTTTTATTGCAAACTTTCAAATTGAACCCGACACTTAAAACATTTTTATAAAAATGGCCTCGCTTACAGTAAAATTTTGTGATAACATAAAAAATGCGAAATATAAATGAAAGATTTCTTCCTCCGTGGCATAAAAGGAGAGAAAGAAATTTGGTTAAATTTTTTATGAAATTCATATTTGTTCGTTGGTTTTACCATGGTCTGAATAATCTTCATATATGTATATATATATATATATATATATATATATATATATATATATATCATATATATATATATATATACATATATATATACATATATATATATATATATATATATATATATATATATATATATATATATATATACATATATATATTTAAAAAACAGATTTAGATAATTAGAATTTAGAAACACAAAGAAAGGACACTCACAATTTGTTATTTGACGTTTCGACAGCACGGCTGTCGTCTTCAGAATCAGATTCTGAATCAGGTTCTGAAGACAACAGCCGTGCTGTCGAAACGTCAAATAACAAATTGTGAGTGTCCTTTCTTTGTGTTTCTATATTCTAATTATCTAAATCTGTTTTTTAAATATTTGTGCGTCGCCGAAGAGCGTTCCATTTCGAAGATATTTTATATATATATATATATATATATATATATATATATATATATATATATATATATATATATACACACACACACACATATATATGTGTGTGTGTGTGTGTTTGTTATGCTCAGTTTTGGTGAGAATTCGCTTAAGTTGTTTCTCGCACTTGGTAGGTTCATGGGCGCATATTCAAAATAAAGTAAAATGCGTGAATTCCTATTTATTTGCATATTTTTCGTTACTGTATTTCATGGGTATTGGATTTTTTTCAAGGTTTGGTCCATTTTCAGGCAAAAAGGTTCGAAATTTATCGACAACGTACTATGCCATGTAATGTAGGAAATACGCTAGCTAAAATCAGCAGCCACTTTGCTTCCAATTGGCCAAATCTCCCAAAATGATGCATAAATTAGTATCAGATGTATCAGTCAGTATCTATCAATATATCAAATGTTTGTCACTGCTAGGCCCAAAAGACTTAAAATACTATGTTGGGACGACGCGAAAATTTATTTGCTCTAACCAGTTGATTCGTCCATTGGACACCCGTACTCTCCAAGGCTGACGATTTTACTTATTGTTAGTAGCGTATATATTTAGGAGCTGCGTTGGAAGTCTTATGGTTTCGGTCGGTGGTGTGGGATAACTGATCTTTTTAGTTTTCAATAATAAAATAATTCCTAACAACTAAAAATTACAAATTACAAATAAATGAGATCTGGTTTCGAATCCCAGTTAAGGCGAATGATTTTTACACTCTGAAATTGTTGCACTGAAACTAAAAATTACTAAATAAATAATAGCAAAAAATAAAGTAAAACCTATTCAATAACTACGTTCCGTGTTTTTTTCAGATTCACATAACGTCTTACATCGTCACCCTCCTTAGTTGTCAGCATTGACATAAATACCCCGTGATCGAGCAAAATGGTGAGTGGCAGGGGATGCAAGCACCAGGCGGGGAGAGTGGGTGATAAGAGAGGATATGGGAGAGGAAGGGAAAAGGGAAAAATATTTAGGAAAAATCCAGCCTATAACGTGCAAATTTGTATACATTCCGGAAGAAGACTTCATTCAAAACAAGAGTTAATTAATCGAATAAATTAAGTACTTGTTATACGAAAAAAGAGAATAAAAATGGACCACAGCCATTTATACGACAGGTCTCCACCAAAACAAGACAGGCCATGCAGAACTTAGAAATAAGGAGAGGTAATTCTACTCTAACATGGACATGCAACTCATGGTATTCGCCCCTAAAGTCACGGGTAGGGAATGTGACGCACCCCTGCAGGCAGCGGACGGAGCGTGAACCGCCCCCTCCTCCAAAGAGAGAGACGTGGGATGGAAGGAGAAGGTTGCTAAACAACAAAGTTATTCGCCCCTCCCTTCATCACACGCTGGCTCGTTTCTATTATGCACTGGAGTCACTGTTAACACACATGCGAATGGCATTTTACGAGTGCCTTACTTTCGCAATATTGCACTACATTTATGCCGTTGACTCATTCGTTCCGTTGGGCGTCGACCCCGAATTGCGCGATACCTCATTCGGAGCTGGAACACGGCACGGCCGGAAACTCTCACGGTCCCTTTTCGCAGTGCGTCTTATCAGTTAAATGGATATGAAGTTAAGGGCCCATGAATGCTTTTGCGCTCATTGCCGTGGCAGTGGAAGGGTGATTGAACTCTGTGCCTTCCTCCCATCTCTCCACCAATTACTCTGCCCTTATGTTTTCACCCCCACTCTCCCTGAATTCTTTACGTCTGTTATGCAAAGGCGTCTTGGAAAGGCGTCTTCGCAATAAGCGGCATGCAACCCCCTTCTCTGGAGAGGGAACGTTGCGGAAATTTGATCCCTTTGAAATTTTTAAATTTCTCACCGATTCCTTCTGCCGTTTCTTATATGCAAGAATACACTGAACGGGATCTCTAGAGGCTCTCTTCAGTCGGTAGTTTCCAGGCCCTATTCTCAGCTTGTTTAGTATCGCGGGTGCAACAAAAATTGTGTATGTTAAGAATCTGTGCGAAAAAATTTACGAAACCAAAATAATTCGATGAAAGGGAAGGTATCATGATATTACTAAATTCATGCGTCATTTGTTTCGAATGAAATGTTTTCCATAAAAAAGATGCCATTGCTTCGATTTGGAAAATTCAAGAGGCAAATGAATGAACGGATTGCGAGTCGATTTCTCGATTTTTGTCGATACTTGAATTCGTTTAAATAAAGAAAAATTTTAATCATCATCTTTCCAGAAAAATTATAATTTTGAGAGTACATTTTTTTAGCGAGACGCCAAAAAGTGGATTAATTTTATGAAGAATTATCATTATCGTCCATCGATATGCTTCTTTGTCGGAAAAATCTCTTTTGTGTCCATTGATTTTTATACTATGGTGAGACGTAGCGGAGAATATTTTAATTTAGGAATTTAAAATGTGTGGGTAATATATTCAAGGCCTTCACCGAAATATTAGGAAACATAAGTGGCAACAAAACACTAGCAAATTCTTCCACAGTTTCTCATAATGTTCAATCATAATTCCTTAGTTTTTTAAATAGAATTAAGTGTAAGCTACGGTGAGGAAAAGAGATCTTTTCTTTGTGCTTTTACGTGAAACATTTCATAAGATCAAGTTTTTGACTACTTTATTCGATTCTTTGGTGAATATATCGCAGTAAGTTAAACTATAGTTTAGGTTTATTTCCACGAATCCGGACAAAATGTTATTATTAAGCTAGGATGGGTTAAGTTGAAAAGGAGCTTTTTTCATTTGATGTAGCATTACCAAGGAACGGAGTTAGAATTTTGAGCTCTTTAACACGAGTTATTACGTCTCATGAATTTCAAAATCACTCGAGTCGTTTCAACTTGGATTCTATTGAATTGTTTTAGACGGATTGACAAAAAGTCAAACTTGGCGTGGATGTGGGAGAAAATATAAGGTAAAGTTCGCGAAAAATTCGTGCAAAAGGACACAAAGTGTCACACATTTAATACAGAATCTGGGGTGGAAACCTTTAGATGTGCGAAGACTCAGGATTAGATTAAACTAATTACAAAGATATAAAGCGTGCGGTTTGGCATCCGACATTGAAGATGTAATTAAGCCCCCAAATTACATTGGCAAGGCCGAAAATTGCAACAAAATAAGAGTGTTAAGAATGTTGAACGGATTGATAAAAGCATTCGTTTTTCCCGCGCACAATTCGCGACAGCGATAAAAGCGGGAGCATCCAAGACAGTTATAGATTCGCGCTGTCAAAAATGGGGTATACAAGATTGTAATCTTGTATTCCCCTGTTTTTTTCCCACAAAACACTCTCCATATCTGGCGCCCTGACTCCCACCGACGTGTACCCTTGTGCCTGCTGCTGGGGTGCAGGTGAATGCATATATAGTCCGTTGTACTTGTGAATTATCCGTCAGAAATGTGTAGAATAGTTACCGGTAATAGGTGTCTGAAAAGCATATGTGCTTGCCCTCTTCATGTATGTTTTCTTGCCCCTTTTTGTAGGTATGGGAATAGCTACTATGCTTGTAGTACTCGTAATATGTGTAGGCACGATGCATGATTGGTGTTCGGTCGCCCCCTTTCTACCGGTTTTTAGTGGAGGTGCTATGTGCATGGGGACGCAGAGGGAATATATGTAGAATGGCTGGTGACCTACCACCCCCTGCCACACGTCCTTATGATGGATTTCGGGATATTTTGTAGATGTATATCAATGGTGGACAGAAAATGAGGACGAGCATACTCTCTTTGTGCTACTTAAACTTGAATGAAAAATAAAAATCAATTAAAAAACCATAAAAACAGTAATCAACCCGATCGTCGGGTTAGTAGGTGATGGTAGAGATCACCCAGTACTAAGCCCTATACGGCGTGTGAAAATTCACACATCAGGGTAGGAGGGGCCAGTTCCTTTCCCTGTGCCGTTTATGGTTTCCCAGGAAGATCTGATACCCGAAAAATCGCATAGCTTTGATGGAGCCACAGGTGCCCAGAGCGCCTCGCCCGGGAATCGAACCCGGGACCTTGCGGTCGGCAGTCCAACGCTCTACCCACTGGACTGGGCCCACAAAATCGTATAATATAATTAAGCTTAATATCAAATTATTTAATAATGTACAAACATTAATGTGGAATCCAAAGAGATTCCGAAACTAAAATAATTGTTTTATAATTTATTTATTTCTTATATATTTCTTGTTGGGCTACAAAGGTTGTCATTCTCTCGATCTTCGTCCTACAGGTGGAAAAAGGGAGGTCGTGTCGAAGCCGTGTTTTTTTAAAATTTTCTATTTGTTATTGAAATGAATTATTATGCAATTTACAATAAAAGTTCGTACTTCATTAAATACGCGTGAGATATAGGTCAGCGATTATATCTCATCTCTTATATCAGCGTTACTATCTCAAATTCAATGAATTTGTGAAGTTACTTGGTATTTGCGGCGAATAAAGACTTAAAGTATTTGCCAATGCGGAATAACGCTGCTGAATATTCAAAACGATGGTCTTGGATATGTCCGCCTTAAAGTAGACAAGAATATTGAAAATGATTGCTTTAATCTCGTCACGTGTAAATAAAGTGTTTTTCTCAGTATGAGTTGCCAGTTATCATAGTGAACGAGCTTTCTTGAGAATAAAGTTTTCTTGAGAATTGCGAGTAGTAGATAGCGGGCTCTTCAATGGAAGGATATCTAAACGATAAGTAGGACTATTTTTGAATCATTTTTTTATATAAAAAAATATCGATAATTTAATGTTTCAGGCGGTGTTTGTAGGTATTGAGGAGTTATCGGTAGAACAACAGATTTTTCTAAGAATTCTATTTTTTCAAAACTGGTTATTTAATCTCGAGAAAAAAAATTTTTGCCGTAGAATCGCTACGCCAACCGAAGTATAGCGTCCGGGGTATTGGTTTTCTCTGCGCTGCCAAAGCTTTATCAGAGCATTACAATCGTGGCATCTGGCGTACAAGTTATTAATACTTCTGTAAAAATATCAAGCACTGTCTCGTGGAATAAGTTTAAGGTACCATAGTCATATAAGGTGAAATGCATACATATGGACATCCGGGCTCGAGAGCCGCATTATCTTCAACGACTAATGGCGAAAGCCCTCTATCAACTAAATTGCCTACTCGTACATTGGTTTTCTTGTTGTAAACCGTCGGCTTAAAACATTTTGATTTTTTTCTGAGGGGAGCTCCCTGAGATATTAAAAGGATAGTCATTTGGTGGAGTAAGGGTTCAGGATGACCATTGGAAGAAATGGGAACGATGGATTGAGGGAGAGGTTTTTGCAAGTCTAATTCAGGCACGCATGCAATTACGCTTCGAAGATAGATTAAATAATTATTTATAAATAATAATGACAGTGAGAAATCCTTCGGCTACTCGAGCAAGCATAAAATTAATCCTAATGAAAAACCTTTTTCTCAAAATTTTAAAACGGTATTTGAACTTCCTCTAATTTGAAAATAGTGTTTTTGGTATGCCAGGCAGAGCAAAATAATAAAATTGAAATGATGACATACCTTCATTCGGCTGTAGTGAATAAGGGTTTAAATAATAGGTAAAAACAAATATTTTTTTGAAGGCGACATACAGGACGGAAATTTCTAGGAAGTGAAATTAAAGCAGAAATGTGGCCTTTACAAACTATTTTTAGTTTGAAGAAGAATTTTAACTCAAGTAAAACATGTGGGCTATTTGCAAATTCCACTGAAATATTCGTTAAATAGTGCCATGATAATGTTACTCTACGCTTGTCAATGTTAATGGCTACCTTATTTCTAAAAATATTTATATTACGCATAAAATATTAAAAACATTGATAACGTTGGAAAATATATTCTTTATGTTAACATAAATTTATACTTATTTCGACTTGTGACCGAAAACAATGGGATTAGAAAGATGTGTGCGAAGTTGGTGCCGCGGGTGTTCTCGGACGAACAAAAGGAAACTCGCACAGACGCGGATCTGCCGAGAGCTTCTCGACCATGTGATTGCCTGAATCAGCCACCCTATAGCCCTGACATTTCCCCACCAGACTTGTTCCTCTTCCCCTGCCTCAAATCCGTGCTGAAAGGACGTCACAACGGGTCGGTGGAAGCGTTACGACATGCCGTGGCGAGGAAGTTTAGCAGCATTCCGGGCGCCGCCTTCCAGAAGGCGTACGAACCGTGGAAAACCCCGCTGGCCGTGATGTGTAGAAAACGGTGTTTTTCCTCTGCAAGCCAAGTCTACTTTCATGAATATTTGTGTCCAGTTTTGTTATGAATTTAAAATAGTTCTCTCCAGTTTTCTTTCAGACCTTTTTCAAGGCAGTCGTTCAACAGAATTCCTTTCGTATCCCAAAACCCGACACCCTTTGATCTTTCCCGACGATGGCATCGTCTTCGCCTTCTCCGGAGGTGAAGAACCGGCCTCTATCCACTTGAACTGAATATTTTTAGTTAATAGCCGGGCATATAAGTGAAGGCTTCCTGATAAGGATGACAACAGGAAATCACCTCCCGTGGGAGAAAATATTTTACAACAAAAATAAAATGAATGGTAGTAAATTGATAATGAATCCTGGTACATGTGAAACTCGGGCCAATGAGGTAGGCGTCATAGCCGACAGCGGAGGAGGCCGGGCCTCATCTTTTGCCGCCACGAAAATGTCATGCACAGTCGAGCCTACAGGAGTTGAAAAGAACTGGATGAACATAACAGTTTCAGGCATAGCAATCTGGAATACCTTCTTGATCAGGGCAGAAAAAGAAACTTTGCACTTCCACATAAAGATTTAATACTTCACAAGACCATGGTTTAAATGCTGCACATCATCATCAGGTAGCCAACATGAGAAATTTTTCAACTTATACAGCCTGCACCAAGAGGGGAGGAAGGGAGAGGATAAGGGGCAAGGAGAGGGGGGAAGGTAGGGGGAGGGTAAGGGATAGGGGGTTAGTTGAGTGCAGGTGCAGGAACCTATTAGTGCTAGGGGAGGGGAGGGTATGTATTCGATGGTTTCTGGCTCAAATTTGTGGAAGTTCATGTCCATCAAATGAAGAACAGGAAACCATGGTCGTGTGAAGTATTAAATCTTTTTGTAGAAGTGCAAAGTTTCTTTTTCTACCCTCATCAAGAACTGGATGGGTAGGAATATGGAATTGTAGAAAGATGCTAACGGCAGAGGAGTTAGAAAACGTGAAGAGAGGAGTGGAGAAAGAAACTATGGATATGCTGGTATTCGTGAGATGTTTGATAGAGGGATAGAGGGTTTATTGGAGCGATGGTGAAGGAGTACGTACTTTATTTGGAGTCGGGAAAGAGAATCGACGTGGGGTTGTTGCAGTTATAAATAAGATACCGTATAAGTGAAGGGCAGTGAAAAAGAATGATTGAATGTTAATGATAAAGAGAAAATAGCATCCAACGAATCCAGTCTTAATCCAGACATGAAAACGGACGAGTACGTCGTCACCAGGCGAAAGATATAGTTTGTACGATTAATTAGAAGAAATAATTGGGCGATGATGTCCCTGATTGTGATTGAAACGCAGTAAAAGGCGAAGGGAAGGCTTGGAGGGAGTTAGTTTAGTAATCAACACAGTAAGAAATAAATTTGGTTTTATAAGAGAATTAATAACTAATATCACGTTGTGAACATGCATAAATTTAGCGACATGCCATCAACTTGCACAGACTCCCGGGAACTGGATTCATATTCCAAACATGATTTAGTTGCTTTGGAATTCAATTTAAAATTCAACTGAATTAGCAGGAGTGGGAGATTACGAAAGTGGAATGTTGGTGCTTCAACGGGAGTACGGCGTGGTAGCGACTTCATAGAGAGTTCGGTTATTCAGTTATTGCTAATACCTTTTGATGTCCTCGCATAAAATCTTAGTGGAGCGACGCTCTGGTGACTCAAACTTCGTAGGAAACGGAATAATTGTCTGGGTAAAATATTAGTCGCCTTACCCAAAATGTGTTAGTGTTTAAACTTTAGATCTTAGCCGTATGTGGTGAGTTCTATGCTTACATACGCGAGCCGACGTTCTGGTTGATTAATACGCTGAGGAATAGCTCATTGTGATTTACAGAGATAAGAATAGGTATTATATTAGAATGGTAATATATATTTGGGTACATGAATGAACTCTCGCTTCGATTGCTCAATAGGGTCACCTTTAGAATTAAAAGAGGGTATTAAATAAATTTCTCCGAGGACATTTATCGATGTTAAACGTCATGTTTGAATTGACTGGTAAAATATTTTATGATCATTATTTAGTCTTACCACTGGACATAAATTTCGACTCTTTTTCAAAAAACATTTTCTCGCCGAAAACATGAGGAATGGACTTTGAAAAATTAAAGTTTAATTAGGTATGCACCAATGCCATTTATCTAAGATCTAAACATATCTAAAAATCGTTAGATTTATTGCAGTAGTAGTATTTATGTGAGGCGACCGACAGCTGAGGTCATTTGCGCCATAGGGGATGGACAGAAAAGGATGAAGGGTGGAAAGAAACCCGGCGTCGGCATTAGACTACTCTGTGCGAAAGGCGCCAAGGGGTCCGCAGCTTAACGTCCCATCCGACGGACGGCGTGCTCACTCAAAGTGCCCTCCACAAAGCACCTCAATTAGGGATCGGGATACCACTTAAACAATATCCGGGATTTGAACCCGGGACCCTCTGGGTGGGAAGCCAGTATGATAGCTACCGCACCATCTCCATTCCCGATTTAATGTAGAAATATTTCAGCCATTGTTTACAAAAAAATTACTTATCCTTGGTCATTGAAGAATACAGAGGGGAGTACATTCACAGCAGAGGGCCTTGGGGTTGGCGAGGGGTGGGATGTGAAGAGACATCATCACTCTGTGTGTTTCTCGAACTCCCTTTGACCATGGAAATATTTTGAAAAATGTTTAACTCGGAGCGATTGGGGACACATTAGTGTATCGCAATGGCGAAAACTCGCCAAAGGTAGCACCAAACATCATTCCTTCCTCAGCTATTTAGTTTTCTTTTAATTCGCGAACCCGCCTCTCTCTCCCCGCGTAAAGGATTTGGCTGGCGTAACATGCTCCACTGTCGTAATTGGGCACTAATTGAACGAAGAATGGCTCTTACATTTTGGGAACTGATATATCAATGGCCCAACTTGTGTGTTCGTCCGCTCTCTGTTCATAAATCCCTATTTTAAACGTGAAAACTTTCCATAATGTTCCTAAGCGAAGTTTTTATTTTCATAATATCCACCAACCAGTCTTAAGCTATTGATTCTTGCAACTATCAAACCTTGTAGTTCTCTCTATTTCAACTTATTTTTCGATCCGCATGAAGTTGAACTGGAACGTTCTAAACGTGGATGCCAGGGAGTGATTATCTGCTCGAGAATAATTTTTAGAGGTTCTCTATGAAAAACCACGATTCTAACTTCTAGGGACAGAGAAATGTTTGAACAATCCTCGGAAAATACATTTCTTTCTCATGATTCGTCCGAAACTATGTCGCTTACTCTGCCAACAGATTTACCCGCGATGAAGTCTAAGAGGTCATTACTGTAAGGAGGCAAATTTCATCAAAAATGACAGTTTATCTTGAACATTACTATGATAAGTAATATAGGCTGATTATTAGTCTTTTTTCGAATAGAAATTTACCAGGGATCTGACGAAGGAATGACTCATCAGGGGATCAGTTACATTGTGCTGCGAGAAAGACGATATTTAAATGATGAAGATCAAAAGAGGTGGTCGGTTGAAGACATTTTTGGAATCTGAAGATTTGAAGATCATCTCCCGGAAAAGTGGAGAGGTCATGTCCCGGGATCAACTGTTCAGAAAAGACAATAGCTCGACTTCGCAGGGGGTGGATATCTCCATCCATTCATTTCAGGTGTTTGAATCAATCATTTGCCCACATTTGTATTTATCTGTGTCTTTTCATGCCTTGACCTTTTTGAAACTTCCTTTTCATTGGGTTTTTCACTTCTCTGCAACCGACCCTAAATATTATGAAACGTCTGTGATATCAGCTGGTGCATTTATCGCCTGACTAACCCCGTCGGATAAAGTGTCCTCCCGCCAACCCAATGGTCGAGCCCCACCTCAAGCATCGGTGTTGCGCCAAGTCAGTGGTTCCGCCTCTAGGATGGACAATCTGCTTATGGCTTGACTGCATCGTAAGGAGCGCATCCCGGACCACCAGAGGCATCCTGATGGGTTGTGTAGATTTTTTAGAATATGTCTCTCCCATTGACTAAAACCTTGACATGGTGGAGGTTTCGAGGCGGGCAGGTCCGGGACTAGGCAGGCCTAATGATAAAAGCTCGACGCTAGATAAATAGATGAGTAGAGCCTAGTGAAGGCTAGCTCACTCATCATCTGTTCCTCAGCGAGGCAGCTGCAAAGGTACCTGATTTCAGAGCGGTGGCCATTGAATTTGATCATTCAATCAACCGGCCATCGATTTCGTGTCTAAAAAAAGTTTTTTACCATGAAGTTGTTCGATCACACTTATTGAAGATTATATCACACCTTAACACCTTAGGGGTTAGGTGAAAGAAGGGTCTATACATAGTCTCAATCTTGCCCCAATGAAGTCATTAAATAAATAAATAAACTGCTCATTTCCCAATGCAACTAAGTTCAGCTTAGATTTAATTGACACAACTCAGTATTGAAGCTCATTTTGAAAATGTTAAAAACTAATTTCACGCGTTTGCGGAGCCTTTGGACAACGCATTTACTCATTACTCGCCGGATATTCAAGATGGTTCGTGCGATGGAAAGTAGCCCAGTGTGTATTCTCTCAGCGGTTCAGCACTAAGTGTCAAAGAAGGAGAGCTGTGTGTGATAGAGGAGTCCCGTGTCAAGAAGAGATCGCTTCATAGGCGATTATTGTGGGTGGTCTAACAATAAATGCGGTATTTTTTTCATTTGGTCACGACTTTCATTATGTTAAGCTTAAAGGCCTTGTACGAATTTTAGCGAGGGATCTTATTCAAATACAATCTTAATAATTAGACGGGAATGGATTAAGATAATCATCTGATTAAAGACGTTGTCGCAAGAATGTATGGAGGAATGTAGACTTTAGAAAGGATGGGAGATATCTCTTGGTTGCTACATACCAATCCTCCTTTAAAAAACCTATGACAAAAATTATACATTTGATCTCTTGTGCTTCCAATTATGATGCTTGTTTCATTCTCTCGACAAGTTAACTACCCAAAATCCGTTGAATAATGCCATCGTATGAATGTGGAATACTTGCGTATCTTTCTGGGCGTAGAAAAATTAAAAGTACATGAGTTTCGATGTTTTTTGCGGGATATAACCTCTTTTATTATGGGTGGGATAGTACCCGCATTCCTTGTGATTCGTGCTTTTGGCCATTCATTGATGAATTCCTGGAATGCAATACAACAGGAGCGACAAGTTGCAAACCACTTGATAGTTTTTTATCATGTTTTTATGTTAAACTTGAATGCACGAATGTTTATTAGTATTTAGCTTCAATTAATATATCGTAGGATTGAATTCTTCTCAATAATTTGAGAAGGATACTTTGGATGAATTTATTTATTTCACATTAATCGGAAAACAGCACTCCGGCCTTTTACATTTGACTTTTTAAAAATAATACAAAAATAGACAGATACAAACACCCAAGCCCTAGATGGAGCAAAAACTACCCAGATGGGAATCGAACCCACGACCTCTGGGCTAGTCGGCGAGGAAATTACTCCGCTGCCTCCGCTGCAATGATTTGAAGCATCGGGTTTCACTCCACGCGCTGTGTATGACCCTGGACACGCCAGAATTCACAAGGGCAGCAATTACACTCCACGATTTAAAACCCCATGCGTATTTATGATATAAGTACTTCATGCAAGAGATAATTGATATGCAAGTAACTAGAGAAGCAATTTAATGAAAAGATAACGGCAAGAATCATGAGGAGAGAAAGTATTTTGAAATAAAATCGAACCAAGCATTTATTTCTTCATCTATAGAGTTCGATCAAAGTTGTAACATTAATTTTTCATATCATCGCCCCTTCTTAAATTTATATATCCACGAAATATTCCTGGCTGCCATCCTCTAATTAGTGATCCAATATTATAATTGTGATCTCTTCAGCATAAAAAAGTGAGGTGGTGTCATTTCAAATGATCTCTTGTTGAAAGCCCTTAGTTTTTCCAGAGAATCCGAGAAGTGTATTTATTCCTGACTTTCGTTTTCACTTTTATTTTGATACAATTTTACAATATCAGAAAGAATGTTTTCAAAAAAAGTTCCCTGAAATGATGCGTATGAGAAAGCTCTTTTCATATGAAAATCACTATAAAAATATTTTTTAAATAAATTAATTTTATTTTTATGTGCCCAACCTGCGCTTTTTTGATGAAAGGCCATTATATAAAATATTATCTAAGTTCGTTAATTACGAATTTTACTCATACCATAGTTGAATTATTTGTATTTTTTATCAAAGAACTTTTCCTCATTTCCAAAATGAACCTGTGTACATATTTAAAATAATTACTAGTTGTTCTGGTAATGAGGACATCATTTAGTAATTGGGAGAACGTCCCTAAAATGTTCTATGACTGATTTGGACGGTACTTATATACATTTTGACTTGAATAAGTGATAAGATTTATGTAGTTTTTGGGTATTTGAAAAATTAATTGTTACCTTTTGCCATAATTTTAAAATTTTCGATTCATTCAAAGGTGAAGGATTGGATTATGTGTAAATATTTATTGTAACTAACAATAAAAAATGCTTTCCAGCACTTACAAGTATCCTCACCATTTATTGTAATTTTGATGGAATGTGCTATTGTGAATGTCCGAGTTTTTCTTCGGCTCAAAAATCAAGAAGCTGAGAAAAAGGATGATTTTATGCGTCACAATTTGAGTAAACAAACTTTCCGGTCAATGGGCGAGCTAATGTTTTGTGGTATTTTTCCCTTTGGCGAAGAAAATAAAACTAACTCTAGAAGTCGAGCGCCGTTTGGAGAGAATTAAAATTTCTTTAGTAAGGCCTCGCTTAGAGTATGCGGCAACCGTATGGGATCATTTCAAAAACACTTTGATAACAGAATTGAATAGGGTACAGAGAAAGGCCGCTAGGTTTGTGAAAAACTCGTACGAAAAAAACAGAAACCGCCACACACTTAATACAGAATCTGCGGTGGAAACCTTTAGGTATGCGAAGACGCCTGGCTTAATTAAACTTATAGTAGTAGTATATAGGGGAGGCGACCGACTGCTGAGGTCATTTGCGCCATAGGGGATGGACACGAAAGGATGAAGGGTGGAGAGAAACCTGGCGTCGGCATTAGCCTACTCTTTACGAAAGGCGCCAAGGGGTCCGCAGCTTAACGTCCCATCCGACGGACGGCGTACTCACTCAAAGTGCCCTCTACATAGCACCTCAAGTAGGGATCGAGATACCACTAAAAATATTCGACATCGAATATTTTTTAGTGGTATCTACTGGGTGGGAAGCCAGTACGTTAGCCCCCGCCCCATCTCGATCCCCCTAAATTAAACTTATTACAAAGATATAAAACTTGTGTTTTTCGCAGACGCCATTGGAGATACAATTAGGTCCCATAATTACATTGGCAGGTCCGACAATTGTCATAAAATTGGAGAGTTGGACTCGCGAACTGATCGATTCAAGCATTCGCTTTTCCCGCGCACTATTCGCGGGATCAGTTAAAGGGGGAGCACCTAGTAAAATAATAGGTACACGATGTCGAAAATAGGGGTGTTCATAGAAATTCAGATTCTCACAGAACACTAGCCAAGTCAGGTGTCCTAACGCCCTCCGCCGTTCACCCTTGTGCCGGGTGGGGTGTAGGTGAGTGTATATAAAGTCTATTTTATTTGTGAATTGTCCGTCCGGAATGTGTAGAATAATAACCGGTAATAAACGTTTGAATTGTATATGTGCCTGCCCTCGTTTAATGTAAATTCCGGTCTTCTTAGTCTAGGCATAGGAATACTTGTTAACCAATTAATACTTGTACTATGTGTAGGCATGTTGCATGATTGGTGTTCGGTCGCCCCCTTTCCAATTTGATTTTCGGTGGATCGCGGAGTTCAAGGTGCATGAGAAAGAAGAGCGATTAGCATGTGTAGAATGGTTGCTGACCTACCACGCCCTGTCGCACGCGACTTGCGGGTATTTGTGTGGATGTAGAAAAGTCAATTAGTAATCTTCGGATTGAAAGCTAATGATGACGTCGATTCTTGATAAAATTACCTAATGAAATAAGGACAATTTGCACTTTTCCACAGTTTATTTAACGTACGACGCGTTTCAACTCACAGAGTCATCATCAGGTACAAGACAAACTAAATAGTAAGGAGACCTTATTTATATGTACAGCAGATGTGGTTGGGGAGGGAGAGTCGAGTAGTCACCAACCACATATAAATACAGCTGTACATATAAATAAGGTCTCCTTACTATTTAGTTTGTCTTGTACCTGATGATGACTCTGTGAGTTGAAACGCGTCGTACGTTAAATAAACTGTGGAAAATTGCAAATTGTCCTTATTTCATTATGATGAACTTCCACGACCTCAAGCCTGAATCTGTTGAACTTAAAATTACCTAAATTCGTAAAATAGATTTGGCTATTTTTGTAATATGTTTGGCATAATTAATTCAATTCTTGGTAATAATTTCAAGCAATTCCCGTAGTAATTCGCAACGATTGTAATGCGTAGTTGGAGCACGTAGCAGTCCATACTTATGGAGAGAGAATTCATTTACTTGGTGACTCCGACGGCGCCGTTAAGTTGATAATGTTGCTGACCGCACGTTGGGGGCGATAAGCACCTCCGCAGAGTCAAAATAGCTCAGGAGACGATACAGTGTAGCTGTGTGATATGCCAGCAGCGTGGAAAATTTCAAGTCTTTGGTTTTGATCGTTGAGGAAAATTTAAAACTTCTTCGAACTCTTAAAAATTCCAAGAAAATGTGGGAGATGCCGCAGCAGTAACTTTTGACTGAGTCATCCGCTAATGTGCATTAAAATGCTACCATTTCAGAGTTAAATAATTATTTACCTTCGACGGGATACAAACCCGAACCCCTTGAAATTAGGCCTATTGCTTTAGCCGGTGACGAGGTGTCCTATTAAAGGCTGAAATTTTGGTCGCTTTAAAGGAACAAGATGCTGTGACGAAATACCGTGCATACAATGTCACGGGCATTCGCAGTCGTCCGCGATGCTCCACAGTCCACGAGGTTAAAGCCAACTTTTAAACACTTGCTCGAGGGCTGTTTTACCTTTGATTTTGGTGGATCACCTCAAATAAACCTTTCGCGGTAAACCTGTTGGCGATGGAGTGCCAAGGTTTATGTAATAAGAGTACATACCCTTGACTCGCGACCCAACACATCGAGTGAGATAGTGAGTGATATCAATTATTTTTGTCCATAATAGGTATGGAATGTATGTTATGATTAAAACAATTTTTAAATGGGATTCACAATTATTTGTTTTGAAATTTAAAGTTTTATTAGAACTCATAACAAAGGTAGTTAGTCATGTGAATTAAACGACATAGAATATCTCTCTCATTCATTTACTTGAACTTTATATTCTTGGGATGTAAAATTTTGCCTTTTGGTAGGGGAATAAATTAATATTTGCAACTAATATGGTTCATTCTCCTGAAGTGCAGAGAAAAATAGATTAACTATTCCCAAAAGAAAATCACATGCAATAGGTAAATAAAACAACATTCAATCAAAGGAAGATAGCACTCCAGTTGTGGGGTCTAATTTACATGTTTATTTTTATCATATATACCCTGCAATCCACCGCCAGGGTGTGTGGCAGGGGTTGATTAGACACCAGAATAATTTCACCCGAACATGAATACCGCGGTCGAAAAATGTTATCATGATTCCCTATCGTTCGTGGAAAAAATTACATCTTAAATAAAAATCGAAGCAATCAATATATTCTTGCTGTTAGGGGCGATCTTGCTCTGTCACAAATGAGACATATTAGGACAGTATTTAGCGTGGGTTGACGCAAATGGAAACAAAATATACGGCGAAGAAAACGTTTGACCACTCGAAGTCAAAAGGATTGTTCCCGTGTCACTAACTTATACGGTTCATTCTTTGTCTCCCATTTCTAAGTCAGATCAGTTTTACTTTCTATTCCAACCCCGTAGTCTAAGCTCACCGTGGACTTTCCCGTAGCACCCTTCCAGCACTGCGTGCCAAAAGAATTGCATTGCATATTGGGGATGCAATCGCTCTAGGGTTGTACTATACATTTTGCTCAATTGATATTAATTAAAAATTAATAGAAGTTAGTGCTAGCTCACCTAATCAGAATGCCATGTAATCAATTTATTTCACGAATTTGCCACTTGAGAAATTACTATTGTAGACTAAGCAAACGTAATGTTATGAGGGTAAAATGGCGTGAGTTGAAAATAAGTCAGAGTTCTTGGGTAGAATTCCAAGTAATGTAATAAAAACTATGAGTTATATTTTTGTGCGTTGCAATCAAACGTAGTCAATCTTCAAGTGAGCTATATTTTAATATTTTCAAGTATTATATTTCATCCACAGCATGATAAATTAAACAATACGGTATATAATTTATTCTATGATCATTTGCTGGATTATAAAACAGTATATGAATCTAAGCTGGGGAATACGAATGACATTTTTTAAAAACCGCTACAGAATATGATGGAAAACTACAAGAGGTTGGAGTATATGCTCTGTTGAACAGAAATCTCCGGAGGAAAAGTTGAGTTTCGAAACTCGCCTTCATAGGTACACCACTGAACTGCATGACAGGCAACCCGTCTCCAACTTGAGAGCCCACAAAACACAAAACGTAGCAATGGCTCTATTTTTTTGTAAGAATCACCTGCGTATGAATACATTTAGAGGAGCTGTGGGCAAACTCTTGCTACCATTGCCTCGAGAAAGAATCCCTCATTTTCAAGCCTGAGGATTTTCTTTAAGTGTCATAGATCACCGCTTTCACCATAATCTCCTTTGCTACTATTTCTCTCCCCACTTCTGCCATTTAAGTTTCAATAGCATCTAGTAGCTCGAAACTTTAGTCGACTTACGAACTTCCGAACTCTAAAACAGTTCCTTCACGGTATGCAGAGCTTAAACGCCATGAAAAGACATGATGGAGATCTTTAAATTTATACTTGGAAAAGTACTTCGCCTTTACTTATAACCGCTATGCCTGACCTTAATGCGTGTCAGTCGTAGCGTCTCTAATTAAAACTATCACCACGTAGTTTTATTTCAACTTTGGAAACACTGAGTGATTTAAAAACATAGATTGGCATCATTTGCAATGAATGACGAAGGTTTTAAAGTTTCAAGTTTTCTGGAGGGCAAGAGAGAGACCGGAATTATTCTATTAACTCGCGGTTCAACTCGTAGGAGTAAAATTAAATAAAGGTCAGGGATCTTAAGAGTTGCGGCGGACATTTAACTGGTATTAAAAGAAAACCCTGCTTGTTTAAGATGGGCATTAATTTGGAGATTCTTATCTAATGGGGTCATGCCTTGGTTTTTGGAAGAAATCGGAGATTAATTTGGGAAATATCTTCCGCGTTTGCTCAAACTGCTTGGTGTTTGTCAAAACTTGAGTCTTGGGATCTCGATTTACCCATTCGGCCAGGCTGTGAGCTGTTCAAAGGCACCAGGACAGAGTCCTTTGCATGTACGTAAACACCATGGCGGGACGGGAATATATAGTATACGCCTTTCCCTGGTAGAATCGTGGGACGTCTTCTTGGATGATTGTTTCATTCTGAAGTATCTCGGAGATGTATTTATGTATGTAATAGCTGCCTGTAGCGTGGATTTTGAATATATATATAATTATATATATATATATATATATATATATATATATATATATATATATATATATATATATATATATATACATTCAAACACGAAATCCCGCCAAACGGTGAACAAATACACATTCACATAGAAATAGATATAAGGATCCCTTATATCCCCTCCCTTTTCCTTACACACACACACACACACATATATATATATATATATATATATATATATATATATATATATATATATATATATAATATGATTATACAAATCACCCCACTCCAGCCATCTGACTACGTGGCAACAAATCATTCTACTTATTTTTAGAACGGAACCTGTATTTTATGGAAATGAAATGCAGTATTAGTATTAATTTTTTAGTATCTCTTCTCATATCACACGATTATTAATCCCATCATTTCCGAAAGCGCACCCACCACAAGTCAATCTATGTATTTACTGAGGAATGCGGGCTCGTGGGGCCACTGAAGGGTTTTGTTGATTATTATTCACGGAGTAATCGCCGAGAATTGCTTTCTTCTTTTTCGGTGGGTCATTTACAGTTGGGTCGTCGCGAAGAAATTTGAGCACCCTCAGAATGTCGCTATGGTGAAAATTTGAAAGAAGACGTCGATGGCACTAAAAGACTTCCTGACGGGACTCAGCCACGGGGAGAGCATTCCAGGGGCCTCGACTTCCACCCATTCCCCTGGCAAAAGGGGACTCGGAGAGAGCTTCCGGAGACACTTTGCGTTGCAGCTGCAAGTGAGAAAAGCATCATTGAAAGCGCTCTTTTTGCAACAGGGTCGTCGACCGACGAACTGCCGGGAGTGACTTTGTATGCCGCGAAGCGCCGTATACGTAGCAGCAGAGGAGACGTCCACAGAGTGCTGATACGCCAAGTGCGATGAGGGAACAAGAACCAAACACTCAAGTGCAATTAGGGCAACCTGAGGCACTTAAAATGAATTGAAACAGTGGGACCAAGAGGGTTGGAAAAAACATTTGAAGGTTTTTTTTCCAAGTTGAAGAATGGAAGTTAAAAGGTTCGCAGGGGTCATTTTTTTAAAATTTTATCAATATTATTTATTTTATGATTTATTAATTTCCTTCAAGCCACCGCCAGGGTGTGTGGCAGGGGGTGAATACACACCAGAATAATTTTACCCGAACTTATGTGAGCCGCGAAGAAGAAAATCAGTTATGAAAATATAAAATGAAAACTAATTAGATAGATAGGTAGATATGTTTTTCATGTTATTAACACATGTTTTTGTAACGAAAAATTATATTAAATAATAAGTGTAATCCAATTAGAATTATTTCAAAAAATTGTTTTTACTCTTAGTATTTAATCGATTTGAACTAGATTTTTCAACTTTTTGCGAACTTATTAATTAATGCTTTGAAATTTAAAAGCACCTCTCTACCAAATAAGCATATTTAATTCCATACCATTTCATTCCTCATTTCTTCAGGTTTCCCTAAGTGCCCAATTTTTGACCCCAAATTCCAGGCCACCAATTTGGCTTTCATTTGAATTTTTAAAACTCATTTCTTGTTTTAATTACCTAATTACTCCGTTCATTTTCATGCATTCATGTATTTAAACTATTCAAAATGCTCTCATTTGTTTTCTAATATCCATATATACTTATCAACTGAATAAACTAAAGTTAGCAAAAAACTAAAGTACTTTAATGACGATCAGTAAAATAACTGGTCATGCCACACAATAAGAAGGAATTTTCTTGAGGGTAAGTTAGGAGGCAGAGAAGAAGGAAGAGTGGAGTGGGGAAGAATGCAAATGTTAGATAGCTTGAATGGAGGAGTAAGGAGTGAGGAGGAGATCAGCAGATGTTAGCCATAAGGCAATAGAAACCCTAGATGTTTGGTATACGAGGTTTGTATAAAAATTAGCGGTGAAAACTTTTTCCTGGCGTGTGCGTGAAGTGCTGAATTCAGACCGTCGTCGGTCAAGTGTGCGCACCTGATCGCCCCAAACCCCTTACCGTCCCGAATTGGCACCAGCAGACTATTTCCTATTCCTTAATGTGAAAGCCTCCCTCCCTCAAAGAAAACCACAATGGGACCCTAAGTGCTGAGAAAGAAGCTTGGAAACATGCCTTCAAGGACCTTGGGATTCTCTCACCCTTCGAGTCGTGGACAAGCGGCTCGCAAAAGTTTATCGATGCTTAAAGGGTACAATTTGAAGAATTTTGAGACATTACAACAATATTTGAAATAAATATATTTTTCCAAAACTTTTATTGTAACCATGTAGGAGGAGGAGTAACGAAAACTCTAGATCTATCGTAAGAAGTTTATCATTGACGGTAAACGTTCAAACTGTTTAGGGAGTAAATTTGGCATTGTCTTCATTTCCACTAAAAGCTCTTAATTTGACAAATCGGGTTCTGCGTAGCATCATTACGGTCATTAGATTCAACCGTAAAAACCTTGTCTACCAATGTGCATAGTAGGTACATGCGGTGAGGTGCATAGGGGGTGAGGGCGACCTCCGCCATCCATTGCTCGTCTACCTTGACTACAGAGGTGGGCGCCAAAATCATACGCGTGAAGATGAAAATGTCTCGCTAAAAATACGTAGTGAATTAGGAGGTTTTTAGTAAAAATATGTGCAAGGTAAACTTCAACCAATATAAATATCATCCAAATAACGACCAAATCCATCCTCGATCTTCCTAATTTATTTAATTTTTAATAAAAACACTCCTAGTAGGAATTGTTGGTGATAATTAAACTTGTTATTAATTATCCGTTTTGCGGTTATTGACCGATAAAAAAATAATCTTCTCACAATATGTGTTCCGTAAGTCGAAGCGACTTGACGTTAGTTGAATATTTGGCCAACAGAACGTTTTATAGTTGACCGCAGTTTGGGGGTGGGTATTTTGGTGTCTGGGTATGGTTGATATTCAACGTGGAGTTCCACCAAAAACCAGAAAAATAAGAACCGGAAAGGGCTGTCCGAATTCGGGTTTTTTTTAACTTTTTAATCTATGGTTTAGCCTCGGTCCATTTGGGAGTCAATGAAGTTTTTTTAAAAAAATAATAGGCTTTTGATTTTGGGACTCGGTATTCGCAAAATATATTGCAAAAGGCTCAAAATAATGGGGAAAAGTTTTAAGAATAAAAATGATATAAACTATTTGAATATTTTGAATGAAATTTTGATTTGCGTAAATTTGAATGACAAATTGAGTGAATATTGAATTCATCAATTTTTGGAGAATATAGTTTTAATTTTTCATTTGAATTTTATGAAATACAGCGTCGAGGAACGTGTCCATGTATGTGTTTTGTTCTAGCAGAAAGTTTCAGGATATCATATTCCTCTCGATTTTACCCAACTTCGTCAAATATGAATTCGTATATTTTTAAATTTACGTAAACTGGGTCATTGGAGGATTTTGAACTCTTGCTGGGACAAATTTAAAATCTGATTCGTGTACAATTTCGAATCGAAGAATGATGACAATTATGAACTTTGGGTTGGGCTGTGCTTCACTTGGAAGCTCTATATAAAGGAGGGCTGCCTAGCAATTAACTTATGCGTTTCGGCCTAGCGTGGCGGTGGGTAGGGATGGATCCACTATCGCATCTTGTTGTATAAACCTCCCTGCACTCCGTTGGCATCCTGCAGACAGTGGTTCTTCTACTTTGCTCACTGCAAACTGTTAAAATTTGCGCTACAATTGAAAATCCCGCGAGAGTTGTGAAGTGTGATATGTGATTAGGTTTTTAATTGACAAAAAACCACGAGCCAATTATAATTCATAGGCAACTTTGTGAAGTGTTCGGAGACGGGAAAATGAGTGAAGGCGGAGTGTGGCAGTGGTGCATTCAGTTTAAAAATGGCCACATCACCAATGTACACGACGAGGACCGCAGTGGTCGGCCTAGCTTTGTGCAAGATAAACTGACCGTGAAGCTCAACGAAAAAAATCGCAAAAATCGCCGATGTACGATTGCGGATCTCTCGCTAGACGTATTTTGCAACAAAGCGCTTCGACACAGAATTGGATTATGCTGTAAACAAATGATTTAAATATAAGGTGGCAAATAGACGGTGAATAGATGGTCTTCTGAGATTGAATTGATAAGCTTGTGTATCGTTATCATAAAATCCTCAATTTGAATGGCAAATATCGAGGAAAATATTTTAAAATGCACCTTCAAAATGTATGTAAAAAAATTTTATCTTATCATTTTTCGTTTTTTATCTCAAACGTAATTTACTTTCTGGACAGTGATTGTTGATAACTTGCAGAACTTTCTATTGCAGCGTACATTTTAACAGTGAGAAAAATAGAAGAACAATTTTCTGCACTTTACCACAGCAGCACGGGTACTCAGTGTTGGGACGTTTAGACAGCAAGATGGTGGCTCTAGCCTTGCCCACCGCCACGTAAGACCGAAAAGTAAGTTCCTTTTTTGACAGCCCTCGTACAAATATCAGGAATGTATGTAACATATGTGTGTATATGAATGTGTAAGAGATAGGGTATGTGGTCAACAAAAGGGTGTGCGTGGAATCGCGAGGGTGTAGTAGTCTAGGGAGTGAGTTAAGAAGGGTGAGAGGATAAGGCGACGGAGGCAGGATGCTATTTGCCAAAGGTCCTGGAAGGATCGGCACATCCCTGAGCTTTGCATTCAATAACCGATCCAGAATAAGTAAGAGAAAGAAAAAAGGGTCATGATCTACAGATAAGCGAGGATACTTTGCGGTAAGTTTGTCGAGAAACAACTCAATTGTACGTGCAATATTTGTTTATGCGAATGGAGATCGTCAAAGAAGTATACAAGGCTTGTATAAAATGTATTGGTAACAATTTTTTCCTGACGTGTGCTTGAAGTGCTGAATTTAGACCGCATACCCTCAAGGACACCTTCCGGAATCCGGCTGCCAGGGGTCCTTCAAGTTGTGGAAAAGTCGCTGGCGAAAATTTGTCGACGCTCAAGGGATTTATAATTTGAAAAATTTTAAGGAACTGTAGCAATATCTGAAATAAAACTATTTTTCCGAAACTTTTCCCGATACTTTTTATACAAACCCCGTGTTAAGCATTGTGGAGAAGGAGAGCGGAGAAATCATAAGGATCTGGGCAAGATGAACGGGAGAGCGCTGAACAAGGGAGATGGGTAGGAAAAGGACAAGGGTGTTGAATGGAATGAAGGGGAGGAAAGATGGATGAGGAATCGAAGAACAGTTGAAATAGTAAGAGTGAGGTGTGAGGTTTTGTTCAACTATTCCCGATAACTATTTATGCAAACCATGAGTGGCATGACTTTTGTTTGGTAGTTAATATCCGCCAAAGCAATATATCCGCCCCGAAAGCGAATCTAGTCATTCGGTCTGTTTATCTATTAACTTCTCCGTCGCTTTGCCGATAGAAGCGGTGAGATTTGATCAGGCCCCACCAGTCGTATCAGACTGTTAGAAAACTATTAGAAACAAGTTAATTGAATTCAGAATTCATTTATTTTTAATAACATAGAAAGAAAATCATGGAATTTTACCCGATTCATGCACATTTTAAATAAAAAATTACGTGGAGAGAAATGAGATGTTACTTACGCTTACTCAAAATAAGAATGAAACTTCATGAGACGAAGAGCCAAACGTTCATAGAAAACCACAATAGCGGATTTAATACAAAATTATGCCAAAAGCTAATTTGTTATTAATCGGTATTAATATTTTTTTCTCAAAAATATTTATATCGGAAATGAAAACTTTGGAAACCATTTCACGGTTTGAAAATGGTCTTAATTCCGGCACAAGAACTTCATGCTCAAGGAACTCGGGAATATGGTATTGAATTGCGTTTCCTGTGTCGAAATTTAGAGCACTCCATTTTTCTACTTTGTTGCCTCACGGGTATCCGCCCTCTTGCTTTGACTGCTTTCGAAATTTCAGCGTTTGAACACTTCTCTTCCTCCATTCTATTCTTTCTGCTCTTATTTAATTAAGTGTACCCCTTTTTTACCACAGGTTGACAAATCCATGCTCAGGCTTTTAACTCTCCATGGCACTACGCGGATTCCTAAAGCTTAATATCTGCTATATATAACTACACGCTCCTGTTATTTTATCATTATTACATTTTATTCATCGGTAAATATTGAGTCCCGGGTCGAACTACAGCGATACGTCGCAATAGGGACTTCAGCCGTCCAGTCGAGGGTAGAAATGGAGACTTTGCACTTCCGCATAAAGATTTAATACTCCACAAGTCCATGGTTTCGATGCTGTGCATCAGGTGACATACATGAAAAATTTTTCAACTTATATAACCTGGCTGCAAGAGTAGGTAGAGGGAGTAAGGGAGAGGGGGTGAGTTGAGAAAACAAGTAAGTTTAACACTATACCTCTCCCGTTCCCCCCTCCTAAAATTCCGAAAAACCTCCACTATGTTCCCGCACCAACCCCACCCCCACCAAGGCACTGTTGACCATCGACCTTTTCTCAATGAAGGTAAAACCATTGCGGAAAAACACCCCCCTCATTAAATGAAGAACACAATGTTACTTTTTCCGCTGTTCTTTCTAAGAACGGTGGAAGGATATATTGTGTTCTTCATTTAATAAACGTAAACGTCCAGAAATTTGAGTCAGAAACCATCAAATAAGTACCCTCCCCCTTCCCTATCCCACTAATAGGTTTCTGCATCAGCACTAAACTCACCCCCTCTCCCTTACTCCACCCACATTCCTCCCCTCTTGGGGCCAGGTAAGTACTATATACGTAAGTTGAAAATATTTTCATGTATGTCTCCAGATGACGAGGCGCAGCATCGAAACCATGGTCGTGTGAAGTATTAAATCTTTATGTGGAAGTGCAAAGTCTCCTTTTCTACCCTCATCATGAAGGAATTCCACAAAGTTAAGCCTTAAACTGTTATGTTCATCCGTCCAAGGTGGACGTTCAATTATTCAGAAGAAACATTTATATAATTATTTAACGAATCCAAAACAAAACTTTTCAATTGTGTAGAGTGGCACGAAAGCGATGTCATGTGGGGAGTTGACCCCTCCTCACACTCTACCTGTCATTCTGCAGAACTCTCCGTGCGTCGTCCAGAAATGACGTCATCAGAGCGCTTTCAATCCGTCCCCAAAGTTGACACTCCCTCCTCGTGTCGGTGGATCCCTCGTGAAAGAGCGTCATCTCTAGTTATCTCATTCGCCTCGCCCACCTTTTAAAGTGATTTTGCAGCCATTATTTGCCCCGTCTCGGAGGGTTGAATTCGTTTGACCCACCTGGAGGCCGTCGTGTGAGTGTCGACACTGCGCGAAAATCCAACTTAAGCGTACGTTAAACGTCTAAGGCTAATGTTGTTCACAGGACTGTCATAAACCACTACAATTTAGACTCAAACAACCTTAAGACCAGTAGAAAGGGTCGCTTATCTGCAAAAAGCAAATGTTAACGTTCTAGAATACGAAAAATGTGAGAAAAAAATAGATGCCATGGAATTTTCAGAAGAATTATTTTTATACTCTGAAATTGGTGTATTGTAATGTACGGTTGTGACTCCGTTAAAAGTGAATGTCGCGGCATCTCCCGCAGTAGTTTATTGGAATTTTTTTAATAACAAATTTTATTAATAAGTTAAATTAAGAGGATTTAAAGCCGGGCCAGAGCCTCCGCCGCGACTTCCACTTCGCGAAACTTAATACCATTGGCTGACGCCTTCGTGACGCAGACGTGTGTGTGACGGCAGGGAAATGATGATCATGGACGGAAACGTGAACTCTTTATGAACACAATGAAGGCAAAAAACAGATACGCACGCACGCACGCACGCACGCAAGCACGCACGCAAGCACGCACGCACGCGCACGCACGCGCACGCACGCGCACACACGCGCACGCACGCGCACACACGCGCACACACGCGCACACACGCGCACACACGCGCACACACGCGCACACGCACACACACACGCACACACACACACACACACAATATTAAAAAAAATTCATTGGGCAACGCTTAAGTTTACGGATAAAAATGTTCCTGCTGAACCACGAGAAAGATATGGGAGAATTTGGAGTTGGAGCAAGTTAGGTAGGTGCAATGAAAGACGTGGGAATTGGAGGGAACTAATTAGAGTGGTATATAACAAGGCTTTTTGGATAGCTTCTATCAAACAATCCTCCACTTGATAACCCATAATGATGTCGGCGAAGCCTTCTACATGTTTCCCGGAGTCTTTAAAAGCCCTGCGCAGGCCGGGAAATAATCCTTGAGTGGCGGACCGACCCTTCGCAAGAGCATACGACCACTCTGTTGTCCATGCGCGGGGTTAGAGGTCATAATGGGCGTAAATATTTAAGGGTGCTGGTTTAGGGTGTGCGTGGTGCTTTGGCGCCTTTCCAAATGATGGCTTTATTTATTTTTCATGACGTGGCGATGGAAAACTCTCTCCTTTTACAACCCTGTTTTTCTACTCCTTTAAAACTGCGGGTGGCTTTTATATGTTCGAACAAGGTATTGCATGTCCCTCAATCAGTGTGAGCTCAGTCCTAAAGCCGTTAAATTCCACGTCTGTGCACAGCGAGGCACGAACGGAAACCACCAAACGTTTGATTCTCCCTCGATAGTGTCTCTTTTCTATTATATAAAATTATTTCAGTAATAAGTATAATAATGTACGTCATATTGCTTCCAGCACCGAATATTTGCCTGAAATTTCTATGATAGTATGTTGAATTTGATTGAGGAGATTAACGCGAAAGATGCGTCATGATAGCAAGATGATCATGCACTTTTTAATTAAGGGGACCCTTAATGTGGCCTAAAATACAAAACTATGAAAATCTTTAAACTCGCAAAAGGAGAAAATTGCGAATAGTGTAAAAATAACTTGTGACAAAGTTAAGAAAACATTTCGTGCGCGTCCAGGAAACATATCAGATCCTAGCAAGATGAAAAAAAATAAGTGTTTTATGTATTAACGAAGAATGGATTTTGTTTTCGAAATTTCAATGAAGAAAGGAATTACAATGCAAGCAATTTCGGAGTGAAAAATAATTCCTCATCAGCGGATGACTCCGTCAAAAAGTTACTCTCGCGGCATCTTCAGCAGTTTCTTAGAATTTATCAAAGGTTAAAAACCATTGCGTTTAAAGTGGGCTTTAACCTCGTGGACTGTGTCGCATCCCACATGACTGCGAATGTCCGTGACATCGTATGTACGGTATTTCATCATAATATCTTGTTACTTTAAAATAACTACAAATTTCGCTAGCTTAACTGGCTAAGGTACTCGGCCGGACATCTAGGGTTCCGGGTTCGAATCCAGGTCTAGGTGAATGATTTTTAAACTCCAATATTGTTGCATTTTAATGCAATTTTTTGAAGATAACTTAAAAGTTACTATCGCGGAACCCCTACATTTTCTTGGAAATAGGAAAGGCGGAAATAGAAGATATACGTATTCCGGTAGTGGGATGTATAGAAGCTACTACTCTTTAGTAAGATATAGTCTGAGGTTGTAGATAATCTCCAACTAAGACTATGGGAAGATGTTTTACTATATAGGTCGCAGTAACGATATACGAAGAAAAAAAGATGTATTAGCGAAATTCCGTTCATGGAGAAGTATATAAATCATAATAAGCAACTGCCCATATCATGAATAAATGGCCAAGATATGAGCTGTCGGTGCATAAAATTGTATCACATTTACATCCACATAATACCCTGCAAGCCGTCGCAAGGGCGTGTGGCGGGGGGTGTTGTGTCACCACCTGTAAAAGGGAACCAAACCACATGCAAAATCAACACATTCATGCAAACCTATACCCACAGTGGCGTATAAATTCATGTAAAAACCCTTTCAACTTACACGCACGCAAACACATATAATGACAGCTATTATTGTATCACTGTTTTTATGTTCATGTATTAATACCGGACTTAACTAACTGTTCATTTCTACGAAATGAGTTACCGTTCATAAGTAACTGCGACATTATAACTGTATTAATGTTCATGTATTAATTTTGTACGGCTAAAAGGCATGGGGGATATACAGGGTGAATAATTTAGAAGTGATGGGAGTTTGATGCTACGCCAGAATGATGACAAAATATTAGTTAGACCGACCGACATGTGAAGCACGCACTTAAGAGTAGGTCACTACCATGGGAGAAGAGGGAAACTGGGCGCATCATACGGTGGGACACGCGCTGAGGCACGATAGGTCAACGAGGCTCTTAATTGAAGGAGCCATAGAAGGAGGAAGGCATGAGAATCCGTTGATGGAATACTTATGTCCGCGCGAGGATCAATGAATGGATGTAAAGAGTGGCAATTAGCATTATAGCATTGAGGGCTGGCTCCTGAGGACGCCTCCTGTTCCGATTAGTCGTGGGCATTGAAGGGTGTTGTGAAGGCAGGAGAAGCGGTTGGTGGGCGCTGAAGTGGGGGAATAGGAGAACACACCACGGCATGAAGGGTGGTAGAATTGATGAAGAGTTTAGGAAGAAAATATCGAATGAGAGATTCATATATTATGCAGTAATACTTAAGAACTTTAAGATTGATATGTGAGAGCTTTCGAGGACTGTTAAAAAACTGCCTGTAACCAGAGTGATTATTTAAGTAATAATCATGCTAATGGAAGTAGAAAGTTAGAGTTAAGATGTCATTTTTGCCACAAACGATAGGGGATCATAATAACATTGTTCGACCGCAGTAGGGTCATGTTCCGGTAAAATTATTCTGGTGTGTATTCACCCCCTGCCATACACCCTGGTGGTGGCTTGCAGGGTATATATGAATAAAATAAAAAGATTTCTTCAACTATTGGTACTCTTTCCTCTTCCATCTAAGGAGTACTCCATCCATTTAGGTCGTCCACCTCACATTCTTTTCCGAACTTAACCTACCAAATATCGAAGGGAAAGTGCATCAATTTTGAGTGGAACCCATCCGATAAGCAGTTACCACAGAGACCGCTGTATGAAGTCATCGTCATCTTAAAAACATTCGCTGGCTTTCATCAAGTTAATATTGTCGAGTAATTTCATTATTTTTGTGGATATCTACGTTACACGAATAAGCGGTATGTTATGTTTTGATATCTGGAAATGGGAGCCGCCCACTCTATTAAGCGCAGTTCGGGAAAATATTATGTGGCGAATTGAGAACTCATTTACGTTTGCACTGCAATTCGTGGAGAGCCAAGATGCGCGAACGAATATGATCATAGATACGAGTCGAAAACTGCCATTTTTATAAAAAGAAGCCTTTTAAATGTGGTTTTTAATCGGTAATATTATTGGTTAAGGTACGTTTTGGATGGAGGCAGCTACCAAAAAATCTTGTCTCTCCTAGAAGAACTTTAAATGTGGTGCCTGAATAATAATAATTTTCCGTTATTCGATCCATTCATTGGATTAACAAAGACGCGACTAGTAAACTCGAAGCACTAGGCTTGAGGCTCGCAGAGCGGGGCAGTTACCATAAGCTATCATCATCCCGGGAAAACACCTTCCCCGAAATGCCATACGAAACATGCACCGCAGTGCGAGATATGGGAAAGAGGTTCGCTTCATTCGCCGGTAGATGGCAGGAAGACCCCGGGGCAGAAGCGAAGGGTCATCCGCATCAAAAAATCCATACGGCGGGAGGGCACAGGGGGTGGGAGGGGAGGGGTTGGGAGCGGCGGAGGGGGGGAGGTCCGACCCGCCGCCATTGTCATTAGCCCAGCACAGTTAGAGCGATTTAATAATGATCGTCTTGATTGCAAACGCATTTCGGCGTGACAGCGCCACGGGCGTTGGAGGGCATCTACATCTACATCTACATCTACATAATACCCCGCAAGCCGCCGCAAGGGCGTGTGGCGGGGGGTGTTAGGTCACCAACCGTAAAAAAGAAAAATACCACATGCAAAAAAAAAAAAAAACAACACGGAAAATTACACCCACAGCAGCGCACACACTCATGCAAAAATCCCTTCATCCAATACTCATGCAAACACATAAACCGCAAAACAACTAAAAAACTGCACCCCATGATGCAGCACGAAAGACATCCTACAACACGGAAGCCAGGACACAACAAGCAAGAAATTGAAACACCACATGAAAATGCACCACGAAACACTCTGCCCCCAAAGAGTCTTTAAAAGGCAGGGAATGCGACCCAACGTTGCAGGTAGCAGGAATTTCCCCCCGCGGAGAGGGACGAGGGATTGAAAGGGAAACTTAAAAACAGATGAACAGAACATGAATGAGGTCATTCGGGAAGAATGTGTTATTATAACAAAACACATAAGGTTAGTGGAAGAGCATGCATTTAAATACAACTAATTATTTATTAGACGCTGAGGGTGGCAAGTGGAATTTTTGCTATCTATAACCCTGCAGTTGCTATCCCGTATTGTCCGTGGGAAGAAGGAGTCCTTGAGTCGGCTAGTTCTGGCATCTATTTCCCGAATTTTATATGCATGATCCAAGCGACTAATGTATGTAGGAGTACGAATAATTTGCGAGACCTCGGTGCTGAAACATGCGGATCTGAATTTATTTAATAATTTCAATCTTGCATTGAATCGTCTCTCAGCCAATGATTCCCACCCCAAATCCATGAGCATTTCGGTGACGCTTTGCGTTTTATCGTAGGAATTTTTTACAAAACGGGCTGCCCGGCGTTGAACCTTCTCAATTTCCCGAATGAGACCTTTTTCACTCGGATCCCACACGCTGCATGCGTATTCTAAATGAGGCCTTACAAGAGCGTGGTAACAACGTTCCTTGACCTTCGAGTCACTTTTGCCGACAATGCGTCTAATTAATCCCAATTTTTTATATGCTTGACCGCAGACTTTACGTATGTGAGTCCCCCAAGTTAAGTCTTTGGTGAATGTGACACCTAGGTATTTTACCGTATCAACTACTGCTAGGTCACCTCCAGCTAATTTGTAAGCAAATCCCGTTGATCTTTTAAAGAAATTTACCACTGAACATTTATTATAATTTAGAGTCAATCCCCAGTTAGAACACCATTTAGTAATGCAATCTAAATCCTGCTCTAGAATAAAACGATCCTCATCCTCAGATATCTCCCGATAGATCACCGTGTCATCCGCGAACATCCTAATTTTACTTTTCACTTCGCGGTTCAAATCGTTAACAAAAATCAAGAAAAGCAATAGAGGGCACGAGCGGAACAAAGAGGGGAACCCTCGAAACCCCTAGGATTCCGGGCAAGAGGCCGAGGGGGGGGGGTGGAGAGGGCGCGCGAGCGAAAGGTACTTGGTAAATCAACCACTCGGAAAAATTGCAAAGGAATATCGCACGGGTGGCTTTTGCATGCGGTTTTTTTTCTTAATTAAGGATGATGCCGTTACACCCCCCGCCACACGCCTTTGCGGCGGCTTGCGGGGTAATAAGTAGATGTGGAGAAGTTGGGTTGGGGAGATGAGAATTTGCAAGGATTAAGAGGTGCGTAAAGAAGAGAAATTATAAAATACTTATGATGCATGGCGATATATGGATCCGATACCTGGTCTTTGAGAATATAGAATTATGGTGGATTGAAAGCCTTGAAATGTGGGCATTGAGTAGAATGAAGAGGGGGAAAATGGACTGAAAAAAGCCTTAGATTAACTGTAACCAGTAAATATTCTTGTGGAAGAGAGGAGTTGAAATCGGCGAAGGCAGGAAAAGTGTGTGGATAAAATGTTGATAGAGATATCTGGGTGCTGAGGAGGCCAAGGTGGAAGGGAGAACAGTAGACAAAGCCATTTAAAGGAAGGGAGAGAGGAGGCCCTTTGGGAGACAGACGGCGGGCAGGAAGTACGAAGGGGTGAAGAAGGGAATCACGGGGGGCAAACAAAAGAGGACGTTCTCGCGATATGCAGTGCATCGAGCAAATCAAATAGGAGATTCCAAAACCTTGCACTGGTATATAACTGGATTATCTGGAATGAACGACGCTCGTGGCAGTTAAGAGTAAGGCGGCATCCCGCAGCAGTTTCTACTCCATTTGCACCATTGGTGATAAGTACGTAGAGTTGATTCCAAATTATCTGACAAGTCACCCAACACCAAAGTTCCTCATAATCCGATTTACAGAGTTAACAATTCTCATTTTGTATTCAGCGTATCGTGTGCATACGTAGCGTATAAATTACTTTTGTCGTGGCTGTCATTAAAGCTAGTTCAGAATCATTAGAATTCGGATGTGAGAACTGCAACGAGAGAATATATAAATGTTTCGTTAATAATGTAAGAATAGAGAACGAAATTGTGCAAGAAAGTATTATTATATAAATCTCATTACAATTAGGCAATTGCCCAGGTGGCAAGGGTCAAGCCTGCTCAACGGTCACTCTTACCACGCACATACATACATACACAAGAAGGACAGATATGAGACTCAATGCTTTTATATATAATGATACTTTTAGATTACCAACCTTTACCATCACACGAGGGCCGTTCAAAATCACGCATTATCAACTCATAATTCACTTTTGCAATACAATTTTTTACGCAGTCCACATCACATGCAAACAATATTTTACTAAATAGTATAATAATCACTGATCAATGATGTATATGACCAAGTGGCTGGTTTATACTTATTCTTAAAACTTTTAAAATTGGATGGAAAGGGCTCAAACAAACCTTTAGGCAGCCGGTTCCATTCAACAATAGTTCTGTTTAAAAAAGAGTATTTATTCTTATTTTTGTTTTTGTGCTCTTATTTTTATTTTAAATCTGTTGTCTTATTTTCCCTTAAAGTTTGGTTTTTGTATCTCTTTCCATAAATCTTCTCACGCTTCGTCATTTTTTACAATTCTATACTACATTGATCAAAAAGTTCCCGGAATAACCACCGTGTGGCGCTCCCATCGTTCCGATTTGAGTTCTGTTTTTTTGTTAAATTGGTACATCTGTTGTTGATATTCCCTTTAAATCTTAGTGTCATAACTTGACATTTGCAAAAGTTACGTAGCCAAGAGTACATCTATCTCTGTGTGTGTTGGCGATTTTTTACAATTTCAGAAATGGATTTAAATTTGCAACAACGAACTTGTATTAAATTTTGCGTAAAAAACGGATTTAGTGGCGCACGGACGTTGGAAATGTTGGAAAAGTGTTTCGGCAACGATTCTCTAAAAAAAACGGTCGTTTACCAGTGGCACGAGCGGTTCAGAAGTGGTCGTGAGTCAATCGAAGATGATGAACGCAGTGGCAGACCATCGACATCGAAAGTCGGTGAAAAAATTGATAAAGTAAAAGAAATGTTGGTCAATAACCGCAAATTAACCATCAGAGAAATAGCGGAGGACTTGAACATTGCCTATGGATCCGCCCAAGACATTGTGGTTAATGATTTGGGTTTCCGTCGTGTAGCAGCAAAGTTGGTGCCAAAAGACCTCAATTTCATGCAAAAAAGAGACCGTGTTGACGTCGCAAAAGACATGATTTGCGAGGCTGAATCCGATCCCACATTCATCAAAAGGATCATTACTGGAGACGAGACGTGGGTTTATGAGTACGACACGCAATCCAGACATCAGGCAAGTGAATGGCGTTCACCAAATGAGCCGAGACCAAAAAAACCACGTCGTTTTCAGTCAAAAAAGAAGGCAATGCTGACGGTTTTCATGGATTACAACGGTGTAGTGCATCATGAATTTTTGCCAGAAGGCCAGACAGTAAACAAAGAGTATTATTTGGGCGTTATGAGACGTTTGCGTGAAGCAATTCGCCGAAAGAGACCAGAAATGTGGGCAGAAAACTCGTGGATTTTGCACCATGATAACGCACCGTCGCACAGTGCTATCATTATTCGTAATTTTTTGACGAAAAATGCAACAAATACCATCCAACAGCCACCGAATTCACCTGATTTGGCTCCCTGTGACTTCTTTCTGTTCAATCGAGTTAAAAAACCATTACGGGGAACGCGTTTTAGCAGCCGAGAGGAAGTAATGGAAAAATCGCAGGAAGCACTGATGGACATACCGAAAACCGAATATAAAAAATGTTTCGAGGATTGGATCAAGCGCTGGCATAAGTGTGTTGCAGTCGATGGGGATTACTTTGAAGGGGACAATATAGATTTAGATGAATAAACTTGTATTTTTAATTTTCTGAATAAATTCCGGGAAATTTTTGATCAAGGTAGTACATCGCGCTTAACCTATTCATTTTTCTTCTATTTGCCAAACTCGCCAGTACACTAGTAATGCATTTCCTAATGGTTTTAGCATCAGGAACCCTGTCATGACGAGTCAAACAAAACCGCCTGTGAAAAGCCCTCTGCCTCGCCACCACACAATCATTGTTTTTCAAGAACGTTTCTACGACAAAGCTTTGATGCTTACGAGACAACTGCATGGTAAGTAATAAAAAGGGCGTTGTTTCCCCAGCTAACGCCACCACTCCTACTCCCCTAATTTACCTGCGCGCTCTTCAGTGGTTTTTTAAAACTAGGGAGTTCATTCTGTTCCACCCTGTATGACGAAACCATGCTGCACCGGTCTATGGTGAATAAATAAATAAATTACTAAATGTTTTTAATAGAATTATTTTCTTGTATAAATGATATTCAGTATCCTCTGTCTCCTTCCTCTTGGTTTGAATAGTTGAATAGCTATTTCTCTTCCCTTGTGAGTGACTTACCGTTATTAGCCAATAATGCTGCTATTCTTGACGCAGAGATGTGGACATGTTACCTAATAATTTGAAAGTTATTTACTGAAATATTGTCTCCATTAGCAATAGCTGTTAATTATGTGATACATTTGCTAAATAAATTTCTACAAAACACATGTTATAACTAGCCATGAAGATAACATATATACATTGAAATATATATTTCTTTAATGAGGAAATACAAACACTTTAAGGAGCCTGGAAGGTTACATAAATGAAATGAAGAATTCCTTATAAACATCTTTATGACTTAAGTACACAATAGATACCCACAAGCCTCCGAAAGAGTAAAAAAAAAAAAGTACTTACATGCCAGGATATTCAATAACAGGATTTGTATATTCAAATCATGCCCTGGAACGGTTAAAAAGATTTTATTAAATGATAAAACAACAACATGCAGTATATCGACAAGATATATACACTACCAATTGTAATTATCTTCTACGCGATTGCTGTCTTATTTATTTTGATCTCTGAAGGCCCGAGGAAAAAATCACATTTTAAATCTATTCTTTCCACTATCTATCTCTCTGATTTTACCTTGGTGATCTGATCTATCATAGTAAGTCGGGGCCCTTGATATGTCTTTAAACATCCTCAGATGAGTAACCTGCCTCAAATTTGCGCCGTAAATTTGACCTGATGTTACGTTGTCATTATATGGTGGATTCATTCTTGAGCTCATGAAAAGTCTCGTGGAATAGCTGAATCATAAGTTATGTTATATCCTTTCACGGTGCTAAGCAACACTTCCGGAAGTACCATATTATATCCATGACTGAGGAGTAGATTAATTAAAATGAAATGTAGAGTAGCCTAGCCATTTACTTTAGACAACGGCGTACGACAGTCAAATATTTAGCAACTACCGTGAGTTTAGTCCATCGGTGGTGAATTTCAAACTTTACAGCAGTAATTAGATTGCATGAGAGACGTAAATATTGATCGTGTGTATGCTTGACATAATTTTGCAGTTAAGCAGCACAGGATTACACCATTAGAAACAATTCTCATCAGCCCTGATGTGTTTTGGTGGATGGGAGAGCGGGAATTCACTTCATGAACCAAATTTATTTATTACTTGATATCACAGTGCTCGAATGATTGCATAAATGCTTGAACGGACAAATGAGTGGCTGGCTGAATACATAATTACCCTAATTGATACTTGAATGCGTGGGCAAATACATGAGTACACGTGACTGAATACATCAATCCTCGTTTTTATATTCTGGTACCCAGGACTCTCGCATGATTGCTCCGGCATCTCAGAACCCGCACTTGAGTACTCGGATACCTGAGAATCCAGATGCATGCCCGAGTTCCCGGAGTTTCTGCTTGGAAACGGTAATCGAATTAATATCCGGGCGCCAAACGTATTGCAAGGAATGCTACATCAGTTCGAGGTACTCGATTTAATACCTGAGTGCTTGATTCCGGGCACTCCAAATATCCAAATCTCTGAAATAGCGAAGGCCCATGGTGGAAATACCAACGCAAAACGGCATTTATATGTATATGCTATCAAGTCATTAGGATATAAATTCAAATAAATAAATTGTTAAATAAACAAATATATATATAATTTAAAATAATCGCCTTTTTTCAATTTACTTCAGCAAGAGATTTGCAATTTACCTTACTCGTTAAGACAAAATCGGATTAACGAGTTCACTACATGGGATTCAGACACAATCAATTTAATTTCGTGGCGTGAAAGTATTCTTGCAAATGGAACATGTTCTATGTAATATAATATTGTGTATACATAAAGAGCGTACATGTATGTATATATATATATATATATATATATATATATATATATATATATATATATATAATTATTATTATTAGGTAATCTACCGGTTAAGGTAGGATTTTGGAAGGACCTAATTAATAATTAAATAACTTCTGACCCCTAGCAAAACACAACATCCTACTCTACATCAGGTCCCTCTTCATCTCTGAGTACTTTCTTCCTCCCTTCATCCCGTCCAACATCCCTATCCTGTTCCTTCCCTTTCCTCACTTGCCCAACATTCTCCCCGCTATTACAGTCATCAACATCCCACTGCCGGTCAATCCCCCCTCATCAACCTTTCCTGCCTCCATAGGATTTCGCCCACCATACCAAGTACTTCCTCATTTGTTTTCTTCTCTGTCCATTTTACCTTCTCCATTCTTCTCCACACCCACATTTCAAAAGCCTCCAGTCTACGTCTATCCTCCTTCAATGACCACGTTTCCGCGCCGTACATAGCTACGCTCAAAATTAAAGTTTTTACGAGTCTTTTCTTAATATCCATAAACAACGCCCCTGTCATCAACTCTCTCCTCCTTGTGAAAGCCGCTTTGCCTGGCGCAATACTTCCTCTACGTCCCTATTACTTTGACAGTGTTCGTCGAAAACACTTCCGAGATACGTAAACTGTTCTACCTGCTCTATTTTTTGCCCTCCTATTTTAATGTTAAGCTTAGCCTTTTTCTTTCTAGAAAATCGCATAACCTTTGCTATATTAATATTGATTCTCATCCCATACCTGTCGCACTGAATTTCCAATTCACTCAGCAATGCTTGCAACCCCTTGGCTGACTGACAAACTAAAGCTTGGTCGTCAGCGAACCTAACTGATTTTACGAATTCCCCACCCACTTTCATTCCTACTTCCAGTTCTTCCCATGCCTCTTTAATCATTTCCTCTGCATAGAGATTGAACAGCAACGGTGATAATGGGCAACGCTGCCTTACACCTCTTCCTAAGACTGCCCATACGGACTCCCCGTTTCTCACCCGCACCTGAGAAGTGTGAGACATGTACAGGTTGCGGAATAGCCTCCTTTCCCTCCAATCTATTCCTATTTTCTGCAATATACTCATTGGTTTTTCCCAATTCACTCTATCAAACGCTTTTTCGAAATCTAAGAAACAGGCAAATACCTCCTGGTTGTGTTCTATATTCCTCTCGATTAATAATCTCATTACTGCAATGGCATCACGCGTACCTCTCCCCTTCCTAAACCCAAACTGATCATCCCCTAAGTAATCGTTTGCCCTACTCTCTATCATTTTATTATAATCCTGAGAACAACTTTAGCTGCGTGGGATATCAAACTTATGGTCCTGTAGTCCTCACAAGATGTAGCCTTTACCTTTTTCGGAATTCGAACTAAAACTGATCTCACAAAGGCTTTCGGCCAGATTTCTTCCTCATAGATACTACGAATGAACCCATATAGTCTCTTCCTCCCACATTTTCCTAAACCTTTCAGTAGTTCCGCAGGAATGCTATCGACCCCCACGGCCTTATTCAGTTTCATCTCCCTTAATGCCCTTTCTATCTCCTCGTCGAGTATGTCTGGACCTAAGCTATCCTTCCTCTACGTCATGTTCCTTATCTATGTCTAACTTTGTTGGTCCAAGTTCCTCAAAATTTCTCTAAATTTAATTTCAATCTAACACATAATTTATATTTACGCAGCTTGGGAAGTCAAAGATTAGCCATTTAAGCCCGATATCTTTTTAACATTATTCCGATGCACTATTCATTCGTATTATATTCGTCCTTTGCCAATTAAACCAGGTGTCAAATAGGAATGCACGGCAATTTTATTTTTTTGCCTTAAAACAAATATAATGTTGGGCTTTTTAAATTGATGGTTTGGGGAATTTTTTTTATCCTACCGTTTTGCCGGATGTTTCATTTGAAAAGCGAATACATTAATTCATCCATGTTACATGGTCTACCAAAACCTAACGATACAATAAAAAGGATGCCCTTTGATGTTATTATGTTTCAAATTCCAAAAAACTGCGGGAGATGTCATGACGGTCACCTCTGACGTAGTCATCCGCTAATCGTACATTGCAATGCAACAGTTTCAGAGTGTAAAAGCCATTCGCCTTGACCGGGATTGGAACCTGGATCCCTCGATGTCGAGTGATTCAGCCAGTTAAGCTAACGAAACATCCTCTTACATTCGATAGCTTAACTGGCTAAAGCACTCGGCCGGACATCGAGGGATCCGGGTCCCAATCCTGGTCAAGGCGAATGATTTTCACACTCAGAAATTGTAGTATTGTAATTATACTTTATATTCAGCTAACCTTAAGATCTAAATATAAAGATACAACAAACAGAGAAACATTGGCCAATAAAAATAAAGAGCTTTGGCATCTACATTGCAATACTTAGTGCCACCCAAACCCCTTTATTCTTTTTAATTGTAGTTTACAAATTTTATTTTAATTTAATTCCAAATACATTCCCTTAACAATTTTCTCAACGCATTAGTGAAAAAAACCTCCCTTCTACTCGTCCTGAAGAAAACACCCTTCGCGTAAGCTGTCACTCAGTCGCAGATGACCACAGAAGAGGAAAATCAGCGCAGTGATTTAGGGCGACATCCCGAGGGAGAAAGAGTGGATGAGTGACTTTTATAATGAGGTTGAGGGACGAATTGTTTGGGTGGGGACCCCTCTGAATTCCCATGGTTGCCAGGAAATAAGGTGCGTAATTCAGAAAAACATTATGGGAGATGCTTCAGCAGTTCATGCGCTGAATTAGCGGAACCATAGTGGAAAAAAGCATGTGGATGCAGACCTCAAAAAGAATCAGCTCCACTTAAAACAGATCGAATAATTGAGCATACTACGGAGAGAGAAAACAAAAGATTCTGCCTTGTTTCCGAAGGAAAAAAGCTGTTGGGAAATACCCTTAGCCCCAAAATTGCAGCCAAGTTGAATCCTTCTGAAGCACAAAGGCCTATTGAAAACTTAAGTTTGTTCTGGCCTCAAGTAGCATAACCACCTACGTTCGGGAAGTTGCATCGTAGTATCCATTAGTATAGATAGCCTTCGCCATTTAATAACTGTTTTCATAACTTCTCTCTCTCTTAATATTCTCGGTAATTTGTTCTTTGAGCAGCAGGTATATTTGATATCGACTGTTGCGGACGATGATCGTATTTCAGTAAAAACATTGCCTTAGATATGAAGGAATACTCGATTTTTTTTAACAACTATTGTTTATTTGATGATCATAGTATATATTTCCATGGAAAAATAAACATGCCTGCCACTTAACCTTGGGAAATGTAAGTACTCAAAGTTCCAAGTATTTTCAAGTTTCTTGTCTCGTGGAAGGGAAAATCGACTCGTTCGGCTTAGTTGATTCGCAAATCAATTTAAACCTGTCGATATTTTGATAATTTATCTGAAAAATAATAAATCTTTATTTTTTCTTTTTCATAGCATATAAGACATTCGTTTTAGAACGTTATAATGACTTCCAATATAATTTGGCATTTGGATAGGTATCAGCAACAAATATTCCTGCCTTTCCAAATATTCCAATTGCAACGGTGAGTCAAGTGTCGCTATGCGCAACACACTTCATAGTATTTTGTTAATTATCGTTGCAGAATGAAGATGTAATGTTGTTAATTAGTTGAATTATAATCACATTAATACAAATTTCAGTGATCACAATTGAATTTTAATTTGATGTACATGACGCAGTTGGAAATACGAGAGTATGTTGTAGTAGTAGTATTTAGGGGAGGCGACCGACAGCTAAGGTCATTTGCGCCATAGGGGATGGGCAGGAAAGGATGAAGGGTGGAGAGAAACCCGGCGTCGGCATTAGCCTACTCTTTACGAAAGGCGCCAAGGGGTCCCGCAGCTTAACGTCCCATCCGACGGACGCCGTACTCACTCAAAGTGCCCTCCACAAAGCACCTCAAGTAGGGATCGAGATACCTCTGAAAAATATTCAACACCGCCACCGGATTTGAACCCGGGCCCTCTGGGTGGGAAGCCAGTACGTTAGCCCCCGGACCATCTCGATCCCCGAGAGTATGTTGAAAGCTATTGCACAAATACTTGTAGACCACAAACAGAATAAATTTCAGAAGCATTCCATGTGGCATGTGGAAGTAAAATTCCCCCTCAACACGTATATGCAGGTTTGAGTTCGTTATATTCTTCCAGTGTATTCTAAAAGGCGGATGTATGGAGACGTGTTCTAATGCTATGTCGACGCGAGTTAAACAGCGTGCTGTTATCGAATTTTTAACTGCTGAAAAAGGGACTCATACTGAGATTCATCATCATTTAAAGGCTGTTTATGGTGACAATGTGGGTCTATTTTAAAAATATAGGTAGTAAAATTTCGTGGTTACGAGCCTGGAAAACCCATACTTGTTGATGAAACACGCAGCGGACGTCCGATCACTGCCACAGACGATAAACATCGCAAACTCGTCGATGATTTGATTCAAAATGACCAGCGAATCACTCAAAAGCGTATCGCAAACCATATTGGTCGAGTTTGTCATGTTGAAGGCAGCCTGGCGCCGATAATCTGGCAACATGACAACGCTCGTTCACACACCGCGCGCAACTGGAGAGGCTCTGCGAAACCTGAAATTTGAACCGATTCCACACCCTCCTTATTCCTCCAATTTCTGTTTCCTCAACTCAAGAGACACCTCAAGGGTAATCATTACACCTCGGTCGATGAGGTGAAGGTAGCTGTCAAGTACTGGATTCGAGAAAAGTCGGAAGAGTTTTTCAGTGACGGAAAGAAAAAACTTGTGACACGTTGGGAGGACTGTGTTAGCCTCAACGGTGACAACGTTGAAAAATAAATATATGATTACGAAACTTGAGAATTGTAGTTTAATTTCTTTCTGCTCGATCTTGCTATTTGTTTTTGTTTGTTGCCTACAAGCATGTGTGCATTACCTTTCAGCCTACCCTCTTAGTAATTTTGTGCTCAGTATCGTGCAATCAATCCCGAATCCTTCTTTAGTTCTTTCTATCGATAGCGTCCTTTTACCTTCGTCTTCAAGGAGTTGATGCAGCCCTTCCATACGACAGCCATTGGTGACGGCATAAGAAAAATGACCCCCAACGAGCACTGCAATGAATGAATCGAACGCCATTTCTGAAGTTCACGACCGAATCAGTGTAGGGGTAAGCAGATTCGAATTTAAACACATTTTCATCTTTTTTCGTCTCTTTTTTTATGCATGAATATTTCTATCAAACCATGCAGTACTCCCCTGTGACTTCTGGGATCTGGTGCGCGTGTAAAGGCGCACAGGATGCAGCCCTACTCCTGGTGCACCGCAGAACGGAAACGGATGAGTAGGGGAAATTGTTTAAGGGGTCGTGCCAGGAGCGGGGATCTTTAAGGCCTTTCCGCCACCTACCGTTCACGAGAAAAAAGAATCCCTAAATATGACCGTGAGTTAACTCATATACCGTGCGTTTAAATTCGTGGTTCGATTGATAATTATAAGTTGTGCTACGGATAATTAATTGGATTTCAAATGTTTTTACAAGATTTCTACCTCCATTTAAAACTTATTTCAAAATTTAAAATATCTCATCAACATTATATTTACGATACATTGCGTTAATTAAAAACATCCAAATTGCTAATTAAATAAAATTCGACAGTTTATCTAACATATATTAATTATTTTTATGAAAATAATTAACAGGTGGAGATCATTGCATTTGTAAGCCAATGCGTGGTGTAAAGCACAAATAAATTGAAATTTAACGAAAAAATAAGAAATATAACCTATCAAATACAGGTAAACCATTCAAATCAATAGCGTTACAAAATCATATGGAATTATTCAGTTGATAATAACTTCAGTATTATTTGTATTTTTCATTAGAAGGCACATAGATTAGAAGTATTATGTTCACCCGTTCCAATAATTCGTCAACTTGTTAGGAGGGGCAATTGTGAAAACTAAACTATCAAGATTTTCCAACGTTGCACCCCAATTGAGTCAAAGACTCGTCAGCAAATCTTCCGGTCCTTCCTCTCAATGGGTGAGACAATCCTCCTTTTAATTTATATTGCATATATTCATACCAAAGATACATATCATCTTCCCAGATCCCCTCTCTTCTTACCTAGAATTACATAAATTATCAAAAATTTCATAAGATTAAAAAAATAATTATGCTTTCAATTCATTGCATTGCGAGAATATGTCCTTAAAGGTCAGGCATAGCGACCAATAGCTTCATGGGGCCTTACTGCCTATCTTCTTTCATTAAGAGATCATTAAATATTTTAGAGTTACATCAGTTTTGCTCTTAAGCGATATTTATCAGTGTTTTGTTTACAAAAGTCCATGACCTAAACCAACCAAGATGATTTGATTGCTTCTCAGTTAGGTGGTTTTCAAACCTAGTGCGTAACACGAGGGAAACAGAGAGCTACTTTTTTTGGAAGACAAGGAAGGCTAGCGGAAAATGATCACCCAGTATTAATATAGAAAGAATATTAAATGATGCTAATGATGAATAGAAACAATTCATTGACGGAACTTCATACATCAATAACTTATGGGATGAGATACAAAGGGTTATTTTATTCAGAAATTAAAAGGAGCCTGTCATCCAATTTTAAGTCTAAATTCGCAAATATAGCCTAAGTGTTGTAGAAATAGAGATTTTGGCTATGATTGGGCACGAAATTTTGTAAAATCATTCACCTCTACCGTAATCATCCACAAGTGATCTATGGCTGAGGAGCAGCGATCAGCGGAAGATCAAAATATCCATTAGATTTTATTCTCAAGAATATTTTTACACACCCTTGAGAGACCTTAGAAAGCCCGCCTTTGGTGCATAACGTGGTGAACTCCTTTGATTTCCATCCGCCCGGATATCTCATTACCATGACAATAGGAAACGTGAAGTGTCACGGCGGAGGAGGAAAAAGAGTGAATCGCTCCATTCGAAGCTCCTTCCCAGTGATTCTTCATTGGTGCTTCTTCGGAGCCGTCTCTTTTGGTGCTCGCGACGTGGAAGAAATTACTACACCCCAACCTTAAATATACCGAGCTCCGCAGAAAATAGTTTTGCAGTGCCCACCCTCTATTCCGCTCGCCCGTCCGCCCACCCCCACTGTCCTCTATTTCGCCCAAATTTAGGCCATCCGCATTCATTTTTCTTTCATGTTCGTCCTCGCTATTTATTTCGCCAACTTTTTTTTCCCACTCGCTCGTTTTCCCGCGGACAATCATGCGGAGGCGAAGCGCCATCCCCTCAACCCCGTCCCCAATCCACCCCCACCCCAACCGCCCCACCCCCCCCACCGTCCCCTCCCCCGACTTCCCCCGACAGCCCCCGCCTCGCCTCTCGAGATAAATCCAATGCGCGCGGGCCCGCCCGCCTCAAGACGGTTTGCATATGAAAGACATCAGGCGAGGAGACGCTCCCCACCCCCGAGAGAAGGGCGGCTGCTTCCCGAAGTGGCAACACTACCACCCTCCCCCCACGCACACCCCCCGTGTGTCCACCGCCCCAGAAGGAGAGCGAGAAGAAATATTAAAAGGAGTTAGCATCTGAAAACACACCAGAAGGAATCTTTTATAAAAGGGACGTCATATCCCCTCCCTCTCTCTCTGCTTTACAGCAGTCTATTTTTTCTTCACCCCTCCCCTCTTTCTCTCGCCCGTCCTCCTCAAATGTTTGTTGCCCCATTACCGACGTGACAGACTCGTGAATCTTGTGTTATCCGCTCATTTTTATTCTTTCGGTTGAATGGTTGGTGATATATCACCCGCGAGCCGAGGTTCCTGCGCTCCAAATCGATTTACATAAATATACATGTGTGTGTGTATATATATATATATATATATATATATATATATATATATATATTTATATAATACTTATGTGTCTTCTATTTATATAACACTTATGTGAAAGTCTCACGAATGTGAATAATAATGTATATGATGTTAGCACTAGCGGACAAAGACAAACACTCAAAAAAGAAAATAAATTCACTAGTTTTCGAATTTTAGGTGGTCCAAACCACCTTTCTCTAATAAGAGAAGAAAGAAGTTTCTTTTCTTTGTTTCTGTGTTTTTTTCTTTGTCCGCTAGTGATAACATCATAAAAATATGTGCATGTAAATGTATGCATATATATATACATATATATATATATATATATATATATATATATATATATATATATATATATATATAATTAAGATTATTCTTATATACATATTCTTTAATCGTGCTGGGGATTTTTATATAAGATTTTATGTAGCACGTATCATTAAGAAACGCATAGACCACGTTCTTTCTTCAAAATGAGACATCGGCGAAGAGGGTTGAAATGGGAAAGGCAATCAGGACTGTGAAGTGGTTACGATAAAGTCGCAGAGATATCTGTATTTTACTCCCTATCGCAGGGAATTGAGGCTCAGAAGTTCTCTTTGGTTTACTGTCCGTCATTCATTCGACGACTGAATTCCCCTTCCTTCGGTTCAAATCCCAGTCCGTTGAAGATTTCAGGAAAATTAGATTACCTGCTATTCACGAGGGAGACATTGGAGTGGGGGGGGGAGGCACACGTTGTTGAAGACCTTTTGGACAAAAGAGAGAACTCTTGGATTAGCATATTGCAGTTCATTCGCCCAAATGAGGGACGAAGGGGACGCACTGAAAGTACGTAAACGGATTAATGGGGGTCAACATTTTTGCGTCGGACGCCATAGCATGGATGGGGAAGGCATGCGGAGGGTAAGTAAGTACCAAGAAAGCGTGGCACTATCCCTTTAAGTCGATGACCACAAACAGTCGCTGGCGTACCAACCGCAAATGGAGGAGAAATATTAACAAACCGCCGAGGTAAGATTCGGGATCTAAGTTCCTCCTCTAATTTCACCCGAATTGAGACCTCTATCTATCTATCTATCCATCTATCTTAAGGATGTTAAAGAAGCGCATGCGCAGAATACGTGGCCTGTCCAATAAATACGCGAACTGAGACCATAAATACTTTATTTTGCAAAATTTAGTCTTCATCGATTTTATCCCCTTCGAAGTACTCTCCATTCGTTGCTATGCACTTATTCCATCTTATTTTCTACTGTTTAAAGCACCCTTGGGAGTCCTCGGACGGTTAGGCTTTTTAGTTTTCTCGTCGTTTTCTTGCTTTATTGGGTCGACATATTCCCAGTGATGTCCCCTCATCACATTTTTGCATTTTGGGAATAGGAAAAGGTCACAGGGGGTGAGATCTGGTGATTAAGGAGGATGATCAAGGATGGTGATTGATTTTTTTGCCAGAAACTGGCGAACAATCAATGCCGAATGAGCAGGTACATTGTCATGGTGAGTTAGCAGAGTGAGTCATTGCAGCAGCTGTCAAATTTGGTCGCAAACGTCGCACGCGATCTCTCAAACGCTTGGGAACTGTAAGGTAGAACTCAGCATTTACGGTTGAGGACAAAGGACCGCACACGATCAATGTTGTCGTCAACACAGGTTGTTGAAGGTCACCCCGGCCTTGCATCATCCGTGGCGTCTATGTCGGCCATCTTTAAAACGCTTAAACCACTTGAAAACGGACTTTTTCTTCAGACCATTATCACCGTTCAAACAGCTGTCAAAATTTCAGTAATTTCTTGATAACTTTTGCTGCACTTCAATAAAAAACTAGATGTTGATTCGTTGCTCTGTGATTCCGTCAATTTCCATTTTCGACAAAAAGTAAAAACAAGGGCAACAGAAACTAATATGTCTGACACCATACGCACAGCTCGACGGTCCGCCATGACGGCTCATTGGGTCTCAGGCTACTAGCGCCAGCAGCTGGCGGGGCGCTAGTTCACTTCATGGCCGTCAGATTGCAATAGTTCTCGTATTTATTGTACCAACTACGTACATTAATATCAAAAAGTAGGAAATTCATGCGCCAAACGATTTGATGGATGAATATCTCGGTAGAACTAGAAAAGTAGAACTTTTCTGCGGTAAAATGAATCCAATCCGCGGGTGTATTATTGCTGGTGCGTCAACATATGCTCTTGCGTAGTTTCCCCCGAATATAAGAATAATCGCCAGGGTTCTTTTTGCAAACGAACCGGAAATTATGTTCATTGCGGTGCTATCAATTTCGCCACCTCCTCCATTGCACCTTGCGCAGTAAGTGACTGTGCCCTCTGCACGGCGCGCCGTTCACATTCAAGACACCACATCCATCTTTGAAGAAAATATCTCGAATAATCGAAACAGAATCAGTAATGGACACACAGAAACCACTTGGCACTCTTAGATTAATTCTAGTCAAAGTATTAAAAAGTATCGAAGTCTAGTAAATTCTAAGCATTAATAAGGGAAGTAAATCTTATGAACAATCACACATCGTGCGTTTTGAACGGCAACTTGGTAAAAATGTTAACAACGAATAACTCGTTTGGGTTGCGTAATTTAAAAGGTTTTCATTTTTTAAATACACTTGATATCCCAAAAAAATTCGGCTACTTCATCGTATTGTGTTAATTGGATAAATAAATCTAATGGGACACTTTCGAGTCAGATGCTACCGGGATTGGGCGGGAGAAAATGGCTGAAAATATATTATAATAGAATTCGAAAAAATAAAATTGAGCAATCATTGAATGATTATATAGAGGGAAAAATTTGGGCACAGAGGCGTACATTTATATAAAATATTTACAGGCGTAGCTCATATAAAACATTTAGTGCTAAAAACTGGCATTAATTTCCAAGAAAAATTTCAAGATGTTTTTGTATGTGGGAGCATTTTAGTGTATTATATTTCGAACAAATATATTTCTACCTTGACCTACTCTTATGTTTTTCATTAGTAATTAAAGTAGTTTTCTAATAGGTCCAGAATATAATATGCAAGTTTAGGGACTTTTGCACGGACAGGATTATATTTTAAATTAATTAAATGTTCCTATCAAGGTAAAATAATTGTCCAATTAGGTTTATGGAGTAGATTGCAGGCTTAAGTTTTCATTCTAAGGTCTAAATTGTAAAGAAATTATTTTATAACAGTCTTTGCGTTTTGGCCTTCCCTAAGAGTCACCTTTTCTAAATAAAATATTTTTCTTTGGGTGATTAAAAATCTTCCGCGTATAACACATTGCCAAGAATAAAACTTCTTCACGATGGAAATACTTTGTGAGTTTATAATGTTTGTGAATGGCACTTATTAACAAAATGTTTTAGCGTTTAAAGTTTGCTTTATTTTTTTGATGACCTACAACTTATAAATAAAGGTTATTTTCTTATATTCATCTAAGTATACCCACTTTACATTGTTTACATCATGTAATCGAGTGGTAGAGATTTGTAAGGTGAAAGATGTCCTTCCTTAAAATTATTTTATAGTACATTGTTTTTTTATGATCGAAAATTGTATGGGGGCAGAACGATCAATTGAACTTGCCGTGGCGAGTATTTGTTTGCCTTTTTCCATTAGGGCTTTACAACCCTTGCGTGTTTGATAATTCCCTAATTGTTGAAACCAAAATGATAGAAGAGTTTACAGAAGTTCCTTCCTCACCCTTGTTAATTTAGTGGCTCGGAGACTCCCATTTAATTCATCCCCCCGAGGACCCCATTTATTTATTGATCTAACGTCTTCCCCCCTGTGGGTCTCCCATTCTGATTTATTCACCTATTCATTCACTCTATATTTCTTTTTAGGGATAAGTAAATTTCCTCTTTCACCAGTTTCGTTTAACACACATCTCAACCAAGTTCAATCATTACCTTAATATCACCGCCTCTGACACACGAATAACACATTTCTGCTTTTGCTAAATTTTGTAATCATTTTGAAGTCTCCTATTTGGGGTTTTTTCAACCGTTAGACCATGTTGAAAGGAAAGTGATGTTGAAAATACTGTCTACGTACTTGAGTAGTACTTTTATGTGTCAATGACATGAAAATCTCTCTATACTCTCGGAGAGACATGAAGAATCAAGAGAACAAACTGAAAAATTGAGTGTGCTGTCTTTTTTCTTTCCGTTGCTTTTCGCTGGAAAAGTTTGGAAGAAGACATATTTGTAATCGAAGAATTTGATGATACTGTATTTTAACATGAGTTTACTGTTCAATAATTCCTTGGAAATAAATTACATTATATTAACTAGATTTAAATAAAATAAATATTGACAAAATGAGTTTTGGCCATAGTGGTAAATGGTAGCAAGTTTTTAGACGGTGTGGTCCTAATACCTCAAATGGAGGTAAGACCAACAATAATACAATTGCCATTTCAATAATTTCCATAATGTAAGAACTTCTTATAAACACTGAATGCCTCGTTAATGGCATGGTGACATCCTACTTAATCCCACCAATCCTACCCGACCTACACCTTAAAATATTTATCATTACGCTATATTGTACATAATAATAAATTTAGTTTGGCAGCTGCTTTAATGGTTTCTTAATACCATCCTTCTAATATATCTTTAAGAAAACAGCCATCGTAATCATAGCAATATTTTACGAATGATGTTCGCAGATAGAGTGACCCATTAAATTAACCGGTGGCAAATATTCTCATAGATGTGATGAGAAATCGATCCTCTTTAAGATACGTCAAGGACATTTTGCTATCAGGTGTTTGGGTGATATGAAATTTGTTTTACTAGATACTGTTAACGCATCTTGATTCTTATGTTTGCACGTCAGTCATGCTTTTCAGAATAGCAATTCACCAAATTTTCTCCCAGAAAAAGTCATCACCATGTTGTTTATATTTTAGACAAACAAAAATTCTCTTCCAGGAATTCGGCCATTTTCCTGATATTTCGCATTAAGTTAGCAAATTATTTAAAAGTTTGAATGAATGGGTGTGAATAGGTGAATATTCCAATATATACTTCTTCATTTAAGAAATTTTTTCGGGTGCGATTTCGTGGAACTGCTTCATGGTTTAAAGTGAACTCAAAAAGTTTGTTAATTCCTCATAAAAATGTGGGATTAATCCCTTTTTGAGTTCTTATTCATATATAGTATTTCTTAGCATTCCTTGATTTTAACTTTCCAAAGATTATGTCTTTAGTTTTTTTTATTTCGACTCACTTGATGAAAATTAACAGAATTCCCGGTAGTTTAATATAACCAATGCCACAGATGACCATATGAACTTCCACAACTTCCAAAAACTTCCAAAAATCAGCAATAAAACGCAAATAATATGCATGCATAAAGATTAAAATATATGTACATCTTAAACATATTTTGAGATCTCATTATGGTGGGAAAGTTTTAGAATATTTGCTGAGTTTCGAGCATTTTGTGACCAAATGTTTCTTGTGGATTTGGCCGAGAAGTTTTGGAACCGTGACGATAATTCAGCTTGCCACTGCCTCTGTTTAAACTGAGTATTAATTAGTTGGCAATAAAAATATTCCAATTTTTATTTTTTTCCAAAAAAAATATAAATATGAATATTTAATAAAGATTTAGAAAAATACCAGGAGAAGTAAGCCAATTAGCATAAGATAGGGTAGGATGGAGGGATATAGTCGACCAATCTTAGGATTGAACGACCAATGGTAATGGTAATTTTTTGCACCCCAAGGAAATTTTTCTCTCGGACAAGACAGACTGATAGAGCGAAAAATTTGAACTTAACTCATGCATTAAGTGAAAGCGGTAGTCATACTGCGTAAAACGTAAATTTCCCCAATTTTATAATCGCAATTTTAATAGTGTCTCTAAAATTAAGTCAATAATGTCCTTTCAGATCATTGACAAAGAAATGTCTCTTCACATCTTTGTGCGTGTCTATTGTATTGCCATGGAAAATATCAAAATATTATTTGATCTGAGGGAACGGCCAGAGGAATTGGCATCTGTGTGTGAGTGTGTAATGGCAGGCGGAAGGCAGTAGAGAGAGTAAAAGAGGAAAATAACGAAGAGCAGTTCCCCGAAGCGACAGAAACAGTCCGTAGGTCGTCGCTTGGGTTTAATATTCACTCCCACTTTCCCGGACAGTCACTCGAATACATCTGATCCCCAAAAGTCTTGCTTTGACGGGTCTCAGGCATATCGTTCCACCACTTCCCGCGATGACATGGCGTCCGGAACAGGGACTGAGTGGGCGCCGGGCGAAACACGGACAGAGGTGGGGAGAACAAGAACGGGGGAAGGAAATCCTCGGAGTCGGAACTCTTGCACCTGTCTGGGAACATAATATGATAGCTAACTTTGTGTTGGTTACTTTCGACAGCTCTGCGTGATGTTTAACTTTTGTTGAAATTACTCAATTTAAAATTGTAATCACTAATTCTCCATTTCTTATTTGTAGGATTATAGATTAAAATTCCAAACTACTATCTACAACCTTTTCGAATACTAATGCGTCGGTGGAATTTCGTGAAGTACCTTTTGATCGATAAAAATAATGAGCCTGATGAAGAAAGTATGTTTTTTTATATCTTGACGAAACTTGTCTAATTGCCGTGAAGAAGCAAGGCTCCTGCGGTCGTCATCCCACGAAACCCTTGCAAAGGGAAACCGACAGCAGCAGGACAGAAAATGCAAAAGAAGAAGACCAATTTAGTTAGAATAGGAACTTGGCAATATTGGGGATAGGAAAATTAGAGAATATTAAGCCAGATTTGGAAAGAGGAAATATAGATATTTTAGGTCTATGCGAGGTGAGATGGAAGGACAGCGGGGTACTGGAGTGATAGTTATAGATTAATATACAGTGGCGGGGACGAGAGCCAACGAGGGGTTGCCATAGTATTGAATGAAGAGGTAGAAAGAAGCGTACTCAACAGAAAACAGGAGGTCATAATAAAATCAATTAGAGGACATAATCGAGTGCGTTGCTGCAGGGAAACATTTGATAGTGATGGGGGATTGGAATGCGACGGTAGGCGAAGGAAAAGATGGTGATGAGGTGGGGGGGTTTAGGTGTGAGAAGAAGAAAGAACATTTTTTATATCTTGACCGGGAATGCGACGTATAATGGTACAAAGATAATTTCAGGTACAGTTGCAGGCTAATCTTTGCGCAAATTGATTACCTTGGCTGTTAACAGGGCCCTTGGATATGACACAGTCTGATTGGTTGCCATGTTTCTGCGGGTCTCCGCCTCCGTCCCTCTCCGTTCCCCCCGTGTCCTCTCTTCGTTCTCCGCTCCCCTCCCCCCACCACCGTCCCTGCCCTCTCCAACGTTCCCTTCAGATAGCCCGCCACACGTACAACTCGCGGGGGAGTGTCCCCCTGAGTGCATCGGCCGTGGGTACGAACGCGCAGCCCGTAAACCTGCGAGCAATTTTTCCTCTCTGGGATATCGCATCGAAAAACAATTCGACTCGATCCAAAACATTGTGGCCGAAAACGAATGCTTCCAGCAGAAAATATGGCTTTCCCCTTTTAAGCCTTCGAAACCGTTGATTAATGTTATAATTAATTCACTCCACTACTTAGGAAATTGCATGCTGAATGGATAAATTTGTTCGAATTATTTCTCAGGGAAAATCATTGTTTCAAAGCGGAAACATTATTTCCACCTCTGATTGGGATATAAACTGCCTTTAATGGAAATACGAACTTAAGGCCTCCATGGAAAAATACGAGGGTAGGCTGAACACTAATGCCCACATGTTTATAGACCACAAACAAAATAACCTTCAGATGCACTCCAACATTCCCCCTCTACACGCATGTGAAAGTTTGACGTCGTTATATTTATTCAGTATAATTTGAGAAGCGGACGAATGGAGACGTGTTCTAGTGCTATGTCAACGCGAGTTTAACAGCGTGCTGTTATCGAATTTTTGCCTTCACCTCATCGTCCGAGGTGTAATGATTACACTTGAGGTGTTTCTTAAGCTGAGGACAATACAATTTGCAAAGCGCAAGATCGATGGGATGAGGAGGGTTTTATTTGTTCTCGTCTGCGAGATGGCGTGTGTGACATAGCACAAGAACACGTCTCCATACTTCCGCTTCTCAAAATAGACTGGATGAATGTAACGACCTCAAACTTGCGCATGCGTGTTGAGGGGGAATGTTACTTCCACATGCCACCAGGAATGCTTCCGAAGGGTAATTCTCTTTGTGGTCTAAAAGCAAGTGCGCATTCGTTTTCAGCCTACCCTCGTACATGCATACAAATGAGTATTTTATGAGGTAGGAGGATGACGGAGGTGTAAGGAAAAATAGAATCATCTACGGTCTAAATGATCTTCTGTAGGATGTAAGCCGCAAAGTGGTTACCCACCTTTAATATGTAATAGATTGAGTAATTAACAAAATGTTCAAACAAATGAAAATTAAGTATTGATAGTATAATATTTGGCGCATTCTTCAACCTGAAAAGTTTTGTCATACGCCAGTGGAACGGGGTAGGCGAACAAAGGAAAGGTTCATATGCTGAAAGACATAAAGGAAAAGAAGCTATTTCAGTCCAACAGTTGAGCGCAATGAACGATTCAAGGCTGATTAAATACCATTTCACTCTGATTTAGTGGCAACAAATTTATGGGAATAAAAATATTTTCTCAGTTTGTGGTCGGTTGCAGAGTTGGTGTAAAGGAACTGTGGGTCGAATCAGCCAATTGGCCAACGGTTGCATTAAATTTGGTTTAATAAATTTGGCATGATGTAACTATGATTCACTCTAATGCATCACGACGCGGTGGATGAATCTGCTGACATTTGCTTAGAGAAAATTCAATTTCTGTTCACTCAACGCTTACGCAAGGGTCTAGTCACGGATTAAATTAACCGAATGTTAATTTCAACTATTTGATCTCATTCCTATGAGCAATCATTACGTATCACGATGGTGAAACTTAAATTGGTACCTGAGGGTAAAGAAACCATTGTCATCCACCTGATAAAACTCAGATGTAGTTGTTACTCTCGTAATTGTTAATATTCCACGGGTGTTAATTTCATTCCCTGGCTTTATATTTCGAGTTGTAAAGAGGAATATTTGCACTAACTACGAGTGGACACTCATGTTTAGCCGGTATAGTAGAGCTCATTACAGATTAAAAATCCATCTACTTCGAGATATGTAAAACGGACGCCATGTGTTTGAAAATAATGATTTTTGCAATATGTTCTTTTGACTAGTCGTTATTCGCCGTTAAATATGACCTCCGTTTGCTCATGATATGTCTGTGCTCTTACCTTGGATGATGCTCATACTACCCTTCTTGTAATAAATTATACCTCTCAACATCCACGGAGTGAATTGTGCATAAACAAGAATTTTTAATGAGACTAACACTTTGAAGACAGTTGCACTTTTCGCTCGAACCTCTTTGACTTCTTTTCCCTAATTTTTCTTCCGAGAATTCTGTGCGGGCCAGCGAGTGTCAATGCTGTGTAATTTTCCGCTTCGATTGACTTCCCTCCTTGATTTCCGAATGAGGAAGACGTTTACTCTTATTTCTTTGGATCTCTGCCAGCTCACGGCTCGATGATCTAACTCGCCTTGTTTTTCTCCTTATTCCTCGGGTCGTCACGCTCTCCCGCCATCAGTCAGGAGTTGGATGCCTTATTACAACCTTAATTAGTTTATTAGATGGCTCGAAAAAAAAGACCCTGCGTCTGTATCCTGTGAACTCGTCGGACGAGGTGATTGTTCGTTAATTCAGAAACGGTCGGTGCTTAGCAATGAGGGCGTTGTGCTGCTTGATCGTATCGCTCGAGTCCACGACCTCTTGCTGCGATATGCTAATCATTGATCCTTGTCGTGGGTCCCGGAATTCGTGAGAATCACTCCGGACACCTTTTGAGTCGTACATTTTCTCGCTTTCATCCCTCCTCGGGCTTGTCTTTTGTCAGGCAAAGGATGCTAGCGAGCGGCGACGGATTCCTTCTCTCGTGTGAGTATTCGCGTCGCCGGGGCTCGAGTCTGCTTGGATTCTCAGAATGCAAGAGGAAATTGAATTGTGGGAGATGAATGCACCCAGTTCTGTTCTACGCGGACTTAAAATTTCGTGGAAACCCGCGTTCCTCTGTCGATCCTCGGTTAACGGCACAGTTGAGATCTTGTTGGCATCAACGGAAATATTGTATTTAGGTTTAAACCAGTACGTGAGAATGTTTGGATTTTAAATGGCCACCATATCATTTTCATTGTGGAATTAATTCCCGAACGCTTTGGTGCCCAGTCAGTTATGTTATTGGGCGGATTTTCGTCATTATATTCTGAACATTGTACACCGATGGGCCTGAGCGTGACATAAACCTGATGTGCTCAAATTGCGTGCATCGATTATATCTAGTGAGTTAATACGTATAATCCAATAATCCCAGATTTTCAGCCGGGAAAAATGGTCTTATGCACTCAACTGCAAATATGCTACTATCCTTTACAGTTTAGAAATCCTAGAGAGCCAAATTTTTCGAGTGCTTTACATAATAGAGAACGAAGTGTTTTCCACAGTAAATCGGTATTGAGGACATTGATTTTTACCTTCACGCTAAAATACAGCAAACTTGATTTTTTGCGGTTTTCTCGCAACCAAAATCCATAAATGGTAATGTTTTTTCCATTTCACCAAAATATTTGGAGCAAAATATTTTTTTAAATGATTTTTTGTCGGCACAAATAACAAAAGACGCTGGTTCGTTTCCGGAATAGTTCTTTCTTCCACTTGTTAGAAAAATCACTTTGGAGAATTGATGACGCGCGAAGGACTTGTTTCCACGGCATAAGTAGGAGCCCGCTAAAGTGACACACAATATCATCGCACAAAGCACATGCCATGATTAAAATGGACAAAATATTCCTTTGAAAATAAAGTTTTCATCCCCTTCGAGGGGATGTAAACTTTATTGTCAAAAGGAAAAGAGTCCCAAGAAAAGATGTTAATTTCAGAAAAATTTCTACTTTTCACAAACTTTCAACGTGGTCAAAGACAAGTAATTAAAATGGCTGTTTCCCACTGGACGGCGTTTAATGAAAGTTTTGTTCTCTTCCTGCTCACGGCAGGAATTAAAAAAGGGATTAATCACCGGGTATACAGAGTGCGTTCAGAAAGTAATGCAATAAAATTTCTCGCGCTGCTCCTATTGGTTGTAGTGGGATCAAACCACTTAGAGTAATTGGGGGGACGCTAAGCTTTGCCAAAAAAAAACCAGTCTCAGTGCTCTCTAAGCTGTCGAAGCGGCAGGACGTCAGTTATTGTAAGCCGCTGCGCGCCGACCGTGTCACGAAAGACCAACCGAGCGTAAATTTCAAGTTAACTTTTGCGACACAATGAAAATTAACCTGATTATTTGGACAACGTCATCACTGGTGATGAAACCTGGTTTTTTTAATACGACCCAGAAACAAAACGCCAAAGCTCTGAGTGGCACACAGACCAGTCCCCCAAGCGTGAAAAGGCAAGAATGAGCAAATCACAAGTGAAAACAATGCTCATTGTCTTTTTCGGCAGTAAAGGAGTGGTCCTTGAGGAGTTTGTTCCTCAAGGATAGACAGTTAATACTGCCTACTACGTGGATGTGCTGGAAGGTCTTCGAAAAAGGATTATCAGGACTATAAAAGACAACTCCGCTGCCAGGCAACTCCATCACGACAACGCGCCTTGGCCCAACGAATCCGCGAGTTCCTGGCTAAACACCAGGTGCCAACGCTTCTCCACTCCCTAATAGTCCTCACGTCACCCCAGCAGACTTCATTTCGTTCCATCGGATTAACGCAACCCTGAAAAGAACCTGTTTTTTGGCCATTGAAGAGATATAATAAGCAGAGACGAAGACCTTGCGAGATGTCCCTGAAGACGCCTTCCAGGGGGCGTATCGGTTTGAGTCTGAGTTGCTAAAAACATTTGTGGAGACCCAAAGACAGTACTTTGAAGAATTTTAAGTGTTTGTGCAAATCTGTTCAATAAATTACTTTTATAAAATAATTGCATTACTTTTGAAACGCACCCTGTAGGTACGGGAACTATTCGCGTTGGTTTCAATAGCGATTCTGCTAAAACCCCAAATGCCAACTTTTATGAGTGCTTCGCATGACACTCTTCCTCTATATCCATACATTTTATTTACATTTGACAGGTATTCCTGAAGCTACCGAGATCCAAGAGGCCAAAATGTCATCTGCAGGTAAAGTGAGCCTTGAGCACACCATGAGTCTCTTTCCCGTTTTGCTTAGTTTCACACAAATCCGATGGTGTAGCGCTGCTCCAATATCCGGTTCATGATGGAGCGTTATGAGGATACGTTACAAATGTTTCGCAAACGAACGATCCGCACTCGGAAATTGCTGGTAGCCAACTGCCACCTGCTTCCGGCCTTTCCTGAGACTCCCCTCCCTCGAGCACAGACAGGGGAACCACCGTCCGTCCATCCGGGAAAATATAAGCAATACTAATTTTGAATAGACTTTGTAACTGCCAAGAAACTTCGGGGGATGCCGCAACAGTATCTTTTAACGGAGTCATCTGCTAACTCAAGACTTAAAATGACTTTTTCTCAGAAACTATTCATAGAGATTTCTCTTCCATACACTTGATATTAAAAATATAAACTTGAAATTTCAATGGAAAAGGCTATTCGAGTCTTCCACGAGGTCAGCTCCCTCATCGATGACGCCAACGTTTGGAAGACGACTTGTTTTCCGAAATGTCGGCGTCATCGATGGAGGAACTGACCTGGTGGGAGACCCGAATAGCCTTTTCCACGGCAATTCGCCGGGCATACTTCATGCAATTACAAATTTAAAAAACTGTGGCAGTGAGATTTGGTTGATAAGATTTTGGAATATTTTAGGATATATCTTGAAGATTTTTAGATAATTCTAAGGAAAAGATAACATCCAGAGATATGGACTTAATTAACAAACAAAAATGAGTACAAAACTTTAATCTGGATTTTAATGAAAAAAATTAAGTATTTTATTGTTTACCGACAAAAATTCCCCACTGACAACACTGCATCAACTAAAGGGTGTTGAGCATTTCTTCAAAAGATACAAACGTTTTACAATTGCAAAATCTGTCACCTCTCAAATATTTTGCCACTCTCGTTTTTGAGGAAAAAGGCGATGAATCAAGTTTTCACGTGACATGGGAAAAAAAGTAGAGGCATATTTACGAAACACTCACAAAATTAAGATGTTCATCCATCAGGCATGGTGTACTAGGTTTCTATAAAAAGTATCGATAGCAATTTTTCCTGACGTGAGCGTGAAGTGCTGCCTTCAGACCGTCGGTTGGGTGTGCACATGATTGCATTTAGTATTGGCATTAATAAGATGACAGCGCTCACCATTACCACTGGAAATTTTGGCGATGCGAAATTTCCGCGCTAAACTCGTCCAGATGGGTCTTGATGGGTGACCAAGAGCCGAATCGAGTGTCTGCTTGCGAATACCTAATGTAACGTCATCGCGACGATTCCCCAATACCCTTACAGTCCAGAATTGGCACCACCAGACTGTTATTCCTATTCCAAAAAGTGGAATCCTCCCTCAAAGGACACCAACATGGGATCCTAAGTGCCGTCAAAGATGCTTGCAGGTACACCCTTAAGGACCTTCCGGAGTCCGCCTACCAGGAGGCTATCGAGTCGTTGAAAAGCCGCTGGCAAAATTGTGTCGACGCTAAGGGATGTCCTTAGAAGAATTTCGAGGCATATGATATAAATCTATCTTCCCGAGAATTTTCATGATAATTATTAAACAAACCATGTAGAATAATATGGTTTACTATAACTAACATGGTTTAACGTTCCATAGTATTGAGAACTGTTTGCCTATCATTACTCGAAGGAACTTTGAAGTTATTAATGTGAATTGTAGTCAATGGCGCGTTAATTATTTTAATTGCAATGCGATGATCACATATTTCGGTCCCATTTGCAAGGTAACGCTACCCATTTCAAGCGCAAGAGCTCCGTTATCGATGTAATTATTGACCTTAGGGCAAAACATGAAAGCCGTTTACGTATTCATTGGAGCATATTCAGTTATGAAGTCGGCGAGAGGCGAGAGCTTTTTTGTCACCGTGACTGAATTATTCGCGCGTGTGACCGCGCTTAAAATCTACGAGTTATGTTTTTGCTGAACCCGCTTAAATGCTTTACACTCACGGCGCATACATGTCGAGGATTCAGCCGCCTGCCTCAGAAACCAATCCGCAAAATCCCCTCGGAGCTGCTACGTTCAAATGAGCCGAAGTGGTCCGGAAAGGCCTACCTTCACCCCCGCTCCGTCCTCCCGGATTCGAGGGACGGGGCATTACGGGGATTTTTTATCGGACCCTCCATGCCGCGTCCCCGAATACCACAAGTTCAATAGTTTTTACGACCATCTAAGTTAACATTTGATGTTATTATGGAATCACGGAACGAAGAAAAAGTCAGACCCGATTTTGAATACCAAAAAGCGGTCGTGGAAGTTTCCACCGAAACTCTTGATATTTTTACGCCGCAAATTGCCTTTGTGATGGATTTACCAAGAGTCGTGACTTCAAATATGTCCAATGCAATTAGCAAATCCTGTTCCCTACCGAATTCCATCAGCGCGATCGCAGCTGAGGATGAGATAGGAGAGAACAGCTCTATGAGGAAATAGCATGAGATTAAAATGGGTACCTTAAAATGTCTTCCTGCGTCGCGTGTGTTCATTAAAATTACGGAGCGCGTGTGGTGCTCACTTTTGGTACTCCGAGCGATGGCATGTTTATGCCACACAAACATGGTTTGCATAAAAAGTATCGGGAGAAGTTTCTTAGAAATAAATTTCTTAATATATTGCTAAAATGCCTCAAGATTCTTCGAAGTACGTCCTTTGAGCTCAGAAACTCTTAAGCCAGCGGCTTCTCAACGATTCGTGGATCCTTGGTAGGCGGATTCCGAAATGTCCTTAAGGGTGCGCGAGCAAAATTCTTTGATACCTCGTAGGGGTCTCATTGTGGTGTCCTTTGAGGGAGGATTTCACTTTTAGGAATAGGAAATACGAGGTTAGGCTGAAAACTGATGCACACATGTTTACACATCACAAAAAAAATGACTCTCAGAAGCACTCATGGTGGAATGTGGAAGTAACACTCAAAACCCAAAACATTATGAGTCTTTTTTTAAGTCACAATGTTTAACTCGCGTTGAAATAGCACTATAATACGTCTCCATACTTCCGCTTCTCAAAATACACGATGAATGAAACGACCTCAAACCTGTGCATGCGTGTTGAGGTGGAATGTTACTTCCACATACCACCAGGAGTGCTTCTGAAGGTCATTTTGTTTATTGTCTACAAGCATGTGTGCAGTAGTGTTCAGCCCACCCTCGTGCATGAGGTCGAAGATGGAATACGTTGAGGAAATCGCAACACGTGTTCGAATAAGGAGATAAAATGTGAGGGAAGGGGGTACATTGCAAGTGATAGGGAAGAGTGGTGAGTAAATTAGTAGCATTTACCAGTATTTGGACGGGAAAAAGAATTAAATGCTGCGACTTATGACGCTTAACTGCTCAGCTCTGTCAAACCAACTTCCGGTTTGAATGTTGTGACAGATGGGGGACTAAACGAATGTAATTTTGAAGAATGAAGGGTTGTGGTTGCGGATCTAGAGCTCAAGAGCTGCTCATGTGGCCTAATGCCGAAGGAAGATTTCTTTCCACCCTTCCAATATGCACACGTGATGATGTGTGAACTCCACCGTCTTCAGATTCAGGAGCACCCATTGGCTCGTCCTCCGTGAGTTAAGAGTGGTATGGAGAACTTCAACGGCGTCATGATGATATTCCTCCTCCTCCCACCCGCGAGATACACACAGAGAAGATTTAGATGCTCCAGTCTCAGAGCCCTCAGGATGTATCAGACGAATGAAAAGGGTGGGTGTCGGTCAGTCAAATTGACAAAACTTGACTGGTCAAATGCCGCACCGCGTTAAGCTTATGGTGAACAGACAATGAAGAATGTGCTCTGTGTACTTCTAGAAATCAACAAAAATAAGAAACCTTTTAGGGCAAGTTTTGGAAGCAGTCACCATATAATGTATTTCGTGTTGAGCCGTGCTAGCTGTAAATTACTACCCATTTTACCCCTTCATAACTTTTATCTGCCTTCATGATCTTTGCGAGTAAATAGTTTTTTTCTCGTCCTCGAATACACAGCATTCTACATTCTATCACGGTCACTATTAACTGCTCAATACCTATCAATGTCTACTGCACCCAATTACTCTGTATTGATTTTCACCTAGCGACTTCCTCCCTTCCCCCGGCATATTTGAAATTTCACCGCAAGTCTTCCTCTCTGCTCACCTTACAGTTCACAATTCTCTTTCATTCCCACGTCTGAAAGCCCTTTCTCTCGATCTCATGTGTCAAAGACAAAGTTTTGTGTTCTCAAAGCACTTCGCTTCACCACGAAATCTTAACTTTCCTCTACATCATTAGTCAGGTGTGCATGTTATCGATTCCCTTCTTCCAGGAAATACGTTTAGCCAAGGTTATTCACCCTTTTCTATTTTGCCGTTTGATTTTACGTTCTTGGTTCTCGATAATCTCATTGCCCTGTTTTTCTTATGATTTATTTAAATCCTATAATATTCATAACTCCTTCGTCCTGGTCTCCGCAATGACTGTTATCCTTTGACCGGTGGACTAATTTTTATCGGAATATCTGTAATCTTAACTTAAATCACTTCCCACCCACTTTTTTGCTAACAGCTAGAATGTGTTTCACTGCTAGTTGAGTGTTGCATTATTTTTGTTGTGGTTGGATTTTCCTAAGCCACAATTATCATTTATTCTGCATATAATTTACTATACACAGAAGAAAACGGACTTCACTTTCTCTTATTTCCTGGACATCCATCCCGTCTCCCACCGCTGAAATGAATACAAACAGGTTCCGAACAACACCCCTTTCCCTTCAGTCCTCCCCTTCATTTCGCAAGGCTTCCATCAACCTTGTACAATCCACCTCCCAAAATCCAAAGAGAACAATGACATCCTGATTAAATAGGATAGGATAGATATTGCGTTTCTGTAAAGCCTAAGTGAGTGAGAGAGTGTGTGTGTGTGTGTATTATTCCCTCGATAAAGGTCCCTGAAATTTATTCGCAAATCTATACGGTCACTTCCTAGCTAACACGTAAGTGGCTAGGGTAGCCCAGAGCCGGTCCCTGGCGAGGGAAAACTTCCCCGTAAACCACTTTGGGCTAGCCAACGTGACTGAGTGGGTATGTATATGTAAGTTTACGAATACGGTCCCTGGCAGTTGGATTAATTTCCTTGTAAATCTATTCAGGAAACTCCTACCCCCCCCTTTGTAAACGTGGACGTTTTAGTGTTTTGAATGTGTCTGATCACTGGCGAGGGATTCACTTTCCCCGTAAATCACCACACCAATCTCAATATTCCCCTCCTCTTTTTCCTTTTACAGTGTTGTGGAAAAACCCTGCACTGCTTAAGGAAATATTACTTGATATAGTCAGTCTATATAAGATTACTTCCCATTAAATATCTAATTAGTAGATACGGCGTCAAATATTCCCACTCTAGTTTATAAACTATTATGCAACCATCCATTGATAACTTTCGGCATAATTTTTACCTTAGATGAAGTTGAACTTATGGAAAACGGTTCGAGCGCCTTGCTTATTCACCCAGTTGGCTCTTGATATCAACTTTTAAAATCGATGGTTCTTTATTTTATTATTTCTGTGACTTGGACTCAAGCTTAAAATAGCTTTCACGTGAATGAGTCAGTAAGGGGTGTGCAAAATTTAAGCCTTTGTCACTAATAAGAAAAGGAGAAACAAAACTTGTTCAATGGCTCACAGACGGGTTTCTGTCAAAACTGAAGCATCGGAGATTTCCAAAACCAACCCAATACGGATTTAAAATTATGGATTTCAATTACGAATTATTTTGGGAGTTTGGGCTTTATGCGTCGTTCGTGGGTCGCGCCACTCGATGAGGGTCCCGGGACACAGGTGCATCGCCCTCCCAACACATCTAACAGCTCGGCCGACTCGCGCTCACTCCCGCCCCCTGCCAGGGCGCCCTCTCTCTCTTTCTCCCGGCGGAGATGCCCTCTTGACGGGGAAATGTTCGCGCGACAAAATAGAGACATACCCGTCACCACTTGATATCAGTTAATGTCCTTTGTTGTATAACTTATCGATGGGTTTCTGTGTAGTTTATTCAGGTTTCTTAGAGCTCGTCCCACCTCACCCGTGCGCAAGGTATGTTCAGAAAATAAAAGGAATTTTTAAATTTCGCGGGTTTGAAGAATCCGATTAAAATTTTTTTTTATTATTATTTTGGTAGATATGCTCCTAATATATGATAACATTTTCGGCTGTAACAATTGTTTATTTTGTCTGTGGCAGCCGAGTTTAGGTTAGATGTGTTTTTATGAGCTCGGTGATTTTCGTTTGTTAAACAAAATGGATCAAAGAATTTGTATCAACTTTAGTTTCAACGTGATATCCGTAAAAACATGTTTCATCACCTCTTATAACACGTTTTAAGTAATTTTGCATCGTCGTTAACTTCATTTGGGTTGACTCCTGAGCAACTTCCATTCGCCGCTATTTTTGTTGTTCAAAATTCAATAATTTTGGAACAAATTTTGCTGTCGCGCGTTTGATACCCAAAACATTCGAACTTATTTCATGGTATGAGCCAATCGACATTCTAACATCATCAGCGAATTCTCTGATTGTGATTCGGCGATCAATTATATCCATTTCTTTCACTTTTTCCACGTTTTCCTCGGTTGTTGATGTGCTGCGGCGTCCGTCATCTTCATCGTCTTGACGGACATCTTAGAAACGCTTATAATACCACTCGTAAACACTTGTTTTAATCATAGCAGATACAATATAGGCCTTTTTTTAACATTTCACACCCTGCTTACCCTTTATCTCATTTTTTACGTAAAGTTTGATAAAAACTCTTTGATCCATTTTATATCAAAAAACGAAAATCTCATAAAAACACGTCTAAACATAGCTGTTGCCGCAGACAAAGTAAACAATAAATACAGCTGAATATTTTATCATATTTTAGAAACATATCTACCAACATAATTAAAAAGGTTTGGCAATTGTAATCTCTAAAACCGCGAAATTTAAAAATTCCCGTTATTTTCTGAACACCTCGAAATTCTCCCGATGTAACCAGCGGCCTTTTCACACGTTCTATTTTTCTCTTAAGTTTAGGTTATATTTTAAAACATCTAGTATTTTCATCTGCAAATTGCTACACATAGAATGTACGCCACACTCGAGTAGCTAATATTACACAGGGATACCTTGGACACTTCGAAAATTCTTCTGCTCTAAGTGGGATGGCCGAGTTTCTGGAGTTCTCGGAATCAATTCGCCCGTTGGACATGAAACGAAGTGTGCAGTGGTCCCAATGGGGTTCTGTGGGTTTTGTCTCCAGTTAAAGAACGCTTAAAATGAACTTCCCTGTTCCTTTTATGAGAAATTAGTGATTTGATCGATCGTAGTCGACTGCGGCATGTGTCACGGGAACGAATTCCGAGGATGCCCAAAATCCATGCAACCTGTATTGCCCTCTATTGTTCGAAATTGTAACTGGCACAATTTTTTTCGGATTGCCGGAATACTTTTGAATTGAACAAGGAAGAGAAACGCAAAAAAACGGGCTAACTCTACATTTGATGCACGTATATATTGCCTCTAAGTGAAGGAATGTAAATTCCTTCACTTAGTGAAGTAATATAGTGAAGTATTCCTTCACTATAGAAGTATTCCTTCACTTAGGTCATGGTAATGTGTCGATTTTGGGTCAATATCTACACATTACGATTTCGCAATCCTTTGATTAACCACTGCTTCCTGGTTATCAATATATTGATGATTCTGCTTCGATATTTGATTAGATACGCAAATCTTTCATTGCAAAAAATGACATGAGTACGTTTGCAAAGTGGATACTTTCTTGTCCAGCATTAAGCATTGATGTTGAGACCTTAATTGGCATGCAGGGTTGGAGAGAGGGGACGGAAAAGGATAAAGCGTACCACGGGTGTTGGGGGGGGGGGCGGGGGAGCTCCTCAGTGAGAAATAGGCGGGACTAGTAGAGGGAGAGGAATTTTGAATTCGAGGTCTGTCCAATAAATACGGGAACTGAGACCGTAAAAACTTTATTTTCCAAAATTTAATTTAAAACGATTTCGTCCCCTTCGAAGTACTCTTAATTCGTTACTATGTACTTATTCTATCTTATTTGCCACAGCGTAAAGCACTCTTAGAAGTCCTCGGCATTTAGGCTTTTTAGTCTTATCGTCGTTTCTTGCTTTATCATGTCCACATCTTCCCAGTGATGTCCCCTCATCACATTTTTGCATTTTGGGAATAGGAAAAAGTCACAGGGGGCGAGATCTGGCCAATAAGGAGGATGATCAAGGATGGTGACTGAATTTTTTGCCGGAAACTGGCGAACAATCAATGCTGAATGTGCAGGTGCATTGTCATGGCGAAGGATCCATCCATCATGTTCGGTTAAAATAGCGAACACTGCTGATATTCCTAAATTCAGTTCATTCGAACAGTTTTTCGACGATCGGTAAAGGCAAGGGACCACACACGATCAATGTTGTCACCAACACAGATTTTCCAGGCCTTGCATCATCCGTTGAGTTTTGTCGGCCATATTTAAAACGCTTAATCCTTTTGAAAACGGATGCTTTCTTCAGAGCATTGTCACCGTAACCAGCTGTCAACATTTTAGTAATTTCTTGATAACTTTTACCGCCCTTCACCAAAAAACTTGATGTTGATTCGTTGCTCCGTGATTTCGTCAATTTCCATTTCGACAAACGGTAAAAACACGGACAACAGAAACTAACATAACTGGCACCATACGCACAGCTCGACAATCCGCCAAGCGCAGACGATTCATTGGGTCTCAGGCAACTAGCGCCACCAGTGGGCTGGGCTATAGTCCGCGTCATGGCCGCCAGATGACATCAGTTCGAGTATTTTCGTGCGTACTACGTATGACCTGCTGCATGTGAGCTATTTATTTTCATGTTCAGTGTATCAACGTAGTACACAGGGTTACATAGGGTCTTCTCTTCGAGATATTGCGAGATATATATCGGTCAAGGGTCCACTGATGGAAAGATCGGGGTTATATCGTTTTCTTTACAGTAACAGAGAACACATTGGAACTGACTTGTGACGCCACTCTCGTTGTTATCTATTGATAATTTTTATTTAACCATTTGCAATAACAAAGTGGAGGTTTCTTCGTCTTCATCGCTTTTTTTATTTTCATTTGCAAATCGTTTTTAGCCGTAGTGAAAAGATGGTCCCTTGAAAGAAGATCCCTCGAAATTGGGATGTATAGTCCATTAAAATTCCTAAAAATTTTCACTTTAAAAGTTTTCTCCCACTTTTTCACAAATTCTGAATTTATTTATTTCCGGAATGGGATTAAACTAATCCTCCATAACTCCCAGTTACAACGGATTCACGTACATTTTTCACAAGTCAGCTCTTCAATCGCGCCACGCTCATCGGCAATACGGGACTTGGGATCGGTGTGGGCAGGTCGACGCGGCACCCTTGGGGTCATTCTCCAACCAAGTTTTTGCGTCCGTAGGAGGCGGATGGATAAATACATATAGGGAAGGGAAATCTAGGGAAAATAAGCCTGGAGTAGTTACGGAGAGAGGTGAGAACGGAGGAGGAAAAGCAGAGGCGTGTTGAAGGGGTCTGTGTTTTCTGCTGCTTAGGTTAGGGCCAGAGCGCACTGGGAACAGAAGAAGCCAATTTCCCACCTCGGCCCTCGAGATTCGTCCTCATAGGTACAATTTGCTCATGGGCCCTGCTCCCTTACCCGTTGCGAAGCTATCTAGAAACTGCACTCTTTCGAGGCTTCAAGAATGCTGAGAAAAAAGATGAGGAGGTGGGAAAATTGCTCAAATCACCTCGATTTAAAATCGAATCCCTATTCAAGAGCGATCATCAAAATCACTCGATTCAGATTCCAGAAATCCATTCGATTACAAGAATTCAGAATCGATTATGGCTCAAATCGTTGTGATCCGAGGCTTTGCCGAATTGTACCATTTTTTACTTGAAATGAATCATCGATTTGCGTAAAATGATCAGACGGAGGCCCAATCGATATCGCCCGATTGATTTTGATCCCTAATCTGTGGATGACGTGGAATGGAGTCGTCAAAGAGAGTCTATCGGGCTAGGTTCTTCCGCAGTAAAGTGATTGAGGCGGTATTTTAAGAATCAGTTGTTTTTACTTGGAAACGAAATTACCTCTACCGATACTTAACGAAATGATAGCAATTTGAACGGATTTACGGCACTCAAAATTCTTTCAATGGCCTAATCTCAGTTCTTCGTCATAATATTTGCCTCTTAACGCCCGTCAAGAGTATAAACAAAGGTAAGCTAAGAATGAATGCACAAATGCTTGTAGACCACAAAAAAAGACCTTCAGAAGCACTCCTGGTAGCATGTGGAAGTAACATTCCCCCTCAACACGCATGCACAGGTTTGAGGTTGTTTCATTCATCCATTGTATTTTAAAAAACGCAAGTATGGAGACGTGTTCTAGTGCTATGTCGATACGAGTTAAAGAGCGTGCTGTTTCCGAATTTTTGCCTTCATCTCTTTGTCCAAGGTGTAATGATTACCCTTGAGGTATCTCTTGAGTTGAGGAGAAAAACTAAATATCGCAAGGCTCAAGATCAGGGGAATAAGAAGGGTTTTGTTAGTTCTCGTCCGTGAGACGGCGTGGCACCCATTGAGCACAGATTTTACGGTATCCCAACTGTTCAATGATGAAGCCGACACGTTCCTTGGATATTACAATATGCTTTTGAATGATTCGCCGGTAATTTTGAATAAACTCTTCGACGTGTTTGCGATGTTTTTCGTCTGTGGCAGTGATCGGACGTCCGCTGCGTGTTTCATCAATAATTATGGCTTTTCCAGACTCGCAACCACGAAATTTTACTTCCCATTGATTTACAGTAGACCCATCAACAGCAGCGTGACCATAAACAGCCTTTAAACGACGATGAATCCCAGTAGGAGTCGCTTATTCAGCAGTCAAAGAGATTGGCGAAGGATTTTCAGAATATTACACACTGTAAATGCTATGAAAGGGAAAGTAATAGACCGGCTAATACACAGAATGGATTAGGACTTGAAGCAAACCTTGACACAGAATCCATATAGGTCTATAATTGCAACACTTTAAGCTATTATTTTTGTCCATGCAGCACCTGTTGTCAAGCCAATCTGACTGACCTTAGGCTTAGGAGGACCAGAATGAGTATTCTATTTATAATCGTGCATTGATTACTATTGTATATTGTAATGAAGATCGTACTATTATGGTATATGATGAAGATTGTCTGCAATGGCATTTTGTCTTGAAATATTTCTGCAGTATATCATATATGATGAAGTGTATACTATTATTGAATATGATTAAAATTGTATGCAAATGGATTTTGGATTTTTTAGTGATATTTCCTGTTGTATTTTGTAAATGATTAAAGTTATTACTATTGTAACTTGGAGATTTTAACATTAAAGATTTCATTAATGTGGTAAAAAAGTAATAATTCAAGTAATTGACCAATGGCACCTTGTTTTTATGATTAAATAATTTGTTAGTGTACTGTTGACGTAGTTTCAATTCATATCCATCAGGAATCTCGAAGACTTTTTTAATGAAGGGATTTAGTGTGTCCTTATATATATTCAGGGTTACTGTCGACGGAAAGAGAATATACAAGAAGAATACTAAATACTATGGGGGAAACCATATCATGGGGTTATTCACCACTAAATTCAATTAATTTTCGCTTATATTTATTTTATATTGTGAGCTGCGTGTTAAGCCGTCCCTCGTGAGCGGCCCAATTCCTTCGCCCCTTCACCCCCTCTACCGTCCCCCCCCCCCCGCACCTCCCGAAAGGGCATGATACACTTCTATGCGTCCCTTTGAGTTTGCCTTTTACTTGTTGGAAAGATAGATCTTTCATCCAACACTGCTTTTTTTTGCATACACGTCCAGTAATTCACACGGGAAGCACGCGGGTATCATGAACTTTCGCAAGGGATAGCAAGCGGCGGATCGGCGAGTCACTTCCCGGCTGGGGGAGGAAAGATAAATGAAAATTGAAAAAGTTTGGAAAGCTGAGTCGGAAGTCATTAACGGTGCCTCTTTTTTGTTTACTGAATTTGCCGGGAGAGCGCATTGTTTCACTCCGAGATCTCCTCCGCCCGAAACATATTTTCATCCAACTCTTCAACCATTTCAAAATACCATTTTCCATTTTTCCCCTTTTTCTAATTATACATAAACACAGTTTTCTGTGCAATCTATATCGAATAACTGATAAGAGACGCATGGAAAAAAATCTACAGCAAAGATCTAACCGGCTGCTGAGCTAAAGGACAATTGAAACCAAGATTTTGAATGATAAATATTTAAATGGATTTCAGTAATTTCTGCGTGCACTGGGGAAATACCTATATAAAGTATAGTAAGATAATTTATCATAAATAAACATTATTATTCAGATTTTCAGTACTACAGAGAAATTTAGATTAAAATGGAAGATTGAAAATTTGAGTAAACGGAAAAGTCGGGGATCGAGATGTTGAGTTGGCTATCGTACTGGCTTCCCACCCAGAGGGCCCGGGTTCAAATCCCAGCGTTGCTGAATATTTTTCAGTGGTATCTCGATCCCTACTTGAGGTGCTTTGTGGAGGCCACTTTGAGTGAGTATGCCGTCCGTCGGATGGGACGTTAGGCTGCGGACCCCTTGGCGCCTTTCGTTAAGAGTAGGCTAATGCCGACGCCGGGTGTCTATCCGTCCTTCCACCTTTCCCACCAATCCCCAATGGCGCAAATGACCTCAGCTGTAGGTTGCCTCTCATAAAAAAGTACAATTAGTCGGTGAATAGGGATAAAATGGAGATATAGACGGACTCTGAAGGGAAAAAGAGAAAAATGTTGGCCAACCAAAATTTGTCGAGATTCTAGATTACGCATAGGGGCGGGAAAGAGGCATGTTGGACTGAAGAAGACCACAATGTAGGTTAAAATCATATTTTAGGCTCTTAGATGTTCAATCGATATAATACTCATAACCTTTGATAAAGATTCTCAGGAAATTCCTTTCAGGGGTATAGGGACATTTCCTATGCCAAACCTTTCTTTTCTCGTAAATTTTAAATTTTAGTGCGATTGATGCGGGGGTTAAATCACCGTAAACCCTGATTGCGCGTGCAAAGGGCAAAGGTCTTCGTTGCTAGCAAACTTTGAGTGGGAGAGTGCTTGTTTTTGCTCTCCATCCCTTCTCTAATTTGTATTTTCGTTCTGTTGACTTCCGCCTCAATTCACCTTTTATGGACCCCAATGTGTGGCCTCAGGATCATTTATTTTCATTTTTTTAAACGGTCATCGTCGTGATTATCGATTTGTTTAAGGGTTTATGGAGTGGATGGAGTTGGTTACTGGGATTACGAGGGTGGTTCAATAAGTACCCGTGTTAGAAATGAAAAAAACATTTCTTCAAAATCATTGTTATTATTTTTCAACATAGTCCCTTTTTGGAAAGACACACTTCTCCCAACGTTCCGGCCATTTTTTTAAACCCTCCAAAAAATAGGATTTGTCGAACTCTCCAAAATACGCCTCTGTCTCGGCGATAACTTCCTCGTTTGAGCTAAATTTTTTCCCCGCGAGCCATTTCTTCATGTTAGGGAATAAGAAAATGTTGCAGGGAGCCAGATCGGGTGAATACGGGGGGTGCGGCAGCAATTCATGACGTAGTTCATGCAAAGTTCGAGTTGATAGCCGGATCAGCTGGTTGTCCACCGTGAGCAATCGCGGCACCCATTGGGCGGACAATTTTTTCATCGCTAACTTATCATGTAAAATATTAATTGCCGTTCCGGTCGGAACACACAATCACGAAACACGTCTTACTCGAATGGCTGCCAAATCCAAACTAACCTTTAAATCAGTCTGAAATTTGTTTCACCGTCGTTTGATGGATGGCAGCACACGATGATAACATTAACCTCCCTCAGGAACGCCCTTTGTCGTCAAACACGGGTACTTATTGAACCGCCTTCGTTTTGGCAAAATGGCAAAGTGAAAAAAAATAGTGCAAATTTTATCATGGAGCGTAGAATTGGAAGTTTCTAAAACATAAGTCGTTGAACAAAAGAGTGAGTCTAAATTGGACGCTTTTGATATGTAAGAAGAAGTGAAGTCGACGAAGGAGTCGAATAGGGTCTAGGCTAATGTTGATTTTGGATGTGGCTTTGTTCCTTTTTACGGGTGGTGGCCTAACACCCACCACCACACGCCCTTACGCCGGCTTATGGGGTATTATGTGGGTGTAGATGTACCTCTACACATTTATTAGTTTGTTCATGCACTCGACAAACTTTAATCACACGAAAGAAAGTACTTACTTGCAACTATATTTAATAACTGGATACGTATATTCAAATAATGCTGCAGAACTATTAAAAAGATGGATCTATCAAATAAAAAGAATAGCATGCAGGGAGAATCATGCTAGATATCCGCGTGGTAGTGAAATTTCACATTCTTACTTTTCACATTCTAACTTCCACGCCATTGGATAATTATCTTACTGCATCCTAAGGTGCAATTATTTGTTAGATTATACTATATGCATTTGCATGTTTGTAAAATGAAGGGATTTTTGCATGAATGTATGGCCCATTGTGGGTATGGGTTTGAATGTGGTTTTGTTCCCTTGTACGGGTGGTGACCAAACACCCTCCCGCCACACGCACTTGCGGCGGATTGCGGGGTCTTATGTAGATGTGGACGTAAGCATGTTAGAAAAGAAGAGAATCTTGTTGGGAGAGACTTAAAGAGGGCGGAAAAAGTGGAGGCATCTTGGGTGGCAGTGGAATGAGGGAATGTGGTGTGCTTCCAGAAAATGCCGGAGATGCGAGTTGAAATGGGAAAAGAGAGCGCATGGTGAGCGAAAGGGGGTTATAAGTATGCAGAGTTGAGGAATGGTTAATAGATAAAGTGCAGGATTCCAGATAATTTATTTACTTTCGCGTTAGGTTGGGCTTAGAATATTAGCAAATTAGCTTAGTTTCTGGATACATAAAATAACCAACATTACCGGTATACTACCTTGATCAAAACGTTCCCGGAATAACCACCGTGTGGCGCTCCCATCGTTCCGATTTGAGTTCTGTTTTTTTTTTGTTAAATTGGCACATCTGTTGTTGATATTCCCTTTAAATCTTAGTGTCATAACTTGACATTTGCAAAAGTTACGTAGCCAAGAGTACATCTATCTCTGTGTGTGTTGGCGATTTTTTACAATTTCAGAAATGGATTTAAATTTGCAACAACGAACTTGTATTAAATTTTGCGTAAAAAACGGATTTAGTGGCGCACGGACGTTGGAAATGTTGGAAAAGTGTTTCGGCAACGATTCTCTAAAAAAAACGGTCGTTTACCAGTGGCACGAGCGGTTCAGAAGTGGTCGTGAGTCAATCGAAGATGATGAACGCAGTGGCAGACCATCGACATCGAAAGTCGGTGAAAAAATTGATAAAGTAAAAGAAATGTTGGTCAATAACCGCAAATTAACCATCAGAGAAATAGCGGAGGACTTGAACATTGCCTATGGATCCGCCCAAGACATTGTGGTTAATGATTTGGGTTTCCGTCGTGTAGCAGCAAAGTGTGTGCCAAAAGACCTCAATTTCATGCAAAAAAGAGACCGTGTTGACGTCGCAAAAGACATGATTTGCGAGGCTGAATCCGATCCCACATTCATCAAAAGGATCATTACTGGAGACGAGACGTGGGTTTATGAGTACGACACGCAATCCAGACATCAGGCAAGTGAATGGCGTTCACCAAATGAGCCGAGACCAAAAAAACCACGTCGTTTTCAGTCAAAAAAGAAGGCAATGCTGACGGTTTTCATGGATTACAACGGTGTAGTGCATCATGAATTTTTGCCAGAAGGCCAGACAGTAAACAAAGAGTATTATTTGGGCGTTATGAGACGTTTGCGTGAAGCAATTCGCCGAAAGAGACCAGAAATGTGGGCAGAAAACTCGTGGATTTTGCACCATGATAACGCACCGTCGCACAGTGCTATCATTATTCGTAATTTTTTGACGAAAAATGCAACAAATACCATCCAACAGCCACCGAATTCACCTGATTTGGCTCCCTGTGACTTCTTTCTGTTCAATCGAGTTAAAAAACCATTACGGGGAACGCGTTTTAGCAGCCGAGAGGAAGTAATGGAAAAATCGCAGGAAGCACTGATGGACATACCGAAAACCGACCGTAACTTTTGCAAATGTCAAGTTATGACACTAAGATTTAAAGGGAATATCAACAACAGATGTACCAATTTAACAAAAAAAACAGAACTCAAATCGGAACGATGGGAGCGCCACACGGTGGTTATTCCGGGAACTTTTTGATCAAGGTAGTATAACTCTGTGTAATGATAATTTTGTAAGTAAAATCTAAATTTTGAGAATACCCTCCTATTATCCTTCTTCAATTGGTAATTTTCCGACTATATGAGATGTAAATCAATTACTTTCCTCAATTAATTACAAATTATATTCAAAAGAATTCATTGAACGCTATTTAAAAATGTACACGAAAGGAAGTTGTTATAATATAAAGTAATAAAATTTATAACTAATTTACATAGAGTGCTGTTTTGCTTGATATTTTGATATTTACAGTTGACTAAATCCGAATGAAGCGAAATTTACGCGTAACTTTTTCCTGGTGCCCATAGCTTCAAGGATAATTTAATCAGAGAAGGTAAATATATCTAAAAAATGAATTTAAAAATGTTTGTAAAAATTTGTTCCGAATGATTCAGAGAGTGGCGTTTTTCCTTCGCCATGATTACCATTGCCTCTTTCCTGTTTGAAAATCATTGCTTGCTGAAGCATAAAATCAGAATTAAACGAACCAGAAGGAAAAACAGATTAGGTATCAACACTGACATTTGTGCGTTATTCGTATAGGCTGTGTCATTCCTTGAAGTTTATTGGAATGTGTTAAAAATACCGCCGAAAATCACGACAGGAACTCGTAGTCAGAAATTAAATTAAATTGTAAAAATAACATCAAAAAGATATTGGTATTCAAAAGAAAATCAGGAATAGAGTGATACATTTCTCGTATTCTTGAGTTTGGAGATCATAATATTGGGTAAGTATTTAATTTAAGAAGAAAATAGTAAAATTCATGTTTACCGATGAATTGTCAGTCTCAAATGACACAAACAAAATCTATGCATATTATGACCATTTAAGCAAAGCTTGGTTACTTGAGGGTTGCCGACTTTTCTAGCACAAAATTGCATGATTTCCACGGTTAAAAGCTATATTAAAATCTGGACAGACGTGAAATGCAGCGGTCATGACAAGACATTAAATGCCCTCAGGTTTTTTAATTGTTATCATGAATTATCCTGATGAGCACTGCTTTCACTTCATTTATGCCGTCATGATACATAGAAATAAAGACAATATGAGGAACTATAATAATAATTAATATTACACCATCAAAAGAACTTTAATGCTGCTTTACTTCCTTCCAAAACATTCAAATATATTAACAATAACTTTTCCGACCCATCTCGTTTTTTAAAACAAAAATATTTACCATAAAATTATTGCTGACGATATTTATTTGCCTTATCCCTAAAACATTTAAATTCCTCATATTTCTTAGGCCGACATTATACCTGAAGAAACTATGAAAAGTTAAAGGGAAGACATAAAACTAACTCAAATCGTAAGCAAGATTTGGAAAAGGGATTAACATTTAATGAGATGCATGATATCAGCCCAAAAAGATGTAAATTTCCCTTTCTGTTCATTTACTCACCATCATCTCAATAAAACCTCGAACCGAGCATTAAATGAATAATTATTCAAAATGAGCATCATGGAGGCCACAAAGAATAAATAATATACGAGGGCAACGCCCACTTTAAGTGGTTATTCAACACGTATTCCGTGTTGTTGAGCATAGCATTTCGGAAGATGATAAAATTCTTGCCGCGCCTCACTCTAAAATAAATCAGCATGCCTATAATTCGAGAGGAAAATCCTTTAACCCATAAAGTAATTAAGTTTTAATGGATTTTGAGAGAAAATTTAAAGAAAAACCAAAACTGATGATTTATTTTAATTAAAATTGTTTAATTAGCCAAAATGTTTACGATTTCGTTCGAGCATAGTTAAATTTTATTTGAAAAAGTGCCATTTTACCTTTACGAAACGTTTTGTATAAATGGACCGACTGCGTGTACTATGAACGATGACAACATTCCGTGGCATCCCACAGTTTCGTGAGATGAAAGTGAAAGTGTTCCTTAGGTACTCATCGTCCAGTTAGGGGATAGGATACGCAAATTAAGTGCTCCTATTAAATGTTAGAATTTTAATTTCTACAGTTACATGAAATATTAAATTAGAACAAAAACATACACAAGTTCTGCGAAAACGTACGGCCTTGCAATTATAAATTCCATTATTTTAATACATTATCTCAGTTCAATCGACAACTTAACAACAGAAGGAAAACAGTACACTTCGCAAATATGTATGATTTCAAGAAACATTAATTCATATTTAACGCACCATGCCACAGTAATGAACCTGAAGTTTGGTTTTAATGGTTAATAGCGAAGCTTTAGCCGAACTACCCTTCTGTGCCTCCCTTGGGATTTTAGTTGGGGATGGAAGAGATATCATTCCGGAATCAAACAGGGGAATATTCAGTCAGCAATTGAACGTTCTACCCGTTGAAAAAATTCTAAGCTCTTTCGCATACTGATTACTGTATCTTATTATCGTATTCAAAACAGTAAAAAATTATCTAATCAAATACAAATATTTCCTTCGGTAACTTCATTCCGATTTTGTAGACTTTGGGTACGAACGCAGGGCTTTTACACCAATTATTTTCTTAGTTACTTATCAAGACTTTTTTAAGTGTAATTAATTGGCTAGATATACTTCGATAATGGTATTTTAATAAAGACTGAAAATAAAGCACTCATAGTTTTTCCTAGTGACAGAATGGGGATAAAATGGCTTAAAAAATGGACATTGCGAGCAAATAATCAATTATTCACAAGGAATATTCGGTCAAAACTTCAACGCTTCGTTAAAAAAATGTGCTAAGAACGAGAAAATATGTCGTAAGTCATACTAGAGGGGTGTAACCTTTCTATGGGGTAACTACTATAGAAAATATCAAAGTGCTATAAATATACACAAGGCTATAGACGAGAATAGTGAAAACTAGCGGTAAGGAAATACGAAGAAATTGATCTATTTCAGCCTTTTGACTTAAATTTTGATTGATTCACGTCGGCCTTTTTTTTACTCCGTAGAGTGATGTACAGTGCTTCTACAATTCCTGATAGCGCGACCTCGTTCGACGTGGCTCAGATTCCAACTAGATGCGTGCACGATTTCTAGGACGACAATGTTGCCGGGCAAACAAGTCTGCGACATGAATCCGAGCGTCAGTGTAAGGAGATGAAGACGGACTTATTGATGGATTCTGTTCAACTAAGGCTGAGATATGCGGCAATGTACTGTCGGTGAACATGAAAAACCTACTTTCTTCGATAAAAGACGAAAAATGATCTTATATATTCTTTTCTGCCTGCGAAAAATGGAACAAAACATTTTAATCCCCCTATCTAGCGGTGGTATTTATGGGAGGCGAGGTCATTTGCGCCATTAGGGATGGATAGAAAAGCATGAAGGGTGGAGAGGAACACAGCTTCCGCATTAGCCTAATCTTGTCGAAAGGCGCCAAGGGGCCCGCAATTTAACGTCCCATCCGGCGGACGGTGTACTCACTCAAAGTGCTCTCTACAAAGTACCAAAGTAGGGATCGGGATACCACTGAAAAATATTCGACGCCGCTGGGATTCGAACCCGGGCCTTATGGTGTGGGAAGCCAGTATAATAGCCAATGCATCATCTAGATGACGCCACTCCGCACTCGGCAGAATATACTGGTGAGATTAATACGACAAATAAACCTTACAATCTAGCAAATTAATCTCTCTCAACTCCACTGGGAATGGAAAAAGTTCGTGTATTAATCTAAAAACAGAATTTAATTAAAAGCTCTAGCATTCTTCGAGCCATTATTAACGTGCATTAAAAGCAAAGACTAATGTTTTATAGAAATAATCACAAGGAAGAAAATCCTATAGCCAATAAAAATAATTAAGAAGAACTCCAATACCGGTATTTCGGTCACCAAGTGACCATCTATGGGGAGAGAATCAAATGGGAACTTGAACTTGGAGGAAGATTTTGCACCAGGCACTGTCCAAAGTCAAGTGGGTGTTCAGGTCGGGGGGTGGGGTATATATACCTGGAGGGGCAAGGGGGGAGGGGGTAAGTGATGGTCGGTAGGTGGGGGAGAGTTTGTTGAGGTCACGTGGGAAGGAGTGGGGGAAGAGTGGTGGCTATTAGGAGGGGGCTGCCTATTTTTGAATTGACTAACGAAGTTAAAAGTGAACTGTTGATGATGCCTGGTTCATTGTTCATAAGTTTATTCTTGTTTAAGTGAATGTGTAAACTCTCACATGCATCGAGTTTATAGTGTTGTATCGGTTTTAATAATGTTAAGTCGTTTGGAGTGATGGAGTGTGAGTGAGAGATCGGACTGGAACTCCGATCCTGGAATAGCCTTCAACTGGTCGGTTACAGCCGTTTAAATGTTTTCGACTGTACCAAAATGAGTTCCCTTGAGGTGAATTTTTAACTTTGGGAAGAGAAAAAAGTCGCAAGGGCTCAAGCCAGGCGAATAAGGAGGCTGAGGAGCCACAGGAATGTTTTTACTGGCCAAAAACTACTGGTCCTTTTGGTCTCGGGAAAGGTTTCTTGGAACCAATTTGGGGCAGATTTTTGTCATCCCCAAATCATTGGTCGAAATCTGATGAACGGTGGTGTGAGACGAATTCAGCTCTTCCCTAATCATTTTGACTGTCAGCCGACGATCAGAACGCACAAGATCCCAGATTCCGTCGACATTCTCATTGGTTCTTGAAGATGAAGGCCTTCCGCTCCGTGGTTCATCTTCAATCCACTCTCTTCCTTCTGAAAATGCCTTAAACCACCGGCAAACCTGGGCTCTTGACAAAACACTAACTCCGTTGGCCTGCTGAATTTTAGCAAGAGTTTCCGATGCACTGTGCCCGAGTCTGAAGCAAAATCTGATCGATGACACCATTGCTCGAAATTGATGTCGCTCATTTTTAGATCAAAATAGAAAAAACTGTTTCATATAAAAAATCACTACGGACAACCAAATGACTCGAGCGAGTTGAAACCCTTACGGCGGATCACATATTCCCCTGCCGCCCCTCCAAGCCCAGCGCCTCCAGTGTTGCCGGATCGAACGCTACATTGCCAGTCCCATTACTTAATTTATAGCCCTCGTAAGAATGGCCAAAAAAGTCAAATGTCTTTTGCGGCGAAGGCTTGCGGGGGTTTTATCCAGCAGAAGTGTTTGAAGCAGGAGGTCAACACGGAAGGGCAAAATAACATCGACAGTAAAAATTCGATCACTAACTTGAGCGTTGCTTACATATGTTCGTGAGGTCAGTCGAATGGGCCCGAAGGCTTATTGTATCCGGAGGGCACCAATCCATTTGCATTACTGTAAATGAGGAGATACTCTTCGCAACATCTATGCAGTCCGAGAGAAGTCCGTCTTTCCAGCTGGAGTAACAACACAGCCGAGAGATAGGAATTAAAAATGTCGAACTAAAGTGCTATCACCGCTCGCATTTTTTATGGAATCCTCTCTACTCCTATGTTGTCCAAAAAAAAGCACGTGGGCTTTTAATCTAAGGGATCATTGTTGCATTCCCTAACTACTCCTTTTCGGCGGTTAATAAAAGTTGGAGTGGAGAGCCTTTTAAAATGAGTACTTTCGTGAAATCGGCCTTGTCTCTTCCCCTTTACGAGTTTGTTCCTCGGGAGTGGGGGTTGTATTCTCATTATTTCAGGGAAGGCGTGCGCAATCCCTTCGGCTGGTTGCAATGGAGGGAAGGGGAGGGGGGTGATGGTGGTGAATGAAGGGCAAAGGGAATAATAATAACACTTGCCGATTAATTGGAACGGAAACACTCGTCTCCGAAACAGAACGAAGGGGGAAAACAAGCCGGGGTGCGCGCGCACACGAGAACAAACAAACACGCCTCGCCGCATATCCCAAGCGCGCGCTCCAATTTGGGTGCGTGCGTGTTCGCGTGTGTTTTTGCGTGTGATTAATCTTAACTCTCCCATTCTCGCGGTTTCCTTTGAAGTTTGTTAATTGTTTCCAAGGTTATCATCATCCTTCAGGGAATGTTTTGGGCTGCTGAAATGAGAGCTTCTACTCCAGATAATTTAATTTGTATTCTCGGCGTGACGTTGGTGTGGCGTGGGAGGGGGAGGAGAAAGGGGAGGAGGGGGGTCCGCAGCGGCCCCTTGGTGATTTACATCCGCCCCCTTGGCGGAGAGGGGGCGGTAGGAGGGCTCGGCCAAGGCAGGCGCCGACCCTGGGCCCAGCCCTGACGCCCCTGGGACACACTATCGCTGCAGCGGATTGATTACGCACTCTCGGGGCGAAATTCTGCGCCCGAAGGGAGTCTCGCAGCAATGGTATACCCAGTTCTGCCGTCAAAAGGGATGCTCTCGTCCCTCGAAGAACGAAAGCCTTCGGAAAAGTCAATGTACTCTTTGCATTCGTGGGCGTTTACGTCCAGTCTTCGGAGATTTAATTCCCTCCCACCCTCTTGAGTGTTTTAGGGTTTGTTTTGCCGTGATTCCGGGTCATATCAAAATGAAACTCTTAATTTTTTAGATTTACCTCTCGATTAGACGCTCTTTACAAAATACAAAGTTTCTTCCGGTAAAATTGTCTATTCTTCGATCAAAAACCAATGGAATTGATGTTTTCACCAAGACATGACACTTGTGCAATTATTGACCAACCGCTTTCATGGATTATTATGCATATTGTTCCAATTTGATGCGTCAGGGGATGTTCGCTTTTATTTGCAATGAATGACTACGGAATTTCCCTTTTAACTTTTAATTGCTTGAAATTCCTGAAATCATTTATGCCACGAGGAACATACGAGGTCTGTCGAATAGATACGGAAATTGAGGCGATAAAAACTTGAGAACTGTGAGGTAGAACTCAACATTTACTGTTTGTCCTTTTTTCGAAAGAAAAAGAAATTCGTAATGGACAACACTGGTATAAAAGAAAATCAAGGTCATGACTCTGATTTTCGATCGGTTTTTTTCTTGATGTTTTGGTTTGATTTAATCCACTTGAAAACGGAAGTTTTATCCAGAGCATTATCATTGTAAACAGCTGTCAACATTTCTGTAATTTCTTGATAAACTTTTCCCGCACGTCAACCAAAAATTTGATTTTGATTCGTTGCTCCGTGATTTCGTCAATTTCCATTTTTGACGAAAAGGAAAAATAAGGACAACAGAGACTAGCATAACTGACATACCATGCGCACAGCTCGACGATCCGCCAAGTACAGACGGCTTATTTGGTCTCCGACGGATTGGGTCTCAGTCAACTAGCGCCGCCAGTCGGTGGGGCTGTAGTCCGCGTTATGGCCGTCAAATTGCACCAGTTTGCGGATTTATTCGGCAGACTGCGTAAACTTGATTGATCAATAATCAAGTTATTGCAAGGTAATATAAAAATAAATCTATTATTATTATTATTATGATTATTAAAAATACACATGTGCTGATAGACATTGTCAGGTGGCACACAAGTCCCAAATAATCGCAAAAGATAATACATAAAACCAGACTTCAAAACACAAATCTCTTTAACAAAACAAGTGAATCCCCATCCCATTTACAACCATTAATCAGCAAGAAAAAAAAGATAAATTAAAAAAATAATAAGCTATTACATATAATACAATACAACCACACATCAATCAAATTATTACATATATGCCTTACATCTATTCTTAAAAGTATACACTCTGTTAGGAAAGGGCTCGAATATTTTTGCAGGTAAGGTGTTCCAATCAACAATTGTTCTGTCTTTATTACATCTATTCTTTATAAATCCGCATGAAAAATAAACATTAATTCGACGCACGTTTCACTTCGGTTCTTTGGGCACCTTATGATGGTGCACCGCAGTGAAACCTGGCTCTAATTTAAGCTTAATTTAGGATTTAGGATTTACACAGTTTTATTTTGATATTATTCACCATGGAGCAATTTCATTAGGGCTCGCCGGGAACGAATTATAATATAAAGTTCATGTTCTTCAAGGATTGTCGTTTCCTCATTAACTCTCCTTTGTTTTTGGATGTAAGAACTATTTGTGGAACACATTAAACCAAAAACGTTTTTCTCATCTAAAGCGAATTGTTAAAATTTTAGGATATTATCCCTAATAAGTCGTGAGCCGTATTTTTGCCAATTGCTTTTTCAAGCAATGACCCGAAAGCAACTAAGAAGGTGGTAAATATCCGTAAATGAGAGGAAGTGAATATTTCCCTTCAAAATAACTTCAGCATCGAATATAAAAGCTTCAAATTTATAGAAGTGGAATCAAGCTAGATGTACAAGGAAGGAGGGAAGTCTTTGAAGGAAAGAGATTGTATGGAAGTGATCAATCTAAGGCAAGAAATTGTAAACGAATTTCTAAAAGAAGTCAAAGTGGGATGTAGGGAAGAATTTAAGGGAAAACCATGGATCAAAGCAGCATTATATCAATTTAATAAAGTAAGAAAGTAAAAAAAAATAATAAGGAAAGACAGAAATTATTAAAACTATCAGAAATATAATGACTCCTAATTCAGAAGTAGCCAAGGTGAAATGGAAAGAATTTAAAACATAATCTTAGTGCGCGAAAACCTGACAGGGACCCTTTGAAGTCATTCATCTGACTATAAGAAGGCACTTCAAAGAACGCTCCACAGAGGGTTTGCATTTACAATGTTAATTAATTCGAAATGATTTATTCAAAAATAGAAAGAAAATTGAGTGATGATGAAGAAATCTCCATAAGAGTCACATTGGAACAGTATCGAACAAAAGGCGAGGAACAGTGAATGGAGATGAGAAGAGCTGCACACTGTAATGAGGCATGAAACAAAACGCTGCAGTGAAGGGTTTTTGAGAGTGAATTACCAATTGCGAGGAAAATACTCATGGATTTGATTTTTAGGCAAACACTTAGGATTATTGAAGACATCTTTTTCTCATGCCCTTGCTAATGGAGGAATCTAATTTTACCACTTTTTGAGAAGATGAAAGATATAGGAAAAACATTAAAACCGATACGCAAACAGCTAAGGTATCAAAAATTTGCGAAAGAATTATTTTTTCTCATAATGGGGTATCAGTTTCAAAACGACAATAAATTTGGAGACATGGAAATTACGGATATGCGGGAAGCTAGTGGTTGTGCAAGAGAATTCTCAAGAAAAAGAGGTCCATGAACTACTCATGTTGATTTCATCGAAAAAGAAGCTGTGAAGGGTATTAATTTTTAAGCACAAACAGTTCATGGAATGTTTAATTTAATTTAAATACAGGGAGCGTTCCAAAAGTGATGCAATTGGATTTCCCGCGCCGCTCTTATTGGTCGGAGTGGGACAAACTACTTGGAGTTGGTGCGGAAGAAGCTAAGCTTTGCCGCAATACCGGTCTCAGTGCTCTCCAAGCTGTGGAAGCGGCAGGACGTCAGTTATTGTAAACCTCTGCGCGCCGACGCGTCACGAATGACCAGCCGAGCGGAAATTTCAAGTGAACTTTTGCAACGTGTGTCAAATAAACCTGATTATTTGGACGACGTCATCACTGGAAAAACCTGGTTTTTTGAATACGACCCAGAAACAAAAGGCCAAAGCTCTAAGTGGCACACCGACCAGTCTCTCAAGCTCAAAAAGGCAAGAATGAGGAAATCCAAAGTGAAAAAAATGCTCATTGTCTTTTTCGACACTTAAGGAGTGGTCCACGAGGGATTTATTCCTCAACGACAGGCAGTCAACGCTGCGTACTGCGTGGATGTGCTGGAAAGACTCCGAAAGAGGGTCATCAGGACCAGAAAAGACATAACCGCTACCTGGCAACTCCATCATGACAACGCGCCTTGGCACAGCGCTCTACGTGTCCGCGAGTTACTGGCCAAATACCAGGTGCCAACGCTGTCCCACCTCCCTATAGTTCTGACGTCGCCCCAGCAGACTACTTTTTGTACCCTCAGATTAACGCAACCCTGAAAAAACATGTTTTTTGCCCATTGAATAGATATAATAAGCAGTGACGAAGACCTTGCGAGAGGTCCCCGAAGACGCCTTGCAGGCCGCGTACCGGTCATGGCAGAGTCGCTGGAAAAAATGTGTAGAGGCCCAAGGAGAGTACTTTGAAGAATTTTAAGTGTTTGTGCAAATATTTTCAATGAATTACTTTTAAAAAACAATTACATTACCTTTGGAACGCAACCTATGTTATGGATATATTATTAGAATAGTTTTAGTCTGCTATGAGCAAGTTTTTAATGCGTCCAACCTTCTTATGAGATCACGGTGAACTTATTTATTAACCTGACTATATTCTTTTTACACGTTCTCCCTGCTAACTACATTCTGTCATCGAAATTGATTTATTCCTTGTTACTCATTTGAAGAAAGGTTACGGCATTCCCTTTACATATATCCGCGCGGAGATAAAGCACCTTCCCTCACTGAAGCTGGTGCCCTCCGCTCCCTCGGCCAACCTCCGCCAGGGGCCAGATTGCACCAGGGGGAGGAGGCGGTGGTATATCATCCCCTCCCCGCACCTCTCCGAATTTCTGATTTGCTGGCGGGTGGCCCCGCCACGGATTCTGCACATCTAATCTCACCGAGGACTCTCCTCGCCCCCGTCGGCGGGCGTGTCGCGGGGGCGGAGGGAGACGCACTCGGGGGCGTGTCTCGTCCGTCCGCGAATAAACCAAAAAGTTTAGTGTGTGGACCCGAAATTGTGCTAGTGGGAGGAGTCGTTAAAGCAGACTTCTCTCAAGCCACCCCTGTATCCGGCCGCCCCCAGCCTCCCCTTCCCGCCCCCAACCTACCCTTCCCCGCCCCCAGCCTCTCATCCTTTTTGCCTCCTTTGCACCGATGACCTCTCCTCTCGTCCTGCCCCTCGTCCGAAAAGTGGCGGGACCCCTTGGCCCTCCAATTTCCCGTCCCCACGCCTCCCCCGCCCCCGCCGCGGAAACCAGGGGTCGCAATCAAAAAGGGAAACGGGGACATTCAAGTTTTTTGACCCAGGAGTCGGAGTTATTAGGTACGCGTTGAGTTTCGTTCCGATGCGAAACGTAATATATCCCTTTCGGGGGAGAACTGTGCTTTTAGTGATCCCAATTCGTGATTCACGACAATCATGGGATAAGTCACCAGTGAGGATCAAAACGGGAAGAGGCATTAGCGACGGTAAGGACAGTGAATTGCAAATTGACCAGCAGTTTGCATGTGTAGCCACTATGAGTATAGAAGACGAAGTAAGTCAGTTTCATTTATACCCGAAGTAAAACGATAGTGGTTACTTATGTAAGAATTTTATACCATTTTTTACCCTTTGGTTAACTGGTGATTACATCTTTTAAAAAAGGCCTCATTTAGAATACGCATATAGTGTATGGGATCCGTGTGAAAAAGGCATCATTCGGGTAATTGAGAAGGTTCAACGCCGGGCAGCCCGTTTCGTTGAAGACTCTTACGATAAAACGTAAAGCATCACTGCAATGCTTATTGAGTTGGGGTGGGAATCATTAAAAGAAAGAAGATTCAATGCTAGGTTGAACTTACTACGTGAATAAATTCATGTCTCGCAAACTATTCGCACTCCTAAATGCATTGGCCGCTTGGACCATGCATATAAAATTCGGGAAATAGATGCCGAAACTAGCAGATTCAAGGACTCCTTCTTCCCACGGACAATATTGACTATATTAACTGTAGGGTTATAGATATAACAAATTCCACTTGTCACACTCAGCGTCTAGGGAATAATTCGTTTAACTCAATTGCATGCACTTTCACTAACCTCGTATGTTTTGTGGTCAAAACCCTTTCTTTCCGCATGACCGCATTAGAATGCCATTAAAATGTGTGGCTCTTTACATTATTGCTTACTGTGCTTGGTCAGTTTTTAAGTTCCCCCTTCCATCCCCCGTCTCTATATCTGTGGGGGGACCCTCCTTACTACCTGCAACGTTGGGTCACATTCCCTACCTGTGTCCTTGGGGAAGAGACCGTTTTATGTTTCATGTTCACGCGGTAGTGGCATTTTGCCTTCCTACTATTCACCCTACAAATTCTACCTTGCACGATATTGTGTAAATTTCTCACTGCACCCTAAGGTGCAATTATTTGTTAGATAATAGTATGTGTATCTGCGTGCGTGTGAAATGAAAAGATTTTTGCGTGAATGTATACACCGCTATGGGTATAGGTTTGCACGGATATATTAATTTTGCATGTGGTTTCGTTCACTTTTAAAGGTGGTGACCTAACATGGCTTGCGGGGTATTATGCAGATGTAGATGCAATGCTTCTGAAGATTCAAGAGATGTAATATGTACGTACAAGTGCGTTTCGTGACATCAACCAATAGTAGAACAAAACACTAACTAAGCTTATTTTTGCGCTAGAAGGAAATCATATTTCATGAGAAGAAACTGTACGTATTTAAACTCGGAAAACACCGAATTGATAAATGCGAGTAGTATACTCTATTTGTATTGTTTCCATGGCAAAAAGTGCGCTTTCAAAAGTAGCATGACTGTTTTCAGCGAGACCGCTCTTTATCTACGAGTGTTATTAGGATGGGTAAGCATGTATGTAGAGGAATGATGGCGAACGCGAGAAAGAGAGAATCTGCATCTACATCTAAACAACAACCCGCAAGCCGCCGCTAGAGCGTGTGGCGGGTGGTGTTAGGCCACCAGCCATGCATGTACAATCGCAATCATCTTACCTCTACACAAATATTAGTTTGAAAATGCACTCGAAAAATCCTAATCACAGGAAAAGACGTATGCACATACAACACTATTTAATAAAAGGATACGTAAATTCATATCATGCTGTAGAACTGTTAAAAAGATGGATCTATTTAATAAAAAATGTGACATGCAGGAAGAAAGATGCAAGATATCGACAAATATATACATGTACACTACCAGTTCTAATCATCTCTGACGCCATTGCTGTCATATCTATTTTAATCACTAATGGTTCGAGGAAAAAACGATAATTTAAATCCATCCGTTTTACTTTCTATGCACCTGATTTTACGTTGGTGAATTGATATCACCTGAAAATCCGCTCATGCGAGACCCAATGAGGATTATTTACATTTAGGATGTTTATGAGTTAAGGTCGAAGAGAGTGTAGCTGAGGGAAAGGAGGATTGAGATCTTGTCAAGTGGAAAAGGGTCACTTCTGAATGTCTTATCATGGTATATTGTGGATCTGAGCAACAGGGGGTGAGTTTGCAAGAAAATTAGACCACGGCTACATTGCGCTGTGGTTCAATATTTTAACGGTATTATCTGTAGGTGTACGGTAATATTTTTGGGCTAATGTTTTGAGCTTGATTAAAAGAAGGTGATTTGCAAGTACGATCAAGCGCTTCAGCCGGATAATAAAGGGTTTCTTTTGTTCTTAGATTCCAATCTGAACGTTATGGTCAGTGTTTTCTCTATACGCGGTACTAAAATCTTAAAATTTGAACTTAAAGGCATCTACTTGAAATAATTGATCGGTTTTATCCCTATTTTTGGGAAGCAAGTGGGGATTATTCTTCTTTCAGAGTCAGTTTGGATGAGATTTTTAGAGTGAATAATTGGCCTCATACAAGTATAGAGAGGGAACTTGCGCCCTATGGATGCGGCAACCTTCATCCCCATCCAAGAAGTGGGTTCGTAGAAGTATTCTTCGCAGGTTCTTCTCAACGCTGCTCCACTCAGGTTTGCGTAGAAAATAACCTCCCCATTTAAGTTTGCGAAAACATTCCTTGGAGTGGGACGTTATTCCTCACCCTCTAGCCTACTCTCTCTTGAATACTTTCAACCTAGCAGAATTTATTTCCACCAACTTGCCCTCTCTCTCTCTGGCATGCGCCCTCTTGCATACACACACACGCACGCACACGCACGCACACGCACACACACGTACGCACACATGTACATAACTTGGAAAACAACAAACAATATAATAACGCATAAAAAGCACACTCACAGGTTATTCCTTAATAATTTGTTCTTATTTTGTTTGTTGCAGTCCAGTATTTATTCAACACTTCGGTGTTACTTCGACGGAATAATCTACGTATATATATATATATATATATATATATATATATATATATATATACACATTCAAACACGAAATCCCTCCAAACGGCGAATTAATACTCATTTATATAGAAACAGATGTAGGGAAAAGGGATAGGAACACACATAAAGGACGAACACAATAAAGTTGGGGAAGGCGGAATCGAACGGATCACAAGAGTAAAAATTTGAATATTGTCCCGGTCAAGGATATATTTTTACTCTTGTGATCCGTTCGATTCCACCTTCCCCAACTTTATTGTGTTCGTCCTTTATGTGTGTTCCCATCCCTTTTCCTTATATCTGTTTCTATATAAATGAGTATATATATATAAATATATATATATATATAGATATATATATACATGTATATATACATATATATACATATATATATATATACATATATATGTTTATATATATGTATATATATGTATATGTCGCGGTAGTCCAGTGGGTAGAGTGTTGGACTGCTGACCGGAGGGTCCCGGGTTCAATTCCCCGGGCAAGGCACTCTGGGCGCCAGCAGCTCCACCCAAGCTATGTGATTTTTCGGGGACCAGATCTTCCTGGGAAACCATAACCGGCACAGGGAAAGGAACTGGCCCCCTGATGTGTGAATTTCACACGCCGTCGGGCTTAGTACTGGGTGATCTCTACCATCACCTACTGAACAGACCTTCGGGTTGATTACTGTGTTTATGGTTTTTTTATATGTATATATATAATATTATTATTAGGTAATCAACCGGTTAAGGTAGGTTTTTGGATGGACATAATTACTAATTAAATAATTTGTGACCCCTAGCAAAACACAACATCCTACTTTACATCAGGTCCCTCTTCATCTCTGCGTACCTTCTTCCTCCCTTCAACCCATCCAACATCTCTATACTGTTCCTTCCCTTTCCTCGTTTGCCTAACATTCTCCCCTCAATTACAGCCTTCAACATCCCGCTGCCGGTCAATGCCCCCTTCATCCACTTTTCCTGCCTCCATAGGATTTCTCCCAAAAAAACCCCTATCTTCGCGCGCCATACCAAGTACTTCCTCGTTTGTTTTCTTCTCTGTCCATTTCACCTTCTCCATTCTTCTCCACACCCACATTTCAAAAGCCTCCAGTCTTCGTCTATCCTCCTGCTTCAATGACCACGTTTCCGCTCCGTACATAGCTACAGGTACTACGCTCCATATTAAAGTTTCATGAGTCTTTTCTTAACATCCTTACTCAACGTCCCTGTCATCAACTCCCTCCTCCCTGTAAAAGCCTCTTTACCTAGCGCAATTCTTCTCCTTACGTCCCTACTACTTTGACCGTGTTGGTCCAAAACACTACCGAGATACGTTAAGTGTTCTACCTGCTCTAGTTTTTGCCCTCCTATTCTAATGTTAAGCTTGGCCTTTTTCTTTCTAGAGGATCGCATAACCTTTGTTTTATTAATATTGATTCTCATCTCATACATGTCGCACTGAATTTCCAATTCACTCAGCAATGGTTGCAGCCCCTTGGCTGACTGACAAACTAAAGATTGGTCATCAGCAAACCTAACTGATTTTACGAATTCCCCGCCCACTTTCATTCCTACCTCCACTTCTTCCCATGCCTCTTTAATCATTTCCTCTGCATACAGGTTGAACAGCAACGGTGATAATGGGCAACCCTGCCTTACACCTCTTCCTAACACTGCCCAACCGGCCTACCCGTTCCCCACCCGCCCCTAAGCGGTCTGAGACATGTAAAGGTTGCAGATTAGCCGCCTTTCCCCCCATCTATTCCCATTTTCTTTAATATACTATTAGTTTTTCCCAATTCACTCTATCAAACGCTTTTTCGAAATCTACGAAACAGGCAAATACCTCCTGGCTGTATTCTATATTCCTCTCGATTATTAATCTCATTACTGCAATGGCATCAAGCGTACCTCTCCCCTTCCTTAAACCCAAACTCATCATCCCCTAAGCATTCATTTGCCCTACTCTCTATCCTTTTTTTTTAAATCCTGAGAACAACTTTAGCTGTGTGTGATATCAAACTTATTGTCCTGTCTTCCTCACATGATGTAGGCTTTACCTTTTTCGGAATAGGAACTAAAACTGATGTCACAAAGTCTTCCGGCCAGATTCCTTCCTCATAAATACTACGGATCAGGCCATATAGCCTCTTCCTCCCACATTTTCCTACGCCTTTTAAAAGTTCCGCGGGAATGTTATCCACCCCCACGGCCTTATTTAGTTTCATCTCTCTTAATGCTCTTTCTATCTCATTGTCTAGTATGCCTGGACCTAAGCTATCTTCCTCTACGTCATATTCTTTCTAATGTCTAACTTTGTTGGTCTAAGCTCTTTACTAGACAGTTCTTCTATACTATATACTCTTTCCATATCTCTTGGATATTTTCTGTGTCAACTATTGTCTTACCCGCCTCATCTCTAACTGTTAGTATAGATCTCCGTTTCTTACTACCCGATAAAGATTTAACTTTGCTGTACAGTGCACCAATTTCACCCTTCCTGTGCAAACTTTCCATATCTTGAAAAATATATATATTAATACATTATCCATTTATACACATTTATCTTTAAAAGAAAAGAACGTGACATCTTTCAAACGGGAAGAGAGTGTTTAAATATCATCATATACGAGTATTAAGTGGCGGAAGAAAAGATGCCTAAGGCTGGCTTTAACTGTACTTATGACGTGATTGATGGACATCCTATTGTCCCGAAATTCTCGATTTCAGAGTTTTTCTAAGGGATTTATGCCAGAGAGAGAGAGGAATTACCGATGATTAGTCCGACATCGTGCCCCCCCCCCCCCGGTCATAGCAAAAACCTATTATTCACTCCCAGGTAATACATCCCAACCATTTCATGTGAGTCCATCCAGTCTTTTAGTGGTCGGACATTTGAGTAACATTTGTTTTAGGACGTGATGGAAAGAACAACCTCGGGCTGTCCGCTCGCGGGGACCAAGAAATGGCTTTTTTGTATAGTTATTTTTTTCCCCTTGCTTCCTAGACATCCTCCAATGTAAAAGTTACTCTTTCTCAGGCATTCTCGATCTCGGCCAAAGCTTCCCTCAGCTGTCATTTTTATTTTACCCGCCTCTCTAAAACACTTTCTCCGCTAAGTGAGATGTCCCGAAGTAATCTCCCGAGAAGGACGAGGTGGATTAGCTTTCGCTGACGATGCGTTGAAGGATTGCGATCCGACGGCGAGACAGTGTTCCCACAGTGACACGTGTTCCCACAGTCACTTGCAAAGGCCTTGTGGAAGGCGGATTGGCGCCACTTTTGACGCCTCCAGAGATAACATTCAGTTCGTGAGCCAAGGTTGGCTATATTATGGTGAATGGGAGAAATATGTGAGTGAGTATAATGAATACAGTATATATATTATAATTTTTTAAAATTACCTGTTCTGTGCTTTCCTCTTAAACATCGTGTCTTCTCAGCCACAAATTGCCATTTTTGATCGTTAAGGAAAGTGTACTAGTGTTTTTTTTGTTTTCATCCTCTGAATTTTGTCTCCTCACGACGAATTTATCCTTTGGTTATTAACTTCAAGTGTGATAGCGGAAGTAATTGAGACATTTTTGTCAGCAAAGGCTCACATTTTATCCCCAATTATGCCGACATTTTCGATAAATTTTGGATAAATATAAATTAAAGAATGAGATTTGCGTTGCAAAACAAGTTTTTTAGAGATCCAAACGAAGAAAAACAACAATATCAATTAAATTAATACAAATTTACCCTCTCATGTCCATGTGGTATTGAAATTTCGCCTACTTCCTTTTCAAATTCTAGATTGCACGTTATTGGATAAATTTCTTACTACATCCAATGGTGCAAATATTTGTTAAATGATAGTATATGCAATTGCATGCGTGTAGAATTAAAGGATTTTTGCATGAATGTATACGCCACTGTGAGTATAGCATTGTATGTATGTGTCGATTTTGCATGTGGTTTGTTTTCTTTTACGGGTGGTGATTTAACACCCCCCGCCACACGCCATTGCGGCTGCTTGCGGAATATTATGTTGATGTAGGCGTAGAGTATAATTACGGTGAGCCCTTTACTCATCACAACTCTACGAGTGCTTTATTAAATCAGGTCTCATTCCAGGGTTTTGTTTTTGCGGTTTGCAGTATATTCGTATTCACTTTACAAGCTACGAACGACCACACCTGCCGCAAACAATCCAGCCGAAATTGTATGGTTTTTTGCTCGAGAGAAGTGCAATTGTAAAAAAGTTATCATTGGTACAACAAAGTTATTTATTCACAGAAGATCGTTAACCATCTCCATCAAATAAAGTTCAGGCTCTGGGGTCCGCATTTTGGGCGAATTGCTCTTATTGGGCAAACTGCGTTCCCTTTGAGACAAGGTTGCCTAGTAGAAGCTAGTTGGATGCTAAAGAAGAAGCTCATGATTTGTATGAAAGGTATCGGTAAAAATTTCGGAAATATATCTATCACAGTTATGGCTACGAGGGTAGGCCGAAAACGTATGCACACATGCATGTAAGCAACAATCAAAATTACCATGAGAAGCACTCCTGATGGCATGTGGAAGTAACATTCCCCCTTAACATGCAGGCTTGGATTAGAGGTCGTTACATTTATCCAGGGTATTTTGAGGAGCGGAAGTATGGAGACGTGTTCTAGTGCTATGTCAACGCGAGTTTCCTAGATTCCAGGACTTTACGGCTGCCTTCACCTCATCTTCCGAGGTGTAATGATTACCTATGAGGAGTCTCTTGAGTTGAGGAATATGAATGAATATAACGACATCAAACCTGCGCATGCGTGTTGAGGGGGGATGTAACTTCAACTTACTACCAGGAGTGCTTCTGAAGGTCATCTTGTCTTTTGGTATACAAACATGTGTGCATTAGTTTTCAGCCTACCCTCGTAAAATACCACAAAATTCTTCAAAGTACATCCCTTGAGCGTCAGAAAACATTCGCCATTGGCTTTTCCACGACTCGAAGGCTCAATTTAGTAGTAGGCAAATAGGCATAAGTTTCTTCGGCGAGGGCGGCACTTAGGTGGTTCCATGTTGGTGTCCTTTGAGATAGGATTTCACCTTTGGTAATACAATTTAGTCTGCTGGTGCCAATTCGGGACTGTAAGGGGGTTGAGTTATCGCCGCGATGCCATGTGTAGAAGGTCTTCTCAAGCAGACATTAGACTCTGCTCTTGGTCGTCCGTCCTAAGGTCTTCAGGACGACTTTAGCACAGATCATTTTCATGTTATCAATGCCAATAATACGATCTGCTATCATGCGCACACTTAACAGACGGTCTGAATTCAGCAACTCACACACACACACATCAGGATTAAATTTTTCCCAATACTGTGTATACAAACCTTGTGAGCCATTTATATTTCTCAAGATAACTTTTACATACATAATATTTGAAGCTCACTGAATGTGGTGATGTAAATTTATGTTTGATAGTTTACCTCATTTGCTATTAACAATTCTTTCACCTAATATCGACGTGCATCGAACACATTAATGCGACCTGGAGTAGAGATTCCTTGCCAGTGACCAAGTTGCCGAATCCAAAATATGGTCTTTAAGGTCGCTTCTCTTTATTCACTGATGCGTTTTTCAAGTAAATGTAAATTTTACAATTAGATGACGATTTCCCGTGGAATCTGTCCTTAAACGATTATTCGTCGCCGTATCCGTGAGAACATTAATGATGAAAGCTCTAAATAAAGCACGGAAAACGCTTAATTCAAAGCGACTGATGCCCTCACAGTTACTGCAGACTTGTTGTACGAGTAGCCGATGGCTCTGCTCCCCCATAGAGCTATGACGGCGGGAGCAGTGATAACTGCTAATGGTATTCGCTACCCGCATCACGAAGGTTGTCAGCGCAGCGCCTATTCCTCAGAGAGGGGGTTGCAAAGACGTCTGACCCCAGTTGAGTATTGATTATCTAGTATCGTCTTAAAACATTTAAGTAAGGCAACAGCAACTTCTCTTATCATTCCAATAAAATGCGAGGAACATATCTATTTGGAGAAGAAAACAGGATGCTTTTGAATTGTACTTCATTTAATCAATACGAGTAGTCCTGAAAACAACGGACGCATTTTTCTAAAATGTGCGACAAAAATTACTATTACTACTCTTTTAAGGCCGTTATTCACAGAAATATTAATATTGGCAGAACATGAATTTGCCCTAAATGTCTATCTGGCCAAAAGAACGTCAATTGAAAGTATATGTAAACTCTTGGGATATCTCTGAGAAATCAAATTCAGCCTGGAGGTGCTTAATATTTGATGTTTAATTTTATATTAAATATGCATATTCCCTATACTTTACGGTCCTTGGATGCAAAAAGTTAGGATATTTTAAGTTGAAAGTTTTATAATAACTTACTTAACTTTAAATTAATTAATAATTTAATGGTTAAAATTTTCAAATAACATTATTTCGCATTGGAATAACCAGGATATGAGACTACGACTGCAAAACCATGTGTTGTTATTCTGCATCATTCTGCCTTTTGGTCTAAGAATCCGGAGTGGTGGGTTTAGGCATGTCTTATGTCGATTCATATACTTCTTCTCAAAAAGCCCTGTTCCAAATGGACTCAGGGTTAAGTCTTATTAGGTTTAACATTAACTATGCAAATGTTGCTGATCTCAAGTCGGGTTGATACCGAAATGTGATAGTTTCTTTTTCTTTTGAAATTTCGAAAAATTATGCTTTAGCAACTTCGCACACATACTTAAACACGAGTGAACGTTTGCAAATTCTTATTTCGTTTACCTCTCGCTTGAAATTTGACGAATTGTGGACACCAAACATCACAAATGTGCGGTTTTCTACTCCCATGTACCGCTTGCAGATGGCGATCGGATCGCCGTTCCCCCGGCAACCCGTAATTCCACATTCGCCGTGGCTAATGGGACTTTGGAAAGACCGCTAGCGATTTTGCTCCATTTCCAACGAGTAGATACTATGTACAGCATAAAACTTTACGGCAACCGTGGGCCCATCTGTTTCATGGTTTAAAAAATAAATGTATTTTTCCTGCGGTAATGGCCAGGGGTGGTGGGCACAGCAGGTGCATTCTTAGAGCGGTCTGCACTGCAGAATGAAGTATAGTATACTGCATAAAACCGCACCCCCTCTCCTACCACACATATGGCATTCGCAGTGCAAAATAAGTTTCCTCGTGGAAAAAAGAAATCCTTAGCCATCGATTTGCGAATTTCGCGCGCAGCACACCTGGACACCTGTTCCAGGGGTGACCCCCTATATAATCTAAAGTTGATGACAAACGTTAATGAAAAGTTTTTGTCTCGTAAGAAATTTAGAGGAGTATCAAATAATAATAATTATCATCCTCCCAAAAATCATATTACAGGTGGCTGGTTTATGTACACGATACAAGGCACGTCAAAAAGGAGTAAAATGTATACAGGCTCATTGAGATACAATAAATGTATATATATATATATATATATATATATATATATATATATATATATATATATATATATGTGTGTGTGTGTGTGTGTGTGTACACACACAAATATTCAAACACAAAACCCGCAAATTGGCGAACACATTTAGTTTTGATGGATCGACAGCGTGGACGGCGTGGACGGATTTCAACCGCGAGGACGGCTACCCCCTCGCCAGCGCGTGGAAACGTGTCCTCAAGGATTTCAACGAATCAGAGCACACCTCCACAAAATAGGCGCCAAACGGAGGGTATATATATTGGACCAAAACCTGCATCGGCACTTCAGTGGACCTGAGGAAGCCAACTGGAACGTTGGCAAAATATTGTCCGGAAAATGGATACATGCGGAAGAAAACCCGAAAGAACCACTTCCTACATCAAAAATCTCCGCGGAAGCCTACATGAAAAAAGATGAGGTTGTTTGAATAAATACTTATTTTTAATTAGTTTCCCTTTAACCATGCTTATCGCCTTGAAAATACCGCCCTTGGTTGCCAATGCACACTCTTAACGTTTATTCAAGCTTTCTAATGCCACCTGTCGGACACTTCTTTCAGGATAGCCATTAAGTTTGCGGTACAGTTTTGTTGGATGTCTTCAATTGTTTCAAATCAGCGTCCTTTCAAAGTCAACTTCAAATTAGAAAATAGGAAAGAGCTCGCTGGAGCCAGATCCAGAAAGTAGGGTTGCTGAGTGATCACCAGTGTGCCGTTTTTGGCCAAAAACTCTTTAACAATCAATTATGTGTGCGCCAGTGCGTTGTCGTGATGAACGCACCAGGACTTGTTTTTCCTCATTTGTGGTCGCTTTAAACCAAAATATCTGTCAAAACGATGAAACACATTCCATCAATGATTTCGACTTTTTTTCCTATCTCCCTGACAGTTGAACTACGGTTTTCTCGTGCTGAATCATTCACACTGGTGACGTGGGCGTTGTTTTTTGACGTCGTCCTCATCTCGGTTCTTTATCGTGCGAGGTTTGTCCAGTCTGGAAGCGATTGTACAAACGGAAACAGTAGAACAGAGGCATAGATCTATTGCCGAATGCCTCTTGATTCATTGCATAAGTTGTAGTTGAACTTTTAGCTTGGTTAAAACAAATTTCAATGCATACGCTCTGCTTCTCCAACACCTTCATTCTCACCAACATAAGACGAAAGCAAAGACAAGAATCGCTGTTGTGCGGAGACAAGTCAAGGTTGGGACACGAGTAAGGCGGTGTTTTACTTCTCACAGACGACGCTAGAAGGCGACAACTCACTAGCTGTGATCCGTCAAGCTAAGAGATCCTTCGCACGTAAAAATACCAATCTCATCTTTTTTTTGCACAGAACTTGTAGATGGTTGAACACAACTTAGTTAATATAAATTGCGCGTACTCGTTATTTATTAAATGTCAGCTATGCGCAATTGCGAACAAGCATTTGCTGCAGAATCACATAAACTCTGTATTTACTGTAAATCATTTCCTTCTTCAATTCTTCATGCTTTCCCTCCTGCCTCCCCGCCGTTCAATAAGATAACCGGAAGGAAGAGGACTACCTTCCTCAATCCCGTTTGCCGGGCGTTTTCTCTCCTATCACAGTCTCCGGCCATGCCTCTGCACCTGGATTATTTATCCTCATCGATCATACAGATGTGTATATACCTATGATACAAGAAAGCAATCCAACAAAACACTATTGCTTCTTCACTAAAAAAAAAAAACAAAGCGATTTCCATAAATCAGGATACACTAAAAAAAATGTACTCGAGCAAAATTTAAATTTGAAAGGCCACAGGCATTTTCAACTTGCAAATATTAGCATAGAACCTTGAATAATTTCCATTTCATTGCTATGAAAATAAAATGCTTCTTATTAGATCCAGGGGAATCAAAATGAAGCAAAGAGACTGGAAAAATAATACATCTTATGAATTTCAATGGTTTTTAAAGGAAAGGTAGCGTGACAATATAAAAAAAGAAGGTAAGATAAATAAATTTCTCGAAATATTATTTGATAAATAAGCTGCTAAGAAGACATATTGGAGGGGATGATGTTCCCAAACATTCCAAAGTGTAGAAGACATGACTCTATAACGTTGAGTTTTCGTTTAAAACAACGGTGCCTTCGAAGGCGATCCACGGAGGGGTGAATCTGTTCATTCTTCGTCCCTATTCCACCTATCATCCTCCCTACTCTCCCCGGAGCCAAATGAAGTTGGAACGGTCGCTCCTCCACACCTTGAGTTTGAGCTTTACATCTGTGAATTTCAAAGGGAAGCAGGGTTGCCACGTAGGAGATACATTCGTGTTATCCCCGAATTCCAAGGGTATTTCTGCCATGACAGCGGTCGGAATGTGGCCTTGAACTACAAGAGTATAAGGGCTGAACCTCAATAAGACTGTCCACTTTGACTCTCTCTGCTAATGTTATTACTTTAAGACATTTTTCTACCTTAAATTTGAAGAAAACTGTTGCTCTACGTTTTCACGACTTTAAAGGGGGATCGGGATGTTGCGGGGGCTAACTTACTAGCTTCCCGCCGAGAAGGCCCGGGTTTGAATCCTGGAGATTTTTTTCAAAGTTATCCCGATCCCAACTTGAGGTACTTTATGGAGAGCACTTGAGTGAGTATGTCGTCCGTCGGATGGGACGTTAAACTTAGGATCCCTTGACGCCATTCCTTTCTAAGTGTAGGTTGAGATGCCGGGTTTCTATTCTACATCTACATTTACTTAATATTCCTCAAGTCGCCGCAAGGGCGTGTGGCGAGGGGTGTTAAGGCACGACCCGTAATCAAGAAAAGAAATCGCATGCAAAAGTCACCAATTTATACAATCCACAAACAAAGCATGGTATTACATTCATACAAAAACCCTAAAAACCCACACACATGCAAACAAACAAACTACCAACTAACATACATATGCACCTACAAATACACCTGATATCTTTGCAATGTTTAATATTGTTTCGACTCGTAAATTCAATATTTTTAATATTTCTAAAATGACTTTGGTTTCTTACTATTATGATTTCTGATTGTTTGGGGAAAGAATGAGTATTGTATCTGTCTGTATTAGGACCTATCTCACTTCTTTTATCTTTGTGGTCTGATCTACCTGAGTAGTGTGGGGCCATTATAACTCTTTTAGTGTCATTGTTAAACTCGTTTGTTCTGAACCTTTCTAAAAGCCTAAGTCTCGCTTGTTCTCTCCGCACTTCAAGTGGTTCCCAGCCTAAATCCCCTTTGAGACTAGCCACACTGGTGTTCTGATCATAACAATTTTTAACCAATCTAGCGGATTTTCTCTGGACTCAATCTTTTTGCCAAATTTTCTCCCACGGATCCCAAATACTTGCGGCATATTCCAAATGAGGCCTAACTAGAGCAAAATAACATCTGTCTTTAACTCTTTCGTACATTTCCCCACCATTCATTTAAGGAAGCCGAGTATCTTTTAAGCGGATCCGCATATTGTCCTGATATGTGCTCCCCATGAAAGGCGTGGTGTTAGAACAACCCCCAAATATTTAAATTGTTTGGCCATGGTTTGCACTGAACACTCTATTTCATAGTTTATGTCCTGTTCGTCACTTCCTTTGTTCCAAAATTTCAAAACTGCGCATTTATCTTAATTAAGTGTTAATCCCCATTTATTGCACCATTCCGAGATTTGTCTAAGTCTCTAGAGAGTAGCTCGCGATCTAGTTGGCGCCTTATTTCCCTCTATACCACCGTGTGGTCAGCAAATAACCTAAGATTGCTACCAACGTGTGAACCTTTCACCTCCCCCATTCCCATTCATCTCTAATGACGCAAATGACCTTAGCTCTAGGTCACCTCTCGTTTAAAATACTTTGAGTTTTAAGAATATAACCTGTTTTTTAATTGTCGGTGTAACCAAAGTTTTCTTAAATGAGGTGCTTGGATCAGAAAAGCGATGGATTAAGTTTTAGGCACGGAGCGGAAAAAGACGTGAGTAGGGAGAAATCGTGAAGGCAGGACAGATGGCGGCAGGTCACACCGAGAGACAATGGAATACCGAAAAGGGTAAAGAGGAGAGAATGCTGGGAAAGTGTGGAAGAGGTATAAATCTAATACGAGTTTTGGACGAAATAATGGAAGGTTGAAAAAATACAGAGATATAAAGTGAGTATTTAGTGTGAGGTTTAAGAACCTTCTGGGTCATGTCATTCATAGCTTGTAAGTACAGTAGTAAGGAGGGCTAGGGTTCAGCGATAACCTACCCTAAGGCGCTAAACTACATATTATAATTAATTTCATAGGAGAATGCCGGGAAAATGCAAGAAACACTATTTCTCCAAAGCTAAAATATTGTGTTGATCTCGTGCAATAACTTTTATTAAACGATCTGTGGAATTTTTAATAGTTCCTTCAGTGCCACAGCAAACTCAGCCATTTCTGAAATGTAAGTTTATGTTCATTGCAGACATTAATTTTAAACTAATAAAGGATGACAAATATGCTTGCTAATAACGGTTTTTTTCTCATCCACACTTTTAAATATTGGATACCTTTCGCTTAAATGCTGTAAGTATAAAATTGTAATTAAGTCTTTACGCAGTGGTTGAAGAGTATTTTACTGACATACAGATATGCAAATAAGGCGAAACACTGATTAACAACATTTATATTATTCAGCATTTTCATTAGCGAATAAAATTTAAGCCACACTTCAATTTGATTGCTTCATTTGGAATACTACCTTGATCAAAAAGTTCCCGGAATAACCACCGTGTGGCGCTCCCATCGTTCCGATTTGAGTTCTGTTTTTTTTGTTAAATTGGTACATCTGTTGTTGATATTCCCTTTAAATCTTAGTGTCATAACTTGACATTTGCAAAAGTTACGTAGCCAAGAGTACATCTATCTCTGTGTGTGTTGGCGATTTTTTACAATTGCAGAAATGGATTTAAATTTGCAACAACGAACTTGTATTAAATTTTGCGTAAAAAACGGATTTAGTGGCGCACGGACGTTGGAAATGTTGGAAAAGTGTTTCGGCAACGATTCTCTAAAAAAAACGGTCGTTTACCAGTGGCACGAGCGGTTCAGAAGTGGTCGTGAGTCAATCGAAGATGATGAACGCAGTGGCAGACCATCGACATCGAAAGTCGGTGAAAAAATTGATAAAGTAAAACAAATGTTGGTCAATAACCGCAAATTAACCATCAGAGAAATAGCGGAGGACTTGAACATTGCCTATGGATCCGCCCAAGACATTGTGGTTAATGATTTGGGTTTCCGTCGTGTAGCAGCAAAGTTGGTTCCAAAAGACCTCAATTTCATGCAAAAAAGAGACCGTGTTGACGTCGCAAAAGACATGATTTGCGAGGCTGAATCCGATCCCACATTCATCAAAAGGATCATTACTGGAGACGAGACGTGGGTTTATGAGTACGACACGCAATCCAGACATCAGGCAAGTGAATGGCGTTCACCAAATGAGCCGAGACCAAAAAAACCACGTCGTTTTCAGTCAAAAAAAAAGGCAATGCTGACGGTTTTCATGGATTACAACGGTGTAGTGCATCATGAATTTTTGCCAGAAGGCCAGACAGTAAACAAAGAGTATTATTTGGGCGTTATGAGACGTTTGCGTGAAGCAATTCGCCGAAAGAGACCAGAAATGTGGGCAGAAAACTCGTGGATTTTACACCATGATAACGCACCGTCGCACAGTGCTATCGTTATTCGTAATTTTTTGACGAAAAATGCAACAAATACCATCCAACAGCCACCGAATTCACCTGATTTGGCTCCCTGTGACTTCTTTCTGTTCAATCGAGTTAAAAAACCATTACGGGGAACGCGTTTTAGCAGCCGAGAGGAAGTAATGGAAAAATCGCAGGAAGCACTGATGGACATACCGAAAACCGACCGTAACTTTTGCAAATGTCAAGTTATGACACTAAGATTTAAAGGGAATATCAACAACAGATGTACCAATTTAACAAAAAAACAGAACTCAAATCGGAACGATGGGAGCGCCACACGGTGGTTATTCCGGGAACTTTTTGATCAAGGTAGTAAACCACGGCCGCACACTCTAGCGGTGATTTGCAGAGTTTCATGACTATATAAATATTATTGTACAACTGGTATTTCCGTCAATTATTTAACGATAAAATATCCTGTTGAACCTGATACCACTGAATTTAGTTAGAATCTTTAATCGAGGAAATCGGTGACTATTAATGAATGACCTTACAAACGGAGCGTGTCAACGACCGGTATTTGCGATGAATGTGTGCAAATTGAAGGAAATAAACTCTCACCTTCTACGCCAGAACACCTTGACTTCTCTGGAGTAAATCGGCTTAAAATGGTAAAAATATTCAATCCCAACACACGTGACCATTGTTGGAGAAAAGAAAATGGGATGTATAAATCCCCCATCCCTTGCTCATCGTCCAATACGGTTGAGTAAATGGTTAATTAACAAGTCATTTTCCAACCGTCTAGATTCATTTGAAGGTGAAGAACATCTGACGAACGCTGGGCGCGTCGGAATGATTTCAACTCCGGAGTGGAGCGTGTCTTCTTTACACGTCGATCGGTGCGAGAGATATCCGCCGAAGCGCAGGCAAAGTGGATTCCTGAAACTTTTTCGACGGAATTGGCTTCGCTCGCTCTTGACTTATAACCTATTACACTTCCTCACATTTCCAAGACTCATCCCACCTACGTATATAGAGAGGAGAGGGAGACGGGGGAAAAATATGCACCTCGCAGCTTAAGTTTCGTCTTTGCCATCCCCCTTGGGACGCTAATATAAAGTTTTCACATAAGTTTCCTTTTTTAACCCTCCTACTCTCGCTCTCCTCACCCCCCCCCGGACCCCCTCCCACCCACGCACCAACCCACCCCCTCTGGCCCGTCCGTCCTCTTGCTTCGAATTTGTAATTCCGGTGTCTCTTCAGAAACAGTGCCAATATGGCCGCGAGTCACAGCGGGAACTCGGAGGGAAGTGAGGGGTAGCATATAACTTATCCCATGGAACAGGTATTCTGGGAGCATTTCCCTCGGAGTAATCCCCTCCCTCTCTCCCTCCCACTCTCTCTCCTTTTCTTCCTCCTCCCTCCCCCCTTTCTCCCTCTCTCCCAGGCGCAAACCGGAGACGCCCCAATCTCTCTCACAAGTTGTCTTGTCAGTCGCATCTCCAGTTTTACGTTCCCTCATCCCAAGTGCAGTTTCGAGAGATAAGCAAAGAATGAGAGGCTTACTCCTTGGCGCATGAAATTAAACACAAGACCCAGTGCACCGACCAAAATTTAAAGATGAATACACGTTATGTCTCTTTTTTGATTAATTAAAAGACCGATTGTCCCCAAATAATCGAAGTTTAAAGTCTCGGGTATGAAATGGTCGTTGAGGATGCGAAGGGATGCCATTATTGCTACGACTTCACGATGATTTTATCATTTTTTGATGTAGTTAATGCAAAAACAAGAAATAATTTGTAACTAATTGTGGCTGTTAGTGTGTGTGCAAGAATTGTGTTTGATTTTCGGAGGTTTAGAATTAGCGCAACATGAATCTTGATCCAATACGATAATATTGATATTCTTAAAACGTATATGAAATGAAGAACACGAGTTATATATCCACAGTTATTGAACAGTGGAAAGTGAACAGTGAAGAATAGTGGAACAGTGAAGAAGAACAGTGGTAATATACATTGTGTTCTTTATTTAATGAACATAAACTGCCACAAAGTTCAGCTGGGAACAATTGAATCCACAGTACAATTTATTTTTTGGACTGGGATCAAAAACAATTTTTAACAATTTAATAAAATACTCTGCTTCTAAGAAACTTTATGTGCTCACTAAAATAATGAAATGATTCAAATAGCAGGAGTAATTTCTGTGCAATCGCAATTCTTTTAATGTGATCCATAGTAACAGAAAGTATTTGTTTTGCGGTTATTTGTAGGACAAATGCACCAATTTATCCTTTATTTCCGGCAGATGAAAGCAAAGATATGCAGGAACAGTATGGAAGTATTAAGGTACGAGGGTAGGCTGAAAAATAATGCACATGCTTCTGGGCTACAAACAAAATGACCGTCAGAAGCACTCTTGGTGACATGTGGAAGTTAGCTTCCCCCTCAACACGGATGCGCAGGTTTGAGGCCGTTAAATTCATCCAGTGTATTTTGAGAAGCGGTTGAATGCGTGCTATTATCGAATGTTTGCCTTCACCTCATCATCCGAGGTGTAATTGTAAACCCTTGAGGTGTCTCTTGAGTTGAGGAATAATGTAAAAATCGCAAGACGCAAGATTGAAGGAATAAGGAGGGTTTTGCTTGTTCTCGTCTGTGAGACGGCGTGGCACCCATCGTGCACAGATTTACAGTATCCCAATTGTTCAGTGATGAAGCCGACACGGTCCTTGGATATTCCAAAAGGGTTTCGATCCGCTTTTGAGTGATTAGCCGGTCATTTTGAATCAAATCTTCGACGAGTATGCGATGTTTACCGTGTGTGGCAGTGATCGGACGTCCGCTGCGTGTTTCATCAACAATTATGGCTTATCCAGGCTCGCAACCACGACATTTTACTACCCATCGATTTACAGTAGACCTATCAACAGTTAACTCGAGTTGATATATCACTAGAACACATCTCTATACTTCCGCTTCTCATAATACACTGGATGACTGTAACTATCTCAAACGTGCACATGCGTATTGAGGCGGAATGTTACTTCCATATTCCACTAGGAGTGCTTCTGAAGGTCATTTTGTTTGTGGTCTACGAGCATGTGTATTATTTTCCAGCCTACTTTCGTAAACAATCCATGGAATAATTCCTACTGCTTTCAATGTTTATGTTTCGCATGAAAACTGCCATCCCTCAAAGGTGATCCTTTCAGAGGGAATTATGAAGATTTTCATTTGATTAAAAATTGGAAACCCGATAGCATTTATTCTGTTGAAAAATGTTTCACTCAATAAATAATCCCAAATATGAAGCCTAGCTGCGGTTGCTTTCAAAAGAAGGATTTGCAAAAAAAAAATAAATGCAAGAAATCACGCTCTTGACTGATGTGCTGAAATAAAAGTGAAATTTCTATGCACTTTCATCGACAATTTTTCCTTTTTTTTATTTTTTCCTGGGAACCTATAGGCTAATGAGTTTTATGGGCTTTAATTAAGCAGAAAATCATTACATTCGGCAAAGTGATTTCGAAAGGGAACGAGAGGAGAGAAATATGAACACCACGCTTGGATGAGTGTTGGGATCAATGAGGAGAGATGCGCGTGGACCTTTGCTTCGTATAATTTGCAAAACCGAAAAAAAAGATAATATTATTGAGAGGACCACTTTAATTTTATCTCATGATTTATTAATTGTATGAAATTTATTGGTTTCATTATTGAGGCGTTAGAAAAGCCCTTCGAAAGCAGAGAATGCTACACTCTAGGGTAAAGAGGGCAGGCGTGAACACATCATCCCCTGAGAATAAACAATTATGGGACACATATAGATCCTCCAAAATTGAACCAAAACACAATTACGTAGCGCTTTACTGGAATTTAAACGCAAAGTACTTTGCGAGCACTTGGACACTGACCCCAAAGCTTTCTGATCATATGTTAGGGAAGTAAATGGGAGTAAACAAACCGTGGCTTGCTTAAGGGATTGTAGCAATATAATTCATACAGACAGTGAGGGTAAAGCTAACATCTTAAATTCATTCTTCCAAAGCGTTTTCTCGAATGATGTTGCCACCGCATATCTCCAAGAAACAATACATACTCCACCCATGGAAAAAATAACAGTGGACCAACAAGGAATTCTAAAATTGCTTAACGAGATTAAACCCAACAAATCCCCGGGTCCCGAAAATATACCAGCTAGGGTGATAAAACATTTAGCTCCAAACATTGCCCCGTACCTTGAATTTATATTTAACAAATCCCTCACAGAGTGCAAAGTACCTAAGATTTGGAAAACCGCGCAAATAACGCCTATTTTTAAAGGTGGTGACAGGGAGGATCCCAGTAATTACAGACCTATATCTCTCACTTCTATCTGTTGCAAAATCTTAGAGCACATAATTGTCAGTTCAATAATGAGACACCTTGACAATATTAACTTTTTAAGTGACAATCAACACGGATTCAGGAAAACTCGCTCCTGCGAAACCCAATTAGGATTATTTACACATGATTTACTTTTATCGGGTGAGAGAGGGAGGCAAGTGGATGCCATCTTCTTAGATTTTCAAAAGGCATTTGATAAGGTCCCACATGGTAAACTCATTCATAAATTAAAGGTCGCGGGTATAAATAAGGGCGCCATAAGTTGGGTTAAAGATTTTCTTTCGGAGCGGGAACAGAGGGTAGTCCTTGATGGCGCTAGTTCCGACAGCGTTCGAGTCACTTCGGGGGTACCTCAGGGAAGTGTGATCGGGCCGTTGCTTTTCCTGATTTTTGTTAACGATTTGAACCGCGAAGTGAAAAGTAAAATTAGGATGTTCGCGGATGACACGGTGATCTATCGGGAGATATCTGGGGATGAGGATCGTTTTATTCTAGAGCAGGATTTAGATTGCATTACTAAATGGTGTTCTAACTGGGGATTGACTCTAAATTATAATAAATGTTCAGTGGTAAATTTCTTTAAAAGATCAACGGGATTTGCTTACAAATTAGCTGGAGGTGACCTAGCAGTAGTTGATACGGTGAAATACCTAGGTGTCACATTCACAAAAGACTTAACTTGGGGGACTCACATACGTAAAGTCTGCGGTCAAGCATATAAAAAATTGGGATTCATTAGACGCATTGTCGGCAAAAGTGACTCGAAGGTCAAGGAACGTTGTTACCACGCTCTTGTAAGGCCTCATTTAGAATACGCATGCAGCGTGTGGGATCCGAGTGAAAAAGGTCTCATTCGGGAAATTGAGAAGGTTCAACGCCGGGCAGCCCGTTTTGTAAAAAATTCCTACGATAAAACGCAAAGCGTCACCGAAATGCTCATGGATTTGGGGTGGGAATCATTGGCTGAGAGACGATTCAATGCAAGATTGAAATTATTAAATAAATTTAGATCCGCATGTTTCAGCACCGAGGTCTCGCAAATTATTCGTACTCCTACATACATTGGTCGCTTGGATCATGCATATAAAATTCGGGAAATAGATGCCAGAACTAACCGACTCAAGGACTCCTTCTTCCCACGGACAATACGGGATAGCAACTGCAGGGTTATAGATAGCAAAAATTCCACTTGCCACCCTCAGCGTCTAAAAAATAATTAGTTGTATTTAAATGCATGCTCTTCCACTAACCTTATGTGTTTTGCTATAATAACCCATTCTTTCCGAATGACCTCATTCATGTTCTGTTCATCTGTTTTTAAGTTTCCCTTTCAATCCCTCGTCCCTCTCCGCGGGGGCAAATTCCTGCTACCTGCAACGTTGGGTCGCATTCCCTGCCAATTAGAGACTCTTTGGGGGTAGAGTGTTTCGTGGTGCATTTTCATGTGGTAGTGATGTTTCAATTTCTTGCTTGTTGTGTCCTGGCTTCCGTGTTGTAGAATGTCTTTCGTGCTGCATCATGGGGTGCAGTTTTTTAGTTGTTTTGCGGTATATGTGTTTGCATGAGTATTGGATGAAGGGATTTTTGCATGAGTGTGTGCGCTGCTGTGGGTGTAATTTTCCGTGTTGTTTTTTTTGCATGTGGTATTTTTCTTTTTTACGGTTGGTGACCTAACACCCCCCGCCACACGCCCTTGCGGCGGCTTGCGGGGTATTATGTAGATGTAGATGTAGATTGAGCTCGAGAATGTTCTCGCCTTTTTCCATTTTTAGAAATGAATAAAAATGCCACAGTTACTACGAAGTCAACACTTAGGAATTTTTTTAGAGGAAGGTCTTTGGAGAAAGGCTGTGGAATCCAGTAAATGATATACTTATTGCAGGATTTAAAGGGTTTTCAATGAGCACCGTATTCATGCATCAATAATATTATTTAATGAATAGGAATCTTTTAATATTGGGGACATATTACGCTTGTTTTGATTGAATGAGAGCCAATAAAGAAAATTCCGAAACAATTCCATGAAAAGGATCTACATTCCTTTATTAGGATCCAAATAAGGATTTGAAAATTTTAATGAGCACATTAACAGTGAGCTCAATACTTAGGGAGCCCTAGAATACAGGTTGAGAAGGAGAATTGATATTAATAAAGCTTCCAAATTTAGCCTGGAAACCGCAGGACCAAAGTCATGTTCCACCTTGGAAGATCTTTACGTCCTTACAATGTTTTGGAAGGCAATGATTGGGAATTCATTAAAGCAAACATGCTCAGGTTATTTTAATGGTACTTCTTGACATAATTGCCCATGGCAATGCTGAGCTGCAGGAATTTATGAATAAGTCAAACCCTTTTACAACAATTACTTACTCTCTATCCTTTTGTTTATGATCCTTAGAACGACTCTAGCTGCAAGGGATATCAAACTATTTGTCCTGTAGTCCTCACATGATGTAGCCTCTACCTTTTTCGGAATAGGAACTAAAACTGATCTCACTAAGTCTTCCGGCCAGATTCCTTCCCATATAGCCTCTTCCTTCCATATTTTCCTAAACATTTCAGTAGATCCTCAAGAATGTTATCCACCCCCACGGTCTTATTTAGTTTCATCCCCTTTAATGACCTTTCTATCTCATCGTCTGGTATGCCTGCACCTAAGCTATCTTTCTGTACGTCATACTCTTTTTCAATGACCAACTTTGTTGGCCGAAGTTCTTTACTGAATAGGTCTTCTATATACTCTTTCCATCTCTCTTGGGTCTTACCTGTGTCAACTATTACCTTACCCGCCTTATCTCTAACTGCTAGCACATATCTCCTTTTCTTACTTCCCGATAAAGGTTTAACTTCGCAGTGCAGCGCACCAATTTCACCCTTCCTCTGCAGACTTTCCATATCATCTCACTGCATCTTCCACCATGCTTCTTTTGCTTTATTTGTTGCCCGTCTCATTTTATTGTTTAACTCTTTGTACTTCATTTTGCCTAATACTGTGTTTACATTCTTCCATTTTCTCTGCTCATCCATCTTTGTAATCATCTCAACCGTGATCCATGGTTTCCTAGTCCTTTTAGCGTTAACGGTTCCAATAGTGTCTTTTGCAGCTTTAGACAACCCTTTCTTGATACTTTCCCATTTTTCTTTGATAGTGCTTAGCTCTTTACCATCCTTCCTGATTTCCTCTACCGCCAGTTTGTATTCCTTCCTTTTCAAACCATTTAATGCTTCTACATTCCATTTTCCAACCCGCCGCCACTGCCTTATCTTTTTGAAAGGACGATACAGGGTTCGTCCGGAAAATAAGTGTACTGATTTTTTCCCGCCGCTCCAGGCGCGCCCAGCACCGCTCTGACGGGTTGCGATCGGAGCGGGGTATGTTGGCAAGCGACGCTGAAAAAGGCAGTCGGCTCTGAGCTGTGGTGTAGTGAGGAGCTCTGTTAACGCGAACCTCCACGCTCGACCCACGTCACGGAACGCGATGCCGAAGTTTTTGGAGCAGCGTTATTCCATCAAATTTGCGGTAAAGCTTGGGAAATCGTCTACCGAAACTGTCGGTATGATTAACCAGGCTTACGGGGAGTCAGCCATGTCCAGAAACATGATCTTTCGGTGGCACAAGATGTTCGTGGAGGGCAGAGAAGAGGTCGACGACGAACCACGGCCTGGACGCCCATCAATGACACTCACCGACGAAAATGTGCGAAAAGTTCGCGATGTACTGAACTCTGATCGTCGTCTTAGTGTTCGGATGATAGCAGTGTAATGTGCCAAAAACAATAGTGCACAAGATTATTAGGGAGCAATTACAGATGCGAAAAATTTGTGCAAAGTTGGTGCCGAAAGTGCTCAGTGATGATCAAAGACTCAATCGTTTGGAAATCGCGACACAACTTGCGGATCACTGCAAAAATGATCCACATTTTTTAGAGAACGTTGTTTCGGGTGACGAGCCGTGGATCTTCGAGTACGACCCGGAGTCGAAGAGACAAAGTGCGGAGTGGCACACCCCATCATCACCCCGTCAAAAGAAAGCTCGCATGAGCAAATCTCGGATCAAGGCGATGCTCATTGTCTTTTTTGACAAAAGGAGAGTCGTCCACTACGAATTTGTACCTGAACGACAAACTGTAAATGCTGCATTTTACGTCCAAGTGCTCGACAGGCTTCGAAAACGAGTCGCCCGCGTCCGGCCAGCGATCAAAAACCTCTGGCGGCTGCATCACGACAATGCGCCGTCTCACACCGCGCTTGTCGTGTCGGACTTCTTGGCCAAGCACGGCGTGGCAACGCTGCCTCACCCGCCCTACAGCCCGGACTTGGCACCACCGGACTTCTTTCTGTTCCCGAAGATAAAGAGGAGTTTGAAAGGAACGCGATACGGGACTTTGGACGCCGTCAAAGAGGCCGTGACGACGTATCTTCGAGAGGTTCTCGATGATGCCTTCGCGGGAGCGTTCCAGGAATGGGAACGCCGCTGGAAGAAGTGTATCGACTCACAAGGGTCCTATTTTGAGGAATATTAGCTTAAGATATGTAAAAGTGTAATAAATTTTTTTCCTGAGCTCAGTACACTTATTTTCCGGACGAACCCTGTACTTTTTATAACAACTAAAATGTGGTCAGAGCCCGCTTCCACTCCCGGGAAGCTGTGCGAATTTATCAAACTGTTCCTAAACCTGTGTCTAACTAGGATATAAACTAGCTGATACCTTTCTGTGTCACCTGGCATTTTCAATGCATACCTGCGTCTTTTTTGGTGTCTAAACCAAGTGTTGTATGGGGTGATGACTAGCCCCTGTCTCCTGCAGAACTCAATTGCTTTCTCCCAGCGGTCATTTTTCGTTCTTAGACCGTAGTCCCTCACCTTATCACCATCTCTATCTTTGCCTACCGTCGCATTCCAATTCCTCATCACTATCAAATATTTCCCGTCGGGAACACACGCGATTATGTCCTCTAACTCATCGTATATCCTATCCACCTCTTCTTCCTTATGGGTGCTCGGTGGCAGGTATACCTGAATTATAACCAAGTTCGTGGGTTCTGCTTTTATCTTTACTAGTAGTATTCTATCCGTTACCTGCTCTATGTTGACTACGCTTCTTCCTACCTCTTCATTTAATACTATGGCAACCCCTCGTTGGCTCTCGTCCCCACCGCTGTATATTATTCTATAATTATCACTCCATTTATCCCCGCTATCGTTGCATCTCACCTCGCATAGACCTAAAATATCTATATTTCCCCTTTCCATCTCTCGCTTAGCAGTCTCCAATTTCCCTGTCCTCATCATTGTCCTAACATTCCACCTTCCTATTCCAACCAATTTGGTCTTCTTCGCCTGCGTCTTCTGTCCTGCAGCTGCTGGTTTTCCCTTGCAAGGTTTTCGTGGGATGACGGCCGCGGAAGCCTTGCCTCCCCCGCTGCCGGGCACGACACACGGCCGATTGGGTCGAGCCCCGTGGTTGCCAGGACTCAAAATGTCTCTATTGTCCATCATATTTTTCTTGGGAATGATAATTGAGGTGGTTTCCCGTTGCCTTCCTCAATAGTGTTAACGTGACACCATTACTTACTGTCCACCCCACAGGGGTCAGACGTCTTGCTCCTAACCTTCGACCTATCTGGCATGGGTGACCCTACCAGGAGCAATTTTTATTACTCCCGCCAGCCTAGAGGGATATATATATATATATATATATATATATATATATGTATATATATATATACACAATGTAAATCGATTATACGGAAACACATGAGCAGTATAATAATGGGACGGCACAATAGAAAATAAATAAAATTTTAACATTTTAAAGGATACTCACACGGTAAAATGTTTGAGATTTCGGCCTTCTCCTCAAGTAAAACTAAGATAGATATATATGTATCCCTCCCCGGACTACAAAATTGACGTGGTGGAAGGACTTATGCGTTCCGATGACCCCTAGATGCCTTCTTCATGTAAGTCTTACTTGAAGAAGGCCTCGGAGAAGGCCAAAAACTTAATCATTTTACCGTGTGAGTATCCTTTAAAATGTTAATATTTTATTTGGGTTCTATTTTGCCATCCAATTATATATATATGTATATTTATTTTTTCATTTATATATGTATTGGTAAAAGACAGACGCAAGTTTTTGCATGGAGGGCATAGTCTGCCAAGAGTTGAAGGAAGCAATGCAAAAGATTGTCACACCAGTATATCTTAGATCAGGCAAGATTACTACTCCTTCCTCTAAATTATTACTTTTCCTTCATCCGCTCCGCGAGAATACTGCATTACAATTGTATAAATATCCCGTCCCACATTTCATGCGTAGTTTCATTTCGTTCACCAGGGAGTTTCTTCCACTGAATCCAACCCTCGCCTCGGTTGGTCTCCAAATGCGGGGCAGGGAATGAGATCGCGGGCCGTACTCCTCCTCACCCTTCAAGGGTCGTGGCGGGCCGCACGCTAGGGGTTTTATAAGTATTAGCGGTAAAGTCTTTCACGGAGTGTAGAGATTGAAAATGCGAATCTTCCAGAATTTCTTCCGCGTGGGTCATTTTTCTAGGATGGCAGTTTTGGCGGGGTTACTGTTGGTGTATTGAGGTCAGAAGAGGTTGATGTTTATTTTCACCCATCTTATATAGTCCTCCCGTCTGAGCTATTAATGATCCAGTCATATTTTTTGGCAAAAATACATTTCCAAGCTGGTAATCACAGAGCTCTCTTCCTTGTTGTAATTGTTGGCCTTTTGGACTTTTTTCATATGAACGAGTCATGAGAAATAATGGTTTTATTTAGCAACCAATTTAGCCACTCGTACTTTGAAGAGTATTGATGTATTGTAACAAAATCTGATAAATTAATTTTTCCGAAATTTTTCGTGATGCTTTTCATACAAACCATGGACACTCCTCCCTTATCTTAAGACATTTCTATACTTTTGCATCCTTTCGTATATTTTTAGCAGCTACACGCAATCCTTTTTACATTCCCCACAATCCTCACATTCCATACTTCTAATTATAATCTTTAATTTCAGGCAGATCTCCTTAGAGCTTAATCTTTCAGTGTAGTTCCTAGCATTTCTCCTAAGAACATAATTCTGTTACCTCTCCCTTAGAGATTTTTGAGACACCGACCCTTTTCCCTCAGACAATGACCAGCGAATAGACGCTGGGGTAAAACCCGTGATAGCAATGGAAAATTTAAAAATGGTCGAGTCAGAGTTTTTGGGAGACGAATTCGGTTACACTTTAAGAATTATAATAGCCCCACAATACTTTGGTAGATCAGACCACAAAGATGAAATAAGGGAGATAGATTCCAGTAAAGATAAATACAAATACTCATTCTTTCCCAGAACAATCAGGAATCATAATAGTAAGAAACCAAAGACAGTTTGGAAATATTAAAAACATTGAATTTACAAGTCGAAACAAAATTAAACATTGCAAAGATATCAGGTATATTTGAAGGTGCATTTGTATGTTAGTTGGTAGTTTGAGTGTTTGCATGTGAGTGGGGTATAAGTGTTCTTGCATGAATGTATGCCATGTTTTGTTTTTGTACTGTATAAATTTGTCGCTTTTGCATGCGGCTTTTTTTATTAATTACGGGTGGTGCCCTAACACCGTCCGCCATACGCCCTTGCGGTGGCTTGCTGGGTATTTAGTAGATGTAGTTATAGATGTAGATATATTAAAAACATTTAATTTACAATTCGGAACAAAATTTAACATTGCAAAGGCATTAGGTACATTTGTAGGTGTACAAGTTGTATGTGTATGTCAGTTGATAGTTTGAGTCTTTTTAAGGGTAGGTAAGGGATGGTAAGGGTTTTTTTATGAATTTATACCATGTTTTGTTTTTTGGATTGTATAAATTTGGGCCTTTTGCATGCGGTTTTTTCTCTTTCTTAATTACGGGTGGTGCCCCAAAACCCCCTGCCACACGCCCTTGCGGCGGCTTGCTGAGTATCAAGTAGATGTAGATGTACAAATCACCTAATGCTGAGTGAAAATTAATCAGGAACCTGTGCTACTTACTGCGTGCATGAATACGTGTCGTAAAGAGGATGGTGTCGCGTAAAACCCACCGAATGCGCACCCTGCTCTACGCGAAACGCTTGCTTTAATCGTTGAACGTGAATGTTGATTTTCTTACATGTTTGGCAATATATTCAAAGATGATGCAGATAAAGGAGTCCAGGTCAGCTGAGTAGCGCGCTTACTGAGTCAACCGCCACTTTAATTCGTTCGATCGCCGTATGCTCACATTCAAAATCTTCTGCGGAGTACATCTCGTGCTAAGTTTAGTTCCACGCCATCGATTGGGAATATCTGTGGAAGCGTTTTACTTTGATTAGTTGGGATCTATATTGGCCTTAATTGTTGGTCTCACTGTTACATGGAAAAGGAGAAGATGAAGAGAGACGCCGTTTCATTCGCGAAGAGAGGAGGGTAATTGGGCGTATGTGGGGAGAAGGGAAGAGGGGGGAGATGGGGGGAGAGGGAGAGAGAACGAAAGGAAATGTCGAGGAGAGGGAAGGAAGGGAGGAAGAGGTTGGGTGGAGGAATATGGGGAGGGAGGAAGGGATTAGAAGCGCGCTGCTGTCAAACGGGGAAACGAGAAGGGCGGATTAATTGAACGAAAGGGAGAGAAGCGGAGAAATAAGAGAATGTAAAGGGATTGTGTGAGCGAATAGAGGAGGGTAGGGGGTGGGAAGGGGTGGTGATCGGACAAGCCGCCCGTCCAATTTGAAGGCAGGGATCGGAATGGTGGATTAATGGCGGCGGGCATTGCCACGTCATCGCTTCACTGACGGGCGGGAAGGCGACTGACGATGTGCTTGCATGGATGTATGTACCAGTATCCCTATCTTTTGCGCGGGGATAGGGTTCCCACTGCCCGCTAGCGTTGAGCCAGGGACTGGAGATGCGCCACTGTCATGGGCAACACGGAACAATCTTCCATGCTGACCCTGGCTGAATTAATTCTTCCCCGCCATCCCACTAAATGTACATTGAACTTAAATACGTAAGACTCGTCCAAACTTCGATATGGAGCGTAGTCATGTACGGCGCGGAAACGTGGCCACTGAAGCAGGAGGATAGGCGTAAATTGGAGGCTTTTGAAATGTGGGGGTGGAAAAGGATTTAGAAGATGAAATGGACCGAAAGGAAAACAAATGAAGAAATGCTAGGTATGGTGGGCGAGGAGAGGGGATTGTCGGGAGAAATTCTGAGGAGACAGGGAAAATAGATAAAGGGCGTATTGATCGGCCGTGGGATGTTTAAGACTGTACTAGAAGGGAGAATGGCAGGGAAACGAGGAAAGGAAAGGAACAGGATAGGGAAGTTGGGCCGAATTAAGGGAGGAAGTGAGTATACAGAGATGAAGAGGGGCTTTTTATATAGCAGGATGCTGTTTGGTGTTTTGTTGGGAGATATTTATTTGGTAGTTGTGTCCATCCAAAACCTACCTTATCCGGTAGATTACCCTATAAAAATACAATGCTATACAATGGAGTACACTTAAATAAATATATATGAATATTTATAGGCGATAAAAATCTCATATGTTTGATTCCACTGTAATGCTAAGTTATATCATGGAAACTTCACTCACAATTGATTCTGATCATGAAAACCGCCTTCCACGTAGGTGACAGAATCAACAGTGCCCTATCACATGAATCCACATCTAGACTAGTGGTTTTAAATGTGGTTCCTTTACGATTAATGCGGCCTCGGCCTTCACTACATACCCTTATCGTGCTTCATTTATATTAGTTTCTGCTCTAGCTGTGCCGGACATGGTAATATCGGAATTTTGAATTTAAATGTCGAAAAATAATATTACGATAACTTTCCCGACAAGTTTTGACGAAGCCGGATATTTTCAGAGCCTTTAAATTTGCTCTCGGAATCAAACTAATTTAAATTTTATCTGAATTGATAAACTTCGAAAGTAACTCTTCATTTTCCTGTAACATATGCGTAAAATTCTGCACTCGAGTTTCCTGAATATGGAAACGAGCGGGCACAAAAGTGTACCTTGAGTTTTATTTTTCTATTACAAACGTGCATAAATCCACCATATGAAATTTAAATATTTTTGATAGTCATTTTAATGTTGTCCGACAGTATTTGTTCTCAATAGCAGCAGTCGTGTCAATTTTTGTTCCCGAAAGAGCAGAGGCTGAAACTCCAGGTTTACTTTCCTTTTAAAATTTGTAGTATCCCCTTATTGTGCCTTTTGAACAATTTTATGGATATGCTACACCAAAAAAATTTTAGGTTTAGGGTGAATATTCCGTAGCATTAAATTGGACTTGATTAAAGATTTCTCCAGACGAAAGGAAATTTCAGTGCATTGTCGCGCGCCACTACCTTCATCTACATCTACATCTACATAATACCCCGCAAGCCGCCGCAAGGGCGTGTGGCGGGGGGTGTTAGGTCACCAACCGTAAAAAGGAAAAATACCACATGCAAAAAAACAACACGAATACCTTCTTTGACGTTGGCGAACTAAAAATTCAATTTGCAACGGCTGTCACCATACTGGATTCAAATAAATGAAAATTTTACCACTCAACAAAACAACACATTATAATTACGCTAATTATCGAATCAAAATAATGCATTCTAAAATATGCGAATAAAAAATATAAGAATGCCAATTTAAACGGACATCGTGTGACTTCTGAAGGAATAACGCTCACTTGAAGTGATGATCATCTACATCTACATCTACTTAATACCCCGCAAGCCGCCGCAAGGGCGTGTGGCGGGGGGTGTTAAGACACCACCCGTAATTTAGAAAAGAAAAAAAACCGCATGCAATAACCACAAAATCATACATCCACAAAAAAAACATGGCATACATTCATGCATGAACACTTACACCCCACACACATGCAAACACTCAATCTACATCTTACATACACATGCACCTGAAAGTATACCTAACAGCTTTGCAATGTTTAACTTTGCTCCGACTTGCAAATTCAATGTTTTCAATATTTCTAAATTGACTTCGGTTCCTTACTATTATGATTTCTGATTGTTCGGGGAAAGAATGAGTATTTGTACCTATCTGTCCTGGAATCTATCTCCCTTATTTTATCTTTGTGGTCTGATCTACCTAAGTAGTGTGGGGCCATTATAATTCCTTCAGTGTCATAGTTAAACTCGTTTGTTCTGAACCTTTCTAAAAGTCTAAGCCTCGCTTGTTCTCTCCGCACTTCAAGTGGTTCCCAGCTTAAATCCACTAAAAGATCTGTCACACACGCATCATGACGCAATCCATATCAAGAATCAAGACACCGATGTGGAGGTGCATATTAAACCAAAAGAAATTGCAGTTAGTCCTAGTTGGCTCACGGTTTTGCGTCTGGCAACGAGGGGCAGAGGGCAAGTGTTGGGAATTTGAGAGAGAGAGGGGCACTTGTAGGAGTCGAATCCCTAAGGAGGACGAGGGGCGTGAAAATCGCCGCCTCCTCCAAATTCCCTCGCACCAGTGATTCTTCCACTAAGCCATGCGAAGTCTCGACCGCTGCGATCGATCTGCTTGAGAACTCATTCAAATCCGTTCGGAAGGAGACGGTTCTCAGGTCGGAAATTTATATCCAGCGCGAAGCCAAATCGGCGGAACCAGCGCGGAGCCAAGGGACATGGGTTTTGAGAGGCGCTCGTCACCGGTGATCAATTGCGCTCCATTGGACTCCGCCCACGCCAAGTGATTCCTTCGAACGCCGATTCAATTGGTTTAGTCGAAGCAAATATGCAATTCCTCAGAAAGACGAAGTGGTCATTTTTATTTGTCATTTGATTTGTTGGCATTAAGAGTCGTGATTCGAGGTGTGTAAATTAAGCAATGAGACTAATTAAAAAAAAATTTCATTCAAATAGAATTACAATTTTATATTGTCGCCCTCAAAGTAACTCCCTTCTGAAGACATACAGGGCTGGAGACGGTTCTTCCACTCCTCATAGCAGTGCTGGAACTCCGATAGTATTTTTCATTATCGGAGTTATATTTTTTTCGTCTCCTAATATTTTTTTCGCTATATGAACATTTTACAGTAATTTTATTTATCCGGAAAGATTTGATTTTATTTTGACTAAATTTTGTACCTAACTCAAAAGAGTTATTAAAATTATATGGTCAAGCTTTTCGCTGCTAAAGAATACTATATGAACAGTAAAGTGTCACTGTAAATTTCGGATATGTTTATATAAATATACTATAAATATGATATATATAAATATGTGTATATATATATATGTATATATATATATGTATATATATATATATACATATATGTGTGGGTCGCGGTAGTCCAGGGGGTAGAGCGTTGGACTACTGACCGGATCCTGGGTTCGATTCCAGGGCAAGGCATTCTGGGCACCTGCAGCTCCACCCAAGCTATGTGATTGTGACCAGATCTTCCTGGGAAACCATAACCGGCACAGGGAAAGGAACTGGCCCCCCTACCCTGATGTGTGGATTTCACACGCCGTCGGGCTTAGTACTGGGTGAACTCTATCATCACCTAACAAACCGACCTTCGGTTTGATTACTGTGCTTATGGTTTTTTTATATATGTATATATAAATATAATATATATTATCAATAATATATTTATATATATATATATATATATATATATATATATATATATATATATATATATATATAAATATGTCAAATACGTAAGTATTTAGAGTATTTTGCATGATATCAATGCCCTAAAGTCTTAAACTTTATTAAAAAACTATATTCACATTTAAGTCTAAAACTTGACTAAACCGGATGAATAAGATAATTATGGAATAGGAAAGTGTGCAAAACCCTGCAGAGGGTCTTGCCTCCGAATATTGCCAATCATATTGAGACTCTGATATTTGACTTTTATTGTCACGCGGAAGTCGATCCTTTTCTTCCTCCTATTTCCTTGAACGCATTTGCGATCATGAAAGCGGGAAGGTTGACTCAACAGAGGTAAGAAAGAGGTCTTGAAGAAAATAAAACTTTGTTCCATCAGCTATTCTGGGAAGATTTTTCAATCCTGAAATTGGCTAATGCAACTCTCCCCTTACGAATACTCTTTTTTCCCCGTTACTTCCTCCACATTTGACAGGTTTATTCGTCCTTTGCGTTCCTTACGAGGACCTAGCCTTTATTATGCTCTTTCTTCCTCTTTCATTAACCTTTAAACCTCTTCATTTCTTTTCAATCGGTACAAAAGTTCTCCAAAACTGACCTCCCATTACTTGTTTCTGAGGTCTCTCATTTTTGGCTTGCTTGCTTTTATGTTTTCAGGCACATATCTCTGATCTAGAGAGTGCCATCATCTCATTGTTTTCATGTTTGTTGATTAATCTCTTTTGAGCAAACCACATAAGTATGCCTCATGATCATGAGCTACTCAGAAACATAGCATCCAATAGATGGCATTCATTACCCTCGGATACAGGGCTCATTATTCAAGGATTTCACTCATGGCAATAGGAAATAATTTGCTGGCTCCAATTCGGGACTCTAAGGGGGTTGGGGAATCGTCGTGATACCGTTTTTCCTCAGGTAGCCGGTTCACCATATAAATATACATACATATAATGCATTTTTACTACATTCTAAGATGCAATTGTTTGTTGGTTGATAAAATATGTAGTTGGTAACGTGTAATGTTGAAAGGGTTTTTGCGTGAATGTATACGCCACATTGGGTGTAGATTTGCATGGATGTGTTGATTTTGAATGTGGTTTTTTTCTCTTACACGGTTGGTGACCTGACAGCCCCCGCCACACGCCCTTGCGGCGGTGCACGGGGTATTATGTAGATGCAGATGTTCACTTGGAACCTCAAGCACTGAAGACCATCGGGATGAGTTTAGCGTAGATGTTTCACATCGCCAAATTTTCAGTGATAATGGCGTTCACGACCATATTATCATTTCCAATACGATCTCCGATCATGCGCACACTTGACCGACTGTCTGAATTCAATACTTCACACACTTGTTGTGGTCGTTTCTTGGCGTCGACGGCTATCCAGCACGGATGTCGTCCTCCACAACTTCTGGGCCACCTTTAAAGAGCTCGTGCCACTTAAAAACAGCATTTTTTGACCTTCCTTTGTCATGGAACTGCGGCTGAATCATGCCCAACGCCTCCGTATCCGATGTCCCCAGTCCAAAACAAAATTTGATGGTATGCCTCTGTCCAATCGTTCGCTGCATTTTGTACTTGCGCCGAGTCACTCGTAAGGGGTCCACTAAAAATATGATCTAGCAAGAATGAACTCTCGCAGGCGCTTGGCGCATGTTGAAGGTCATACCCTCACCACGGAGCCAACGCGATGCGACGTACAGTCACGTCAGGGAAAAATTATTCCCGATACTTTTTATACAAACCTTGTAAGACGATGAGGGCAGCTTCGAAGGAAGAGGATGAATGAAATTCCTCTCTCTCTCACCCCACAATTATTCCTCTCTATCAAATACGTACATTTTTTATATTCCTTCGACAAAGAGGCACCTGCCGACCTCCTTAGTGCATAGCAATTTGGCAACATGGCATGGTGATCGATCGGAGGGCCACTGAAGCGTGTTTTAGATGGTAAAATCCCAGCTGTAATTCGGTCAATTGACCATCGAAGTGCTATCTAAGAAATACCTCCGGGAACCGAACATAATAACCAAGTCGGCAATTAGTTGAATAACTGCTTCCGGCGGCTAGAGTTCCCTGGAAATAAATTTAATCAATATCACCGTAGCATTCCGGAGAGCGGTTTCGCCGCGGATTGTTCCAGGATGAATTTATCCCGTCGCTTGGTTTTTTAGTCCATGTTCCTCGAGTAAATTTTGTGCATTTTAATTTTTCAATTTTACATTTCTTTGCAGCGTCTCAAATTCTTTTGAACGTCGCACGTTGCAACCAAAGTGATGCGCTAATTACATTGACCTTATTTTATTTTGCATCCATTTTTTAGCACTTGTCTTTTTGTACTGCTAGGATAATTAGTCCACTTAGAACTATATAAGGAGACTTTGCTGTGAAACGGTCCGAGAAAAGTTCTAAGTTTCCAACGGCACACGGAAATAGAAATACTATATTCCGGTTTTAATAATAATAAAGTAAATTTATGAAGTTGTAATCCTTCATTAAAATGAAATGTAAATATTATCCCATGTCATTGCTAATTTCAAACCCATTATTCCTTTAAGTAACTTTTGAGTTTAATATTTGATAAAACAAAATTGTTGGTTCTCACATTTACTCATTTTATGAGTAAATGTGAGAATATTGAAGATGCTTGCTGAAATAACATCCTTAAGAGTAAGCGCATAAGTATTTAGTCCAATTTAGCGTCAGCGTAACACGCCCACTATTATTTCGCCCAACTTCTGAGCAATTTGGCTAAGTACCATAAGAATAATTGCACGTTGGTTTCCAGAGGACATCCGCAATTTTGGTGATTAAAAAAGTTTCCGCCTTGTGTTGTGGGGAAAGTTTTAATTTCTAGAGTTGTGGAAGCCTTGGGCTGTGTTTATTTAAGACGAGATGGGGATGAGCAAGAGCGGGACAAAGGAACACTCTTACACTCCTCCGGAATGAAATTGAATATTTCCGCGTCCATAGGGATTGGCCGATGATCGCTGGGGCATTGCGGGTGCAGGAGAAGGCGCAACCACGCCTCCGCATCCAGTACTCGCGCAGATTGTGGTATTCGCGATCGTGGCTCTTCACAAAACGTTTACGATTTTCACTTCAGGTAAAAATAATAGCCTCTCCATTAGGCCGCTCCCAAATCCCCATGATTCTTTTTCGGTCGCCATGCTTAGATACTCTCATTTCACGGATAAGTGCCAACTATTTATAACGGCCTTAATTTCAATTGAAAGAAGGACGTAGTTTGTATAAATATTACCGAGGAAATATGTTTATTTCAGATTTATTTCATTTATTTATTTATTTATTCAGTATTAGTCCGAAAACAGCACATTTTGGCCTTGACATCGAACTATTAACAACGATAACAATGGTCACATTTACAAACACCCAAGCCCTAGGTGGAGGAAAACTCACCCAGGCGGGAATCGAACCCGCGACTCTTGGAATGGCAGACTAGGACGTTACCCCGCCGCCACCGGGGTTGGCAAATATTACTTAAATGACACAAAATTCTTCAAAGTACTTCTTCCCTTGAGCGTCGGCGCACTTTTGCTCTTGAGGCTTTTCCATGACTCGAAGGCTTCCAGGTAGGGGCGGATTCCGGAAGGTGATCGATCTTAAGGGCAGATCTTTGAAGGCACTTAGGGTCCCATTATGGTGTCCTTTGATGAAGGATTTCACTCTTGGGAATGTTTGATGGTGCCGATTCTGGACTGTGAAGTGGTTGGGGAATCGTCGTGATGTCGTTGCAGAAAGTCTTCGCAAGCAGACACTCGAATCTACACTTTGTTGTCCGTCAAGACCTTTGGGACGAGTTAAGGGCAGATCTTTTGCAATGCCAAATTTTCAGTGATAATGGTCTGTACACTGTCATCTTCTCAATGCCAATACGGTCTGAGTTCATGTGCGCAACCACCGATGGTCTGAAATCAGCACTGCATTCACACGTCAGGAAAAAATTGTTACCGATACTTTTCATAGAAACCTTGTAAGCAGGACGTTTGTACTAAAGTAACATTTGTGATATTGTATCGACACAACAATGAGAGTAATCTTAATTGATTTTGGTTCTCTCCTACACTTGGGATGCAGTTTTATAAGAAACTCGCACACCAAAGTTGGCTATCTCGTCAGTCAGATCCTTTTCACTGTGTCAGTAGTGGGTAAAGGTTTTACAAATTTAGTTCGTACTTGAGGATACCCACTGGGATGACAATGAACCTCCTGTTGTGGACTTGACCAAAAATTATCATCAGAGATTTTTGGGATCCGGAAAACTTAATTCGGCTCCCCAGTCAGAGCAGATAACCCGACCTGAGCGCCCACTGGTGAATGTCATGCGCCGCGGGCTCATAGAACTCTCATACTCTGGTGTTGGAGAGCTTAGCATTTCTACATCTACTTAATACCCCGCAAGCAGCTGGAAGGGCATTGGTGGGGGGCGTTAGGGCACCACTCGTAATCAAGAAAAAAAACCGCATGCAAAAGCCACAAATGTATACCATCCACAAACAAAACATGGTATATTCATAAAAAAACCCGTACAACCCACACACATGCAAACATTTTACAGATGTTTACAAATGATTCGTGAGGTGGAGTCAGTTGAAATCAGTTTTTGGAGCCAAGATTTTATCATCACAATTGTTCAATAGAATCAGGATGTCATAATTCAATTTTACTTTGCTTACATCTATATCTACATCTACTTAATACCCAGCAAGCCACCGCAAGGGCGTATGGCGGAGGGTGTTAGGGCACCACCCGTAATTAATAAAAAAACAGCATGCAAAAATTTATACAGTCCACAAACAAAACATGGCATACATTCATGCAAGAACACTTATACCCCACTCACATGCAAACACTCAAACTACCAACTAACATACACATGCACCTACAAATATACCTAACATCTTTGCAATGTTTAATTTTGTTCCGACTTGTAAATTCAGTGTTTTCAATATTTCTAAAGTGACTTCAGTTTCTTACTATTATGATTTCTGATTGTTCGGAGGAAGAATGAGTATTTGTATCTATCTGTACTGGAATATATCTCCCTTATTTTATCTTTGTGGCCTGATCTACCTCAGTAGTCTGGGGCCATTATAATGCCTTTAGTACCATGTTAAACTCGTTTGTTCTGAACCTTTCTAAAAGCCTAAGTCTCGCTTGTTCTCTCCGCACTTCAAATGGTTCCCAGTCTAAATTCCCTTAAGAGACCTGTCACACTTGTGTTCTTATCATAACAATTTTTAAAGAATCTGGCGAATTTTCTCTGAAAATTTTCTAATTCATTTTGCCAAATTTTCTCCCAAGGATCCCAAATACTTGCGGCATATTCCAAATGAGGTCTAACTAGAGCAAAATAACACCTCTCCTTAATTTCTAATTACATTTCGCCACCAGTTTCAATCGAGCATTTGACGTACCCTACACCTTAGCACCACTTCATCTCATATTCGAATTTTTGAGGTTACCATTCTGCATGTCTTTGATTCACCACTATAGTATTCATTCACTTTTGGGCGCGATAATGTTTTAGGAATTAATAATTAATTTGTTCGATCGGTTATTAAAAATTGTATGGCGTATTTTTTGCATAATTTGATGGACTTTTTTTGAGGTTGTGAAGTGTTTGTGAATGTTTGGATTACTTTATGCAAGTGAGTTTTGACGTACTTGCAAACATTGGGATTTGAATTTTGCATATTAATCTGTCTCTTTGGAGAGAGATAATACCGAGGAAGTTATTCGTTTATGGTGAAGTTTTTCGAAGAAAAAGAAGCAAACAGGCCATCAATGTCTAAATGTGTCGAGGATTGATGGTTAATTACTTTGCTTTTCCAAGGTGAAAAATTATCAATGGAATGAATATATTTGGTTCGGTGGATTTAATTTGTCACCAATGCCACCAAGAGTTTAGAAGGTATTGCGTGGAGTAGATTCAGATTTAATTTTAGTTTTTAGCTAAAATCGTTTTTTCTACGTGGATGGAAACGTACAATACTGGGCGAAATATCAATATCTGCATCTAAATAATACCCGCATGTCACAGCAAGGGCGTGTGGCGGGGGATGTTAGGTCACCACCTGTAAACGGGAAGAAAACCACATTCAAAACCAACACATGCATTCAAACCCATACCCCCAGTGGGGCATACAATTATGCAAAAATCCTTTCATTCTACTCACATGCATATAAAATGTATATTATACATACATACTATAATATGATAGATAATTGCATTTTAGGATATAGTAAGAAATTCATCCAATAAAGTCCAAGCTAGCATTTGACAAGTAAGAAGGCGAAATTCAACTACCTCATAGATATGGAATATACAAAGGTCCCCTCCCACAAGGACACAGGTAGGGAATGAGACCCAACGCTAATATATCTTGGTGAGATTGGCTATTTTTGTGAAACCATCTGGCAACTGTAATGGAAGGGAGGTTGACATTAAAATTCGTCCTGTGTAGGGATGATGGGAGAGTATTTAAGGGAGAACAAACAGGTTGGACTGACGAAAATGCTTTAAGACGGACAATGGAAGATATGCGGATAGATTGACGTCTTTATTCGGCCAAAATTAAGACCATGAGGTCCCTCAATCCATTTTACCCATCGTCAAGTACAGTTTGGACTTTTTTTAAGTGCAATAATAAGGTGCTTTTCCTACATAATAAGGTAGTGAGAGCTCTTCTTAAGGTCACCAATTGATCAGTTATATCTTCGATTATCCAAGGGATATTTAGTAAAAGGGGTTAACAGTGAGTTGTACATTTTTCTCCAATTATAAAGTTTAAATAATAAATATAAACTCGATAAGAACCGTTATATTAGTGAAATTATTATACAGAGAAAAGAGATATTAATATGAAGCTATTTAATGTATGAGGAGACCTGTAATAAACATTTAAAAAATTCAAATAATTATTCATTGGATATGGAGAGGAATTAATTAAAATTCTCCTCTAAAGTGTCTCAATTGATGTTCTATTCAGCTACATCAGTAACACAATATCATATTAGGAATGCCTTTTATAAGTCTTATATATTTAGCTTTAATTGATCAATGACGTACATCATACTATTACTAGTTTATTTCTGAAGTAATCTAATTGATGGAAGCAATTTAAATTACTGCGAAATAATTTAAAATACAATACATTCATTTAATTCTTGCGTATAAAACGCAGGTCAGTTAAAAATAAATGTGGAAAATTGAATTGTTTTGACGTATTAACTCCCTTTAAGAGGCGACTAGGAAGCTCCAATGTTCATAGCATATCACCTCAACTGCCAAAAAAAGATGTATAACATTAGTGCAAAAAAACTAGAAGTTGAAAGTTTCTATTCCAAAGGGATATTATAAGAGTAATTATGACTCTGTTAATTATTAGTTTATACGTTTAGTGTTAGAATTAGTCATATGTTCATATTTAGAAGTACTTTGCCGGACTTGAAACAATTAGTGGAAATTTAATTTAACACACCGACAAAGGAAAAGTATTCATGAGGTGGATTTTCATCCAATATTTCACAAGGGCATCCCTTTCATCGCTCGCGAGTGGTGCGGAATTATTTGAGGGCATTTCTCTGTTGAAACCCAAAAAGAAATATTTTTAAAATTTTGTTTTGCATCAAGTAGCGAAAAACTTTTTGGCAGTTGATGTCACGGAGAAAAGCTTTCGTGCATCCCAGTTCCGTTTCACCGAGAAAAAAAAATTAGCGGCGCCAAATGAGTTTCATCCGGTTTAATTTACTGTGCTGACACACACACACATAGGGGGCCGGGGATTCCGCAGGGGAGCTTATCGTCGCCCGACTGCTTCCCGTCTCCAAGTTAACCGTTATCATCAACTCCCCTGAATCTCTTTCCCCCTTTCCATTTTTTCTTTAAAAAAATAAGCCCTATTGTTCTCACGACTTCTCACCGCTCTCTCAAAATTTCCGGCCCGGGTCTGCCACTCGCTTTAGCGGCGACTGACGGGTCGGGATGGTTCGAAAAATGCAAGATAAAAAAAATTCAATCCTGTTTCCAAGTCACTTGGCGTTTTTATTTTTTTTAAATACGTTTTCATCGTATAGGGAGACAGCGAGAACATACTGAGACGCGATCTTTTTTTTTTCCCCTCTCTGGTTTTAAACCCAGTGGTAAGAGGCGGTGGTGAAATGCACGGCAGTTCATTTCACGGATGCATCTCACCTCATCTGATAAAACCTTCCAAATTGCCGGAGTGTTCCATGGAACTTGTCCCTCTATGAAGGGAATCTCATTTATAAGGAGGTGCGCATTTGCATTAAGCAAACCCGGAACCGAATGGAGCTCTGAAAATTAATCTTTCTCTTCCTAAGCGTGAAGTTTAAAGCGTAAATGCAATGGGATATGAGAACTTTCTCCCGTAATCTGCTAAGTGCATGGAGAAGGAGTTGAATATGTATTCTAGTAATAGAGAAAGGTAGACCAGCTTGGCAAGTTTTCGTATAAACAATGGGCCATTTTGGAATGGATTCCTTTTCCGGTTAGGGTGTTACCTTCCAAGAGTGGCAAAAATCATTAATAATCAACGATAGCATGACGGAAAAACGGAGTGTGAATTGATCATTGAACTTGCTATTAAGGTAAAGACTTCTACACCTACTTAATACCCCGCAAGCCACCGTAAGGGCGTGTGGCGAGGGGTGTCGGGGCATCACCCGTAATTAAGAAAAAGAAAAAAAAAACGCGTGCAAAAGCCACAAATTTATACAATCCACAAACAAAATATTGTATGCATTCATGCAAAAACCCTTAAAACCCACACACACATGCAAACCCTCAAACTACCAACTAACATACACATACACCTACAAATATACCTGATATCTTTGCAATGTTTATTTTTGTGTCGACTTGTAAATTAAATATTTTTAATATTTCTGAAGTGACCTTGGTTTCTTACTATTGTGATTCCTGATTGTTCGGGGAAAGAATGAGTAATTATAAGTACTTTTCTCCGCTATTTTATCATTGTGGTCTGATCTACCAAAGTAATGTGGGGCCATTATAATTCCTTTAGTGTCATCGTTAAACTTGTTTGTTCTGAACCTTTCTAAAAGTCTAAGTATCGCTTGTTGTCTCCGTGCTTCAAGTGACTCCTCAAAATCTAAATCCCTTAAGAGACCTGTCACACTTGTGTTCTTATCATAACAATTTTTAACGAATCTTGTGGATTTTCGCTGGACTTTATCAAATTCTTTTTGCCAAATTTTCCCCCAAGGATCCCAAATACTCGCGGCATATTCCAAATGAGGTCTAAACTACAGCAAAATAACACCTCTCTTCAACTTTCTCATTACATTTCCCCACCACCCGTTTTATGAAGCCGAGTTTCTTTAAGGCGGATCCGCATATTATCCTGATATGTGCTCCCCATGAAAGGCGTGGTGTTAGAACTACCCTCAAAAATTTAAATTGATTTGCCGTATTTACCACTAAACCCTCTATTTCATAGTTAATGTCCTGTTCGCCACTTCTTTTGTTCCAAAATTTCAAAACTGGGCAAGTTTTCGTATAAACAATGGACTATTTTACAATGGATTCCTACTCTGGTAAAGGTGTTACCTTCCAGGAGGTAAGGCAAAAATCATAAATAATTATCAAAAACATGACAGAAAAACTGAGCGGGAATTGGTCATTTAACGTACTTTTTAGGTAAAGACTTGAATTTTTAACTCATTTATACTCGCCACTTCTCACAATTCATTCTAGTCTCATTTTTGGCACTTTATTTTGACATCACATTTTTTTGATGCAAAGGAGATGTGGCTTACGTTATTGTTAAGTGTTTCCTATACATCTCTGTAGTCGATGCTCTTGAGTGTGACGGTGATGATGCAAAAGAAATAGAAAATACTTTTTGGCGGGAAACGAAATAATTACATAATTACGGCCAATCAATTTAAATTTTTGAGGGTAGTTCTAACACCACGCCTTCGGATAGACGGATGATTGTTTGTTCTTCGATTTTGGCTTGTTCCAAAAAAAGGATCAAAGAATCTGTATCAAATTTTGTATGAAAAACGACAATAAGTGCGTGGACGCATCCCGAATGTTGACTGTGGCATATGGACAAGCTACCTTCGACCGAAGCAACGTTTATCGGGGGTACAAAATGTTCTCAGATGGCCGAGAAGATGTGAACGACGAATAACGTGCCGAACGCTCGAGCACAACGAAAGACGAAAACATTGATGAAATGAAGGAAATAAATCACCGTTAGAGAAATTGCCGAGGACCTAAACATATTGATTGGCTCGTGCCATTCGATTTTTACCAATAATTAGGGCATGACACGGGTCACCGCGAAATTGGCACCAAAATTGCTCAATTTCGACCAAAAACAGCAACGCATTAACATTGTTAATGACTCCGCTACCGTCCGCGACGACACATATTTGCTCCTGAGGTTCATATTTAGTAACGAACCATGGGTTTATGGTTATGACGCGGAAACTCCCAATAATCCCAATGGAAGCTGCAGCACGAGCCAAGACCGAAAAAAGCGCGCCAAGTTCGGTCGCATGTGAATAGTTTTTCTCACAGTTTTCTTCGATTGTAGGGGTGTGGTGCATCATGAATTCTTGCCAAAGGGTAGAACGGTAAATAGGGAATATTACCTGAACGTTATGCGCCATTTGCGCGACGCAATCTTCCACAAACGCCTGGATTTGTGAAAGAACAAAAATTGGCTTTCGCATCATGACTAGGCCCCTGCTCACACATCGTTACTTGTGCCATCGTTACTTCTTAGCCGAAAACAACAGATTAATGATGCCGCAGCCACTGTATTCCCCGGTGTCTTTTTCTTGTTCCCGAAACTAAAGAGGCCCATGAAAGGACGACGCTACGCTGCTATTGATGAGATAAAGACTGCATCGAAATAGGATCTGAGAAAGATCACAAAAAATTGTTTTTTGAAGTACTTCGAGGATTGGAAAAAACGTTGGCACAAGTGTATAATATCTAATGGGGATTACTTTGAAGGAGAAAAAATAGATATTCAAGAATAAATAAATAATTAAAAAAAACACAAAAGTCGTGATACTTTTTGAACAGACCTCGAATATTTATAATGGCATATTTTCACGCCTTATCGCTCTCTTGGTCAACGCCCTAACATTTTTAATGAACCGAAACTTAAAAGAGTTTAATTTAAGAAATAATGCGGTGATATCCTTTGAGTTAATGAGCCTCATAGTTGCTGCAATAATGTCAATTTATTTTGACCGTTGAAAGTTTTAAATTACGCTTGACATTAAATCCCTTTATATATTAAAAATAAAAATATATCATAAAATATACTATAAAATACATTTTACGTGGTAATTTTGTACAAATTTGATTTGGTTTAACGATTTAAGGGAATTGCAATGAAATAATTGAGTAAAGAACACAATTCAATAGGTTATCATTATTACTTGCATAAGAATGGCCGGATTGATGGATTGGGGTGTGACTGGTGGTTTTTTTGTCACTTCCTGACCCTTTTCTAGTAATAATCATTATCCATTCCTTATTCTTTCTCCTCAAACGTTCGTTTTTCGTATTATTAGGTGGACGGAAAAGATATTTCCTTTCGTTCGTTGGGGTCAGAATTTTTTCTCTGCAACCACAATGGAGGACCAATCAACGTTCAGATCAAAGTAGGTAGCAGATCGGTGAGTCATTCCTTCAGGTTTTCGATAGGAATTTCTGTTTTATTGGAAATTTCAATCTATTTTATCATCCAGTTATACAACGGTCGCAATACCAGGCCGTTGATTGAGTAAATAAATAACGCGAACCACGTATGTATTTCAGTTTCAGCTGAGAAAGTTCTCGACAAAGGTTGGAGTGTAGTTTCATTTTTTTACACTATGGTAGCGCTTGTGTTGATGTGTTATGAATACACTCTTCGAATTAAGAAAATAAATGTTCTAAGTTTAATTTGTTAGGGTTTTGGAATTATTTGTGCGCAGACAATATTGTCGGCAATTTCTTTAAACCGCTCCACGGGGTCTATCACTGGAATTAGCAGAACGGCAGAAGCCTGGCACAACCATTACGACAATACGATAGGCATTACTAGGTATTTTATACCTAGTAATACCTTTCGTATGTAATACACCACTACGGCAAGGAGCTCTTTTGAGTTGGAACAAATGAAATAAATAGAAGGTGTACAGAGAAAGGCTTGCCAGTTGGGCATTAGGTCGGAATAGGAAGACGGATAGCGAGCGGAACTGATATGTTTAAAGTATTAGAATGTGATTCACTTAAGACTTGAAGGGAAGATTGAATATTTCTGCGCCATACTAAATGCTTATATGTCTGAGGAGGCAAAGGCTGGAAGGAATTAAAATAAGTAGGGAAGCAAAGTTATGTGAGCAGAAATGATCCCCATTTTAAAATAAGATTAAAAACACAAAAGACCAACGCTGCGGAGTTTTCAATCTTAAATGGGGACATCAAAGACTTAAATCATTTGCCTGATGAACCATTAAAACCTTTTCCTAAAACATTTAAACTCATTTAGGAGTAAATTTTTTAACGGACAACAGTCTAAATTAAATTTTCAATTGTCTTGAATCTATTGGATTAGAACTTATTTAACTTATGAGGGCTGCTCCATATATATTGTTTTTGATGACCTTTTTGTCTTGTCATTGTCACCCCGTTTTCGCCCAGTTCAACGTAAATCATTAAAATAATGAGAGTAATTATTTGATTTATAGCATCTCAATGAGTGGCTTCCAAGATATGGGTTTTTATATCAGTAGGTTAGTTCATTCATGAAAGTCATTTCGTGATGCTTCTGTGCTCCTTTGTTTGAGGCTATGTGGACACTACTTCAGAAGGACTTAATCGGGGGTTTTTGTGTCCGGAGGTTAACGGATGACAACGCATGATTAATTGCCACCCTCTTCCTCTTGTATGAACCGTGCTTTTGCCAAACCCTCATAACGAGTGAGCACGAAATAAACACAGGTGCAAGAAATTACATACGGCCGAGAGCGACACGTGTATATTAGAAATATTGAAATTAATAATCAATGAAAATGGTTGCTGAACTTCCCTTATCTTTAGACTTAGTTTTAGAAAGTTTCAGGACGAACGATTTTAACGATGACACTAAATGAATATAATAGCCCCACAGGATTTAATTAGATCAGACCATAAGGATAAAATAAGGGAGATAGATTCCAGTACAGATAGATACAAATACTCATTCTTACCCCAAACAATCAGAAATCATAATAGTAAGAAACCAAAGTCACTTTAGAAATATTATAAACATTTATTTTACAAGTCGGTACAAAATTAAACATGGCAAAGATATTTGGTATATTTGTAGGTGCATGTGTATATTAGTTTGAGTGTTTGCATGTGTGTAGGTTGTCACTCCTAAAACAAACGCGGGTCTGGGTGGAAACGTACATAGTTCTATTTTCGAGTGGGTGACAACGTTTCCAAGTAGCTCCTCCTGTTTGCAAAGTGTTTGCATGTGTGAGGGTTGCAAAGGGCTTTTGCATTAATGTATACCATGTTTTGTTTCCGTACAGTATAAAATTGTGGCTTTTACATGCGGTTTTTTTCTTAATTACGGGTGGTGCCCTAACACGCCACCCCACACGCCCTTGCGGCGGCTTGCGGGATGCTATGTAGATGTGGATGTATCCTTAGGGCCCATCCTAATTCGATATATTTGTGTAATGTAATGAATACAGAAGATTGTACCGATTCCAATCCACAAAGGTTCCTCCCACATTCTGTAATCCGTCGGCTGCTCTATGTTATCGAACGTATTCTCAGAAAACAAGGATCTGCCAAACACATTTGACTTTTCTTTCCATTTTATTAATTTTATTCCTTTTTTATCACGACGCCATAAGCTTAAGATGATTTGATGAGGGCAAGCTATAGGCTATGCATTGATGTTAATCAAATACACTCAAAGAGCCTATTTATGAATGAATATGCACACGTATTTTGGCCAACAGTTAACCGGCTCCAGTTAGGGAGGAGTACGTAGAAGTTAAGGAGGGCACCGAAAATGCCCATCTGCCAATGCCAGACTTGCAGCAAACTCGCTGATGCCATTTCACTTTGATTCCTGCTTCATTAGAAACCCATTTGTGAAGAAAAAAGACGATTCTTTGCCTAACACACACCCGAACTGCAGACGGTCACCTGGTAAACGATATTCTAGAGAGCTCTTGTATTGACTTATGAGTGCTTCGTCTATCACAAGCCTAGTGGAAGATATTCACCGGCAGATTGCCTAGCGTTTACCTTGATCTCCGGTGCTAGGTGGGTAATTCATTACAGTTCTCACTGGAGCGTCAAAATTTAAACTTTCGGCCTTTACTTTTTCTGGTCTTCTCTTTCTCGAGATGGTGGTTGAATGTTGACCCAGTATGATATTATTTCCCAACTCTTCCCTCATTCAATGATAATATACAGCGGGATAAGTTGCTTTTCGTTTTTCGTCTCAACCTTTGAGTATATCTGCGGGGAAGTAACGTTCCCCATTTTCCATTTAGTTTCCCCTTAATCATTGTATAATCCCTTGACCCAGATATTCCTTACAATTTCGCTTTTCATCTCTGTGTATGCATATAAATAATGTCCTAATTTCTTACCGTACTTTGTTGTATGGAAAGTAAAACTGCTAAATTTTTTGTGCTCGTTTCAACGAAGAATTTTACATCTAAATCTACTTAATACTCCGCAGACGGCCGCAAGGGCGTGCGGCGGGGGGTGTTAGGGCATCACCTGCAATTAAGAAAAAAACCGCATTCAAAAGCCACAAATGTATACAGTCCACAAACAAAACATGGTATACATTCATGCAAAAACCCTTACACCCCACACACATGCAAACACACAAACTACCAACTAACATATATATGCACACACAAATATTCCTGGTGTCTTTGTGCTATGTTTAATGTTTCCGTTTGATTTTGTTCCGACTTGTACATTAAATATTTTTAATATTTATAAAGTTGCTTCCAGATGCCTTAAACGGTTGGCTACGAAATCAGGCGACAGAATATTATGCTGAAGCAATTTTAAAACTTACTTGGAGATATAATAAATGTTTAAATCTGCTTTGCGTATATGTATGAAAATAGAAGATTGTAATTTTGAGATGAAAATGATAAATTTTCTGCATCTATTTCAATGTGTTTTTTATAGGCTAACGGAGGTTACTTCCGGGGCAGCCCTCGTATTTCAGTATAAGGAACAAAAAATTAAACGACAGAGAGTTCGGCCTCGCTATGGGCATTGTGACCTTCAGCCTTTCAGGGAAATCTGATTTCAATCAATTGTTGCGTCTTATCGGAATCCCTTGTGGTGGGAAGCAGTTGGGGCGCGGGAGTGGATGGAAAGGGTGAGCCTTCGACCCGTGAGGATGTTTTGCGTGCCTTTGGGGGTTGTCCCTAAATTACAAAACGCATTTGGGAAGGGAGACTGCGGCATTCCTTGTACAGTTTTTTTAGGGTGTTTGAGTGAGTGGGTGGGAAAGGGAGTTCAGGAGAAATCTTAACCTAAAGTTCATTGATTCATTATTTTATTCATTAGTCATGAACAAAAGGTTAACCTTGATCACTAAGAGAAATCAATGTGTAAACGCTTACTAATGAAACTCTCATTTTTTAATTATCTAAAAATTTATCAAGGTTTAAATAAAACATACTCGTCACTCACGGCAGTGAAGGTTTTTAGTGTACTCTAACGTGTGGAGTACAAGTAATCAAGTACAACTCAAGAAATCATTTCTGGAACAAAACTGCATGTCTTCGGGACTCAATCGAGCTTAATTTCGGACTTAGATCGAGTGCAGCAAAGAGCAACTGGATTTGTGAAAAGTTATTATAAACAAGGTATCAGTGTCACCAGACTGTTGGAAGAATTTGGATGGGAGCCAGTAGTTCATGGTAGGGTTAAATACAGCTAAAATATACTGTTTAATTTTAAGGCAGGCCCCTTATCCGAGGATATTAAAGATATGTTAAAGGTCCCGACTTAATACGATATATCATATCACGTAGGTACAATCAGGGAGATATATAGTGGAGCGGATGGATTTAAAATGTCGTTCATAACTCGAAAGGTTATAGATCATAATAGACATGACAGCAATCGTGTAGGAGATTATTAGAATTGATAGTGTATTTTTTTTCGATATCCCGCATGTTTCTTCATGTATGTTATTCTAATGCTCTATTTTGTTTAATATATCCCTCTTTTTAACAGTTCTACAACATGATTTTAATGTACGTACCCTATTATTGAATATTGTTGTATGTGAGTAATTTCTTTCGTGCGATTAAGGTGTTCGAGTGCATGAACAAACTTATATTCATGTAGAGGTAACATTATTTGGTATTGCATGTGGTTTTATTTTAGTTTACGCCGCTCGCCAATGTGTCGGCTTGCGGGGTATTTTGTAGATGTAGATGTTTGTTTAATTCATCATGACCTACTAGGCCCCCCTATCGGAGTCATGCTCTTTCGCTGCCTCTTTGCTGAGGATCAGACACTACATCTACACCTACACTATACCTTAGGAATACCTTTCGTCTGGCTCCTAGACCTATCTGGCATAAAATTAGGTGATCCTACAGGGAGCAATTATCATTACTCCCGCCAGCACAGCCCTAGGGGTCATCAGAACGTACAAGCCCTCCCCCCACGTCGAAGTTGTAGTCAATGGGGAGTGATATTAATGATATGGCTGATAATTTGGTAACATTGGAGTTGGGTGGTTCATACCTTATGTATTATTACAAAGAGAGTGAGGGGTCAATTGTTGCAAATGTCCGTCGACGGCCCTCTGTGGACCTGATTAATTATTGCATAGCTATGTTTATTTAATTATTACATAGCATAGTTGACTTTAATTATGAACGATAGCTTTATGGATCCTATTCTATTGCAGCGGGTCTCTTAGAGTAAGGATACGTTAAAATGAACAGAAATAATGATGCCGCAAGAGCTTAAAACTCATTTCCCAGTTGAGTAAGCACTTCTTATTTTTAGCACTGAGGACATCTGAAAATATTCCCTGAGCAATGTGAGCTTATTAATTTTTTGTTTCCACGAAAGGAATTTTTTAGATTTAAGTGAAATGAATCATCGATTTATTTTAATATTTTAAAATTTTCTCCTTTAAATTAAAGAATATTTCAGTTAAAAATGAATATGCTTTATTGATACGTCTACATTTAGCGATTTAAATCTTACTTTACAGCTATATTAGAAAAACTTCAGCTCACTTCCCTTTGCGTGAACGGGACTCGTGTATCGGCGAATTTATATTCTTCTTGGTCCAAAAATATATTACTTGTAGTTTTTAAATTGAGTAGCTTCAGGCGTGATGTGGTGGAAGTCGAACACAATGAATAACTGATTGAAGCACTTTTCCACTTGATAAAATGTTTTATATTTACGACCGGGTTTCGATGTATTACATCATCATCTGATGATTTATCGAGTGGAACAGTTTAAAATTTATCAAGTGGAAAAGTGCTTCAATCAGTTATTCATTACTTGTAGTTTTTGTTTTCAAATACCTATTATGATGCTGAAATTGAAAGAATAATTTTCTTTTTCTTGGATAAGTTACGAATGAATTGTTTTTTCTGTATTTTAAGAATAGCTTTTTTAAAATTAATTGCTTTTTAGTTTAAATTAAACAACCACTATCCTAATCCTGTGCTAGAATTGAATGATCCTCATCTTCGGATATCTCCCGATAAATCACCGTGTCAGCCGCGAATATCCTAATCTTACTTTTCACTTCGTGCTCCATATCGTTAACAAGAATCAAGAAAAGCAACGGACCGATTACACTAACCTGAGGTACCCCCGATCTTGTCGGAACTAGCGCCGTCGAGGACTACCCTCTTTTCCCGCTCTTAAAGTAAGTCTTCCACCCAGTTTATTGCGTACTCTCGGTTATATTTCATTTATTCTCTAAGCCGTGTGTTTTCTAAGCTATTCCTCTGAGCTGCCAATTCCTTCGCCCCTTCACCCCCTGTGCCACCCCACCACCCCCGCACCTCCCTAAGGGAAATGATACCTTTCGGTGTATATGATGAAGATTATTACTATTGCAGTTTTGAGGTTACAGCAGTAAACATTTCATTGGCTTTTTAAAAAAAATATATCCGTTCCTCATATCCCTAGCATCACATAGTTAGGAATTTTGCTTACGCTTGGAGAATATTTAACGAAATTCAGTCCCTGCAAATGGAAGCGTGGGGGTCAAAAACACTCCGAGGCCGAATTACGCAAACTCCGTAGCGCAAGCACTCAAGCAATTCGACTCAATTCTCTCACGTCAACAGCAACGAGGAAAAACGGTCGCCATTTTCCCTTTCCTTCGGCAAGGAAAAAAATGAATAAATGCCTGCGCACGAATGAATCCCTTCGGTGCTTGGCGATTCGTTAGTCCCCGGAAAATTGTGTTCTCTTTATAGCCCTGTATTTTAACCAACGACAGTCATCACTTCTTCTTTGTTTTTCACACTGTTTATTTGCAGAAATAAAGGCGAACTCACACTCGGAGGCAGGGTTTGGAATGGCCAAAAAAAACATTCCGCGTTTTGAATATTAACTCCTTCCAGGCGTTATATGTATTTTATTTAAGCCGAAAGCAATGACATTTTGATAGCTTTTATTGAAATTTCCTGGCAATCAAAAATAATGGCGTCGATTTTATTTTGCCCCAACGGCTTCCAGAATTCAAAATACACCCCAAGGGCGTGTTACCTTCTCCCTTTCTGATGGTTAGGTCATTCTCTCACTCCGTTAAAAGGGCAGAGAAAGCGAAGACAGCATTTTTCAATAGGCTAAGTAATTTTTTTTACTCTTAAAACAAACGAGAGTCTGGGTGGAAACATACATAGTTCCATTTTACAGTGGGTGACGGCGTTTCCAAGTAGCTCCTCCTGTTTGCAAAGTGTTTGCATGTGTATGGGTTGTAAAGGGTTTTTGCATTAATGTATACCTTATTTTGCTTTTGGATTGCATAAAATTGTGGATTTGCCATGCAGTTTTTCTTTCTTAATTACGGGTGGTGCCCTAACACCCCCCGCCGGACGCCCTTGCGGCAGATTGTGGGGCCTTAAGTAGATGCAATTGTAGATGTAAAATGACTTGTTTCTCATTATGAGGATTATGACAGATATATTTATTTTCCAGCCATCTTTTTTCCTTATTTGAACGGAAATTCATTTTTTTCTTAATTAGCGTCCATTATAGTTGGAGGAGGATGGGAGGGAAATCTAGGAGTGAGATCCCATACAACTCATTTAGCAGAGCGAGCAAACGAGAAAGGATCACGTTTTCAGTTATTGTATTTTAAATATGTCATTTGGCCATGCTCTGTTCAGCTATGTTTGTGGAAATACAGTTTATATTTTTTTCCTTTGATATTTTATGAATGAATCAAAATTAGACCAAAATAATGCTGTTACTCATTACTTTCATGATTTGTTTAATGTCTCCCAATATCCAAGTAATATTTTCATTTACAATATTCAATGTTCATTATACCTTCCGGTCTGTCCCACGTATATGACATCACAATCACTACATTATAACTTTTACACTTCACTTTTTTCCAACTTAACAGTCCTGTCTTTTTTTCTATTAAAAAAAGCATCTATGATTGTTTCTGTTATAGCAGGCAACCCAAAATTGGTCTTTTGTAATGACCTTTCCTATTTTATGGGCTACATCTCTGTAGAATGGTGATTCACACAACTTTTTTTTTGACACATTGGAAGAGCAGGAGATACGAAGGCAAGTGGAAAAAAGGCATATCCTTAGTGAAATTGTTTTTCAAAAATATTCCCCACTGAAGACACCCTCTCTCATTGAAGAAAATGCCTAGTGACCCCCAACCGTGAACCTCCCTGACCACCTCCATTCTCCTCGGACGTTTCCCTCCCCACTCTCCGCGGCCCACTGCCCGTCTCCCTCAAACAACCCCAACCACCCACTCCAACTTCAACCAATTCCAGCCACCCCTTTCCTTTCTTCGCCCTCACCATATATATAAAAAAACCAAAACTAATTGTACCAAATAAAATTGAGTGGAAAGATACACGCGATAATTTTAATTCAGTGGCGATGGATTTCCACAAAGTTAAGCCTGAAAACATCGAATATATCGAGGAGAGCAAATGATTTTCCACAGTTTACATGTTTTCATGCCCATAAATAATTCTGCAATAGAAGGTGAATTTCCTGGATATTTATTTTTTAACGGCAAAGATTTAAAAATAGACTTTATTTTGCTTTCTTCTCATGATAGCTTCATAATTAAACAACTAAATTTTTGTTAATGAATTATTACTTTAAAATATTTAAGTAGGAGAAAATAAACCCTCTCGGTTGTGAGCAAAGAATTAAGAAATGAACTCTCATATGCATTTATTTTAATTATCCTTCCCAGCTGTATCAGCCATCACCAAAAATTGTTATAATGAGGGCGCAAGTGTGACAGGCCTCTTAGTGGGTTTAGGCTTGGAGCCACTTGAGATACGAAGGGAACAAGTGAGACTTGGACTTTTAGAAAGGTTCAAAACAAACGAGTTTAGCGATGACAATAAAGAATTATAATGGCCCGACACTACTTAGGTAGATTAGACCACAAAGATAAAATAAGAGAGATAGATTCCTGTACAGAGAGATACAAATACTCACTCTTTCCCCGAAAAATCAGGAATTATAATAGTAAGAAACCGAAGTCACTCAACAAACATTAAAAACTTGGAATTTACAATTCGGAACAAAATTAAACACTGCAAAGACATCAGGTATATTTGTAGGTGCATGTGTATGTTATTTGTTAGTTTGAGTGTTTGCATGTGTGTGGGGTGTAAGTGTTCTTGCATGAATGTATACCATGTTTTCTTTGTGGATTGTATACATTTGCGACTTTTGGATACGGTTTTTTCTTCATTACGGGGGGTACTCTATTACCCCCCGCCAAACGCCCTTTCGGCGGCTTGCGGTGTATTGAGTAGGTGTAGATTTAGTAAGAATCGCCAGGAAATCAATGAACAGGGATAAACATTTTCGTGTTGCCAGATTCCTCATTCTGTTACCTCCGATGACGTCAGGGAGATGCGACGCTGGAGGTTTCCATTTCTTGAGTTCATGAATGCCAATTTCAGAGATTAATTCAGGAAACCTTCCTGAAGACACTAATCTCGCTGGTCTTTGAAGTTGGAAAACAGCACCGAAGCCTCACGATGATTATTTTTTCTAACGAAACACACTTCTTTTAAGTGGAAGAAGACAAATTACTTTCGCTCCAGTACACCGTTAATTGGCTTTGGGATCCGAATCTTTTAATTTGCAAACTGTAAAAATTGTCCGTTTCCGCTGAAATTGGCCATATCGCTATTGGACAGTAATATTTTATAAACAACGGATTACTGTAAAAGAGGAAAGTTTTTTTCCGCCTGCGCCTGCACATATTTATATGATCTTATACACTCACTTCCTGAAGCTTTTATCAGCCCGCTTCATGACAGCTGAGGATGAAGATTATCGAGCAGTTCGAAAAACTACCGAGAGGGATCGCGATTTTCACGCCGATTATTTTAAAAGAGACAATGTGGCGAAAAAAAGACTCTCCCTTTCGGTTTTCGTTCCTCAATTTTTTTTTATAAACCGGACCCTTGTTCATATATTTATTCTCCGAGAGAAAAGGGGTGGGTAATTTTTTTTTTGCCGGCAGGGGTATCCAAGGGAGCTCGCTCGAGGGAGGGTACCGCTGCCGCCTCTGCCCCCCTTCTCCTTGCCTTCTTCATCCACCCTCCCCCGCCACCCTGGGATGCGTGTCCTTGGGCCTTGGATGATTGGCACACGTGACGCAGAATCAACGCTGCTGTCGCTAATTAAACCGATCCCCGATTTCAAACCGGAACGGAAACAGATGTAAATGAAGTAAACGGTAAATGTGTTAACACATGTATCGAATTCGAAATTTACAACTCGCCGGATTTTCTATTGCAATATACACTTGAATAGTGAGCAAAGTATAAGAACCAGGGTCTGCACGCTACCGAAGCAGGATACGTACTGAGTATAGGGACGCTTCTACATCTACATCTACACAACACCCCGCAAGCCACCGCAAGGGCGTGTGGCGGGGGTTGCTACGTTGTCAACCGTAAAAGAGAACAAAAACACATTCAAAATCAACATACACTTAAACCCTAACCCACAGTGGAATATAAATTCCTGTAAAAATCCTTTCATTCTACATGCATGAAAATATATTATTTGAAATTATTGGATTAAATTTTTAAATTAATAAAAGGTAGTACCTTTGTGACAAAGAAAGAAAGCACCCTACATTACTGGGATCCGTTAAAGTATATTCATTGAATTGCCATGAGTTTGATACCAAATGTATCTGGAAATATCACGGTGTCTTAAACAGGTTTTAAAAAGGAATTAGCCACGCATGCGCACCGAGTATGCATGCATATCACTCCTCGTTATGGATGGAGGTATTGGGCAGGCACGACCTGGACTCCATCTGGATATTGTAATCGAATCTCGACCAACACGCCCCTGTCACCACTCTGCCCCCCATCCCCGCAGCATCTCTTCACCTACGCCCAGGTCATCTTCCCCACCCTCATCCCCCTCCTATTCCCGCTCCCCCCGACCCCCGAGACCCTCCCTCTTCGTGTGCTAATCCAGCCTTAGGCAAAATCGAATGATGAGAATTTGTTCCGCACGGAATGGGGTTGACGAGTGATGCCGGGACTACCTCGGGAGATTTCATTTTTCAAAATGAAATAATTAATATAATCTCTTGGATTTCCTAGTAAGTGTATGTAGTTGGCAATCTAAGGTGCTCACGGCTTATATAAATGGTATCGGGGAAAAAATGCCCCGCCGCATACCTTTTTTTACTGGATCGTGGGGTATTTATGTCGATTAGTTTGGGAAGAATAGATTTTTTTCAGATATTTGCTACAGTGCCTCAATGTTCTTAAAAGTGCATCCCTTGAGCGTAGACACAATTTTGCCCTTGAGGCTTTTCCACGACTCGAAGGCTCCCTGGTTGGCGGATTCCGAAAGGTCCTTAAGGGTACGCTTGCGCAAGCTTCTTTGGTGGCTTAACTTAGGGTCCTGTGGTGGCGCCCTTTGAGGGAGGATTTCTTTATTGGGAATAGGAAATAGTCTGTTGGTGCCAAGTCGGTACTGTTAAGTGGTTGGGGAATCGCCGCGATGCCGTTGCAGAAGGTCTTCGCAATCAAACACTTGACTCTACGTCACACTCTAGGGCGTCGTCCGTCAAGACCTTCGGGACGACTTTAGCGCTGACCTTTTTCACTGCCAAATTTTCAGTGATAATGTTGTGAGCTGTCATTTCATCATTGCCGATAGAATCTACGATCATACGCACACTTAACCGACGGTCTGGAGTCAGCACTTCACGGACACTTTAGGAAAAAATTGTTACGGATACTTTTTATAAAAATCTTGTATATTGGAAGGCAAGTGTCTTATTTTTCATTCTGTCCGGTGAAGCTAGGTTTTTCACCTTTTATGTTCATATCTCACCAATTGCAAAGTGCTATTTACCTCTCTTGTCATTCTGTCAGCCTTAAAGAGTGAATTCTATGTAGTTAGTCTTTATGCCAATCATTACTATTGACATTAGGATATCTTCATGCCCTTTCCGTTAGAAAGCATGGAAAAATTAACCTGTAAAGCAAACTTTTATTTCACACACTTCTACTCGTAATCCTTGATTTAATTCTGTCGCTTATTATCTGCATGTTTCTCAGAATAGAAGAATATATTCCCTGTGTAAAATCTCAGAAGTCGATGTACTGTTTTTAGAAGACCAATAAAAGTTAACTTGTTCGATATATTGGTATTAAGTTGTTAAATACGAATTCTATTTCGGGAAACTTTAATTCATTTTGCATTTTGAGTTTCATTTTGATAAATGCGTCACCCTCTTATCTACATCTACTTAATACCCCGCAAGTCTCCACTTTGAAGAGGAAAAGAATGTACGAGGAGTAATGACTTAAGCTTACACGTTAGTAATAATCTCAGATTAATTGCTGACGGCACTAGAAGAGCCAACTAGATCGCGATCTACTCTCTAGAGACTTAGACACAATCTCGGAATGGTGCAATAATTTGGGATTATTGCTTAATATAGAAAAATGCGCAGTTTTGAAAATTTGGAACAAAGGAAGTTGCGAACAGGACATCAATAAAATATAAAATCGAGGGTCTAGCACTAACTACGGACAATCAAGTTAAATATTTGGGGGTAGTTCTAACATCATACCTTTCATGGGGAGCACATATCAGGGCAATATGCGGATCTACGGGTGGCGGGGAAATGCAATGAGAAAGTAAAATAGAGGTGTTATTTCCTTGCAACAATTTCAGAGCGTAAAAATCATTCGCCTTGACTGGGACTCGAACCCAGATCCCTCAATATCCGGTCGAGTGCTTTAGCCACTTAAGCTACCGAGGCGTCCTCTTAAACTCTGAAATTTTGGGGCTTTAGTATTTTTACTTTTAGTTTAGCTTAAGTGGCTAAAGCACTCGACCGGATATTGAGGGATCTGGGTTCGAGTCCCAGTCAAGGCGAATGATTTTTACGCTCTGAAATTGTTGCATTAAAATGCACATTAGCGGATGACTCCGTTAAAAGTTACTGTTGCGGCATCTCCCGCAGTTTCTTTGGAATTTGTGTTATTTCCTTCTAATTAGACCTCATTTTAAATATGCCGCAATTATTTGGGATACTTGGGAGAACATTTGGTAAATAGAGTTAGATAAAGTCCAGGGAAAATCCACCATATTCGCTAGAAACATTATAAAAATTATAATAAGAGCACAAATTTGACAGATATATAAGGGGATTTAGACTGGGAGCCACTTGAAGTACGAAAAGAACAAGCGAGACTTTTAGAAAGGTTCAGAAGAGACGAGTTTATGGATGTCACTAAAGGAATTATAATGACCCCACTCTACTTAGGTAGATCAGACCACAAAGATAAAATAAGGGAGATAGATTCCAGTACAGATGGAAATCATAATACTAAGAAACCGAAGTCACCCTAGAAATGTTAAAAACATTTAATTAACTTGTTAATTGCAAAGGCACCAGGTATATTTGCAGGTGCATGTGTATATTAGTTGGTAGTTTAAGTGTTTGCATGTGTGTGGATTGGACGGGTTTTCCCATAAGTGTATACCAATTTTTGTATACATTCTTGGCTTTTGCATGAGGTTTTTTCTTAATTCCGGGTAATGTCCTAACACCACCCGCCACACGCCCTTCCGGTGGATTGCGGGGTAGTAAGTTGAAGTAGAACTGGCAATATCTACGTGTTTTATTTATTCGTAATGCATATCCTCTTTGCCTGTTGAATAGTGGCTATTTTACGTCATTTAAAATTCTTATGGTTAAGTAAGGATGTTTATGCCATTGAAATGGCTCTTCCATTTTAAATTTTTTTGGATTAAAGCAAAAACAATAAACCTCTCACATTTCAAAACAATTATTTCTTTTATCCGTGCTCCAATAGGCATATATATTTTTTCTTTGTGTTTATTGCGAGGATGTTTTCCCATAGTTATCACGAGTGAATATTACTTATCTTAACACTCTGTAGGACTTCAGTTGTCTGCAAAAAGTATTTTCTCTCAGAGGCAAATTTTACACTCATGATATTACGTATTAGCAGTGAGATTTGCCTCTTCGGCATCAGTGAGCTTTTTCGAAGAGTCTCATTTCATGAGAGTGTTTCTTAAAATGTGGAATTATGTAAAGGCGAGCTGGTTATATTGGATTGTGGACCAAGCTTTAAAGATTTACTTACGCACAAATTACGCTTTCTGTCGGAAATCGCAGTTTTACCCTTTCTCTAGCTGGGTGATGCAAACTAGAGAAAGGGAAACCTGCCTAAGGGAAATTGGAGTTGTAAATATCAATTCCCAAGGTAGTCGGCAGATGCGTGTGCTTTTCTTGAGAGACGGCCTGGCTTATGAAAATAGCGAGTCTTCGTTAATATTGAACCAAGGAGTCGCTGTCGGGGCTAAATTTAAGTCCCCCCTCCCACTACCCCCCATTTCCCCCAATAGGATAGACTTCTTGGGAGGAGAACGAATATTAATTTGATGGTTAAGATCTTCTCTTGAATAGATTTTTCTCCTCCGTCGAATTTGCTAGTTTTACCTCTCTTTCTTTCACTCTTGAATTATCATTACTTGATTCCGGAGGGGAGAGAGCGTACTTTTTTTGCTTGGTATCCAAGCTGCGGATACTGATTTCCTTCCGAGGCAGCCGCAACTGGTGGGAGACCACCTGGTCTATTTCTTGCGCTTATCGGAACTGGGTAATGCAGTCGGGTGAGTGAGTTGCAATGCATAGCAAAATTCTTACACCGATGTCTTACGAGAATGGTTCCAGAAGTACCCGACCCCACAAACAAAACACAAAATTTTGGAAAAAAATTTATTTATGCTTCAACATACAGGGTTCGTCCGGAAAATAAGTGTACTGACTCCTGGGCTGGGCGCGCCGCTCCAGGCGCGCCCAGCTCCGCTCTGACGGGCTTCGATTGGAGGGGGGTATGTTGGCAAGCGACGCTGAAAAAGGCAGTCGGCTCTGAGCTGTGGTGTAGTGAGGAGCTCTGTTAACGCGAACCTCCACGCTCGACCCACGTCACGGAACGCGATTCCGAAGTTTTTGGAGCAGCGTTATTCCATCAAATTTGCGGTAAAGCTTGGGAAATCGTCTACCGAAACTGTCGGTATGATTAACCAGGCTTACGGGGAGTCAGCCATGTCCAGAAACATGATCTTTCGGTGGCACAAGATGTTCGTGGAGGGCAGAGAAGAGGTCGACGACGAGTCATCGAGAGGTTCCCGATGATGCCTTCGCGGGAGCGTTCCAGGAATGGGAGCGCCGCTGGAACAAGTGTATCGACTCACAAGGGTCCTATTTTGAGGAATATTAGCTTAAGATATGTAAAAGTGTAATAAATTTTTTTTCCTGAGCTCAGTACACTTATTTTCCGGACCTTAATCTCCTTTCAGCTCTATACACTTTTCCCAGCGATGTTTCCAATAAGTTTGATACCCTTTTATAACAAGAACTGTCTTGCTCCTCAAAATACCCATTCACTGCCGACATCATTTCTTCACGGTTGGAAAATATTTGACCACCGAGGAATTTTTTCAAGTTTGCGTTCAGAAAATAATCCCAGGGGGCTAAATCTTGTGAATAAGGTGCATGACGTAGCAATTCAAACATTAATTCATAAATTTTGGCCATTGCAATAACGGATTTGTGAGGTGGTGCATTGTCTTGATGAAACAACACTTTGTTCTTAGACAAATGCGGCGGCTTGTGCTTGATTTCTTCGCTCAAACGTTGCTTTAAGTTCGCATAATACTCGCCGTTGATAGTATTTTCCTTTTTCAAGATAGTTAATGAAAGTTATCCAACATGCATCCCAAAAAAACAACCGACGCCATGACCTTTCCAGCAAATGAAATGGTCTTCGCCTTCTTTGGGGACGGTTCTTCCTTTTTAATCCATTTTTTTCATTGTTTTTTGTCTCGAGTGTGAAGCAAAATTCTTACACCGATGTCTTATGCGTCGATTTGGTAGCTTGGAGAAAGTGTTTCCTTCCCGTTCTTGTTTCTCAGGAATCCCTTTTGCAGGCACGTATGTTTCCTTCAGTTTCGTCACAAGACGGCTGAATAAATTGAGCAAAAATAAATCAAATCAAGGGTTGGAAATATGAAAATAATAAAATATGCATATAAATACCACGGTAGTAACTCGGAACAAGCACCATGGGGCCTCACTCAACCTTTCCTGGAGCGGTTACGTCATAAAAATATGCGAGTCCACCTAAAAGAAACTTATGTACACTTGACGGGCCCCGGAAAAATGCAAAGAAAAATTATACGAATGTACGAGGATTTGCTGAAAACTATTGCACACAAGCTTGTAGATCATGAACAAAATGACCTTCAGAAGCACTCTTAGTGGCATTTGAAAGTAACATATCCCCTCAACGCGCATGCGCGGGTTTGAGGTCGTAACATTCATCTAGTGTATTTTGAGAAGCGGAAGTATTGAGACGTGTTCCAGTGCAATATCAGCGCGAGTTGAACAGCGTGACTTAAAAAGTGACTCATACTGAGATTAATCATCTGTAAAAGGCTGTTTATGGTAACGATGCTGCTGAAAGGTCTACTGTAAATCGATAGATAGTAAAATTTCAAGGGTGAGAGCCTGGAAAAGCCATTATTCTTGACAAAACACGCAGCGGATGTCCGATCACTGCCACAGACGATAAACATCGCAAAGTTGACGAAGAGTTGATTCAAAATGACCGGCGAATCAGTCGCAAGCGTATCGCAAACTATATTGGAATATCCATTAAACGTGCTGGCTTCATTATTGAGCATTTGGGATACCGTAAAATCTGTGAACGATGGATATCACGCCGTCTGACTCCACACACCTCGTGCGCCACTGGAGAGGCTCTGCGAATCTTGAAATTTGAACCGATTCCACACCCTCCTTATTTCTCCCATCTTGCACCTTGCGATTTGTATTTTTTCCCTCAACTCAAGAGACACCTCAAAGGTAATCATTACACCTCGGACAATGAGGTGAGGGCAGCTGTCAAGTCCTGGATTCGAGAAAAGTCGGAAGAGTTTTCAGTGACGGAATGAAAAAAACTTGTTACACGTTGGGAGAAATGTGTAAACCTTAACGGTGACTATGTTGGAAAGTAGGTATATGATTTTGAAAATTAAGAATTGTACTTTAACGTATATTTTTCCCGAATTGGCTATTTGTTTTTGTTCGCGCTCTACAAGCATCTGTGCATTAGTTTTCAGCCTACCCTCGTATTTTAAATTGTTGAATTCACATGTGTAATATCCGGTAATATTTGAGACCTGTCTGACATGGTCTTATGGAATTAGATACAAGCCAAAGAAAATATGCAGGGAACGTGAATACATTTTACGATTTTATGCTGACAGTGTTGCTACGAAAACTAGGATATGAGTCTCGCTCTTCACACGAAGATCTCAAGCAAGATTGAATCTATTAAAAAATGTAAATTTTGCTCACAGCTTCGAATGTATTTTTCAGGCTTTCGTTTTTGAGTGGTACATCAGGCCACCAAATTGATACAACGAGTGGAGTAGGGTTCGGTACCAACAGATCGGGATGTTGTTTTCCCCCGTGCGATTTTCGATCGCAGCAGGAACAAGGCTAAGATCCTGGACGCCTAAAAACCCAATTAAATCTGTAATGTTTAGTGGGAACAAATCACATTCACCCGTCTTAATGTGATAAAAGTTTGATGGACCCCCCCGCCATACACCTCCGTGGAGGATTGCAGGGTATAGCATTAAGTGTGGATGCAACTAGTTAGTGGAGATGTTTTAAAGAATTGAAATCCTGGTAGAAATACTAACCGGATTGTACTGATAACTTAACTGAAATGGTTTTCTACTGAAAACGGTATAGTTGGTGACCTAACACCATCCCCCACACGCCCTTGTGGCATCTAGGGGGGTATCATGTAGATGTAGACTTATTAGAAGTTGAACATCTTAATGACGGAAATACTTTCTTGTGTTATTTAGTCGAAGGATTTATTTCCAACCATAATTCGATCCATTCGCTACATCATCTTCAGGTTCTTAAAATAGCAATTACATTTAATGCTGACGTTGTCATACATACAACACTTGGGTTTAGTGCTTCAACGTGATGGAGAGATTGAGAAAGGTCTGAAGAAGAAGGGATTGACTTTCCCAGAAGATCTAATGGGGCATATTATATTGCATAGGATTTGATGTTTGACCCATGGCCTGCATCGTATGATACATTGCGACCGCATAAAGATATTAAAATTATATATTAATTATAATTAATAATTACGAACGTAAATCTTTCTCGTTATGTACAAAATATCTGTAAAGATATTCGTGAAAAGTATTTTGGGTTATTAATTTTTTATTATATTTTTTCTTTGTCATTAATTATGGAGGGCGGCATGAATAATTCGTAAAATTTATTGTGAAAGAATTTCATTGTTAGTAATTTTGTTTGCTGATGCATTCGGTACAAGTTTCATTTATTTGACTCCAGTAGTACATCAGCGGCAACCATTAAATCTTGAAACATTCTCAATTCGCCTTCCTCAAGGAAGGAGGAAAGCGGGTCGGGCCGGATGCTGAGGAGGAGGCGGCTGTGTCCGGCGTAGGCGTCGTAGTGGAAGTATAGGAGTTCCGATGGGAGGCAAGGGTACCAGACGTCGAAGCACGAGGCGTCGACGCACGAGGGGGAGGGTTAGCCGTCACGGACGTGGTGGCAGCGGATCCGCGAAAATCTGCGAAAAGGGCATCGCGTTCACTCATCGAGAGCGCGGTATGTTCCGCTCTCGCCGCCGCCAGCGAAGAATCCACGGCATTCGCCATGCTAGTGACGGAAGATTGGCACCGATGAAGCACTGGAGGTGGCTAGGAAGATTTAGTGGGTGGAGAACGGGACGAAACCACACGTTTCACGACTGCAGGGTCAGAAGCCCTGCACCGTGGATTCACGTGTGGATGCTGGGGGGATGTCGGGAGTCCAGAACTGGAGCGGCGTACAGTGCTCCGACGCAATTTAGAAGCATCATGGTCCAATACCGAGTCGCGCGAGCTCCGGGTATGCAGGTAAGGACCGGCGACATGATGCCCACGAATAGGCAGTCTATAGCGCATCGCCTATTGGTGATACTTCCATGGAGAAAACACGGTTTAGACCAAACGAGGAAACAAGGGAAGGGGGAAGAGACGCCCAGGCAGGCGGCCTGGGAGCACAGCCGGGCAGGCGACGCGCTGGTCGGGCCCAGGGGAAGGAGAGTGGTTTCACGCGAACGGCCAAGCTGGGCGGTCCGTCGAACGGAGGCGGCGACCGCCGTGGTAGGAGACCCAACCGGCAGCACAGAGAAGAGCACGAAGGCGGCTCGGGAGCCCCGTAAAACCGAAGGGCACGTCGGCGAGCAGGGCAAAAGACAACCTTCTCGGTCGACGGCTGAACGAATAGTCAAAATTGATCGTATGTGGTCCCTTGTCCTTATCGAAAGTCGAAAAACTGTATAAATGATAGCTGATGACCTGAATTTAGGAAAATTAATAGTGCACACTATTTTAACCGAACATTATGGATGGACCCTTCACCATGACAATGCACCTGCACATTCAGCATTGATTGTTCACCGGTTTCTGGCAAAAAATTCAATCACCTTGATCCTTGATCATCCTCCTTATTCGCCAGATCTCGCCCCCTGCGACTTTTTCTTATTCCCAAATGCAAAAATGTGATGAAGGGACATCATTGGGAAGATGTGGACACAATAAAGCAAGAAACGACGAAAAAACTAAAAAGCCTAACTACCGAGGACTTCCAAGGGTGCTTTAAACAGTGGAAAAGAAGATGGAATAAGTGCTTGGCAACGAATGGAGAGTAATTTGAAGGGGACAAAATCGATGTATAGACTAAATTTTGCAAAATAAAGTTTTTACGGCCCACGTTTGCGTAGTTATTAGACAAACCTCGTATGCTCTACTATGTATAATGTAAATTAGGTTTGATATTCCCTACAGCACAGTTAGGACATGGTTAAAAGAGGGGAGACGATTTCAAATAAAAGAAAACCCGGAGCTGTTATCACTTCACTTGTACATATAAATAAACATTAACACCGCCCCTGCCATTGTGAGCGAAGTCCAGAGTAGATATCTATCCGAAATATTGAAAATTTCCCTCAATTCCACCGTCATGTCGTTAATGAAAATTTCACGTGAGGGTGTTCGTGGGCGGTGGGTTCCGAGACTTCTCATACCTGAACAATAGGACTTCGACGGGCAGGCTATTTTTCGCAGTTGACATTGATGTTTCAGAAAGATGATGAGTTTCTCTCAGAGGATATCGCTTCAGATGAAACTTGGTCACATCAGTTTGGTTCTGAGAGTAAAGAGCAAAGCTTTGCGTGGAAATCTCCAGGATTTCCAGTATCAAAATAAACCAAAGTGGTGACTGGCTTTGCTGGAAATTGATCATATCACTTTCCGACATTCAGGGAATAGCCTATGAATCGTCATGTCTTACCAGCGCTCAAATCAGAAAAAAATGCGGTGTGCTGTAGATTATCCAAGGCCATATCTCTTACAAAAGGCTGCATTTCGTGTTAACAGACCTCAGTACCATAATACACGTTCGGAGCATTGCAAATGTTGTGAGCGTCGTTTGCTCGCAATAAATGTTCTAGTGGCCACCAAATTCAATTTCCTTTCATAAATCCAAACTGATATTGATATAAGAGAGTCTTTAAGGGATATGTTCCAAGGTGACACCTAATACAAATCACTCTAGCGGTTTTGACCGAGTGCCTGCACAGAAAAGTGGTCGGTGGAATTTGGCAGAGAGCGCCTGCTCAGTGAAGAAGATTGATTAATTAATCAAGGAGTTAAAGGTAATTAGGAACACTATTTATGGCAAAGAATTTCAATTTATAAGGGTTTCAGTCTCGTTTGTATTTTCATTTTTATAAATTTCCCACTCTGAAATTTCCTTCCGTGTTATCCGACGACACATTTATCTCAACTTCCTATATAACCACTGATTTTCCTTTCGTTTCTTGTTGTTCCGTTGTTTATGGATCACCTATTTCACGTGTGATATTAAAATAACACAATCGCTAAGTTGTCCTCAAATGATATCGTGTTACCATTTCCCTTGCTAGCAAGTGACATAATGAAGTCTGCTAATCAAACTTATATTTGCTTGACAGAATCCAAAAAATATCATTTCTCTCTTTTTCTATGCTAGAATATTTCAACGGTGATTTATTTCTATTCCTAAAGACTTCGTTTAATTTAATTCAGTCCGATTATGCATTTGGTATATAATAATGCAGATTCATTCTCTCCATCAGTATGGATTCGTATTTTTGCAATAAAATTCTCCTACATAGTATCCATCTTCTCTGGATATTTTTGGTCCTTTCCTCAGATTTTATGTCTCAACCCTTTATTATTCTTGCCAATATACTTCATCCTCCTTGTTGAAATTGTTCATAATTTATTATATACATTAATAATAAGTTGATTATTTTCTGCGAATATGCGTAAACAGTTTTTCTTCATTTTCCTTCTCTTATTTCCACCGAATTGTCAGTGATGCAATTTACATGTACATCTGTATCTTTTTTTAATCCTTAATTTTTTAAATTTCCATGTTGATGTTTCCATATTTTCTAATTTCATTCCTTTCGTAGGATATTTCAGTCCACCTTAAATATTCTGATTGAAATGTTCTTCAATTGTCAAAATTCTACGCATTATAACATTACATAGCAAATTGCAAAATATATATCATACAAAAAAATTACTACATGATGAAAATACACAATTATTAAAAACCAAAGGTTTCGTGTATTAACCTGAAGGTGTATGGCAGGCGTTTTAGAAGCATCGTACCTTTGCTCCAGGAAATTGACGGACGTTTCTGTCGGTATTTTGACTTCCTGTAATCGTACTCATATCTTTAAAGAAAACATTGAAAAAGATGTTTAAAATTAGACTCCACAGTCGCTGTCTAATAATATAATTCCGTGGATACGATACGATAGCTTCAATCCTATCATCATTTATATCAATGAGAAATTAGTCGATAAAAAATTATTCATTAATTTCATCGAGTTATTTGCACGAAAGTATACCCTTCGAGATGTGAATTACGTATTTTTAAGAGTGCACAAAGATATCGTATTGAAACACTTGAGAAATTGTACTTCCGTTGTTTATTTAACATTTTCCATCGATAACACACGATAACTTCAATATTATCGCCGCTACGCAATATTGATAAATTTCAATTATTAATGCAATGCAAAAATGAAAAGAAGCATGACGAAAAATAAAGAAGGCAGCCTTTCCGTAATAATCTTCGTATTGGTAACTGATGATGACAAAGCTCCTTACATCACCGACAGAAATCGAGGAAATGGCAACGGAGCGGGGAACAAAGTGTGAACGAACAGGGAAGGGAATAAAGTGTACTCTTGTAATAGATCTATGACGATAAATAGTAATAGGCGTGACGGTGAAAAAGGATCGCGTCCATTAAAAGCTTGGGAACGAAAACCACCGGGCGACGGGTCGACGTCGGGCACAATTTGGCCCGGAGGCAGGAAGGGCGTGGGGTGGGTGCATTCCTTTTACGTGGACTTGCGGCCATTTAATACTTTTTCTTCGTCCTTCTCCCTCCACCCTCCTCTCTCGGCCGTATCACGTTCCTCGCCCCCCCTCCTACAACCCCCTCCCCGCACTCTATTCCCTCCCCCACCCGCCACCCTCTCTTCCGCGAACATCCATTTGATCGATTGGCGGCAGAAACGTGACGGATGCGACTTGTCCCTCCTCCACCCAACCCCCACCAATACCCACCCCATCCCACCCCCCTCTGCCCGGGAGGAATTTTCGCTATTGAGCTTTTTTTTTCCTTTTTACGGCGATTAATTGGGATTATGGCTTGGCTTGGCGGGCGCACACCGCCGCATCTATTGGATTATTGATAGGCGCAGCTCCATCATACCCATTCGCGTGTGGATTTTTTTTATTACATCCCTCCACCCTTCCGTGCTCCATTGGTGCACGTATGGACGCAGCAAGATGTCCGACGTGGACGGTCCGTTCCTCAGGTGAGAGGACATTGGAAGGACTCGATGCGGACGGGATTAGCCCTCGGATAAAAAAGCGCTGGAATGATGATGGCAGATTTCTGCTTGCCTTTCACTCTGTCTTTTTTATGCCATGAGAATTTCCCGAAATCCGCCAGACAATGTTTCATGACATCATGGTGGGATCATTTGGGCCGGTGATTTGTTATTAATTTAAGTGAATTTGGAGACATTTCAAAAATAAAATTCTATATGGTTTTGGAGATAATTTATTTCTTAGGGAGATTATTCAAAAATACAATAGGTTTAACAAATGCCGGTGAATAACGTCAATATATATATATATATATATATATATATATATATATATATATATATATATATATATATATATATATATGTGTACTTGTCCAATGTGGCTCATCTCTTTCTTCTGGCTATGCGTGCCACGAAACGCACTGTTCTTTTCCTGTAAGATGTTGTATGAATTCTAACCAATGACCTTTCCTCTTGTGTATTGTCTATTTCTCCTTTGGTGGGTGAAACAGCCCCCTGACGCCATCTCTTGGCTAAAGAATCGGGGCGCTTGGCGACATATAAGACCCACGGATCTCAGGGTAAATTACATATCCTCGATAGCTCAAGTGGTTAAGAGCATCCGCCCGGCAAGTGGAAAGATCCGGTGTTCGAGTCCCGGTTGAGGAAATATTTTTACTCTTGTGATCCGTTCGATTCCGCCTTCCCCACCTCTATTGTGTTCGTCCTTTATACGTGTTCCTATCCCTTTTCCTTATATATGTTTCTGTATATATGAGTATTTATTCGCCGTTTGGCGGGATTTCGTGTTTGAATGTGTATTTGGCCAATGTGGCTCATCTCTTTCTTCTGGCTATGCGTGCCACGAAACGCACTGTTCTTTTCCTGTAAGATGTTGTATGAATTCTAACCACTGACCTTTCCTCTTGTGTATTGTCTATTTCTCCTTTGGTGGGTGAAACAGCCCCCTGACGCCATCTCTTGGCTAAAGAATCGGGGCGCTTGGCGACATATAAGACCCACGGATCTCAGGGTAAATTACATATCTTCGATAGCTCAAGTGGTTAAGAGCATCCGCCCGGCAAGTGGAAAGATCCGGTGTTCGAGTCCCGGTTGAGGAAATATTTTTACTCTTGTGATCCGTTCGATTCCGCCTTCCCCACCTCTATTGTGTTCGTCCTTTATACGTGTTCCTATCCCTTTTCCTTATATATGTTTCTGTATATATGAGTATTTATTCGCCGTTTGGCGGGATTTCGTGTTTGAATGTGTATTTGGCCATTGTGGCTCATCTCTTTCTTCTGGCTATGCGTGCCACGAAACGCACTGTTCTTTTCCTGTAAGATGTTGTATGAATTCTAACCAATGACCTTTCCTCTTGTGTATTGTCTATTTCTCCTTTGGTGGGTGAAACAGCCCCCTGACGCCATCTCTTGGCTAAAGAATCGGGGCGCTTGGCGACATATAAGACCCACGGATCTCAGGGTAAATTACATATCCTCGATAGCTGCCTTGATAGCAGGACGTGCCTGTGTTCACCGAGTGTCTAAAATCGCCGGCGTCCGAGGCTTCGGTCGCCGGGGTTTGGAGAGCGGCACTGCCGGACTCTCTCGGAAATCGAGGTTCCGATCGTGTTTTGTTTCGAGCGGCGGTTGACCGCCTAGTTCATCAAGAAGCGCGCAGTTTGACTCTCGACTTCTTCCGCCGGGAAGGCTGTACTTTTGTTTTGTTTAGTGGATCAAGACTGACCTTGACTCCTGGTGTAGAGCTTAGGCTCCTTTTGTTTGCTACCGCCGTGTGCGTGTGGCGGGGAGGGAGCGTTCGTGAGTGTTTTATTTCCCTTTAAAGTGCTCGTTTTTTTTGTTGCGCTTTCCTTCTTCATGCTAGTGTGCTGAATTTGATTTCTTCAAATGGCTGTGCGCCGTTTAAACACGCTCGCCTTGCAAGTTGACGAGAAGGCGAAGCCTCCTACCCCGTTGGAGGTCCACCTCTTCACGTTAGAGTCGCTGGGCCTCACACCCGAAGAGATAGTGGCGATCCAATTTGGATACAATCGTCATTTGATATTCCTGAAGTTGGCAACCGAAGCTACAATGACTAGGATTTTAGACAATACTCCGCGGAAACTACCGTTTCCGTCTTTAAGTGACCAGAGGACGACAATAACAATTGACGAGACTTCCGGCAGCCCGTGTAATGTCAGGGTTCTTTGTCTCCCCGTGGAGACCCCATTGGAAGACATAACAGGCGAGCTCCAACGCTTTGGTAAAATACATCGCTCGTGGGAGAACAGGTGGGAGGGAGAAAATATGGCGCGGGTGCTTACTGGCACCAGGGTTGTGCGGATGACGGTCGAGAGAAATATCCCCTCGTACCTCCCCATCGGCGGCAACCGGGCCATCATCATCTATGAGGGTCAGCGCCGCACTTGCGCCCGCTGTAATCAAGAAGGCCACGAGCGCAAGACCTGCCCTCGGAACCAGGTATGTAAGAGCTATGTGGAGGCAATGACGATGCCCTCCAACCCTAACGCCGCCGTGGAGATGGACGAGCCCGAAGTGGCTGTGGAGGAGAGAGCGCGGTCGCTTCTACTCATCGAGGGTGCGGTCCCGGCTGCTCCCGTTGGTCCCCCGCATCTCCCTTCAATTGGAGGGAAATGTCAGCGGGAGCGAAAATCGTCAACGGAGGAAAGGGAACCGAAAAAGAAGAGGACAGACAAACCCAAGCTCCTGGTCTCGAATACCGTTCTACAAATGGTTCACATACCTACCACCTCGCCTAATATCACACGACCTCCAGCCCCCGTCTCCGTGAGCTCGTCAAATGAGGAGGGATGGTCTTTCGCCCCCCCTCCCCCCGCTCATGCCATCGACGCCCTCGCTACGCAATCCTTGCATCACGGGTTTCAAACACCCCAAGAACCTCTGGTGACAGGTGAGGAGGATGCATCTGATTGCGATGTTTTCCAGTCCCCAAGAGCTCATCCCTCGACCCCTTTATCATTGACTGTAAAGGAAGCGTCACCGACCCCGGAAGTCGACCCGCATACAAGTTTCCCAAAGTCAAAAATCCCACATACCCCATCTTCTTTCCCCATTAAGGACAGTCAATGTGTCGACGATCTTCCCAGCGCTTCTCAAGATACGGACCACAAGCAAATATCTCCCCTGATTTTTCCCGACCACAACCCTTCCGCAGATGAGCCCCAGTCCGCCACTCCGACCCTCCCCGAGGGTGCGTCCTACCCCTTGGCGGCCCCCAGCGGTGCTCCTTCGAAGAAGGCCCCCTGTGGAACGCTGCCGAGTTACCTGGTCTTCGTGGAGACCACGGCTGGCTCTTCCTCTTCGGACGAGGCCGGGGGGGAGGGATGTGGCGAAATGCCGCGTCCTCGCTCGTCGACCCGTTGGACGAGGCGTCCCGGGAAACGGCGAAGCACTCGTCGCCCGGGGTCGAGTCGCGACCGGAGCGACGCTAGCCACGATCAGAACTCTGGGAAGTGATGTCCGGTAGCCACCCGGTGCCGGACACACTTCGTCCATCGTTGAAGAGTTTTTTTTTTGCTGAATGACTGATTGAATCGATAATTTCAACCCTGCCATTGATAATTTCTTACAATGCATAATTTTCCATTGCTAGCTAAATTCTCCCTCCTAATATCTGTGGACCTTGTCTTCCTTTCTTTTTTTTCTTTCTAAATGTTAATGGTCAAATTCACGAGTATGCGTCTGTATGCATATGCTTATGTATGTGCGTGTGGATATGCATGTGTGCGTATGTATGTACAAGTGGATATGTATGTGGTATATGTATCATATATGTATCCATGTATACACTTATACTAAAGAAAAACATGATGTACCCATAATCTGTGACCTGATATTATGCATAATGCTAACAAACTCTGTAATATTCTGAACCGAATAAAATAATTTATATCATAGCTCAAGTGGTTAAGAGCATCCGCCCGGCAAGTGGAAAGATCCGGTGTTCGAGTCCCGGTTGAGGAAATATTTTTACTCTTGTGATCCGTTCGATTCCGCCTTCCCCACCTCTATTGTGTTCGTCCTTTATACGTGTTCCTATCCCTTTTCCTTATATATGTTTCTGTATATATGAGTATATATATATATATATATATATATATATATATATATATATGTATATCGATATGCATATATATGTATATGTCGATTTTTGATCAATTTCAAACAAATATATAAATATATATATATATATATATGTATATATATATATATATATATATATATATATATATATATATATATAAAGTGGATGAAGGGGGTGTTGACCGGCAGTGGGAGGTTGAAGACTGATAGAGGGTAGAATGTTGGGCAAAAGAGCAAAGGGAAGGAACAGGATAGGGATGTTGAACGGGATGAAGGGAGGGAGAAAGTACACAGAGATGAAGAGGGACCTGATATAGAGTAGGATGATGGATTTTTTGTTTTGTTAGGAGTAATAAAATATTTGTTTAGTAGTTGTGTACATCCAAAAACCTACCTTTACCGGTAGAATACCTTAAAAAATAAATATATATATATATATATATATATATATATATATATATATATATATATATATTGTATATATATATATTATATATATATATATATATATATATATATATATATAATATATATATTTTTATTTATATGGTTTAAGAATGTAGTATGATTTATGTGGTTTATATATATATATATATATATATATATATATATATATATATATATATATATATAAACCACAAACACAGTAATCAACCCGGAGGTCGGTTTAGTAGGTGATGGTACCCACTACTAAGCCCTTTACGGCGTGTGAAATTCACACATCAGGGTAGGGGGCCCAGTTCCTTTCCCTGTGCCGGTTATGGTTTCCCAGGAAGATCTGGTACCCGAAAAATCACATAGCTTGGGTAGAGCTGCAGGTGCCCAGAATGCCTTACCCGGGAATCGAACCCGGGACCCACTGGACTACCACGACCCGCATATATATATATATATATATATATATATATATATATATATATATATATATAAACCACAAACACAGTAATCAACCCGGAGGTCGGTTTAGTAGGTGATGGTACCCACTACTAAGCCCTTTACGGCGTGTGAAATTCACACATCAGGGTAGGGGGCCCAGTTCCTTTCCCTGTGCCGGTTATGGTTTCCCAGGAAGATCTGGTACCCGAAAAATCACATAGCTTGGGTAGAGCTGCAGGTGCCCAGAATGCCTTACCCGGGAATCGAACCCGGGACCCACTGGACTACCACGACCCGCATATATATATATATATATATATATATATATATATATATATATATATATATATATATATATATATATATACAAATTCAAACACGAAATCCCGCCAAACGGCGAATAAATACTCATATATACAGAAACAGATATAAGGAAAAGGGATAGGAACACACATAAAGGACGAACACAATAGAGGTGGGGAAGGCGGAATCGAACGGATCACAAGAGTAAAAATATTTTTTAGGTTAAGAGCATCCGCCCGGCAAGTGGAAAGATCCGGTGTTCGTATCCCGGTCAAGGAAATATTTTTACTCTTGTGATCCGTTCGATTCCGTCTTCCCCACCTCTATTGTGTTCGTCCTTTATGTGTGTTCCTATCCCTTTTCCTTTTATCTGTTTCTGTATATATGAGTATATATATATATATATATATATATATATATATATATATATATCTATATTTATATATTTGTTTGAAATTGATCAAAAATCGAAAATATCTTATGAATAATTCGTCTAATCAATTCAGCGATAGTAATAGGTGTCCCCAAAGATTGAGGATAATTGAGATGTATAGAAAACCTTGGTAAGGGAATTCACGACTACGTTTCCTCACTCTTTTTCCCATTCCTCTTCCCCAACCCTCTAACCTTCGGCATATCACCGATGGCCTAACTCCCTCCCACTGCGTAGTTATGCTCTTCCGCCATTAACAATCTCCAAAATCCTACTGCTCCTGCAGGCGCCTATCTCCAGCGGGTTCCACATTCTGAGCGTGCTCCATGAGTTACTTCCTGACCTCTACTTCCTGACCTCACTTCTCTTCTTTACCTCTCCTTCTCCGCTTTGATAGGCACCAACAATGCCCACAAGCCGTCGTCAATTTGGATATACATTTGAGGTCTAATTAAAATCAATCAACGGTGGATAATTGTTGACGCATTTGGATTGCTTCCTTCTTCTACATCTACATAAAACCCCGCGAGCCACCGCAAGGATATGTGGCGGAGGGTGTTATGTCATCACCTGTAAAAGGGAACAAAATGCTTCCTTCGCCGTACCTTGAGTTTGAAGGTCTCCGAATGCCATTTTTTTCTCTTTCAAACACTTTTTTGAAGGTAGCCTATTATTTAAAATTATTGTTCAATATTATAAAAGGTTTGCATGAAAAGTGTCGGTAGCAATTGTTTCCTGACGTTTGCATGAAGTGCCAAATTCAAACCGTCGGTTAAGTATGCGTATTATCGCAGATCGTATATTGGCATTAATAAGATGGCAGAGCACACCATTATCATTTAAAATTTGCCGATACGAATGATCGCCGCTAAACTCGTCCTTCCGAAGGTCTTTGGACGGACGACCAAGGGCAGGGTCGAGAGTGTCTGCTTGCGAAGACCTTCTGCAACGGCATCGCGACGATTAGTCAAACCATCCAAAAAGTCCCAAATTTGCACCAGCAAACTATTTCATATTCCCCAAAGGGAAATCCTCCCTCAAAGGATACCACCATGGGACACTAAGTCAAACCGTCAACGAAGCTTGAACTCCTACCCTTAAAGGACTTTCCGGAATCCGCCTACCAGGGAGCCAGACGGCCGTGGAAAAGCCGCAAGGGCAAAAGTTTTCTAAGCTCTAGGGATGAAATTGAAAAAATATCGAGGCCTTGAGGCAATATCTGACTTGAATCTATTTTTCCGAAAATATTCCTGATACATTTAGTACAAGCCACGTAAATACGTTTATGCAATGGAGCGGTATGTAGAAGTTGTATAGTAATTCAGTAGGTGTTTTTTGATGGCAAATAAAGTTATGAAGAAGCGCGATGAGAAGGCTAAAAATACTCTTTTGCTGCTTACCGCCCTATTGATGAATTTAAAGTACTTTGGGTTTGAAATTTATTGTAAAACCTTACGTTTTCATATCCATATTTTTGTCTCAATAAGGTGTCATGTGATTTTTAATCTTTATTGCCTCACCAGGCGTGTTCCCAACTTTCTGTGAGATTATATTTCTCCTTGCCCTACAATGTTATTGGTAATGATCGTTTCGGACATCAACAGTTGTTCTTGTTGAGAAAGAATCAATACTTTTTTAATTTATTTAAAAAAGTATTTATTTCACGATATTTTTCCCGCAGGAACCCTAGCTTATCTCAATTTCAAATTTTAATATTCGCTCCCCTGACTGGAAATATCACCGCCCTAAATTCAGCTGTTGCAGTAACCAACAGTTGAGGTCACCTGAGAGATAAAGTTGGGTAGAGGTAAAGAATAGGGGACGGGTGAAGAGATATCCGGCGACAGCAATCCCCTCTCTCAACAGCATAGGCCAAGGGTTCAACAATTCAACATCTCATCCGACGGATGGCATACTCAAATTGAAGTGGTCTTCAAATAGCACCCCAAGCAGGAATCGGGATTCGTCTGGAAAATTCTGACACCACCTGGAATCGAACCCAGGCCGATACTTTAACTGACAGGTAGCCAGTACACGAATGCACTGCACCAACCTGGTTCCCAGTACTATTTAATTTTTATTTATTTATTTATTTATTAACTTATTTTTATTTATTTTTTATTTACTGGGTACAGGGTACCCAGTACATAATATTAAGAAACCAAAGTCATTTTAGTAACATTAAAAACATTGAATTTACAAGTCGGAACAAAATTAAACATTGCAAAGATATCAGGTATATTTGTAGGTGCATGTATATGTTAGTAGGTAGTTTGAGTGTTTGCATGTGCGTGGGATGTAAGGGTTTTTGCATGAATGCATAACATGTTTTGTTTGTGGACTGTATCAATTTGTGGATTTTGCATGCGATCTTTGTTTTTTGATAACGGGTGGTGCCCTAACACCCCGCACACGCACCCTTTAGGCTAATTGCGGGGTGTTAAGTAGATGTAGATGTACTCTTTAATTAATTCCACGAGTCTTTTTCAACGCAAAGACGGCTCTTTAGGTTGATAAAAAAACGAAAGTACGAAATTTTTCCTTTAAGGAGAGAAGAAAGACAATGGTGAATATATTTTGTGAAATAATTGTGCATAGTCACCTTTCAATTTTTGAATGTTACTTTTATGACAGTTTATCATGAAATAAGGAATGTAATTACACATCCTGTTTCTATTCGGTAGTTCATTATCATTAGCCATCTAACATTTAATTGACTTGATTGATTTCTACATTCCCACGGCTAACTCACCGGATACGCCGAAAAATGTTATGCCTTCGTATAATATTTCCCTTCATTTTCTTCCGTTAAATTTCATGCAGGTACCAAATGCGTGCTTTCTCTTTAGCAATGACTTATATGAATGCCATCTGGATTTTAACTTCTCTTGTCTATATAATTTTAAGTTCAGAAAACGCTTTGTGGTATTGGTGTATCTTAAAATCGATGCATACGTTTTCGTGCGCTGAAATTATTTATTAGACCAAAAAGCAACCACATTGGTATTCCTCAATTTTATATTTGCTGTAAATGACAAACATTGGAGTTGATTTAACATATTTTAGCGATGATAAATTAATTAATTGGATTTTGATTTTTGTGTTATCACGTGTCAAATTATTTTCATAGTTAGGTAAAGAAAGCGAATTTTCAACTCCTTATCAAGTCATATTCTAGAGGGATATATAGTATGCTGAATCTCATCAATTGGCAGAGAAACTGAGGAATAAGGGTCCTAGCCGCCCTCGCTTCCCGCCAATACCAATCCCACAGCAGCGTTCTATTTGAAGACTTAATATTTGGACGGATTCTCAAGCTGCTGCACCTCAAGTTTCCCCGAGATATCTCTCTTCCATTCTTCCTCTTCTTAATGGTAACATTTAATTAAGATGTCCCTTATAATTTCCCCAGGGTTGAAGATTTTTAATTTGAGTGCTCAACAACGAGATTTAGATTTTCTTAATGAAAATTAAGATTTGTACATTATTATTTCCATATTTTGAGCTACTTTAAAGCATTGACGGGTTTGTCATACAAAAATTATTTAATTAACTCCTCAAGACCTTGAAGTTAAGTTATGTGTACAAAAAATGTTGAAAAAATTCTTTCTTTAACTATTAAACGTTTTATTTATTTGATTACCTAAAATAAAACTAAGTATTTTTAGATTAAAACATTTAATATAAAACACTGAGCGCATTTAGAGGGAAATAAGCATGGTGACAGAGTAAAAAAGTTTAATTAGGTATCTATTGTTATTATGAAGAATTATTAAACATTTTGAGCCATTATAGTTGAACACGTACCTGAAACATTTTAACGTGCAGTATAATTAGTATTACAGCAGGAATAGTAATGAAAACACCTCAGATATTTTCAACACAAACATATGATAGACTGAAATGTGGAAACGAATCCTGGCAACGACGGGGCTCAGCCCAAAGGGGGTGCCCGTGACTTGTGGCGATGACAACAAGGACTCCGCGATCGTTATCACAAGACATTCTTGAAAACGTAAATTTACAGTAGCAGCAGCTTTGAAGAAAACATGCGAGAAGCGACTAAGTTAGAAGAGGCACCAAGAATGTTAAAATGACGCTGAGGACAGGGTAGGTGGAAAACATCCAGGAAGAGATGAATAGAAGGCGTGTAGATATGTCAGGGTGGTGAGGCGTGAAACGGCAGAATATCAAGGAATGATGAAATGATAGTTATAGAGTAATGGGTGTCGGAATTTAAGTTACACTTAACATTTGAATTAAAAAAAGGGAAGGGTAAACGTTGTAAACATAGCGCATGATATAGGGAGTTTTAAAAAATGCGTACCCATACTAGTGATAAAAGCAGAACCGACGAATATGGTTTTTTTAAACGTTTACATTCCGAACAGCAATCATGACAAATTGAAGCAAGTGGTACATACGACTAATTAAAGAGCATTTCAGTGGATGCATTTTGCAGAAATCACTTGACTGTGGCGTGTAATCACAATAAGGTGTTCTGCCAAGGGAAATATTAAAGAGACTGCCGGGAGAATACCTGGTTTTTACGAGAAATGTTTTAGTTAGTTAACTCTTAGTTTAAACACTCCAGGTTACGTAGGAGCGAGTAGAAAATTCCAGGAGATACGGGGGAAAACATTTATCTTTATAATGTCTAGGCGCAAATCAACGAAAGCTCCATAAGGTTATTCAGTTTCCCGGGAGAGGATACTTATTCGGTTAATTATTTATTGATCAAATAGTGCTACATAAAACATGAGGTTATGAACGGTGGAATAAGGAAGCTTTAAAAATGGGGAGAAAAGAAAGAATGTCAGGGGATAGTGCATAAAATCATGGATGAAGACAATGGGTTTAGATTAGTATAAGAGAGGTGGTCAAATTAAGTAATTTTAGGCACGATGTGGTAAAATTCAAACGTAAGAAAGAATGGATAGTAGAAAATTTCCACTTGGTAATTTTTTTTTATTTTACGACCGAGTTTCGATGTATTATATCGTCTTCAGGTCTGGAAATGATGTAATTCATCGAAACCAGGAGCACTTAAATTTATCTCGTGGAAATTTGCTACTACCCATTATTTATTAATAAAGGTGGTGTTTATTGAAAAAGAGATGAAAACACCGTCAAACATGTAAATGGAAACGGTAAATAGGAAAATGTTAGGAAGTCATAGATTACGGAAGAGATATTTTGGTGAATAGCCGAGAGGAGGAATTGGAAGAGATCAAACATACATGGTATAAATAAAAAGTATAGGGAACAATTTCCCTAACATGACTGTACGTCGCACCGCCCAGGCTCAGTGATGAGGGGTCTGATCTTCCACGTGCCCCAATCGCCAATCGCCTGCGGCCGTTCCTTTAGGATAGATCGTAATTATAGTGGACCACTGTGGAGTAATTCGGTGCAAGTGCAAATTCGGAGCAATACAGCAAAAATTGAGCAGTGGTACGCAATTTAATTTTGTGTTGGATTGTAGAAAAACGCACACGGGGACGTTAGTCTTAATTTGCCAAGTGTTTAAGGATGAAATTATCTTACAAACTGCAGTTTTTAAGTGGCACAATCTCTTCAATAATGGCCAAGAGAGTATGGATGACGAGCCCGGCGCTGGACGGCCGTCGAGGTCAAGAACTGACGACAACGTGCAACGCGTTCGTCAACTGCTGAATTCATACGGTCGGTTAAGTGTGCGCATGATCGCAGATTGTATTGTAATTGATAAGATGAACGTGCACACAATTTTCACTGAAAATTCGGCAATGCGAAATATCTGCCCTAAACTCACCTCGAAGGTCTTGACAGACGACCAAGACCAGGAACAAGAGCCTACTTGCGAAGACGTGCTGCAATTGTATCGCAATGATTACCCAACCCCTTTACACTCCCGAATTGGCACCCACAGACTATTTCCTACTACCAAAAGTGAAATCTTCCCTCAAAGGACATCATCATATGATTTAAGTGCCAAAGAAGGTTACAAGCGTACCATTAAGGTCACCTTCCGGAATCCGCCTACCAGGTAGCCTTCGAATTGTAGAAAAGCCGCTGGCAAAAGTGTGTCGACGCTCAAAGGATATGGTTTGAAGAATTTTGAGGCATTGTAAAAATATCTGATATAAATCTAGCGTTCACATAACCTTTCCCGATACTTATTTATACAAGTATTAAATATTAACAAAGGGTGAATGAAACTCAGTGGCAAGATAGTCATGTTGCACAGTACATTGTACGTTAAAAGATCTTGAGCTCTCCTGACGTATCTGTTGAGTGAAACAAAACTCTAGATTCTTCTACCGGGATACCGTTGAGTGAAAAAAAACTCTAGATTCTTCTTCTACCGGGTTATTGTCTCCATTTCTGCCGACGTTTCGATAGCCAAGTCAACCATCCTTCTCAAGGCATCTTCGTCAATTTTTGCTCGGTATAGACACACAATTTTGCTGCGGTGTATCACATTCTCTACCTGTGTCTTTGGGGACCGGGACTATGAATAGCATGTCCATGTGATAGTAGAATTTCCCTTTCTTACTTTTCAATTCTAATTCGCACCTTATTAGATAGATTTTTACCACATTTTTAGGTGAATGTGCATGTGTATGTTAGTTGACAGTATATGTATTTGCATACGTGTACATTAAAAAGGTTTTCGCATGTATATATACGCCTCTGTGGGTGATCTTTGCATGAATACATGTATGTTGTTGGTTTACGTACGGGTGATGACCTAACACCCCCCACTACATGCCCCTGTGGTGTAAGATAATTTCATCTGCGGGGCATTACATGCATGTAGATGTAGAGATATACATATGTGTTTGTTCTGGGATCGATTGTCTCCTGATAAGTCTGTACACAAGCATTCATTTGGGTGTCTCATGATTGACTGAGTGTTTTTCCTGCCTTCTAGGATATATCGCCAGGTGTCGCATTATCGAAAACTTGAATCCCGATTCAAGTTCTTCTTTTGGAACTCGCTCTCAATAGCATCTACGGTCAACCGATCCAAATTGCCATGTGAGCCACATAGCATTTTTCCCTTGTACCTTTAAATGGCGTAATCTCAGTTAACGCTCGGTTCAGCGATTGCCGATATTTCCCGAACTGAGGTACCTTCTGTGTTCTCTCATTCGGGTTTCATTCGTGGGGCCATTTCAACAACAAAGACTTCACCAAACTCGAGGGTATCTGATATACCACAGGAATATTGAGTCCAATCGGGTCCTACGAGTTGACGGTAGTGGCAGATGAATACTAATGGCGATGTGTAGATTGTACGCATCGGTCCATTGGCCGTTCATTCAAGGGGGTAAACGGAGAATGGGGACCTTTGTGTTATGCTCTTGAATGAGGACGGGAAATATAAGATTTTCAGGAAAAATAGAAAAAAAGAGGAATGGGTGCGGCAGAGGAAGAGAAAAGTTTGTTGGGAGAAATTCAAAGGAACAACATGTGAATGCAGAGTATAATGAGTGTGAAAGGAGTGTTGGAGACTGAGATGGAAAGGGAAATTTTGGGTGAATGAGGACGAAGAACATTTGTTGGAGTGAGGGATGATAGAAAGCATCTAGAGTTATAGAATGTTAAACTATAATGCAGGATATTAAGGTTTAAACTAAACGATTCCACTGGCATGGCCGGCAAAGGTTAGGATGTAACAATGCTTAGCTTCTGAACTCATCTCCTGAAAAAGAACAATTTCCACCCGAACGCCATCGGGAACACCGGAATTGAATGTGTAGACTAAATTAAATAACTAGGCCTTACCCTCACTCATGGCATCTCCAAGGTGAAACACAAGCAAGGAATATGTGGACAAGCTAACAAAAAAATAGGATTAATTTTAAAAGTAGTGGGTATATGTTATCTGTTGTTGGTTGGGCCTCATTTCGAATATGCTGCTAGTAATTGGGATCCACACGAAGTTGGATTAATTGTCGCATTGGATCTCGTTCAGCGGAGAGAAGCTAGATTTGTAAAAAGTAGTTGTGATAAACTTAGAAGCATATCCAAAATATTACAGCAGCTAGGCTGGGGATCACTCACGGAGCGAATGTTAAATTACAGGTTAAATCTCTTGCATACATTGGATGTAGGTGTCTTTAGCAGGGATGTTGAATATGTATTATTATTACCCCCTTCGTACTACGGTAGAAGATATCGTGGCAACAAAATTAGAGAGATTAAGTGTAGATAAGATGGATTTAAGATGTCATATTTTCCACGAAAGATAAGGCATCAGAATAACATTTTCTGACCACTGTACGGGTAAAAATATTCGGGTGAAAATAAGTCTGGTGCGTATTCACTCCCTGCCACACATCCTAGGCTTGGTTTTCAGGGTATTAAAAATTCAAATCATGGAAAACCTGGTGACTTTGATGATCGAAACTCCTCTTCTCTTTCACGGTTTTTCGCTTTGCCTTCCATTTTAGCTCTAGGAGAAAATGTTTGGCGTAGGAGACTTTAGTTATTAAAGTGAATAACTTATGCTTTCTCAGCTTTAAATCTTCCGGGTGGATGTGGAATCTAAAAGAAAAAATAGCGTCAAATGGCTCCCCTAAATTTGTTCTCCCATTCCCATTGTCATGAAAATTTCTATTTTATGCCCTCTTGTTAAGTCCTTTTGTTGCCCAAGCGGATTCGCCGCGGAGCCAGGGAGCTTAAAAATTAAATATATACTATGTTGCCCTTGGGGAGGTGTTTTGGAGATCCCTTAGTTACAAGTTCTAAAACACAAAGGTGTGTATCTCTGTTAAGGGAACACCGTCTTCTATTTCCCTGCCTATAACAGTTAAAAACATTCTTCACTCTGAGTGGAAGATTCTAAGAAACAACCTGGCTTTTAAGGAAGACGCCAAGATCCTAGAAGAACTTTGAGTCTCTAAAAGCAAGGTATTTATGGCCAAATAACAGAATTTTGGAATTGGCAAAATTTAGTGAGATTTTCCTTGTAATGCCGAATGAAGAAGAGAAAAGTTCGTATTGATAATAGATATTTTTCAACATAATCACCATTATGGCTAACACATTTCTTCCAACGTGTAACAAGTCTTTTCATTCCGCCACTGAAAAGCTCTTACGACTATTCTCGAATCCAGGATTTAAAAAATATTAACTTTGTGATTACACTGAAAATTAAATATGAAACGACCCGGGTTTCGACATTCAACGTCACCTTCAGGTGACAACTCTGACAGACATCCATCTATATTGTTATTATTATTAAAAATATAAAAAAATAAAATAATATATATAATATAATATATCTATTACACTCAGGTGTAATTTTCAGTGGAATCACAATGTTACTATTTTTTCATTTCCAATATGAATCTGTTCCATGTTCACGCCGAAACCATCAATCGAATCCAGGACTTCGACAGCTGCCTTCACCTGATCGTCCGAGGTGTATTAATTGCCCTTGAGGTGTCTCTTGAGTTGAGGAAAAAAATAAGAATCACAAGGCGCAAGATCGATGGAAAAAGGAGCTTGTGGGATCGGTTCAAATTTCAGGTTTCGTAGAGCCTCTTCGGTTTCGCGCAAGGTGTGTGGACGAGCGTTTTCCTGTTGCAAGATTATTGGCCTTTTACACAACAAACTCGACGTCGGAGGTGTTTTGGAGTCTGTATATACTGAGAAGAATTAACCTTTGCCCCTCATACCACAAAATCGGTCACATGAACTCGGTGAGCATCCCAAAATACAGTCAAAAGAAATTTTTTGCGGATAGTTGTCATTTTAACTTTTTCGCCTGGGGAGAAGACGAATGTCGATTTAAAGTAGACCTATCTACAGCATCATCAACATAAACACTCTTCAAACGACGATGAATCTCAGCAGGAGTCACTTTTCCAGCAGTTAAATTCAATAACAGCACGCTACGTAACTCGCGTTGATACAGCACCAGAACACGCCACCATACTTCCGCTTCTCGAAATACACTTGATGAATGAAATGACCTCAAACCTGTGCATTCGTGTTAAGGGGGAATGTTACTTCCACATGCCACCAGGAGTGCTTCTGAAGGTCATTTTGTTTGTGGTCTACAAACATGTGTGCATTAGTTTTCAGCCTACCCTTTGTATTAGTATTTTTTTAGTTTTTCTATATCTCTCATGTCTGACGGTACAATTTAAATTCTAAATATGATTTTATTTTATTTTCATGCCATATCAGGAAGTTGGTGGATAACAGCGTCAACAATTTAATATGGTGCATAATATTAATGCAAAATGTAAATGCTACTTATTTTGATTTTGTTGATAGAGATCCATTGTTCCAAATCGCAAGGAAATTTATGAGGATAATTTGAAAAGTTGGGAAGGGAATAAGCACAAACGACAAACCTGAGTTAAACGTTTTTATTTTTCCCTCTGGTCTTTCTCTACCCTGATGCACTTGGCCCAGCGAAGCTCCAATGAATTGATCCCATCTCAAAAATGACATTTTTTCCATCTTTACAAATCACTAAACTAGAACAACGACAGAGAGGCATTGGCATCACAGATCTCTTCCCAGAGCACTGACACGTTGCATGTGTACTCATACAGAATCATTTATTACGATGCGGTAAACCCGTTGCTCTCGAGTTGACATTTGGTGGTGATCCCGGGAACCTATCAAACGACCTTCGTATGTTATTGGTGCAGAATAAAGTTGGTCTCTTAATTAGATAGTCCTGGTGTGAATCCTGAAGAGGTCACTGGATATCCAAGCCTAAAACAAACTGTGATTTTTAATGTAGTCTGATGTCACGACAGATTTACACTAAATATTTTCAGCCCACATATCTTTAACCGTAATTATAACAAAAGAACCACTGCACTCTTACGATGAAAAGCCTCTTAAAAGAACAGATAACGCAAAATATTTGCCACGGATTCGAATTTCGTAGCGAATAAAATCAGGTTTTTGAGAATTTACTAAATTTCACCTTTTGTTTCCTTATAACCTGTTTTTGGCTGCCAAACAACTCTAATGATGTTTATTTACACGATATTAAGTTATCATTCCGAATGATTTGAGATGGAGATTTTGGGACTAATATCCTCCTGTAAATCCTGTACCTTAGCTGTCCTCTGTTTCTTCCATCTTATTGGCAGTGGCTCATGAAGTCTCAATGTATCAACAATATTTTTATTTTCAGTTAATATTATATTTCGAGGCATCTATCTTATTTAATATGTCTTTCATTGGATTAAGATTTCCTATACATTCAAAAACATCATCTGTAGTCAATTGATTCATATAAACTTATAAACACCTATTGTTTAAACCATGAAATATTTAAGACGAAATTCTAGTAGCAACAAGTATAAAACCGGATGTAAATAAGTTATTTTGAAGGTTATTTTGTTTGTAGACAACAAACAAAATAACCTTCAGAAGCACTCCTGGTGGAATGTGGAAGTAGCATTCCCCCTCAACACGCATGCGCCGGTTTGAGGTCGTTTAATTCATCCAGTGCATTTCGAGAAGCGGAAGTATGGAGGCGTGTTCTGGTGCTGTTTCAACGCGAGTTATACATGTATAGCGTGCTGTTATCGAATTTGCAGCAGCTGAAAAAGTGACTTCTACTGAGATTCATCGTCGTTTAAAGGCTGTTTTTGGTGACGCTGCTGTTGAGAGGCCTACTATAAATCGATGGGTAGTAAAATTTCGTGGTTGTGAGCCTGGAAAAGCCATAATTGTTGATGAAACACGCAGCGGACGTCCGATCAGTACCAGAGACGATAAAGATCGGAAACTCGTCGAAGATTTGATCCAAAATGACCGCCGTATCACTCAAAAGCGTAACGCGAACTATATTGGATTATTCAAGGAAAGTGTCGGCTTCATTATTGAACAATTGGGATACCGTAAAATTCTGTGTACGATGGGTGCCACGCCCTCTCACAGACGAGAAAAACAAAGCCCTCCTTATTCCCCCGATCTTGTGCCTTGGAATTTTTATTTGTTTTCCTCAACTCAAGGGACACCTAAAGGGTAATCATTACACCTCGGACGATGAGGTGGAGGCAAAAATTTGATAACAGCAGGCTGTTTAACTCGTGTTGATATGGCTTTAGAGCACATATGCATACTTCCGCTTCTTAAACTACACTGGATGAATATAACGACCTCAAATTTAGGCATTCGTGTCGAGGGGAAAGCTAACTTCCTTATGCCACCAGAATTTATTGTGAAGGTTATTTGTTTTGTGTTCTATAAGCATGTGCGCATTAGGTTTTAGTTGCATACATTAGTCGCTTGGATCATGCATATAAAATTCGGGAAATAGATGCCAGAACTAGCCGACTCAAGGACTCCTTCTTCCCACGGACAATACGGGATAGCAACTGCAGGGTTATACATAGCAAAAATTCCACTTGCCACTCTCAGCGTCTAAAAAATAATTAGTTCTACTTAAATGCATGCTCTTCCACTAACCTTATGTGTTTTGTTATAATAACCCATTCTTTCTGAATGACCTCATTCGTGTTCTGTTCATCTGTTTTTAAGTTTCCCTTTCAGTCCCTCGTCCCTCTCCGCGGAGGGAAATTCCTGCTACCTGCAACGTTGGGTCGCATTCCCTGCCTTTTACAGACTCTTTGGGGGTAGAGTGTTTCGTGGTGCATTTTCATGTGGTAGTGATGTTTCAATTTCTTGCTTGTTGTGTCCTGGCTTCCTTGTTGTAGGATGGCTTTCGTGCTGCATCATGGGGTGCAGTTTTTAGTTGTTTTGCGGTATATGTGTTTGCATGAGTATTGGATGGAGGGATTTTTGCATGAGTGTGTGCGCTGCTGTGGGTGTAATTTCCGTGTTGTTTTTTTGCATGTGGTATTTTTTCTTTTTACGGTTGGTGACCTAACACCCCCCGCCACACGCCCTTGCGGCGGCTTGCGGGGTATTATGTAGATGTAGATGTAAGGGAAAATATTTTTCGCCCTGTCAGTTTAGAAGCCTGAAAGAGGATTTCATTGTTCCGTTAACAATTTCAATTTGATGAAAAGTTTACCATTACGTAGCTTAAGTAATTTTGAATAAGAATGACGTCACATACACGACACATTCCGAGCTATTCGGCCGGGGGGATCTGAACGAGAATGGAACTGGCTAAAGCAGCAGAGAGGCCTTAGCGATCAGGAATATCACGAGTGGAGAATTTTCGGTATCGCTTCGATCCAAGAAGGGAGCGAACCACTCCTTGCCCATTCCTCGGAAGGAGAGCCACTCATCCCCCCGGGTGGGATCCATTGCCGTGGCACCAATGAATACATCCACGCTGCGTTACTGCAGTTTTCCTCCTAAGGCTCAGCGTACGAGAGCCTCTCCAATGAATAATTGATTGAGGCTATATGCATGCGGAAGCCTCCTACTTATTATCCCCATTCACCGAGTACCAAAATCCTTTGAACGATAGGATTACACCGCATTTTACATTCAAAAATATTCATCGGCTAGCGAGAGACTTTGAAAATGCAAGTCTTAAATCTAATGCCTGAAGAAACTACCACATGAAAATGCACCACAGAACACTGTACCCCCCAAAGAGTCTGTAAAAGGCAGGGAATGCGACCCAACGTTGCAGGTAGCAGGAATTTCCTCCTTAATAACATCCTCAATGATAACTTGATTGTCATATTAATTAAAACTCTTCCAATGGTCGTGGCGTAATGAAATCAGTCTCACAGATTCTTAAAGATTTCCGTTTAAAATTGTAGCCTTGTCCCTGATGTAGTGCGTAAAGGGTTAGGCATTTCAAAATTTAAAAAAATGGTGTTTAAAACTGTGAAAAAGTATTTCCTTTAGCCCGCCGCAGGCGTGTCATTACTCTAGGCCTTTTCTTTCAATTTAAACTTCTTCTCACATGTTAGCAGAACTGACTGTTATCATGGATTCGTTTCACGAAAATAAAATAACGACTGCAAGGTGTGGCATATCGATTTCAATAACGAGCTTGTATTAAATCATAGTGAGTTTAGCGAATCGTACTTAGTGTTTAGCGAATCGAGCGAATTTTGTTTAGTTTTTAAGGCTGCAGAATTGATAATATATGAGTTATTAATTATATATGTTAGGTTGTTGAAGAAATTTACTATGGTTTTCAATGCAATATCTTTAGTATTTAGTGACTCAAAAAGCCAGAAAATTTGGCCTCTAATTGGAGAATAGTGATCATGAGAATGGATGAGGAATGTGCATCACGGCAATAAAACTCCAAGATGACCTTCAGACCGTTCCCATTTCAGTAAGACTTATGCAAGACAAAAATAAAGCTTGATCGTAAATTTCATATCAGCGTTTTGTTTAGGTCGTAGGGAATATCGAGCAGGACATGGAGAGTAATGTCACATTTTCCGAGTATTTGGCGTTTCCATATTTTGATGGTGTAAGTGATGAGCCAGTAAACTTGGACGATAAATTGGACTCAAAAGAACCAGATTCAGTGATCATCCCTTTTCAGACCATTCACAAGCCACCTGTCAAGTTCAAATCTCCACAAAGGAAGGTGTTCATACCGAACCAGGAAATAGAAGTGAAAATCATCAACTTTGAAAGGAATGTCACCATCCACATTCTCAATCCCAATCTCTACACAATCGAGTTCCACCATGGGGGTTTCACTTGGACTGTCAACCGGCGCTACAAGCATTTCGAGAGCCTCCATCGCCAGCTGAGACTCTTTCGTGCTGGTCTCAATGTCCCATTCCCAACGAAGAATCACCGTGAGCACCGCACAAGCTTTCGAATGGAGATGAAAAGTGGAAGCGATGGACGGCGTGGAGCCCTACCACGGTTTCCTAGGAAACCAGATGCTCTCCTCCCTTATGAGCAGATAGAACACCGAATCCAGCAGCTGGAGGAGTACTTACCTAGGAGTACTTAAATATATATATATATATATATATATATATATATATATATATATATATATATATATATATATATATATACATTCAAACACGAAATCCCGCCAAACGGCGAATAAATACTCATATATACAGAAACAGATATAAGGAAAATGGATAGGAACACATATAAAGGACGAACACAATAGAGGTGGGGAAGGCGGAATCGAACGGATCACAAGAGTAAAAATATTTCCTCAACCGGGACTCGAACACCGGATCTTTCCACTTGCAGGGCGGATGCTCTTAACCACTTGAGCTATCGAGGATAGTCAATTTACCCTGAAATCGAGCATCCGCCCGGCAAGTGGAAAGATCCGGTGTTCGAGTCCCGGTTGAGGAAATATTTTTACTCTTGTGATCCGTTCGATTCCGCCTTCCCCACCTCTATTGTGTTCGTCCTTTATATGTGTTCCTATCCATTTTCCTTATATCTGTTTCTGTATATATGAGTATTTATTCGCCGTTTGGCGGGATTTCGTGTTTGAATGTATATATATATATATATATATATATATATATATATATATATATATATATATATATATAATTAAATAGACGTATTTTAAAGATCCACATTCTTTCTCCTTGTTTCCAGTGGTCTTACAAACCTAGAATTTCCTATCTCGATCTCATCCAATATTCCCTCATCTCTCAAAACCCTCACCATCCCCTTATACACCACCCACTTATAATTTCCTGCAATTTTGGATTCTTTTCAACAACTTTCTCTCTTTATTTAATACACTCAGGGATTCTTCGTATATCTTCCTCTCCATCTTCTGCTATTTTTTCCATTGCCAACTTAAACCCTGGGTGTTTTCCCGGTCAAGGCGAATGAATTTTATACTTTGAAATTGTTGAATTGTTAGACATATTTAGCTGGTGACTCCGTAAAAAAAGTTATTGTCCCGATATTTCTCGCAGTTTATTAGAATTTTTCAAAGGTAAAACATACCTAGTGTTTGAAGTTGGTTTTAACCTCGTGGACTATGGCACCATACGTACATATGTATAATTGAATGAATGAGAGTTGTTCCTTTTAAGTCCCTAAAATTCCGGAGTGCATTAGGACGCCTCTGTAGCTCAACTGGCTAAAGCACTCAGCCGGATATCGAGAGATTCGGGTTTCGAATCCCAGTCAACGCGAATGAGTTTTACACATTAAAATTATTGCACTTTAACATTTGGTTTGGTATATTCGCGGTGCAAATAAATTATTTAAACAAAAGTGTCTCCTTTTATGTTTCGAAATTAAAATTTGAATGTTCTATACCGTTTGGGTTCCGAAGTATTTCTCAAATTCTACATCTGCAACTACGTGGTAAACAGCAAGCCGCCGCCAGGGCGTGGAGGGGGATATAAGGTCACCACCCTTTAAAGAGAATAAAGCCGCATGCAAAACCTACAACTTCATACCAATCTACACCTACAAAGTCGTATAAATATATTAATGGAAACACCTTTTTAACTTACACACATGTAAATACATATACTATCAATTAACATACACACATTTATTCGGATATACATTGTGTCAACATAACGTTTAATCTTGCCTTCACTTGTAAATGGAATGTCTTTAATATTTCCATTGTGATTTTGGTTTCTTACTATTGTGATTCCTGATCAATCGGGGAAAGAACGAGTATTTATTTCTATGTAATGGAATCGATATCCCTTATCTTATCAACGTGGTCTGATCTACCTAATTGGTGTGGGGCCATCCTAGTTTACATACAAATCTGCAGTTGAAATACGCAATAGCTAATTTTATATCAATCATTTGAAATCTTAAAATTTTAATTGACAACGGATGAAACGTCACTGCGGCCATTTATAAATAAAATCCAGGGTCATGACAACTAAGAAAAGAGAGCAAGTAGCAGCTCTTTTTTAGTTGTATTGCCGTTGTAGCACATACATATATTCGATAAGAAAGCTGTGGGCAGGGAAGCTTTTTGCCTGCCGTGAATGCCTTCCTTACAAATAAAAATGAATTGATTCCTCACCTTCATTCCAACCCTACACTATTCGATGGCCTACTTTATGTCCTACGTCTCCTCCATCCACGGGAACATTCCCTCGTCGGTGCTGACTGAGATACGACGGTTACGTTTCCTTGAGTCATGCTTGCAAAATTTTCATATCTGAGATCGGGGAAGAGGAGGAATTCGCGCGATCTTTTCTTTGCTCTCCGCTTTCTTAACTCATCTCTCCGAGTCCGCCTCCCAAGCCCTCTCCTCCCCCTCCAAATAGAAAGGAAAAAAGAGATATACCCTTCAAATTTTTAGCAAGGGATTCGAATTCGGGGATAAGAAATGACTCGCCGGGAAGGGTTTCTGCGATTCTTAACCTTGGCCTCATAACGGAGAGGACGGCAAAAGAGGGAAGGAAGGGGTGGGGGTGCCAGTTGCCCCTCCGGTGCTCCCCACCTCTCCCTTCTACCTCGTCGAAGTTCTCCGGCGTGCAGTATTTGTCTTCTCAATGACGCGGAAGTGGGTACACAGCGGCCCCTTCCCCGCCCACCTCTCGTCCAACATCCGCGGGGCCACAGGCGGGCGGGGCGAGAAGACCCGGGGGGTGTCAAGGGAGATCTTTTCACCTATTGGCGTTGGGTGGCGGTCATAAATTTTTTAATCGCTCCGTAGACTCCTAGCGCGATTAGTCGTGGCATAATAGCCCAGCATCTTTACCAGGATACGTGAAACCCGTAAGCGCAGCCTCGGGGGTTATTCGGAGGGACTTGGATTCACCCCTTTCACGATTAGGTTGATGTGGTCAGCCACGGAATCGTCTGGCAGTCCGAAAGAAATGGGTCCGTATCCACAATGGGGATATGGGAAAGTGTGTGTGCTGGGTGGGTAAATATTAGTGAGATCCTGCTTTTTCAAAGTTCGACATTAAATAATCTTGGTCGTCTTTAATTTCAAGAAACAGTATCCCGGAAAAAAACACTACAAGTGCAGGTTCAAATGCCTATTTATCGTTAAACATGTCTCCACAATATGCAGCACGGGCGTTGCTAGGCAAAGAGAATCAAGTGAATAGAATGACGAACAAGTCATAGCCATTGTGTTAGTAAATGATTGATTATCTCACACGAGTCCTTTATAGAGTTATAAGAGTGGAACATTATATCATGAACTATTTCATATTTTATATTTTAGCATATTTAAAATGATTGACTCTTTGAATTAGAGGAAAAATTGTTTAATTTGGTGGAACTGCGATTAATAATTTGATTATGATATATGCGATTGCTAATTCATGATATAGAATTAAGGGTGCCACTAGGATCTATTCTTGGCCCTTTACTATTTTAAATATATATAAAATGCACATTCAAGTACTGTCATTTCTCTCAGTTCATACTGTTCACTGATTATGCAGTACTTTTATCGAAGCGTAAGGAACTGAAAGAAGTTAGCTATTCAGGATATGGAACTTGACTTTAATGATATCAGTGAATGCGTATATGATAATAATCTCGTTGTTAATGGGAAAAATACAAAGTTTTGTTTGCGAAACGTAAAACCTCTTACATTATTGTTTTTCAATTACAGATTTATTCACATAATTGCCTACCTAACCCCACCGTTAACTTTAATTTCCCCATGCTGGAATAAGTAAAAAAGGGAAATTACTCGGGCATAATAGTTGGTCAAAACATTACCTTTGGTGAACGTACATATATTTAAAAAATAAATAATAATTAAAATACATCCTTTATCAAGTTTACAAAATTACTAGTTTTGCAAGTTTGAATGTAATCAAGATGTTGTATTTTTCACTGGTAGAGAGTATTTTAAGATATGGTATAACAATGTGGGGATCCACTGCTTCTACAAAAAATTAATATGCTAAAATATACACAGCAAAAAATACTCGCGAGAATGTCAGAGGTTAGATAAAAAAATACAAATATTATACACAGAATAGACATCTTGAAACAATTGGGAATTCTACCTTTTTACCGGCTTAACAGATATTTCATTAAAATTGGTAACTATTTTGAAGTAAGATATAAAATACTTGATTTTCCAAGAAAGGAATTACTATTAGAGGAAAATATTAAATAGATAACAAAAATATCATAAAAAATCAAGGTAGGAGAAAATTGAAGGTTACTGAACATCTAATTTTGAATGAAATACGTAAGGATTTAAGAATATTGTAGTCACTGAATGCTGTGAAAGGGAGGATAATAGACTGGTTATTACATTGGGGGAAATAGGACTTGGGACAAAACTTGACACACAACATATGTAGGTTTATAAATGGAAACATTTTATATTTATATTTTTAGTTTACGTATGTGGCTCCTGTTGTCAAGCCGGAACTGATTAGTTTAGCAGGACCAGAATGAGTATTCCACTTATAATTTTTAATTTATACTACTATTGCACAAAATGTAGGTTGTCTGTAAATGTCTTTTCTGTTGTAATATTCTGTTGTACATGATGAGTATAGAATTACAATATGATAATCCAGGGTAATAGATTCATTATCTCTCAGTAACAATGTTGGGTATCTCACCGAAACGCGAAATTTTAATATTTTATGTCACTCTATTTTTTTTTATTCAGTAATGCTTCAAAATTCTACCAAAATTACAGAATTTTTAGCGTTTTTTTTTAGTTCCAAGGCACTGGGTACGCTAGATGTTTGGAGTCGTAATTTAGTGTTTTCTTTTTAAATATAAAATGAGGTGTTTAAATATAAATGGAGATGTTTTTATTGCCTATTATTGTGGGCTCAAATGAAGAATGAATCACTTTGCTGCAATGACAAATGATGCACAATTGTTAAGCAAGTAATTTATGCAATAAAGTCACCTACATCATTCACCACGACTGAGACTCGGCTCCTACAACGACGCGCATCCCACGGCAAATGTTCGCAGACTCCCATATATCCTTTCCATCAGGATAAATATCGTAAAAGTTTTGTTCGCCAATGCTCACGGGTAATACTTATTTATATTGGATCGGCATTATACCTAGGGAACATTAGTAAATACATTATATTTCCTTACCGACGAGTGCTGTGAGTTATTTCTCCCATTACCTAGGGTTTTCCGACTATGACGGAGAAGTACACGGAAAATCTCTCCTCCCAATAGGAATCGTTCCATTTATTTAGAGTAATGGCTGCGGATTGGGGCAATAAATCGTGAGCAATTGGAGGCGAGAGGCGACGGAGCACTTCTCTGGTTATGAAACATTTTGCTCTTGAAAACAAAGCCTTAGGATCCGACGACCCATCGCTTGCCCGTGGTTTATCATACGTCTTCCCACTCCCGAGCTTCAGGGTTCCCGTGGAATACTGGGAGTTAGCTGGTTATTCAGGTCAACAATTCCGCCTTTCTTTTGGGTGCCATAAACTCAAGACTCCTCGATGGATGAGGTGATCCAGTAATACGCAATTCCCATTCAATCTGAATGAGCAGGGAGGGATGTTTATTGCCTAGACTCAGGAAAGGATTACGTGTTCATGGTAGAAACTGACCAAACTGGATTAGTTTTCTTGAAAATTTATTTTTATTCTTTTTCTGTCATAAATGAATCCCGAATCACAGTTATATTATAATTTAAAATACAATTAAAATTCAGGCCCAAAAGTGGTTTTCAAGTTTGTGTCGATATTTTCAAAATTTTTTTATACAATTCGACGACATTTTTTCAAATTTTCGAAAATATGATAAATCAATCCAATTCTAACTCTGGACAAAATGCGAAAGTTGCTATTTATATATTCAGCCTTATATTGAAAAGACAGTAATTTATTGTTGAAAATGGCTTTATTGTTTTTCGAAGTATTCTTCATGATAATCAATGCTCTTTTGCATCCGCTCGAACCAATTTTCGAGTAGCACTTTTTCCACTCCGATTGAGGTACCTTCAAAACATGGCTTTTGAATTGATCAACGGCTTCTTCAGGCGCCGAAAAAAGTTGCCCACGCAATTTTTTCTTGATAAACAGGAATAAAAAGGAGTCATTCTGTGCTTAATCAGGGCTGTATGGATTCCACGTTTTGGCCAGTCAAATTAGGTAATTGTTTCAGCCGATCTGTGAGAGCTTGCATTGTCACGATGAAGAATGATCCTTTGCTACCGCTTCTTTTTCCGGATTTCTGGCAAACAAATGCCCTTGTACCATTCAGAATTCACGGTTCTACGTTGTATAAACGATACGGCTGCCATATGTCCAGTTATTCCGAAGAAACAGGCGATCATTTGCTACGATGTGCTTCGTGCACGAATCACTTTTGTCGGATTTGGCTCGTCTGGGAAGACCTATGGAGCGGATTGCTGTTTTGTTTCGGGCTCATACGCATTGATCCAAGATTCGTCACCTGTATGGATGGTATACACAGATTTTGATGCACCGCGATTGCATTTGTTGAGCATTTCTTCGCACCAACTGACACGAGCTTCTTTTTGAGCTTTTGTCAAATTATGCGCGATCCAACACAAACAATTTTTTTCATAGCTAAATGTTCACACAATATCTTATTGATGGTCGTCATACTAATCCAAAAGGATGCCTAAATCTCGCGAAAAGTCACTACCTTTACTACTTCTTGCACCGCATCAATGTTTTCTAGCACAACGACTGATTTCGGACGACCTTCACGACTTTCGTCGCTGAGCGAACGGCGGCCATGATTGAATTCGTTATACTAGCGTTTCACAGTAACAAAGGATGGGGATTCATCGCCAAAAGTGTAAGTAAGTTGATATATGCACCCCTGTCTTGATAATTCACGTCAAAAATCGTAAACAATCATCGCACGAAAGTGTTCACGAGTTAATTCCATTTTTTCGCTGAGGCAAAAGTTATGATCAAACGACAAAATTTTCTGAATAAATATAACGTTAAAAGGGTGAAAGCTTCAGATGGAAGCGTCAGATGGCGCCTAAAGCACTTAGTGTTGTCAAGGCTCAACATATACGGTGATTGAAGGATAGTAGCATGAAATATGAAAGTATTACTACATTAATACGAGATAATATACATATTATTATTATTAGCAGAAGTCTACCAACTTGGGGAAGGCGGGCATTGATAGTCTCTTGCACTACACGCTTCTATGCGTGCTCATAAGCCCTTGCTAAAATGTCACTAAATACCCATAAACCCCTTTTATTAAACGTATTAATCGATATAGAGCCCTAAATATTTTCTACCTTTCTTAAATCAATCCATGATCAATACTCTTCACCATTCTACACTTTACTTTCCTAGAATTTCATCCTCAACCACCGTCTTTAATATCCCTCTGCCCCTCCCTAGCTCTTGTATATACGTGGTCTATCCAATAAATACACGAACTGAGGCTTTGGAAACTTTATCTTGCAAAATTTAGCCTACATCGATTTTGTCCCCTTCAAATTACTCTCCATTCGTTGCTACGCATTAATTCCATCTTCTTTTCCACTATTGAAAACACCCTTGGAAGTCCAACCGGCAGTTAAGCTTTTTTTTCTCGTCCTTTCTTGCTTTATTTTGTCCATATATTCCCAGTGATGTCTCCTCATCACATTTTTGCATTTTGGGGGAATAGGAAAAGGTGAGATCTGGTGATTAAGGAGGATGAACAAGGATCAAGGTGATTGAAAATTTTCAATAAACTGGAGAACAATCAATGCTGAATGTGCAGGTGTATTGTCATGGTGAAGGATCCATGCATCGCCTTGAGACAAATTTGGTCGCACACGACGCACGCAATCTCTCAAACGCTTGAGAACTGGAAGGCAGAACTCAACATTTACAGTAACAGCAAGCGACCACATTACGGTCAATTTTTTCGTCAACACAGGTGGTTGAAGGTCGTCCCGGCCTTGCATCTACATCTACTTAATACCCCGCAAGCCGCCGCAAGGGCGTGTGGCGGGGGGTGTTAGGACACCACCCGTATTTTAGAAAAGAAAAAAAACGCATGCTAAAACCACAAAAAAAACATGGTATATATTCATGTAAGAACACTTACACCCCACACACATGCAAACACTCAAACCACCAACTAACATACACATGCACCTACAAACACACCTCAATCCCAAAAGCTGCGTTTCACACCTCGTGTGAAACGCAGCTTTTGGGATTAAGTCAATACATCGGCGACGCAATAGACGAAGGAAAGGAAGTGGATGCAGTAATTGTTGATTTTTCGGCAGCTTTCGACCGAGTGCCTCACGATAAATTATTGTTAAAGTTGGATTCGTTACCATTGGACTTGAGGGTAAAACAATGGATAAAAAACTTTCTCAGAGGCAGAACTCAAAAAGTAAAATTAGGGGATACATTTTCAAATGAGGCGAGCGTATTAGCAGGAGTTCCACAAGGTAGTGTTCTTGGGCCATTACTCTTCCTAATTTACGTAAACGATCTACCAAACAATTTACATTCCCAAATAAGACTCTTTGCTGATGACTGCATTATATACAGACGGATAGAACATGTAAATGACCACGTAATATTACAAAATGACATCGATCGCCTTGGTGACTGGGTTACAAATAATAATATGGGCATTAATATTAGTAAAAGTAAGCATATAAAATTTTCAAATAAAAAGAATGCAGAAAAGGAAATTTACACCCTCTTTGGAGAAAGAATCTCATGTACTAGTCAATGCAAATATTTAGGCTTTTATTTAACTAGGGATCTTGGGTGGGGGGTCCAAGTAGATAATTTGACACGGAAGGCATTTAAAGTATTGCATTGGGTGATGAGAAATTTAAAAGGAAGTAGCGTAGCCACAAAAGAAAAAGCATATAAGGCACTGGTTATCCCTATCCTAGAATAATCCTCCATAGTATGGGATCCATATGAGGTGGGACATATTAAAAAGATAGAAAAAGTTCAAAGAAAGGCAGCAAGATATGTACTCGGAAGGTACAAAAGAACAGATAGTGTCGCAGAAATGTTAGATATACTGAAATGGGAGAGTTTGAAAAATAGAAGAAAAAGGAGTAGGTTAGGCGCGATGTATAGAATTGTTAAAAAGGACGAAGCGTGGAAAGATTTATGGAAAGGGATAGAAAAGCCTAACTTTAAGGGAAAAAACGACCATAGCCTCAAAATAAAAATAAGGACTCAAAAAACAAATAAGAAAAAATACTCTTTTTTAAATAGAACCATAATTGATTGGAACCAGCTGCCTGGAGGTTTGTTTGAGCCCTTTCCATCCAATTTTAGAAGTTTTAAGTTGAAATGTAAAGCAGCCACTGGGTAATAAACTTCATTGTAGTCATGAAAATATTGTTTTTATGTGATGTGGACGGCATATTGTATGTGATGTGGAAGTTTGTTTGTATGTGATGTGGAAGTGTCATTATGTAAAAATATTTTATCTCTTCTGTTTTTATGTGTTCGTATGTAATTTTCGTTGTTAGAGTTATCTTTGACCTAACCTGACCGTTGCCACCAGGAAATGTGCCTAATTGCAACGTAATTGTGTAAATAAATAAATAAATAAATATCCTTGCAAAGCTTAATTTTCCGACTTGTAAATTCAATGTCTTTAATATTTCTAAAGTGACTTCGGTTTCTTACTATTATGATTTCTGATTGTTCGGGGAAAGAATGAGAATTTGTATCTATCTCTACAGGAATCTATCTCCCTTATTTTATCTTTGTGGCCTGATCTACGTATCTCTAAGTAGTGCGGGACCATAATAATTCCTTTCGTATCATCGTTTAACTCGTTTGTTCTGAACCTTTCTAAAAGTCTAAGTCTCGCTTGTTCTCTTCGTATCTCAAGTGGCTCCCAGCCTACATCCTAAGAGATCTGTCACACTGGTGTTCTTATTATAACAATTTTTAACGATTCTTGGGGATTTTCTCTGGACTTTAACGTTTTAGTCCTGATATAGAGGTTTTGCAAACGATCCATCCGTATTCCTTAAAAGCTGGGAGCCTACTATCCCCGGTCTCCAGCCTGAGACTGAGACTCCCCTCTCTCTAACCCGGCAGAGAAACCGCCGCCCGTCCGTCCATCAGGGAAAATATAAGTCCTACTACTCATGGGAACGACCTTGTGTATTCATCGTTATTCGTTTATGCCTCTTGCTTAGTGTTTTTAACAAATAATTGTATTAATCATTTACTAATTGTGATTATGGAAATTTATAAGAAGGCAGCATAAACATTTCGGTTTTTCACTCACGGGAGCAGTTTCCGCACAACTCCGATATTTGGTTTCTCCTCCTTCCTGCCCGGCCCAAGGGGTTATTGTACGAAGCCCAGCATCTGTGCATATCAGTTTCTCGATAACCTATAGAAATTCGCATCGTTTGGATTGGTTTCAATTAACTTCCAGTGGGCGGAAGCCATTTATAGCAACGTCACCTCCGGGGAGAGATTAAACGATTTTAATTAAAATGGAATTGGCTACCAACTGAAGCTCTCCACTATATCAATGTAAATGAAGGGAAATTCAAAATGCTTCGGTTATTATACGAAGTAGTTTTTTTGCTATCCTGTTGTTGACAAAAATATTTATCCTTCCTCAGGCTTTTGCAAAATATTTTATTCGAATATCGTTCTGCAGATATGGAAAGTATTGTGTTTCCAATACTTTCGGACAAATTTTCCCACATTTATGATGGTAAATTAAAGAGACAAGAGAAGAATCAGGGAAACTCTCATCATGTGAAATTCCATTAATCAACCTCATTCACAATAGACGATAAAGGACTATATGGACTTTTTGACACACATATAGACTTCTCTGATATTCTGCCCCTCATTCCTTATTTAATCTCTGCCTTTTATGGAAAACTTTGTTGCTGACACTGCAGCCTTACTTGTTTCAAGATGCTTGTTAGACATGCATGTTAAAAGAACATAGTTTACGCTTTTTAATGGACACTTATAAAATATTTAATCAATATTATGAGTACATTTCATAATAAAATAAAGAAGAGCTTTAAAACTAATCAACCTGTTAATGAAAACAATTCTATAATAATTTGCCTCATACTCGTATGCACATATATAAATACATAAATAAATAAATATATATATACATATTATATACATGTTTATATTTATATGAATGTATTTATACACACACATATAAATGTATGTATATATATATATATATATAAATATAAATATATATATATATAATATACATGTTTATATTTATATGAATGTATATATACACACATATAAATGTATGTATATATATATATATATATATATATATATAAATATATATATATATATATATATATATATATATATATATATATATATATATATATATATATATATATATATGTAGATGTAGATGTATTGTCGTAGAAACGTTCTTTAAAAACATTGCTGGTGTGGTGGCGACGCAGAAGACTTTTAGTAGGCCGTTTGGTTTGACTCTTCATGGAAGATTCATGATGCTACAATCATTACAATATGGATTACCAGTGCACAGGCGTCAGAATCTGCACTTCCTAGTAAACCAGCTGGGTGATCTAATAGTGCACCGACACCTAAAAACATCGTGGCAGCGAGAGCGTCCATTGAACAGTCCCCATCGCGCTCTGCGCGGAAACATGCTGCTGCCTTTGGGATATCGACTAGAACAGTAAGGCGAATTTTACACCCTGACCTCCACTTACACCGCTGCAAGATGATGGTCGTTCAAGAATTGAGCTTATGAGACTGGGTGAAACGTTAAGATTCTTGCAATGCAATCTTGAGCTCTTAGCAACCCGATACTATTCTAAGGTCTAACGATAAAACTCATTTTCTCCTCTCCGTCTCAGTAAATAAGCAAACTTTTCGTAGATAAGCGACTGAAAACCCTCGCGTACTTCAGCCAAGACCTCTCCATAGGCCCAAAGTGACAGTTTGGTACGCTGTGCCCTCCATAGGCATTATTGGGCCTTACTTTTTTGAATACCGCGGTTCAACTGTTACTGTGAACTCAGTGCGCTATTGTGAGTTGCTGGGGAACCTTTTACTCCCCAAAATGGAAGAGTATGGTGAGGAACATGACACAGAAGCCTTATGGCTGCAACAAGATGGTCCCACGGGTCATACCGCCCGTCGTTCACTCTAAACCTGCAAGAACTATTTCCCAGCCGCCTGACTTCCTTACGAGGGGATGTTCCATGGCCCCCTCGCGCCCCGGATTTGATCCCATGGAATTGTTTTTGGGAATATCTCAAAGCTAATGTATAAAAAGTTCGACCAAGGACCGTGAAGACTCTTAAGGAGGAAATTGCAGATGTCATCGCTGGAATAACGCAAGATATGCTGTGAAGAGTTTTCGAAAACTTTTTTGAATGACTCAGCATGTGCATCGCTCACCAAACTCATCAACTGGATGAAATAGTTTTCAAAATTTAATGAAAATAAAATACCATTGGATGTAGTTTTCAGAAATAAAAACCTTTTTTAATTATCTTCTTTGGTGTTTTTACAATTCATCCGTCAAATCAGAGAGTCCATTCTGCTCCACCTTCTATTATTATTATTAGGTAATCTTCCGGTTAAGGTAGGTTTTTGAGTGGACCACTCTACTAAGTAAAACATTTTGTGACTCCTAACAAAACAAAAAATCCATCATCCTACTTGATATCAGGTCCCTCTTCATCTCTGAGTACTTTCTTCCTCCCTTCATCCCGTCCAACATCCCTATCCTGTTCCTTCCCTTTCCTCTTTTGCCCAACATTCTACCCTCTATCACAGTCTTCAACATCCCACTGCCGGTCAATACCCCCTTCATCCACTTTTCCTGCCTCCATAGGATTTCTCCCAACAAACCCTTGACCTCGCCCACCATACCAAGTACTTCCTCATTTGTTATATATATTATATAATTTGTTGTGTATTTTAACGTATTTCTGGAAGCAGTGCTTTACTTAGAAGTCGATCCGTCAGTTAACGTGACAGCGTACTCCTTCCATTGTGTTCGTGCGTTCATTCACGCTGGTCGCTGACGTTTCGCTCCAAAACATTTGGAGCAACTTTAGTGTGACTGTGATTAGGTGGTCCCTGTCGTGGGATTAGATCTCCTGCAAATCCCGTCCGTTTGCCAAGGCATTGCATTCCTTATCTAGGGTTCTCCTGCATACCTCCGTGAGGAATCACTTAAATATAGTATGATCTTGGCTTGCGATTGCCACTGGCGTGAAATTAGTTTTCTCGTCTAGTACAAGTGCAGGAATTAAGCGTTTGCCTTGTCTCTGGTTTGAATAATTTATGCGTATTACTGGGGTTCGCCCTTCTTGGAATTCTCTCCCTCTCAATCCCCGCGCAGAATGCAAGTGCGTACGTAATGTTATGTGTGCCAATAATTGTTGCAAACAACTAATTTCCACTAAAATAATAGTACTTAATTTATTCAATTATAATTTTTACCTAATTATTTTTCTTCCCTCTATATTATTATTATTAAAAGTAATTTGATTTTAAATTTAAACCAAATACATTAAAATATTAAGATTTTCCTTTTTGGATTAATATATAAGTCGACATATACAAAGCGAACGGTAACTACGGCCGTATAAATATAATGGGAAGAGTTCACCCCAGCCGTACTCTTATAAATGGGCAAAGGATGGGTGGGGGATATTGGAGAAAATAGAAACAGTAAATCGATAAAAATTATAAAATTAAATAATTAACTGAAAATAAGACTAACAATAGTAAAAAACTGAAAATAATTGAAATATTTAAATACCGCAAACGGTTAGAACAATGAAATGGAGGGGGGAGGAAAAAAAAAATAATTTTTTGAATACTAAAAAAGTGAAAATTAATCACGCACTCTCTAGCTCGGATTTACCATATAGCATTGATCCTTGCTAGTCACAAGCACTCCCACTCTATCAGGGCTTACGAGAGGTTTCCCTCTGCGTCAGGGGCCCACCAATCACACGTATTGAAATAAAATTAAGAAATATAATAAACGAAAAATGATCACGCGCTCTCTAGCTCGGATGTACTATATAGCATTGATCCTTGCTAGTCACAGGCACTCACCTTCAATCACGGCTTAGGAGAGGTTCCCTCTGCGCCAGTGGCCCGTCAGTCACACGTATAATAATAAAGGCAAAATAATCACGCACTCTCTAGCTTGGATGTACTATGCAGCAGTGATCCTTGCTAGTCACAAGCACTCCCACTCTATCAGGGCTTACGAGAGGTTTCCCTCTGCGTCAGGGGCCCACCAATCACACGTATTGAAATAAAATTAAGAAATATAATAAACGAAAAATGATCACGCGCTCTATAGCTCGGATGTACTATATAGCATTGATCCTTGCTAGTCACAGGCACTCACCTTCAATCACGGCTTAGGAGAGGTTCCCTCTGCGCCAGTGGCCCGTCAGTCACACGTATAATAATAAAGGCAAAATAATCACGCACTCTCTAGCTTGGATGTACTATGCAGCAGTGATCCTTGCTAGTCACAAGCACTCCCACTCTATCAGGGCTTACGAGAGGTTTCCCTCTGCGTCAGGGGCCCACCAATCACACGTATTGAAATAAAATTAAGAAATATAATAAACGAAAAATGATCACGCGCTCTATAGCTGGGATGTACTATATAGCATTGATCCTTGCTAGTCACAGGCACTCACCTTCAATCAGGGCTTAGGAGAGGTTCCCTCTGCGCCAGTGGCCCGTCAGTCACACGTATAATAATAAAGGCAAAATAATCACGCACTCTCTAGCTTGGATGTACTATGCAGCAGTGATCCTTGCTAGTCGCATACACTCTCACTCTATCAGGGCTTACGAGAGGTTTCCCTCTGCGTCAGGGGCCCACCAATCACACGTATTGAAATAAAATTAAGAAATATAATAAACGAAAAATGATCACGCGCTCTCTAATTGCAAACTCCTTATTGACAAAACACTCAAATTTAAACTGTTCATATCAAATCCTATCCTGCCACGCCTCTACGGCCTTCCCAAGGTACACAAAAAAGATTGCCCCATGCGTCCCATCGTTTCCGCGATCAACTCTCCCACATACGATATATCACAATGGCTCACCCAACAGTTCACCAATATCGGTTTCCAAAGTGCGTCAAATGTTAAAAACAGCCTCGATTTTATTAAAACTATTAAAGACATCACACTAAAAAACACCGAAATCTTAGTTTCCTTTGACGTCGAGTCCTTATTTCCTAGTGCTCCCATTGCAGACACAATACACTTCTTGGAAGAGTGGCTCCATTCTAAACAGATCCCCCAAGAAATTATTAGAGAGTATGTGCTCTTGACAAATCTGATTATGAACCAAAACTACTTTTCTTTCAACCAAAAGGTATTCAGGCAAAACTTCGGCACCACAATGGGCAATTCCCTTTCCCCTTTTCTCGCGAACCTTTTCATGACCAGATTTGAAGACAACTGCAAAGCCACTTTCGAATATTTCCCTACCACTTGGGTAAGATACGTCGATGATATTTTTGCAATTTATGATACTAACCAAGCTCCTCTAGAAAATTTCTTGGAAAAACTCAATAGCCAATACCCTACCATTACCTTCACATATGAAATAGAAACCAATCAATCCCTCCCGTTTTTGGATATTAGAGTAAACCGGACCCAAACAAACAAACTTTCGTTTGATATTTACAGAAAACCCACTCACACCAACAACTACATACATCAGTCGTCTTTTGAACACAATACACACAAACACGCGGCGTTTCATTCCCTGATACATAGACTCGTTAACGTCCCCTTGAGCAAGGAAAAATTCCAATCAGAATTGGAATGCATAAAACGAACCGCCGCTATAAATGGTTACAATCCAAACATTATCGACAGGATCCTCAAAAAACAAAAACACAAAAAACTTATCCAAGACAGCACCACATTATTACCCGCTGAAGAAAAGAAATACCTAAAATTACCTTTCCACCCTACACTAACTAAAGGACTAGCTCCCATTTTCAAAAAACACGGTAGAAAACCTATTTTCGTCACCAACAACAAACTCAAAACACTTTTAGGAAACCCAAAAGATGCCATTGGTCCACTTCAAAAATCAGGCATATACGAGATAAACTGTCCCGAATGTGACCAATCCTACATTGGACAAACACGTAGAAATATCCTCACATATGTAAGTCCACAGCATATAGTCCTTCGTGAGAGAGGGCAGATTTCTTCAGAGACGGAATTGAAAATCTTGTTTTACATATACAAAGCGAAGTCACCACACATGAGACGAAATCATTCCTTCTCTGAAGAGGACTGCTTGGCAGTCGAAACACTTGTGTCAGCTTCTGGGCACTCCCTTTACCCTTCCACCAAGTGCGAGTCACAGTACTAACGTCGGAAGAAATTCCACGGTAGACCTGTGAGTGAGTGAGTGAGTTTTGCTAGGGTTAAGGCGTCTTCGCATACCCAAGCAAGTGAGTGATTGGCGGGCCACTGCCGCAGAGGGAAACCTCTCGTAAGCCCTGATAGAGTGTGAGTGCATGCGACTAGCAAGGATCAATGCTGCTTAGTACATCCAAGCTAGAGAGTGCGTGATTATTTTGCCTTTATTATTATACGTGTGACTGACGGGCCACTAGCGCAGAGGGAACCTCTCCTAAGCCCTGATTGAAGGTGAGTGCCTGTGACTAGCAAGGATCAATGCTATATAGTACATCCGAGCTAGAGAGTGCGTGATTATTTTGCCTTTATTATTATACGTGTGACTGACGGGCCACTAGCGCAGAGGGAACCTCTCCTAAGCCCTGATTGAAGGTGAGTGCCTGTGACTAGCAAGGATCAATGCTATATAGTACATCCGAGCTAGAGAGCGCGTGATCATATTTCGTTTATCATACTTCCTAATTTTATTTCACTACGTGTGATTGGTGGGCCCCTGACGCAGAGGGAAACCTCTCGTAAGCCCTGATAGAGTGGGAGTGTATGCGACTAGCAAGGATCACTGCTGCTTAGTACATCAAAGCTAGAGAGTGCGTGATTATTTTGCCTTTATTATTATACGTGTGACTGACGGGCCACTGGCGCAGAGGGAACCTCTCCTAAGCCCTGATTGAAGGTGAGTGCCTGTGACTAGCAAGGATCAATGCTATATAGTACATCCGAGCTATAGAGCGCGTGATCATTTTTCGTTTATTATATTTCTTAATTTTATTTCAATACGTGTGATTGGTGGGCCCCTGACGCAGAGGGAAACCTCTCGTAAGCCCTGATAGAGTGGGAGTGTATGCGACTAGCAAGGATCACTGCTGCTTAGTACATCAAAGCTAGAGAGTGCGTGATTATTTTGCCTTTATTATTATACGTGTGACTGATGGGCCACTGGCGCAGAGGGAACCTCTCCTAAGCCCTGATTGAAGGTGAGTGCCTGTGACTAGCAAGGATCAATGCTATATAGTACATCCGAGCTATAGAGCGCGTGATCATTTTTCGTTTATTATATTTCTTAATTTTATTTCAATACGTGTGATTGGTGGGCCCCTGACGCAGAGGGAAACCTCTCGTAAGCCCTGATAGAGTGGGAGTGCTTGTGACTAGCAAGGATCAATGCTATATGGTAAATCCGAGCTAGAGAGTGCGTGATTAATTTTCACTTTTTTAGTATTCAAAAAATTAATTTTTTTTTCCTCCCCCCTCCATTTCATTGTTCTAACCGTTTGCGGTATTTAAATATTTCTATTATTTTCAGTTTTTTACTATTGTTAGTCTTATTTTCAGTTAATTATTTAATTTTATAATTTTTATCGATTTACTGTTTCTATTTTCTCCAATATCCCCCACCCATCCTTTGCCCATTTATAAGAGTACGGCTGGGGTGAACTCTTCCCATTATATAAGTCGACATATGAAATATTTTAATGATTGCTTCAGAAATAAGCTGCCCATTCGCGAAATTAACCCATCTGATTCGTTACCTGTTTTTTCTCTGCGGCATTCCGCTTCTTTCAAGAGTACTAATTCCATGAAAATTATAAGATGGCTTGCCTCAATTCGCTAAATTGAAATACAACGGTGCATCATTGGATATTACAATTGTAAGATTACCGCAATTTTCATTGAAATTTTAAACCAACAATTGTGATTACGTGCTGTGTGTCTACATTGAGGAGACTAAAAATTCCGTTTAGATTTACATATGCCTCGATGAGTGTTTACATTATCTGGCTCTCCGTTCTCGTCCGGAAATCGATCTAGGAGCGGAGGAATATATAAAAAGAGCGGAAGGGAAGAGAAGCAGAGAGTTGGACGGAGATGTCGCTGGATGTTTGGGGATTGTTTGGCGGGGGAGGGTGGGAGGGGGTTTGGAGGAAAGGGATTGGGGGTGGGAGGCTGGCTAAGGAGAGGACGTCTTTGGGCTCCCATTTTTCTCCCCAGAAGTTCCCGCTCTTGTTCCTCGTCGGGCCTTCTCTTGTCCGAGATTGCTTTCGCATCTCGGAGGAAGGGGAGAGCCCTCGGAGGGCGTTGCTAGGAAGCGGGGGGTCGCTGAGAAGGCGGGAGCCAGGGGGAGAGGGTTGGTGAGGCAGGCTGCGAGGTAGTTGTGGGCGGTCGAAAATGAGATACGAAAGGAACAGTGGAGGGAGGGAGTGCGTATCGATGGCTATATCGAAAGATTCCATGTTGTTTCATGCTATTTAAACTAATCGAGATGAAGCAGTAGTCGAACAACTCATGTGGTTGAAATTTCTCCACAGAAGATCGTAACTGTTTATGATGGGGGCATAATTAATGTAGCAAAGCCCATTTTTAGGCTATTCAGGTTTTTGAAAAGGCTCTTTAAAATATTATCGCCTTTAGTTTGTTTAGTGACGAGTTGGAGTTGATATCACTTCTCACGAGATTAATCTCGTCAAATCGATCGCGCAGTGATCTTGCGGATCTCGATCGATATTATCGGGTAATTGAAATTGTTTTCAAAACTTTTCTAGCGATGACTTTGGCAAACTCTGCAGATTATAATGATGCCAACATCGGTGGCTGTGGCGTAATGTTTTCGTCTACCAATCAAATGATCGCGGGTTCGATTCTCACTTGGGTGAGTTTTCCTCAATCTAGGAATTCGGTGTCTTTTTCCATTGTTATATTAATTATTGTTAATAGTCCGGTGTAAGAGCCATGAAGTGCTGTTTTCGTATCAGTGCTAAATAAATAAGTTCATCTAAATACTTCAAAATATATTGGGCTAAAAATGTTAGTTAGACGAAACATTTCTCATTCCAGCCCATGGCGTTGAGTGATTGGTTGTTCCTGCGTTGTAATATAGCGCCCTAAGTCGAACCGTGTCTCTGGTAGCCGCGCAAAACTGTTTCTCTCCGTGGTCGTGGTCCTCCCCTGGCTGTTCCTCTTATTATTTACACACCTGCTTCTTACATTCCTGCATACTTCGCTCCTGTCCTTTGACCTTGCGTCACTCCTGCGTTTTCTGCTTGCTGTTTTTGCTTTTCCTATGCCCGGCGCCCAATTATCTAACTTTAATTCCTTATATCACATTCTTAAACAATATACGAATGGAAATAAGGACATTTAATGTTTCCATAAAAAGCATCGATAACAATTTTTTCCTGACGCGTGCGTGAAGTCCTAACTTCAGACCGTCAGATGACAGTGCATCGATAAGATGATATTGTACACCATTTTCACTGAAATTTTGGCCATGCGAAAGATCTGCGCTAATCTCGCCTCGACGGTCTTGCCGGACGACCAAAAGCATAGACGAGAGTCTACTGGCAAAGGTCTTCTACATGGCATCGCAACGATTCCCCAACCAAGTCCAGAAGTTGCATCAGCAGACTATTTCCTATTTCTAAAAGTGAAATACTCCCTCAAAGGACAGCATAATGGGACCCGTCCAATTATCCGTTATTAAGTTCCGTCGAATTATCTTGCACGCTTTACATTAAGATGCCTTTCGTAATCCGCCTACCAGGCAGCCTTGGAGTCTTGAAAAAGCCGCTGGAAAGAGTGTGTTGGCGCCTAATGGGTGTATCTTAAGAATTTTGAGGCATCGCAGCAATAACTATGAATAAATCTATTTTTACGAAAATTTTCCGGATACTTTTCATACCAACCAGATATTAAGCTTCAAAACCTCTATCAGTTCTCCTCCTAGTTTTTTATTTTACTTAATCACCGCAATTTTGCTTTTTAAATATTAAACCATTCAACGTCTTCTGGTAAAGTTGGTAACAGTTGGTGATTCCTGACACCTATAATCAATCTCGTGAAGAGCGACGGTTAGTGCTGTGGGTAAAGAGTACGGCTACCGACGTCACGCTACAGATTTATATCTGTGTTTTCTCTGGATACCCGCAAGGTAATTCTGAAAAGTTCGAAATATTGTTTCAAAATACCAGGTGGCGCAGCGAAAGGGCGTGGCTATCATAGTGTAAGCGTATTGTACGTCATTAAAAAGGGCCATGCTCTCACATAAAATTTTCCTTGTGTTGTTTACTTAAGTGATACTGGTCAGCGGTTGGAGCGGTTCAGTTGTAGCTCATTATATTGGATTGATTTGATTTTTAGTGTAATTGCTGATTTTAACCGAAAACATTTTCTTACGGTATGTAAAGTCTCATCTATTGGGACAAAATGCAAGCATGGCGCCAAGATTACATTTTTAAAGTTGAGGGATGTGTGACAAAGAAGTGGGCATCTTGAAAAATAATTCTTATGTTTCATTTTCTATTTATGAAATCTGAAATATGAAAGTGTAAACTTAAATGAGAGAAACTATGATATAGAAGAAAATATTCTAAATTAACTATTGGTGAACGAAATCCTTTGAATAATATTGAGAAGTGCATTTTATGAGTATGACAAAATAGGGTTATCCAATTTATATTATAAAAACAAAATGATTTATAATAAGATAAACCTTAATGATATAGAGAATAACTTTCATGTGACATGAAATTTATAGTCTCATTAAAATCGAAAATGTTTTAAAATTCAATTAATGTTTTGCTATAGTAATTTAATTTAAAATGCCTTAGCTACTCGTTTCGTGTGTATTTACTAGGTCTGTTCAAAAAGTATCGCGAATTTTGAAATTTCGCGGGTTACGTATATTTGATTTTCGATTTTTTTGTGGCGTTATGTTCGTACGTGTATCTCATTATGCCAAAAATTTCGGCCATTTTGAATTTTCAGTTAATTGTTGACAGCTGTTTTTCTTGGACGTGTTTTTGTTTTGTCTTCGATTTTTGCCTCTTGCAAAAAACGGATCAAAGAATCTGTATAATTTTGTGTGAAAAACAATATTTAGTTCGCGGACGCATTCCGAATGTTGACTGTGACATATGAAGAAGGTACCCTGGACCGAAGCAACGTTTATTGGCGGTGCAATATGTTCTCCGAAGGCCGAGAAGATGTGAACGACGAAGAGCGTGCCGGACGCCCGAGCACGTCAACAACAGACCAAAACATTGATGAAGGGAAGACCTCCTATAAATTAGGCAATACTTTATGTGTTCCATCTTTATTATTTAGATTGAGATAAATATGTGTATTTTGTTAGCCAAATGTACGAGGATCATCCGGAAAGTAGTACCCGTTCGTGAAATAAAGACACAAAAGTAAATATTAACAAACATAAAAAATTTTATTTGAAAGAGGATACTTTAAACTACTTCTCAACATAATCTCCAAGCAAATTAAGGCATTTGTCATAACGTGTGACAAGTTTCTGTATTCCTGCTGCATAGTCCTTCGCCGCCAGCTCATTGAGATACGCGAGGGACCCATCTTGCACAAATTTTTGCATAATGCAGATGGTGTTTAACAATTTCATGAACAATTGTTCGAGAAACATTGGGAAAATGCTCACAGATGTCATCAATTGTGACGCGCCGATCGTTCCTCACGAATTCGTCAACTGAGCTCACCAGTTGGTCTGTAATGACAGACGGTCTCCCCGAACGCTCATCGTCGTGTGTGTTCCCCCTCCCCATGTTGAAGTTGCGACACCACCGCCGAACAGACGACTCGTCCATTACATTGTCTCCATACACCTCCTTTAATTGGCGATGAATATCACATGGGCGAACGTTTCTTGCATTGAGGAATTTAATCACTGCCCTCACTTCACAACTGGCGGCGTTCTCAATTTTTTTAAACATTGTAAACAATCACAGAAACAACACAGGCAATGCTAGCGTCACGCAACTTGGCTCAGAGAAGGCAGACAAGCCACTGAAGCTATCTGACCTCGTCCAGCGGCTACTCGCGTCGTCAGCACTTCATGCGGCACGAACGGGTACTACTTTCCGGATGACCCTCGTATATTGTTACCATTGAAACTGTTATTAGCCTTTCAATCGTAATTAAGAGAGCAAGCTATTTAAATGAACCAGTCACATCTCTCGTTTCATAATTCAATTCTGGTAACATTGGTTTCATACCGTCGTCTGTCAACAGTGTCTGACTCCTACTTTTTTCTTCCGTGGATGAAAAAATTTTTATATCGTTTTTCCAAAACTGAAATCACCAAATTCGTACACACTGCATCTTGAAAGAGACTCCAATTGATCAATAGGCGAAATGCGTATGTGCTGTGATAATTGACTAAGAAGAGTAGTTTTCCGAAAGGATGAAAAACAATATAGCTAGGAAGAAAGAAAAGCTTGTTAAGTATTGATGAAGTCCTGCGAATTTAAATACCTTCAAAACAATCTGGTACCCTCAATAATTAACTAGCCTATTGTGTACTCGTATTTGATATTTGAAAAGAAGTTCAAGTAACAAAACACAAGGTACAATTTGGGACAATAAAAACGTTCATATATGGGGTATACGGGTTCACTGCCGTTTATTGAATTCATTAACTACAAGGTAAACATTCAAATTTGGCCTCTAGCCTGTGATTGGCAAAGAGAAGGGAAATTTCACACATACAAGCGAGCGCGGACGGAGGAAGGCGCACCGGGGCGGAAATTGCACGTGGCGGCCTTAGGGTAAGGACAGGCAGGAACGGTGCCCTTTCGCAACCGACATCCTACTGTTCTTTGGAAAGCAGACGGCAGCAATGGCATAGCCTAGCTAGTCTAGTACTTCCAGACTACGCGGGAGCACTTAATTAAAACTTGCATCCAGGGAATGCTCTACTTCGGTAGTGAGCCATGGAAAATGACAGCGGCGGAGAGGTTTGAAAGGAATGGGATTGTGATGCGAGCTTTGGGGGAGAACACGAGAGCTGTGATGTTCAGAGAAAAGGAACAAGTGGAATACGAAGAAGCATGCAACATGAAAAGTTGGTGATGGGAGACTTCCCATGAAAACTCGAAAAAGATTGAGGGATAAGGCTATGGTGTCATTTGTAAAGCATATTATTAGCATAGAACTTCGAATAAATAATTAGAGATCATTGATGTAGAAATGCATTGAGTACTCATATTCCTTACTTGTTAATTTTAGTTTTTTCCTTAAGTCATATCTATCAATTCGTTTCCTCTCTCATCCTCTCTCATTTTACGACAACAAGTTTGCCTTATTAGCTAAGTAGACGTAATATATCGTTGTTAAAGCCAAAAATAGCATAATGAAAAGACTCCAATTGTATGATGGGCATTGAAGCTATAATATACAAAATGTGTTCCAAAAGTAATGCACTTAAATTTCCCGCGCCGCTCCTATTGGTCGGAGTGGGATCGAACCACCCAACACCGAATGAATTAGGTAGGGGGAGACGCTAAGCTTTGCCACAAAACCGGTCTCAGTGCTCTCCAAACTGTGGAAGCTGCAGGACGTCAGTAAGACCATCCGAACGGAAATTTCAAGTGGATTTTTGCAATATATTGAAAATGACCTGATTATTTGGACAACGTCATCACTGGTGAAGAAACCTGAGTTTTTTAACCCGGAAATAACACGCCAAAGCTCTGAGTGACACACCGACCAGTCCCCCAAGCCCAAAAAGGCAAGAATGAGCAAATAAAAGGTGAAAACAATGCTCATTGTCTTTTTCGACAGTAAAGGAGTGCTCCGTAAAGAGTTTGTTCCTCAGTGACAGACAGTTAACGCTGCCTACTACCTAAATGCGCTGGAAAGGCTCCGAAAAAGGGTTATCAGGACGAAAAAAGACATCGCCGCTACCTGGGAGCTCCATCACGACAATGCACCTTGCCAAAAAGCACTCCGAGTCCATGAGTTCTTGGCCAAACACCAGGTACCAACGCTGTCCCACCCGCCTCACCCCCTGACTTAACCCCAGGACACTTCTTCCTGGGGATCGAGATGGTGCGGGGGCTAACGTACTGGCTTCCCACCCTGAGGGCGCGGGTTCAAATCCCGGCGGTGTTGAATATTTTTCAGAGGTATCTCGATCCCTACTTGAGGTGCTTTGTGGAGGGCACTTTGAGGGAGTACGCCGTCCGTCGGATGGGACGTTAAACTGCGGACCCCTTGGCGCCTTTCGTAAAGAGTAGGCTAATGCCGACGCCGGGTTTCTCTCCACCCTTCATCCTTTCCTGTCCATCCCCTATGGCGCAAATGACCTTAGCTGTCGGTCGCCTCCCCTCAAAACTACTACTACCACTTCTTCCTGTCCCCTCAGATTAAGGTAGCCCTGAAAGGAATCCGTTTTTCGTCCATAGAAGAGATTTTAATCAGCCGTGACGAAGACCTTGCGAGAGGTCCCCGAAGACGCCTTCTAGGCTTGTACTGCTTATGGCAGAGTCGCTGGAAAAAAATGTGTAGAGGCCCAAGCAGAGTACTTTGAAGAATTTTAAGTGTTTGGGCAAATCTGTTCAATGAATTACTTTGAAAAATAATTTAATTACTTACGGAATGCACCCGCTATTACAGAAAACAATGAAAAATGTACGTTTGTTCCAAGAAACTGCGGGAGATACCGTGAAATTAACTTTTAACGGAGTCAAATGCCTGTGTAATTGTGTGCACGGTGTTTCGTCACAAAATCTTGTTGCCTTAAAGCTCCCAAAATATATTTTGTATGAATAATACGTTTATTATGAGTAATATTAAAACAAATAATGATCCCGGCGTTATATCTCCATCTTCGCCCACAACATTTGTAATACCCCCTTCTTTCTGACGATGTAACCGCCCATGCCTCATTAATTTGCAGAATCCTTCTCCAAACAGTGTGTATGTGCCAAATGGAATCGCTTCCTCACTTTCGAACTTATGTTGCCATCAGTAGACGTTTATTATGGTCGAATGCCTTTTTAAAAATGTCTGTTCCACTCATTGTTTCTTCCTGTCTATTCTTTTTTAACTGCTTCTCCTTCTTAATCAAAATATTCTACTCTGATGCTTGATTTCATTCCCGGTTTAATATCTAAGTTTCCGCCTGATTTTCTGGCGCAGAATATTTTTTTCTTTTTTTTCTCTTCAGATGAGACTTCTATATCACCTTCTCGAAGTTAAATACACATCTTATTCAGATTTCCTTCCCTTTCTGTCACAAAAGCAATGCCGTCGACAAATTGCTGCTTTACTTCCGCGGATAATAATCGTAGAGCATTCCTAGGTTTGTTTAACGTTTGGCTATAACTTGTTGTGAGATTACAGATGCTCGCTTTAAATCGGTCTCTCCTTCAAAAGTGGATCCGTGTTTTAATTACTGTTACTAGTTCTTATTCTAGCTGTTATGACTTTTCAATCGTAAGGAATCCATATGATACAGGGTCGCACCCAAAAGTGGTAGGACTGATTTTCTCTGGCGCGAAAGGAGCGGTGGAGGGGGGTCTGTCTGGCAGGGTAAGGTGGAGGGGGCTCTTAGCAACAGACCGACACCAACCTCAATCGCCTGCGGGCTGTCTTTGAGTGAGGACACCGTTTTTAGTGAAGCAAGTTTTTTGTCCGAGTCAAAAAACAAAATGAATCTGAATTTTGAGCAACGTTATTCCGTGAAGTTTTGTGCGAAACTCGGGAAGACGGCAACTGAGACCCTCGATATGATCAAGCAGGCTTATGGGGACACTGCCTTAAGCCGTTCCACAGTATTTGAGTGGCACAAGTTGTTTAAAGAGGGTAGGGAGCTTGGGTCTGTCTGCATCCAACGTCCAACGCATTATTTCACAGGATTTGGCCATGCGCAAGGTGTGCGCCAAGATGGTGCCGAAAATTCTGTCATGGCGCGCTCGTCGTCAGACAGCTCCTGGCCAAATACAGCGTTGCCATGTTGCCGCACCCGCCGTATTCTCCCGATCTGGCACCACCGGACTTCTTCTCCTTCCCCCTGGTGAAAAGTCAGCTCAAGGGACGACGTTTTGACTCGATAAAGGCCGTTCAAGAGGCTTCGACGAGGGTCATCAACGGCATCCCCAAAGAAAATTTCCAGCGGGCGTACGGGGAATGAGAGCAACGTTATACTAAGTGTTTAGCAGCTCAAGGAGCATACTTTGAAGATTATTAAGTCGATGTAAGTATATCGTCAATAAAATTCTTGTAAAAAAAATCAGTCCTACCACTTTTGGGTGCGACCCTGTATAAAGGATACGAACCTTATTTTAGGCGGAAATAATAAATGTTTGCTAATCCATGAATTGCCAAATCCTCTTTTTCATTTTTCAATGTACTCCATTTACGAGGGTAGGCTTTAAAATAGCGTGCCGCGAGTTGTGCTGGCATCGGGTTGTCGGTGCACAAGGGGGATGTTTTTAAGAATGTTAGGATAGCCCCTATATATTGAATTACAATCTTAGAAAAGAATCTAAGATGTTGTCTACGTCAATGTTTTCTCCTCCTGTAATAATTTTTTCCACTGAGATATATGAGGTTTTATTTAAATGCATTGTCATCTATGTTTTCAATTTCTTCACTTATATTTATGTTCATCTATAATTTCTCCCTACCATTCAAGAATTGTGTCGCATCGACTAATGTCCGTTTTAGTGCACTGTCATATGGACGACTTTAATCTTTCCGTGCACCTGTTTGTTTTGTATTTTTACTTTTAAGTATCCTACAAGCCAACGCTAGGGTGTACGGCAGGGATTGAATACACACCAGACTAAATGATCTTATATTTAAGTTTTACACTTCTTCGTATGAATTCTTCCAAATTTCTCTCCCGTCTCTTGCTTTAGAGCTAGTTTTAATTTTTATAATAAATTACCCATCATAATCCGGCAAAGAATGATGGCAATATTTTTTCTGTCCCAGGAAACATCAGGCCGAAGTCACTTGCAACTCCGTTAGCGCATTCCTGCATTTTTTCACTTTTTAAGCAGATTCATTGTTTCCCTAAAGAATCAGAATGACTCTCTCTCTCTCTATATACCGACAGCTTGTTTGGTGGCTTCTATCATCATCATCATCATGTTCTACCCTAGATTTGGCTCTCAGCCTGTTCAAAAGGTATGAGGCTCCCATCTCCCATTTGATTTTGTACCGAAGAGATTTCCGAGGAAATCTTCCATCGGCTATATGTGGGCTTTCCTTTTCATCGAATTTCCTGTTATTTTCTCAATAAAAGCCTTGTATGACAGATTTTTTCTGAATATCTATGTAACCTGATCCATCCTCTTTGATTCAGCCTTTAACGCATTACAGAATGAGGATCTCTGCTATCTGAACCCAGAATTAGTTTTTCCTTTTCTCCATCCAGTTACAAAATCATTTAAGAGAGTCGGCTCTAACGTAACTTTATTGACTACTCATTTCGTCTCTATTTTTGTTTTTATATTGTTCTGATAATTACTTAATAACGACGCAACGACTTCTAATATTTCGATTTTATATTCTACCTTCCTTCTGCCGCATCTTTTCAAACCTCATTCAAAGTCTTCAGGGATAGCAGGTGAACTTTTATTTAATTTCCTAAGGACCGTAAATTTATTAATGGTTTTCTTGTTTCTGGAATTTAAGATGGAAAACGTTATCACTTCCGATATCCTCCTTAGGATGCAGTCATTGACTCGACTTCTGAATCTCGTTAAGTCCACTAAGATGTAATCTAAATGAAATCTCTTCCTTGCTCCTGAATTCCTCAATCATCTATCTCCTCGATGGTAGGTCATCAGCGTCGTGCTTTCCCTCATTAATTCTTCGTCCCCTTTTCCTAATGAAACTCCAATTTTCAGTATTTTTTCCCACCAAATTCAAACTTAAAGTTAATTTGATTTTAATTTTAAATAATATCAACTACTACCATCCCCTATTTGGGATTTCCAATTCTTCATACGGTCTCTGATTTTTATTCCCTCATGCATTTTTCATTACTCCAATGGTATTTTCGTGGTCCACTTCTCTGTCGTCGTTTTCATGTTCCGTTTAGGTTGCTACTTACATTTGCACCTATTACTATGGTGCCCTTGGGATTTATCACTATCCAAACATTGTCTAGTCATTCTTTTCACTGTAGGACACACTTCACTTGAAGATTATTCTACATTTCTATTCATAGATCCAGTGTGTGTATGTGTTATCCTGTAACTTCCATTTCCAGACATTCCTTCCGTTCACAATTTCATATAAGTGGCAGCATAAATATTTAAATCAATTCATCGAATTACCACTTTCAAGTTATCAAGATTTTTGGAGTTCCGTCCTAAGGTTGTATACCAGTCTCCAATCCTAAACAATCTCTAATAGGAATGGGGATTAGTACTAAGCATAGGAAATTAGCAGTTTTGAAGTTTTGGAACGAAGTTAGTGGCGAACAGGGCTTGACTGAGGAAATACAGGGTTGCTTGCTAACTATGGCCGATCAAGTTAAATATTTTGGAGGTGGTAGTAACACCACGCTTTTTTGGGGAGCACTCATCAGGAGAATATGCGGATCCACTTTAAAGAAACTCGGCTTCATAAAACGGGTGGTGGTGAAATGTGATGAAAAAGTTTAAGAGAGGTGTTATATCACTCCAGCTAGGCATCATTTGGTATATGCCGCAAGTATTTGGGATCCTTGAAAGAAAGTTTGGAAAGAATAAATAGATAAAGTCCAGCGAAAATCCGCCAGATTCGTTAAAAATTGTTGTAATAAGAACACAAGTGGGTCAACACAGGTCTCTTAGGGGATTTAGGCTGGGAGCCATTTGATATGCGAAGAGTAAAAGCAAGACTGAGACTTTTAGAAAGGTTTAGAACAAGCTATTTGAATGAGGACAGAAAGGGAATTATTATGGCCCCACACTTCTTAGGTAAAAGAGACCACGAAGATGAAATAAGGGGGATAGATTCCCGCACAGATGGATAAAAATACTCATTCTTTCCCCAAACAGTCAGATATCATGATAGTAAGAAATCAAAGTCACTTTAGAACTGTTAAAGACATTCTAGTAACAAGTCAGAACAAGATTAAACGTTGCGTAGACATTATTTATATTCGTAGAGACATGTGTATGTTAGTTATTGGACATGTATTCGCATGCGCGTAATTCATAAAGGTTTTTAAATGAATGCATAGGACTTTGTCGATGTAGATTGCCATATATTTGTGGGTTTTGCACACGGTTTTATTCAATTTTATGGATTGTAACCAAACACCCTCCGCCACACGCCCTTGTGGCGGTTTCTATTAAGTCCTTGTGTAGTAGTAAATATTCCGAAAGGTGAAAATGGGCACATGGATGTACTCGTATGACACTCATATGTCGGCCGCTTCTGGTCACCAAACCTCGTCTTTTCCTCCGAATTTGTCTCTCTGTTAATATGTTTCTGCTACCCAAATACACACTACGAGTGGCGCTTCTTAGAGCCCTTGGCTCCATGTAAGTCGGCTGCACTCATTTATTTCGTTACTTTGACCTCTTTATTAATTTGACCATTAGCACCCTCGGGCGCACTCAAGTGGTTTAGTTCGGCAACAAACTCATCAACGCATCGGTGATACGTATTATTCACCATTTATTTATACTATATGCCGAATTTAATATTTAATTGACAGCAAGCTATATCTTAAAACATATTTCGATAATTACACGATAGGAATGTATCTGTTGTCCCTAATAGTGCTCTTTACTTTAAATAAATTTAGTTTCCTTCTTACCAGTAAGGCTCCTGGCTATAATGGTTGAATAATATTGTGTGGCGAGTTTCTTTATGAGAATGTTAATTAATTTTTTTCACGACAATAACTTTCCGTGGATTTTGTTTCATTACAGAGGCATTGTTTTCGTGATTTCGAATTATCTTCCTGGCTTTTGTGCTATTTTAAAATTAAATTATGGATTCCTATCTTTTGAATACCAATGCAGGACTCCAGACACTCCTCTTTACAAGTACGCCTTTTCTCCTTCCCTCTAACATTGTGAACTTGATAACTTGCCAGGAATTTCTAGGTATCTCAGTTTTTAGTATCGACATTTTTCGAATGGGAGAGAGTCGAAATGCAAAGGGAAAATATGAAATCCGAGCCAATTTTCTGGCTCAATGGAAGGAAGAATGGAGGGTCGGAGGAGGAATGAGGGGGGAGTCGTTGGTATGTGGAGAGAGCTTGGAATGTGTGTGAGCACGGAAAGCCACATAAGGAAGAATAACAGATGAATCTGGAAACAAACTTTGTGAACTGCCGTTACGAGTGGAAATCGTGTTTTGAAATTAAAAAAAATATTAACAGGTCGCTGTTCATTAGTGATACTTCCACTCCCCATGGAATGGATTAAAATGTTCCTCGTCTCCTTGAGAGCTAAACATTAAGTCGCCTCCTTCAGACTTTCTCATTGCTATATGGATCGCATTCCTTCCTAATTAGAGGTATTACAACAATTAAATAGACACCTTGAAAAACTATAGCAATAAACGGATTTTATGGTGGAACGTTCTTACATTTTCATACATTATGTAGGGCAAGTTATGCCACATTTGAGTTATTAAGTACCCTTGAATTAATTAATTTACCAGGAAGCTAATGCGCAAGTTACAAAAACCGATTCCAAATAGCGCTGCGTGAGACCAAGTGGCAGAGACATTGAATAAGGCGGCTGAGAGAGCGAAATCGGCAGGGGGAAACTTGAGAGAGATATGCCCTTGGCAAATTCAGTTGCACTTGCATCCCTGCTAGATTCTTCCAGGTATTCGTGAACACTCACTTATGGTCTTTAATTTTTAGCTATAGGGAATAATGGATGGTTCCTATGACACTTTTTATCATAAAGAACATATTATGTTGTATAAAATTAGGTAAATACGAGGGTAGGCTGAAAGGTAATGCATACATGCTTGTAGAGCGCGAACCAAAACAAATAGCAAGATTGGGCAAAAAGTACATTTAAATAAAATATTTAAGCTTCAAAATTCAATTTATTTTTCAACATAGTCAGCGTTAAGGATTACACATTTCTCCCAACGTGTAACAAGCTTTTTCATTCCGTCACTGAAAAACTTTTCCGACCTTTCTCGAATCCAGGACTTGACAGCTGCCTTCACCTCATCGTCCAAGGTGTAATTGTAAACCTTTGAGGTGTCTCTTGAGTTGAGAAAAATATTAAAATCGCAAGGTGCAATATCGGGGGAATAAGGATCGTTTGGAATCGGTTAAAATTTCAGGTTTCGCAGAGCCTGTTCAGTTGCGCGGGAGGTGTGCGGACGAGCGTTGTCATGTTGTAAGATTATTGGCACCAGGCTGCCTTTAACACGACAAACTCCCCCGATATATATTCTATTGTTTCAGGCTTCACTTCGTGGAAGTAATTGATATCCATTATTGAACTTGAATATCACCACAATTAGGGATAATAGACACGAATTTGCAATTTATAGGAAACCCACATATACAGACCATATAATTTCTAATGATTCCGCACACCACTTTTCTCACAAACACGCAGCCCTCCACTCCATGATCCACCGCCTCCTACACATCCCCCTTTCCCCCAAAAACTTCAAAATTGAACTCGTGAATATCACTAATATAGCTACCAACAATGGTTTCAACCCCAAACTAGTTGACACATTACTACGGAAAAAACAAAAAGCAATGGCCATAAAAAGCATTTTCGTATCTCAGCCCGCAGTATCTAAAGATTTTAAGTGGTGCTCGATCCCGTTTCTGGGAGATCTTTCATATAGGATTTCCAACTGCCTACCCACCTCACTCAAAGCAGCCTTCTACCCACCCATAACCCTCTCCAAACTTCTAGCCAATGGAAAAGACACCCAGGATAGCCTTCTCAAATCAGGCATTTATAAACTGAAATGCGAGGATTGCAACAGCGTTTATGTCGGTCAGACCGGCAGGAATATCAAGTTACGAGTCAAGGAACACGCTAGGTGTCACAAAAATCAGAATAACAACTCTCTCTTCGCCAAGCATTTACTAGAATTCAACCACAGCAGTGACTTTGTCCCAGAGATATTACACACACTCCCAAAAGGATTAAAAATGGACGCTCTCGAGCAATTAGAGATTAGAAGGCACTTGGTGAACCCCAACACGACACTTTGTAATGAGCAATTATTCCCATACCCCTCCCCACTCCTCTCCGAGAAATTAGCCTGGAAATGGTCAAAACAATCCATCAACGCACCTGCGAGCCCCCATCCCCCTCAAATCCTTCCAACCCTCCCCGCCCCCACTCTGTCCTGAGGGTATATATGCTTGCTCTGTCTGTTTTGCAAATTTGTACCTGATGATGCCGCAAGTCGGTGAAACGCGTCGTGCCGTATAATAAAATCTGTGGAAAAGTACGAGTCTTTCTTTCTATCCCCCGATATGGTTTGCGATACGCTTCCGAGTGATTCGTCGGTCATTTTGAATCCAATCTTCGACGAGTTTGCGATGTTTATTGTGTGTGGCAGTGATCGGACGTCCGCTGCGTGTTTCATCAACAATTATGGCTTTTCCAGGCTCGCAACCACGAAATTTTACTACCCATCGATGAACAGTAGACCTATCAACAGTATCGTCACCATACACACCCTTTAAACGACGACGAAAGTTTAGTAGGTGTCACTTTTTCAGCAGTTAAAAATTAGATAACAGCACGCTGTTTAACTCGCGTTGACATGGCACTAGAACACGACTCCATACTTCCGCTTCTCAAAATACACTGGATGAATCTATCGACCTCAAACCTACACATGCCTATTAAGGGGGAATGTTACTTCCACGTGTCACCAAGAGTGCTTCTGAAAGTTTTTTTTTGTTGCCTACAAGCATGTGTGCATTAGTTTTCAGCCTACCATCGTGTTATTTAAAGACAATTTTATTAAATTGATTGAAACAGGATATGCTAAACTAAATGCCTTGTCTATGGAGATTTGCATCAAAAATAGTTATTTTTGTCTCTTAGAGCTAATGTGGCTGTTTTTTATCCCACCCATCTTATCAATCCCTACGTATATTGTTCATCAATTATAAACTATTAATGCTCATCCTATTTGTTCCTTTATCCATCACTTAAGTGGAAAATATTTTAAACAGAATAACCTGATGGCATTCGATACCTTTTAAAGATTTTCAGTCTTCGTACTTTGCGAATAAGTACAGATGTGTGAAGTCACAACTCTTATATGATAATGAAACAGACTTTTTAATGAGATTGTTGATTTGATTTAATTTTACCGTATTATAAAAAGCAGATTACTTGAAATATGGACCGTGATCATAGTTTATAATCATGTGATTCACGCATCCTGTTTTCACTCGGCGATCGCACCAATGCGCTTGTAATCCAATGCGCCGAAGGCTCGAAAGGATGAAAACACATAACACATTGGCGCCATGGGTACGATATGCAGATCAGTTTGCAAATAAGAGAAACCCAAAAATTTTCCAGGGACAAAGGACCAGTTATAAAGTAAATGATTGATAACCATTCGATTCGATCTCAGGAATATTGATGGATCACAGAAGATTTTAGAAATTTCCTATGAGCCACGGAACCCTTCTCTATTTTGAAGTGACGCGTGAGATATTAATGGCCTTTCAAACTTTCCAGGAAATTTCGATTGATCGCACGAGATTTCACGGAATCCATAAATGTGTTAAAAAAACAAAACTTTTAGGTAAAGGGGTCACTTTGTAATCCGCAGAAATTCGTACGTGTGCGAGCATTCGTACACACGCGTATCTATTTGTGAATAATGAACGGGTCCCAAAAATATTACTTATCACTCAATAATATACAGCCTTTCTCAAAAATTCCATCAAAACTATGATTTTTATCAACTTCTGTTGTGGGGAAATCCTCGTATTTTAAGGATTTTGAATGTTGCTCGGGTCCAATTAACTCGTTATGGGGCTTATATTTCAAGTGAAAAAGATCTTAAATCAATTTGAATAGCAGAAATCTTGAGTTTGTTGGCCTTTAGATTTGGGTCAGATATAACCGGAAGAAATAAAAACAATGGCTCCCTCGAAGCCTTGCGTCGAAGTATTCACGAAAGAATAAAATGACTGTAATAATGCGAAGTGTGGAATGGGTAGCCTTGCCTACAGAACCACTTGATAAGTAATAAACTACTGCAATGAGTGGGAAGACATTATTGACGAAACATATTACCTTTTACATATTACCTTATTACCCCAAATGCACTAGTAACACATTTGAATTGAAGTGTAATAATTGCAATTAAATAAGCCTTCTTAGCTTCGCGTCACAGTCCAGCATTAATCCTTTCTTTTTTTAACTCTAGATTTCGTTCCCGCGCATTCTGATCCCTGCAGGGCATTTGGACAATATTTACAACTAAGTAAATGATTTACACATTTTTCGGGCTGCGTCCGCGTATGTCGTTTAAATGTACAACAGTTTCGCCAGCTATCCTGCTGGCGTCCTCAGGTCAAGGATGTTCCTGACTCATCGCCGCGGAAACCTGCAAACGAACTAAGTAAATATTTAGTATATTCTAGCCAAGCAAATATGTTATAACATTCGTCTACAAAAGGAATCATAGGGAATCAATGAGATCCTTAAATTTTGCTCAATCTGGCTTTAACTGAATTAGGTTACAGCTAGAATACCGAGAAGTAAACCAATTAGCATCAGATAGGGTAAAATGGACGACTGAAGTCAACTATTCTGAGGATTTTTTACGGTTAATCATGATAAATTACACCTGATATAAACCACCTTTATAAATGAGGACAGAAGAATTGTCAAATGTGAAATATACATTTTTCCTCTTATCCATCGATATTTTAGCTCGCGAGTATCCTACTCAAAATTATATAATTTCTCCATTACTACCACGTCAAATTGAGATTATATTCATTTGAAACAGACTAAGATGAGTACGGGGAAACAGTTTATACCTATCACAGGTATTAAATTTAAGTGTAACGTTTGCTAGTTGGCGATAATTGGCCCCTAGGTCATCATTAAAGATTTTTTTTAGAGTTTTCAAAATATCCCGACGTACAAGGAGCTACTATCGCTGATGCCAATTTCTTTACTCACTTAATCTTTAATGCATTTACTACCAAGGTCACTTCAATGTTTCCTTCGTGCTATGTGGAATCACTCGATGAAATAGTAATAAATAGATAGATATATAGACAGAGGTCTTTATTTGGGCGAAATTGAGACCTAATGGTCCCTTCTCCCATTTAACCCATCGTCGTATGCATATTATATTAGGCATTAAACTTATAGTTACATTCATATGTGTACACATAAATGCATATAGACAGACACAAATTCATTTAGCACAGATTTGCACATCGAAAAGAAAAAAGTATATATATACACACACACATACATATATGTATACATATAAACATATATATGCATACACATACATACACATATACACACATACATACATACATAAACACACATACATAAATAATTACGCACATATACATACGCACATAAAATAGGGAAAGTCTAAGCAAAGAATGAGGTTTCTGGGGAAAGCTAGGGAGAGCGTGGCATTGCTCAACTAGTAAAAAGCTACGAAGGAAAAACACCCACGACCGTGGTGAAATGGTTCCATTTGATTAGTAAGGGTTTCGGGTGTATTCAATAAATATTTTTTAGAAATATATCTCTTAAGATCAATTAATTAATGAGATTCTTATTTAATGCTGGCTGCTTGATGTCGTTATCATTATTTGACATATTTTCTGCTGATTTAGGGTTTTGAAAATTTCAAAAAAAAAGGTAAATCTCTTTTTCATTATCCTCTAAGTGTTTAACACATTTTTTTCTCCTGAGTGCAGTAACGCCTTTAAGATGCCTTTCATTGCAGGGATATTATCTTCTAAATTTGGCTATTTAAAAAAACTAAGCCCATAAACGGCATTCCATTGGTAATATATAAATACACTTTAGTGATTTGAAGGCCATTTTCCTTTGCATTGGAATACTTAACTCTTTTTAATTCACTTTGAGGAACAAGTTTCCATAAAAATGTTTGCCTAGAGTCGAATAAAGGCTCCAAAGAGCTCAAACTCCTCCGTATTATTTTATTGCCATTTTATTTTGCTTCTAAAAATGCAACAACATGTATATCAACTCAGGCCAAAACATAATGTCAAAATACGACGGGATTTCTGAATGTAGTGATACTTGAAAAATCACACCACTCCTCATTGGAAAAGGAAAATGTTAAACAACATTGACAAAGCACTGCCATGTATTAAGTACTACATTCTGGTAATTGCAAAATAAGTTGTCTCCGGGGGTACTTACTAGCGTAATTCATTTCAATATTACAAATTTATCTGTTAATAAGTTTCGGATGACCATACCGGCGGATTCGGTTGGTTATCTTGGAAACAGATTGGTATTCAAGAGCCAAGTGCTTATTGAATGACAATTGAAGCATAGGTTGATCTTTTCTATATACAGGGTTCGTCCGGAAAATAAGTGTAGTGAGCTCAGGAAAAAAAATGTATTACACTTTTACATATCTTAAGCTAATATTCCTCAAAATAGGACCCTTTTTAGTCGATACACTTGTTCCAGCGGCGTTCCCATTCCTGGAACGCTCCCGCGAAGGCATCATCGGTAACCTCTCGAAGACTCGTCGTCGACCTCTTCTCTGCCCTCCACGAACATCTTGTGCCACCGAAAGATCATGTGTCTGGACATGGCTGACTCCCCGTAAGCCTGGTTAATCATACCGACAGTTTCGGTAGACGATTTCCCAAGCTTTACCGCAAATTTGATGGAATAACGCTGCTCCAAAAACTTCGGCATCGCGTTCCGTGACGTGGGTCGAGCGTGGAGGTTCGCGTTAACAGAGCTCCTCACTACACCACAGCTCAGAGCCGACTGCCTTTTTCAGCGTCGCTTTCCAACATACCCCCCTCCAATCGCAGCCCGTCAGAGCGGTGCTGGGCGCGCCTGGAGCGGCGCGCCCAGCCCAGGAGTCAGTACACTTATTTTCCGGACGAACCCTGTAAGAACACAAAGTAACACGAGTAATGCCCTAATTTACAAGGTTCATACGCTCCCATTACCACATTTTCATTTCATTTTCGGCGTTTTGCTCCCTCGAGAGGGGTGATCATTTTTGTCAAATATTTGGTTTATTATAACAATGTTAATACCACATCTGTCCAATAAGTATGAGAACTGAAGTCATAAAAACTTTATTTTACAAAATTTAGTCTACAAAGATTTGGTCCCCTTCAAAGTACTCTCCATTCGTTGCCATGGATTTATTCCATCTTCTTTATCAACGTTTAAAGCACCCTTGGAAGTCCTCAAAAGTTAGGCTTTTTAGTTTTCTCGTCGTTTCTTGCTTTATTATGTCCACATCTTCCCAGTAATGCTCCGTCATCATATTTTTGCCTTTTCGGAATAGGAAAAAGTCGCAGGGGGCGAGATCTGGTGAATAAGGAGGATGATCAAGGATGGCCATTGAATATTTTGCCAGAAACTCGCAAACAATCAATGCTGAATGTGCAGGTACATTATCATGGCGAAAAATCCATTCATCATCTTCGGTTAAAATAGTTTGCACTGTTTATTTTCCAAAATCTGTTCATCAGCTATCATTCGGGCAGTTTTTCGACGATCGGTATGGACAAGGGACCGCACACGATCAATGTTGTCGTCAACACAGGTGTTCGAAGGTCGTCCCAGGTTTGCATCATCCTTGGCATCTTGTCGGCCATATTTAAAACGTTTAATCCACTTGAAAACGGATGATTTATTCAGAGCATTATTACCGTAAACAGCTGTCAACATTTTAGTAATTTTTTGATAACTTTTACCACACTTCGCCAACAAACTTGATGTTGATTCGTTGCTCCGTGATTTCGTCAATTTCCATTTTCAACAAACAGTAAAAACAAGGACAGCATAAACTAACATAACAAGAACCATACGCACAGCTCGACGATCCGCCAAGCACAGACAGCTCATTGGGTCTCAGGCAAGTAGCGCCGCTAGCGAGCGGGGATATAGTCCGCATCATGGCCGCCTGATTTCACCATTTTCCCTATTTATTGGGCAGACTACGTATTGTAATACACCTAGAACGCGGTGAGAGATTCCTAGAAAGAACTAGAGGTGGGGCTGGGGAGAAGGATATAGGTTATTCAATCCAATTTGCGATCAATCAATGCTTGGGTAGTAAGTCAATCTAGGGATTGCAATCACATCTCACTCTCCAGATTAAACAGTCAATCCATGCATCCTCTTTCCATTCGAGGCCCCCATATCTGATAGAACCCTGGTTCCCTGAATAAATTCCTCTCAAGACTCCATGCCTCTCTAATCCGTAGTGGTAATCCCGGCTCCCTTCAGCACAAAACACGCGCCACTAAATTATCCCATAAAAAGAAATAATACCCTCTTATTTATCTGCACAACTTACTTCACTGGCGTAGGGTCCCTTGAAATTATTCTCAGGGATACTTTCGCTTCTTCTCCGAAAAACAAAACCACCGCCATCCTACTCTCAAAATGGCCAGCTTTAATATTTAAACGTCCGGCATATATTTCTAATGCTCTCAAAGCCACCGTATCTTCTATTTCTCAATACAATTCAATTCCCAAAATCCCTCCGACTTCGTGCAATCGTACTAGATGCGAACACACACTTGGGTTCTTCTACCATTAACATGATTACTCATCGCCTGGAGGAGAAAACCTTAGTATTTAAAATTTCTGGAAAATGTTAACGACGGATGGAGTACAGTAATGAAGCATAACGGCTGCTAGTAGCGTGAATAATGAGGTTCACGGGAGGGCATCGATTTCAGGGAGTTTTACGCTGCTGGAGATTTGCAGCGGTCGGAGGCCAAATTCTGATTTCTGCAGATAAATGGCAATTGGGAAGTTTAAAAGGAATAGTCCCTTGAACCAATGTCGTTCTTAACGCTAGTAAAAGGAATCAGGAATTTCAGAAACGAGACGGCCGGATGCTTTGATTCGGCTTCGGCAAAGCGGTTAAGAGAGTCGTTGCCTCCCGGCGGACTTAGCTCCGATAAGTGTCCTAAATAGGAGTGTCCTGGGCCCAAAGGTCAGCGTTATAACGAAAGAGAGAAATGGAGCGGTTAGCTCTTCCGCAAGAATGCTTGGGAATGGATAGATAGATGGATAGAGGTCTCTATTCGGGGGAAATTAAGACCTATTGGTCCCTTCTTCCGTTTAATTTATCTTCGTATTCGTATTATATTAGGCAAAAAACTTATAATTAAATTCATACTTACACACAAATAAATACATATAGACAGACATTCAGTCATTTAGCCCATATTTGGATATCGTAAAGAAAAAAGAAAAAAAAAGTAAACGCACACACGCACACACACACACACATACATATATATATATATATATATATATATATATATATATATATATATATATATATATATATATATATATATATATACTCATATATACAGAAACAGATATAAGGAAAAGGGATAGGAACACATATAAAGGACGAACACAATAAAGGTGGGGAAGGCGGAATCGAACGGATCACAAGAGTAAAAAGATTTCCTCAACCGGGACTCGAACACCGGATCTTTCCACTTGCCGGGCGGATGCTCTTAACCACTTGAGCTATCGAGGATAGTCAATTTACCCTGAGATCCGTGGGTCTAATATGTCGCCAAGCGCCCCGATTCTTTCAGCCAAGAGATGGCGTCAGGGGGCTGTTTCACCCACCAAAGGAGAAATAGACAATACACAAGGAAAGGAAAGGACAGTGGGTTAGAATTCATACAACATCATACAGGAGAGGAACAGTGCGTTTCGTGGCACGCATAGCCAGAAGAAAGAGATGAGCCACATTGGCCAAATACACATTCAAACACGAAATCCCGCCAAACGGCGAATAAATACTCATATATACAGAAACACTCTTGTGATCCGTTCGATTCCGCCTTCCCCACCTTTATTGTGTTCGTCCTTTATATGTGTTCCTATCCCTTTTCCTTATATCTGTTTCTGTATATATGAGTATTTATTCGCCGTTTGGCGGGATTTCGTGTTTGAATGTGTATTTGGCCAATGTGGCTCATCTCTTTCTTCTGGCTATGCGTGCCACGAAACGCACTGTTCCTTTCCTGTATGATGTTGTATGAATTCTAACCCACTGTCCTTTCCTTTCCTTGTGTATTGTCTATTTCTCCTTTGGTGGGTGAAACAGCCCCCTGACGCCATCTCTTGGCTGAAAGAATCGGGGCGCTTGGCGACATATTAGACCCACGGATCTCAGGGTAAATTGACTATCCTCGATAGCTCAAGTGGTTAAGAGCATCCGCCCGGCAAGTGGAAAGATCCGGTGTTCGAGTCCCGGTTGAGGAAATCTTTTTACTCTTGTGATCCGTTCGATTCCGCCTTCCCCACCTTTATTGTGTTCGTCCTTTATATGTGTTCCTATCCCTTTTCCTTATATCTGTTTCTGTATATATGAGTATTTATTCGCCGTTTGGCGGGATTTCGTGTTTGAATGTATATATATATATATATATATATATATATATATATATATAATATAAAGGCCCTCCCGGGATTACGACCTTGACGTGGTGGAAGGGCTTGTGCGTTTCAATCGATGACCCCTAGAGCTCGGCTGGCGGGAGTAATAACAATTGCTCCTGGTAAGGTCACCCATTCCAGATAGGTCGAAGGTTAGGAGCCAGACGAAAGGTAATCCACGCAGCGTCTGTTCCTCAGTGAGGCGGCTGCAATGGCGTCCGACCCCAGTGGGGCGGCCAGTAAGTGATGGTGTCACGTTAAAAGCACTATTGAGGAAGGCAACGGGAAACCACCTCAATTATCATTCCCAAGATTAACATGATGGACTATACAGAGATATTGAGTCCAGTATCTAGTAGATATAAAAGCAGAACCGATGAACTTGGTTATTATTCAGGTATACATGCCACCGAAAAAACCATACGGAGGAAGATGTCGTTGGATATACGATCAATTGGAGGACATAATCGCGTGTGTTCCTGTAGGGAAACATTTGATAGTGATGGGGGATTGGAATGCGACGGTAGGCGAAGGAAGAGATGGTGATGAGGTGGGGGACTACGGTTTAGGCACGAGGAATGACCGCGGGGAGAAAGCAGTTGAGTTCTGCAGGGGACAGGGGTAGGTCATCACCAACACTTGGTTTAGACACCACAAAAGACGCAGGTATACATGGAAAATGCCAGGTGACTCAGGAAGATATCAGCTAGATTATATCCTGGTTAGACACAGGTTTAGGAACAGTGTGATAAATTCCCACAGCTTTCCGGGAGCGGATGCGGACTCTGACCAAAATTTAGTCGTCATGAAATGTAGCGTCCGTTTCAAAAAGATAAGGCAGGGGCGGCGGGTTATAAAATGGAATGTAGAAGCATTAAATTGTTTGAAAAGGAAGGAATAAAAACTGGCGGTAGAGGAAATCATGGAGGATGGTAAAGAGCTAAGTACTATCGAAGAAAAATGGGAAAGTATCAAAAAAGGGTTGTCTAAAGCCGCAAAAGACATCATTGGAACCGTTAACGCGAAGAGGACTAGGAAACCATGGATGGATGAGATGATTACAAAGATGAATGAGAAGAGAAAATGGGAAAATGTAAATACAGAGTTAGGCAAAATGAAGTACAAAGAATTGAACAATAAATTGAGGCGGGTAACAAAAAAAGCAAAATAAGCATGGCGAAAGACGCAGTGTGATGATATGGAAAGTTTGTAGAGGAAGGGTGAAATCGATGCGCTGTACCGAAAAGTTAAATCTTTATCGGGAAGTAACAAAGGGAGATCAATGCTAACAGTTAGAGATAAGGCGGGTAAGGTAATAGTTACTCAGGAATGATCCAAGAGAGATGGAAGGAATATATAGAAGATCTGTATAGTAAAGATTTTAGACCAACAAAGTTAGACATAGAAAAGGAACAGGACGTAGAGAAAGATAGCTTAGGTCCAAGCATACTTGACGATGAGATAGAAAGGGTATTTAGGGAGATGAAGCTAAATAAGGCCCTGGGGGTGGATAACATTCCCGCGGAACTTTTAAAATGCTCAGGAAAATGTGGGAGGAAGAGACTATATGGGCTGATTCGTAGTATGTATGAGGAAGGAATCTGGCCGGAAGACTTTGTGAGATCAGTTTTAGTTCCTATTCCGAAAAAGGTAAAGGCTACATCATGTGAGGACTACAGGACAATTAGTTTGATATCCCACGCAGCTAAAGTTGTTCTCAGGATCATAAACAAAAGGATAGAGAGTAGGGCAAATGATTACTTACGGGATGATCAGTTTGGGTTTAGGAAGGGGAGAGGTACGCGTGATGCCATTGCAGTAATGAGATTATTAATCGAGAGGAATATAGAACACAACCAGGAGGTATTAGCCTGTTTCGTAGATTTCGAAAAAGCGTTTGATAGAGTGAATTGGGAAAAACTAATGAGTATATTTCAGAAAATAGGAATAGATTGGAGGGAAAGGAGGCTAATCCGCAACCTGTACATGTCTCAGACTGCTCAGGTGGGAGTGGGGAACGGGGAGGCCGGATGGGCAGTGTTAGGAAGAGGTGCTGTTCAGCCTGTATGTAGAGGAAATGATTAAAGAGGCATAGGAAGAACTGGAGGTAGGAATGAAAGTGGCCGGGGAATTCGTAAAATCAGTTAGGTTTGCTGATGACCAAGCTTTAGTTTGTCAGTCAGCCAAGGGGCTGCAAGCATTGCTGAGTGAATTGGAAATTCAGTGCGACATGTATGAGATGAGAATCAATATTAATAAAACAAAGGTTATGCGATTTTCTAGAAAGAAAAAGGCTAAGCTAAACAATAAAATAGGAGGACAAAAACTGGAGCAGGTAGAACAGTTAACGTATCTCGGAAGTGTTTTGGACCAACACGGTCAAAGTAGTAGGGACGTAAGGAGAAGAATTGCGATAGGCGAAGAGGCTTTCACAAGGAGGAGGGAGTTGATTACAGGGAGGTTGAGTAAGAATATTAAGGAAATACACGTAAAAGCACCTTTGAAAATATACTTTTTTGGCCTTTTCTTATCTCCCAAGTTATTTTCATTGATTAAAATTTAATGCTTTCGGAGTTTATTTCGTGTTTCGTTTTTTGGATTTTGTAAACATATTATAAGTATTAGGACCCTAAAATCTATTTTCTGCAACCAAATAGTGTTGCCTTGGTTTCCAGTTAACCGTATTCCTTTTGATAAAATCGATTTCCTAGCAATGGAACAATTATGATGCTGGGTAACGAGTTACGTGCAACCATGAGAATATCGGATGCCTATATGGAGTAATAAAATTTTAATGTAACTAAATGCTCAGGGTTATTTTCGCAAATGATGAAACCGCGTAGAAAGCACGTTTCATGTTCAAAGGGAAACATACCAAAAACAGTGGAACGAATGATCACGTGTGAATTTAGCAGAAATATTTAAATTTAACTCAATGCAGTGGAATTCGGAGTACTTGATAATTGTTTTTCGTAAAAATAGAGTGAAATGGGTGGGGAAAGAGAGAGAATGTTGATTGGATATGCAGAGATTGACCACATGGACGTTCTGTTTGTGGATGTTCGACTTGCTTGCGTACCTAAGGCAAAGGGTTTACTTTTCTGCATCACTTCTTCAGGACCGTTTATTTCCGTCTCCTTCCCAAGACTCACTACAACTCAGATAAGGAACTAACAATAGGTAAATAGCGTTTTGGTCTATCTTGGTCGTATTTAGGGACAATGTATGAAGATATTAATTAACATCACCGGGACAAATTTCTGCGTGGATAGGGTAGTATGATAAGGAGTAATTTAAGTAAAGAATTCAAGAAAAAGAAGTAAGGAATTTAAGTAAAGGAGGTGAATTTTCATTTTGAATCTAAGAATAGAGTTCTTATGATATTTTTTACCTGAAAAAGATAGTATCGTGAGTGGATGTTTGCCTGTTTGGGAAATTCAACGGAAAAATTTGGCTTTCGAGGGTCATTTTGTGTAAAAGTTGCTAAATCCTGTCATAAATCATAAAATTGTAAAACCAAAAAGGGATACTTTTTGGATACGCCGCATGACCTGTTCAATTTGAGAATATATTAAATGCTTCCTTAGGAAAAAGGCCAAATTGAGGTTTAAAGAATTTCGGCTCTTAACAAAGAGTTATAGGTAAAGAAGGCAGTGTTATATAAATCATAAATATTTAATGTTTTGCAAGACTACGCAGCATACTTCTCATTTCTTCCATTCACTGTATTATTTAATATTTTGTGGAATGGTGCAAAGATTTTATGCCTTGTATCATGTATTTATCCGATTTGTAATCACAATCTCGTTCCATTTTTATCTTATTTGAACCATGAAAACGGGACAGCTTCCATGTTAAATTATTCTCTGAAGGCAGAAAATATGCACGGACTTGATCTCTCCTATTTTCTCATCACCAAATTATTTTGCGTTTCTTGGGTTCTCCCGTTAAATGCTCTCCGGTATTAAACAGTAAAAATTTCAGAATTTTGGCTCTTGATTTGGGTAGTAGACCAATCTCATCTCCAGATTAGTAACTTTTTCACTCGATAACCCGGATGTGAGAAATTCATTTTCTCAGATTTTGATGGTGTATGAATACTTCATACTAATTTCTAAGAAATCATGCAATACATGTCTTTTTTAACTTGTTAGCACACAGTATTTGCTTTTGTTCCTTAACTGTAGGTCATCAGAGCTTTAAATTTCTATTGCACTTAAAGAAAGCATAGAAATCATTTATTGTAACTACTGTTGAACCTCTCGATCTCACGCAGCTGGAATGGAAACTTAGTGGAAATACCTCGTAAATTACCATAAATATTTATGTCGTTTTCATTTTTAAGTTCGCATGGTTCTTCAAAAGAAATTAAATTGGCCACTCGGAACAGAAGTAACCCTATTATATTCACTTTTACAAACGGCTAACTCACGCTACACGTGAACACAAATACACTATTAGTAAGAGACAGGAGAATGAAAATATACATGACGAATAGCGCGATTCTTCAAGTTATATGCTTCGGAATTTCTTGAGCGGTTTAGGGCTTGATTAAAGACTTTTTGAATGATCGGGTACAAAGAGTGGAGATAAGTGGATAAATGGAGTTAGCTCAAATGCAGTGGAAGTTACTTCAGTGTTCCCCAGGGAAGTGTTATCGGATCTCTTTTATTCCTACTTTATGTTAATGACATTGACTCCGTGGTCACTAGTAAGATACGTTTATTTGCCGATTTTGTAGTGGTTTACCGTATTATCCGTAATCCTGAGGACACAGAGGTATCCGTAATTCTCACACGAGGACACACGGCTTTATCAGAAGACCTCAATGCTATAACAAGGCCGGGGGGACACTTGGCAATTAGAATTAGACTTATAAAAGTGCGTAGTCATAAATTTTTGGAAAAAGAAAAATTCCCACGCGAACGCTTACTGTATTGGGATCACCGAAACGGGATGTGTAGACTCAAGAAATACCTAGGCGTAACCCTCACTCACGATCTCTCCTGGGCGAAATACGTACGGGGAATATGTAGCCAAGCTAACAAAAAATAGAATTTATCAGAAGTGCACTTGGTAAATGTGATGAACAGTCAAAGAAAAATGTTATCTATCGCCGGATAGGCCTCATTTAGAATATGATGCAAGTATACTACCTTGATCAAAAAGTTCCCGGAATAACCACCGTGTGGCGCTCCCATCGTTCCGATTTGAGTTCTGTTTTTTTTGTTAAATTGGTACATCTGTTGTTGATATTCCCTTTAAATCTTAGTGTCATTACTTGACATTTGCAAAAGTTACGTAGCCAAGAGTACATCTATCTCTGTGTGTGTTGGCGATTTTTTACAATTTCAGAAATGGATTTAAATTTGCAACAACGAACTTGTATTAAATTTTGCGTTAAAAACGGATTTAGTGGCGCACGGACGTTGGAAATGTTGGAAAAGTGTTTCGGTAACGATTCTCTAAAAAAAACGGTCGTTTACCAGTGGCACGAGCGGTTCAGAAGTGGTCGTGAGTCAATCGAAGATGATGAACGCAGTGGCAGACCATCGACATCGAAAGTCGGTGAAAAAATTGATAAAGTAAAAGAAATGTTGGTCAATAACCGCCAATTAACCATCAGAGAAATAGCGGAGGACTTGAACATTGCCTATGGATCCGCCCAAGACATTGTGGTTAATGATTTGGGTTTCCGTCGTGTAGCAGCAAAGTTGGTGCCAAAAGACCTCAATTTCATGCAAAAAAGAGACCGTGTTGACGTCGCAAAAGACATGATTTGCGAGGCTGAATCCGATCCCACATTCATCAAAAGGATCATTACTGGAGACGAGACGTGGGTTTATGAGTAGGACACGCAATCCAGACATCAGGCAAGTGAATGGCGTTCACCAAATGAGCCGAGACCAAAAAAACCACGTCGTTTTCAGTCAAAAAAGAAGGCAATGCTGACGGTTTTCATGGATTACAACGGTGTAGTGCATCATGAATTTTTGCCAGAAGGCCAGACAGTAAACAAAGAGTATTATTTGGGCGTTATGAGACGTTTGCGTGAAGCAATTCGCCGAAAGAGACCAGAAATGTGGGCAGAAAACTCGTGGATTTTGCACCATGTGTGACGCGGTATTTAATTTATAGATAAATTTTCCCCGATACCGCGAGACAAGGGAGGCCGCGACTCTACTTGTTTTGAGGGCGCCAGGCTAGCCGCATGGCTAGCCGCAGAGTCACGCCGCTGACTGTCACCTGGCCCATCACACTCCTCGTCCCAGGGGAGGGCTCGCTCACCTTTTATGTGCCCCGGGGTGGGCAGCGGCTCTTCAGCTGAAATCACGAGGGGCGCAAGGAGGCGCATAAAAATGGACTCCGACGAGTAAACTTCATAAGAACTATTTATTATCACAAGAAAAGGTGTGGGCGCTCCCAAGCAAACATGACGCGCGGTGCCGACGCCTGCTGGGCCACGATGTTGGGTGGCCGCTCGGCTGCAGCCGAAGATGGCCGCCTCGCTGTCGACTGCTGGCTCCCGATGTTCCGGTCGGGGCCTGCGGGGGGCCCACACGGCGAGGTCGGTTGCTGGCACGCGCACCCCCGGTGTTCGCAGGCTGTCGGTGACTCGACGATGATAGCACACGACCTTCTCTCTCGGACATCTCACAACGAACTCTCCTTACCACGTGTTGGCCGGCACTCTCCGCGCGCGGCGCGCCCCGCTCTTCTTTTTTCTTACATACATTGTCGGCGCCAACAGATAGCGCCCCGTCGTTCTACGGCTCGCGAGAGAGGCGCGCGTATTCGAACTGGGCAAGTGACGCTGCGCCAAGCACAACGTCACACATGATAACGCACCGTCGCACAGTGCTATCATTATTCGTAATTTTTTGACGAAAAATGCAACAAATACCATCCAACAGCCACCGAATTCACCTGATTTGGCTCCCTGTGACTTCTTTCTGTTCAATCGAGTTAAAAAACCATTACGGGGAACGCGTTTTAGCAGCCGAGAGGAAGTAATGGAAAAATCGCAGGAAGCACTGATGGACATACCGAAAACCGAATATAAAAAATGTTTCGAGGATTGGACCAAGCGCTGGCATAAGTGTGTTGCAGTCGATGGGGATTACTTTGAAGGGGACAATATAGATTTAGATGAATAAACTTGTATTTTTAATTTTCTGAATAAATTCCGGGAAATTTTTGATCAAGGTAGTATTATGGGATCCTCACGAAGATTGATTATTTGCTAAAAGGGATCATGTGCAGCGTATAGGAGCTAGATTTGTAAAACGTTGTTATGACAAACTTAGTAGCGTATCCAAAATATTAGAGCACCTAGGCTGGGAATCACTCACGGAGCGAAGGTTAAATTACAGATTAAATCCCTTGCATACATTGGAGGGGCGTCTCTTTAGCAGTGATGTTGGAAATGTATTATTACCCCCATCGTACTACGATAGGAGAGATCATACTAATGAAATTAGATAGATTAAGTGTAGAAGAGATAGATTTAAGATGTCATTTTTACCGCGAACGATAGAATAATAACATCGTTCGACCGCGGTAGGGTCATGTTCGGGGAAAATTATTCTGTTGTGAATTCACCTCCTGCCAAACATCCTAGCTAGTGGCTAGGGTACGTAAATAAATAAAACATATTCTTGGGAACACCATCAGGATACCTGTAACGCCTTAATACTCAATTACTTGAAAAACTGATTCAACTGACCAGTCAGTTATCACGACTGGAAATGACGCGTTGGTACATCAAACTTTACCGCAAACGAATTTAAATTACTCGTAGAATTACCGCTTTATTTCAGCGTTCGATTTGACGATCCAGGAACCGAATATCACGACTAATCCTTCGTCCTGGCTTCACCCGCCCCCTCCAGCTCCAATCCGAGAGCCTTTCCACACGCAGTCACTTCCGGATTAATCCGCATGATAATAAAAAGAATTTGAAGTAAAAACAAGAGGGAAGAGCGGAGAGAGCCCTTCCCCACCACGCTATGCCCACAAGCAGCTTTATCCACTCGTGTTAAAACGCGAACACATTCGCACCCTTATCACCGCCACCGACATAGGAAGCTACCACGTACGCAGCCGTGTTATTTTATGCATATTTTTTTCGCCTTAGCTCTTTTGTTACCCTAAACCACACGCCTTCTCCCCCCCCCCCTTCCTCGTTGGCTGGCCAGGGAAGTGATTGTTTGCTGTCGGCTCTAGCCATGGTCGTTCGCTGTACCCCATGGTTTTTGTCATGCTAGTTTTATTTCTTGGTCACGCCGTGCCATGTAGCTACTATGTATACCGCTGCCGTAGGTTTTAATTTGAAATTTTAAGCCCTGTAGTTTTCTCTTCTAAAGTTGGTGACGGATAGTCGGGTACGCCAATTCCACCCATTGCTGTAGGAACTACATCGTGTCTGAGCATATTCTAAAAATGGCACGTAGCTGCCTGACATGAACCTCGTCTAGTGCCACAAAAAAATGCCTGTGCATGTCCGAATTTTTAACGAAATATTTTGTTTTGAGAATGTCCGAATGATTAGTATGAGGTTAGCGATAATTATATTTGATGTTTTCAGAAGTCATGAGTTTTTAGGTATATATTAATATCAAAAATGTATTGATGGTATTTATAGAAGTAAATTTAGGTGACTGAAGCCGTAATAGGTCCTTTTTTGATAATTTTTAAATATGATATCATAACAAAAATGTCGGTAATATGTTTTCGGTGTATTGTACCGAAACACATTTTGTTTAATATTGCCCTCTTACATGAAATCCTGTGATCTTTTTATGATTTCTCTTGATTGGTGGAGTAAAAAGGATATTTTTCTTGACGCCAACCCTCCCACGTCTAGTGACAATTCTTAAAATGTTTCATTCTTGCCTGAGGAAGAACGGTCGGCGAGTAACGATATTTCAATTGATACATATTCACCGCCCATCAATTCTCTTTCTTCCAATCTTTTACACTTGGTCCTGCATGAGTTCTGCCCGGTCTGCAAGGTACACTATACAAATCCGTCGAAAGAGATAAAAAAATCTTTTGTTTGGAAGAAGGATTCTTCATTCTTTTCTATTGAGAACATGGGAATTTCTTTAGGCTGTGACTCCCTTATTATTTGGATATTATCCCTTTTTCATTGCTATATTGACAGAGGAAGCCACGCAGTAATTTACTGTCACAGTAAAATGATGTATTTCACTTCATTTTTTGCGAGGATTAGTATGGGAAACAGTATTGGAATGGCGATTGTGTATAAAATAACCTAAATATCTGCTGAGGAAATCGGATAAAGTCCCTACGCTTCTTAGTTTCCATGCCATTCTCTCTGTCACACTCTCGACTTCCATCTGATTACTAATACCAGTTCAATTAGAATACGTTCAGAAATGAACGGAAGGTCTCATCCCAGTATTTAATTCGTCTGTCATGTGGTGGAATAGTGCAGTTTTCGTTTTCATTACCGCGAATGTGCTCCTAGTTATTTTATGTATATACATATATGTATATATACCCTGCAAGTCACCGCAAGGGTATGTGGCACAGGGCGAGTATACACCAGAATAATTTTACCCGAAGATGACGCTACCGCGGTCGAATAATATTTTTATGATCCCCTATCGTTCGTGGAAAAAAATGACATCTTGAATCCATCTGTTCAAAATTTAATCTCTCTAATTTTATTGAAATTATCTCTCCTACCGTAGTACGATGGGAGTAATAATACATTTTCAACGTCACTGCTAAAGAAACCCCTTTCCAATTTATGTAAGAGGTTCAATCTGTAATTTAACCTTCGCTCCGTTGTTGAAGAAACAAATTAATAATAATGAACATTATCGGGACATTCCAAGAATAATTGGCTACAAAAGGTGTGGAAGTGGTCACTAATTTATAAATTAGAAGTAATCGCTAAAATTTAAATTCAAATTTAAGAAAAAAGTACATCTAATGAAAAAGAAAATTTATAGGAAAGGGCATTTAACAGTATGAGTTGAATCCGGCTATATTTTTGTCTCATTACAATTTAAATCTGCGAAAAATTGACATATTTATTCCGATTACTATTTTTATTCGAAGGAATATTAGAAACATATTAAGTTAAATATTCATACTCCTATTTTATCTGTGTAATTTTACTTGGAAGTTTATCATTGATGTCATTAAAGTTAACTCTCATTTGGATCTGATTGTTTAGTTGTTTGACTATGGCAAATGAATTGTGATACTTAAATGCCTTTTGGTACCGTTCTAAGGAATTACTCCCGTTTTGCTCATTGCTCCGAAATTTTATCGCCTGTGGCTGTGCACAAGGTTACAAAGGGTTCTCTTTGTGACCACTTTGATGATTTCTCATTAAAGGCTGCACGATATAATGGTCCTCTCGCAATGATAAGCATTTTGTGCCCGGGAGGACGTCACAGCCCATGCTCCGTTGTAGTCGGCGATTAAATGCCACAACCATTCGCGCAGGCAACCTCGACCTGATGACTCCAGCTTTAGGGTTATAAAACCTGTTTCCAGGTTACAAATTACTCTCAACCGGCTAAGGCAACATCGTTGCAAACACATTATGCATCATTTCGCTAAAACATTTCCGCGAAATCAGCCAGGAGAAGCCTTCTGGATTAAGTTATTTTTGTACCTGGCAATCCACTTTAATAACTTCGATACATATTGAATAATACGAGTCATGTTCATAAAGTAAGGGCAGTTTGGTCACCGGAAAAAATATACTCATATGAAACACATTTTATTGGCACTTTTAGTTAGTTACAAACCTACTTCATTTTTCTACATAATCGCCGTTCACCTCCAAACATTTTTCGTATCGCTTCACCAGCTTCTTTAACCCCTCTGCATATGAGCTCGCCGCCTGAGAGTTGAACCGTTGCTTGCGAGCCACTGTTTCAAGTGCAAGAAGAGGAAGTAGTCTCTAGGTGCAAGGTCATAACTATACGGTGGGGGTGGGGGGCCCAAAAACTCTCGTCCTCTGGGCATTCTTTGCTCTTGGAGGTGGTCGGTGAGCATTTCGGTACCCACCTTGCTCACAATTTGTGTTTTTCGAGGTTTTTCCGTGACAATATTGTAGACAGTAGTGCGTCCAAGTTGAGGAAATTGTTCAGCCAGGCCATAAATCGTCAATTGACGATCAAATCGCAGTTTTTGTTCCACTTGCGAAACAATTTCATCGGTCAGAATACTGGGCCTGCCACTTCGCTCTTCGTCATGGACATTGGTTCGTCCATTTTTAAAATCACGGCACCATTTTCTAAAATTCCCTTCACTCATAACTGTAGGTCCATGAACTAGGCATAACTCCCGATGAATTTCAGCAGCCGACAATCCTTTTGCATACAAGAATCGTATGACAGAAAAACGCACTTCACAGCTGGCGGGATGAACGATCGTCGCGGACATTGCTGTTTGCATGCACGGACTTCTGAAACAAAACAGATGCTGCTACAGCTTCTTAATGAATCGGTGGGTGGCACTGCAGGATTAAAACTGTGTTCTGAAGCGCCAAATACAAGCAAACGTCCTAACTTAATGACTATGCCTCGTATATGAAGCTTGATTTTTTTACGGTGCGAAAACTCGATCATTACAGCAAGATGATATGCGTAGAATAGAGACTTTTGAGATGCGGGTTTAGAGCAAAATTAGAAAGGTGAAATGGGCGGAAAGGAAAACGAAGGAATAGGTACTAGGCATGGTGGGGGAGGAAAGAGAGTTGTTTTTTTGTGTTTGTATTTTTTGTGCCTTGCAAGGGTATGTGGCAGTGGGTGAATGCATGCCAGACTCTTTATGACCTGAATATTTTTACCCCTACAGTGGTCGGGTAATGTTATTCTGATTCCTCAATTACGTGGAATAAATTAAATTTTAAATCTATCTGTTCTACGTCTAATCTGCCTAATTTTATTGACATAATACCCCGTGCGATGGGGATAATAATACATTTTCAACATCATTGCTAAAGAGAAATCCTTCCATTCTCTGTTGAATCTAATAGAGAGGCAGAAAAGGTAAATGCACATCATTATAATGAAGAAGGAAATGTTTAAGACAATGATAGAAGGGAGAACACAATGCAAGCGAGGAAGGGGTAGGAGTAGGATGGAGATGTTGGACGGTATGAATGTGGTGGGGAAGAATGTTTAGGTGAATAGGGGCTTAGTGTAATGTTGGATGGGGTTAAGAAATGTAGGTGGTATAAAGTTTGTGCTCATCCAAAACCTACCTTAGGTGGTACCTTATACCTCCCCTTCTTACTATTCAATTCTATTTTTCATTTAAAACCTACCTTAGACATCACTTTCTTAATTTTCGATTCTAATTCACCCCGTTATTGGATAATTTTTTACTGAATTCTAAGATGCATATGTATGTTAGTTGATAGTATATCCATTTGCATAAAAGGAAGTTATAAAGGTTTTCGCATGAATATGTACCCCAGTGTGGGTGTACTTTTGCATGAATATGTTGGTTTTATATGTTATTTTATTCTCTTTTACGAGTGGTGACATAACACCCCCCGCCACACGCCCTTGTGGCAGCTTACGGGGTGTTATGTATATGTAGATGATGGTAGACAACTATGTAATGATAATAATAATCTAGTCGTCCAATTCGGCGAGCACCTAACCCGAGAGAGATGGGTTGTAATCCTACCCTAACCTTGGATGCTTGGTGATGGCTGTAGATACTAGAGCTTGGGAGCTGACTTCCCAACGTAAGACCCTGGGAGAAAATCCCGGCATTGGCGGGTGTGAAATGGTTCCATCGATCGCTTTCACGTATGCATGTAAAACCTAAGCGTCAGCGAAAGGGGAGAGGCTAGGGGTATTAGAGACTTGGATTCAAAGGAGAATGCTCAATAGCAGATGTTCTGATATTGAGTATTTATTAATATCAATTCAGAAATACGAAGTTGCGAAGAAAATTCTTGAAAATTATGAATTACTGCTGAGACTTCACGTATCATATTTCAGGTAGAATAGAAGTGCAATACCTATTTTATGCATGTGTTTTTATATAAAATACTTAATACAATACAATAATCCAGACTCATGGATTGATTTTTGGTCCATGGAAAATGTTGAAGTATACGACGCAGGAAATAGCTTATTAAGTTATGAGAATAATGTGAAGGGATGTTGATCAATTACCTAAATACGAAAACTGATTCATGAAAATAACGGTTATGACTGCAGTACTTTACCCTCGTTCATTTACCTAATGCTGACCTCTGAAATTTCTTCCACGGTTCGCCCTTGATTGGAATGTGCTCTTTTGTGCGTCGTTTTCTGGTTATTCATCGCACGTCCCCGGGGACGAACATCTCTACTCTCTTCTCTTGCATTCATGCAGGCATACTTTTTACGCTGTTCCATTCCGGTTCGGTTTGGGAAATAAAACCCTTTATTTTATTACTTCTGGAAATGCTCACCTTTGCACGAATTCATTAAACGGATGGTGGGGAAATGTAATGATTAAGTTAAAGAGAGGTCTTATTTTGCTCTAGTTAGACCTTTGCAATATGCGCAAGTATTTGGGAGAAAATTTGGCAAAAAGAATTATTTAAGTCCAGAGAAAATTCACCAGATTCGTTAAAAGTTATTGAGAAGAACACGATGACGGGTCTCTTAGGGAATTTAGGCTGGGAACCACTCGAAATACGAAGAGAACAAGCGAGACTTAGACTCTTAGAAATATTCAGAACAAACGAGTTTAACGATGACGATGAAGGAAGTATTACTCCCCAACACTACTTAGATAGATCAGACCACAAAGACAAAATAAGGGAAATACATTCAAGTACTCATTCTTTCCCCGAAAAATCCGGAATCATAACAGTAGGAAACCGAAGTCATTTTAGAAACATGAAAAATAGTGAATTTACAAGTCGGAAACAAATTAACCATTGCGAAGAAATCAGATATATTTGTAGGTGTATATGTTTAATAGCTGGTAGTTTTAGTGTTTGCATGTGTATCGGTTGTAGGGGTTTTTACATGAATATATACCATGTTTTGTTTGTGGATTGTATAAATTTGTGGCTCTTGCATGCGATTTGTTTTCTTAATTACAGGTGGTGCCCTAACACCCCCAGCCACACGCCCTTGCGGCGGCTTGCGGGATATTAAGTAGATGTTGATGTATTTCTCTGGTAATATAATGACCTAGCATATTTTCTTCAGCTATGTTATTCAGCTCATGAATACTACTGCGATGGACAGCTGAGGTCGCTTGCCTGGGTACTTCACACCTTCCTCTGCAATATTTTATTCATGGTGTAATTCGCGTGACCAACCCTTTGTGAGACTTTGCATGCTCCTCGCCTCTGGAGTCTCTTTGACCCGATGACTTTCTCGGTCTTTCCCTTTCTCTCAAACTATTCTCTCTTTTCTTCAGATATCTGTTTCGTGATTCGATTTCATAACATTCTCTCCTCATGGCTAACCCAGAGTGGCGCACTTATTGTATTCTGGTCCATTACAGATGAGTCCAATCCACGAACTTTCACGACCAACTCATGCCTTGGCCATTCTCTTCTCTTTTAATCGTTGAAATTTTCTCGAGGGCTCTAGAGGTAGCAAATTATTCGTACTCCTACATGCATTAGTCACTTGGATCATGCATATAAAATTCAGGAAATAGATGCCAGAACTAGCAGACTCAAGGACTCCTTCTTCCCACGGACAATACGGGATAGCAACTGCAGGGTTATAGATAGCAAAAATTCCACTTGCCACTCTCAGCGTCTAAAAAATAATTAGTCCTATTTAAATGCATGGTCTTCCACTAACCTTATGTGTTTTTCTATAATAACCCATTCTTTCCGAATGACCTCATTCGTGTTCTGTTCATCTGTTTTTAAGTTTCCCTTTCAATCCCTCGTCCCTCTCCGCGGGGGCAAATTCCTGCTACCTGCAACGTTGGGTCGCATTCCCTGCCTTTTACAGATTCTTTGGGGGTAGAGTGTTTCGTGGTGCATTTTCATGTGGTAGTGATGTTTCAATTTCTTGCTTGTTGCGTCCTGGCTTCCGTGTTGTAGGATGGCTTTCGTGCTGCATCATGGGGTGCAGTTTTTTAGTTGTTTTGCGGTATATGTGTTTGCATGAGTATTGGATGAAGGGATTTTTGCATGAGTGTGTGCGCTGCTGTGGGTGTGATTTTCCGTGTTGTTTTTTTGCATGTGGTATTTTTCCTTTTTACGGTTGGTGACCTAACACCCCCCGCCACACGCCCTTGCGACGGCTTGCGGGGTATTATGTAGATGTAGATGTAGATGTAGATGTAGATGTATACCCCAGCTTCAATTAATATCAGAGGGAAAGAAGGCTAAGGAAAAATCATCTGGGAAAGACTCCCAGAATCTGAATTCAGAATTTTACTTCCTATGACAATTCATTAAATACCAGTATTTAAATCGATGTATAGCTGGCTAACATACACATGTCAATCAGGAAATGTTTGCCGAACGCAATGATCCAACTTTGGGAATGGATGTCAACTAAGTTTAGGGTAAGAAATGGGAAGGATCATGTAGGCCTTTCAGATCAGAATAATAGTGATTCCCCCATCCAAGTTGCCTAATTGACACCATGTGCATGGAATTCTTCAGATTAATTTTAAGTTCGGTTGGATTGGTTATCCATGTATCCATGACAGTTATGATTAAAACTTGATTGTAATCAGATACTTTAATATTTTCCAATACACATTAATTTTTTAAATAAAGGAACTGATATAAGATGTTCGCCAAAGGTGTAGAAGCAATATGTTTTCAAAGCATTTAGCAATCTATTTCTCGTTTCAAAATGGCAAGGACCGAAAACATCATTCGCAGAAATGGTGAGAGATTGCAGTTTCTGATTAAAGGATTTGCCATTCGTTGGATTTTAAACTTCCAATTCGTTCGCACAGCAGCTAGGCCAGGACTTTATTTCCATTTGCTCCAAACTTGCAATTTCATATTTGTGGACATTGTAATATTTTCAGTGCATTATTGAGAAGAAGAAGAAGAGAGAAAGAGATAGTGGCTGAAATAGGCGGGGAATTTTCATTATGGGAACACTAAAAATACTACGTTCCTCGTTTGTTCAGAATAAAAGCTCATGCGTTCAAATTACGGCCGTTCCAGAAGGGAGCGCGTGTTCACTCAATTGAGAAGCGGGCGGGCAGTGCGGGAGCAGGGAAATAGATTGCTTCTTCCCCTTTCTTTCTTGGAATTGTCCCCAGTGCCATTTCCATGGGTTTAAGACCCAAATTCACTCTATTCTGTGACAACCAATTTCTATTTTAAAGATCACTTCATCGGAAAAACGTACGAACAAAATTATAACACTTCAAACATTACACCTGTATCCATGAGAAATTTAATCTTTTTCATGTCGATGAAGGATGCTTCAAAACTTGTAAATTTAAAATAATCCTTGGTATTTCTCTTTAATTTTAGAATACTTTTTCACTCTTCAATCTTATTTAAATCGTGCTGAAATAAAAAATGTCGATTTCTCTTGAAAGAGCAACTATTATATCCAAGAGAACGAAAAAGAGGGTGGTTGGCCGTTAACTAGCGGAATCTCGCATCTACGAGGACAAGGGACAGCACACGATCAATGTTGTCGTCAAATCAGGCGGTTGAAGGTCATTCCGGCCCTGTATCATCCGTGGCGTCTCGTCGGCCATCTTTAAAACGCTTAATCCAATTGAAAACGGATGTTTTCTTCAAAGCATTATCACTGTAATCAGCTGTCAACATTTCAGTAATTTCTTGATAACTTTTACCGCAATTCACCAAAAAACTTGATTTTGATTCGTTGCTCCGTGATTTTGTTAATTTCCATTTTCGACAAAAAGTAAAATAAAGGGCAACAGGAACTAACATAACTGGCACCATACGCACAGCTCGACGATCCGCCAAGTATAGACGGCTCATTTGGTCTCAGGCAACTAGCGCCGCCAGTGGGCGGCGCTAGTTGCCTGAGACCAAATATAATCCGCGTAAATGCCACCAGATTATAAAAATAATCCGCGTAATGTCCACCTGATTGCACTAGTTCGCGTATTTATCGTACTTACTACGCATATCTGTGAGAACAAAAAGAGGGTGGTTGGCTGTTGACCGGCGGAATTAAGTAAGAGGCCACCGTACCTCTTCCTAATCGTTCCACTCCATTGGAAAAGTAACACCAAAAGGGAGAGAGAGGTTTATTTCCCCTTTTACTGGTTTTGCATTTGTTTAGATTAATCCGCTTTGGGTTAATTAAAATTAATTTTTCAAAGCAAAAGGCAATGCATTCGAGCGCATTTCTAACAAATATCCGTATAAAATAAAGTGTGTTCACTATTTTAACCGAACATGATGGATGGATTCTTCGCCAGGACAATGCAACTGCACATTCAGCATTGATTGTTCGCCGGTTCCTGGCCAAAACTTCAATCACCACCCTTGATAATCTTTTTTATTGGCCAGATCTTACCCCCCTGAGACTTTTTCCTATTCCCAAAATGCAAAAATATGATGAGGGGACATCACCGGGAAGATGTGGACACAATAAAGTAAGGAACGACGGGAAAACTAAAAACCCTAACGACCGAGGACTCCCAAGGGGGCTTTAATAAACAGTGGAAAAGAAGATGTAATGAGTAAATAGCAAAGAATGGAGAGTACTTTGAAGGGGACAAAATCGATGTAGATTAAATTTTGCGAGATAAAGTTTCTATGGCCTCAGTTCCCGTAATTATTGGAGAGACCTCGTACTTTAAGAAGAAATTGCAAATCGTGATTTGAAAGAATTATTTAAAAAATTGTTTGGACAAAAGTGGCAGCTTGAAAACAAACCGATTGGCGGTGCATAATTTCAAAATGCGGGACGGAAATAATTCATAGACTAGTCTCCACTCAAATGAACGCACTTTTCTTAGACTACGTTGATTTTTTACCAAAACAGGATTTCCTAGCTGTAACCCATGCACAATGGTATATTTTTGAAATATATAGTTATCCGATTGAAAGCAATTTCCCTATTCTCTTGCATCTGCGAAAAGTGATTTTCTTGAAAAAAGTTTTGCCTTTCCAGCAATAGATTATGATAGTAAAAGATAGATAGAAAAGATAGAAAAATTTCAAAGAGAGGCAGCAAGATATGTGCTCAGTAGGTACCGTAGGTTAGACGCGATGTATAGAATTGTTAAAAATGACGAAGCGTGGGAAGATTCATGGAAAAAGATAGAAAAACCAAACTTTAAGGGAAAAAAACTACCATAGTTTAAAAATAAAAATTAGAACTAAAAAAAAATAAAAAATACTCTTTTTCAAACAGAACTATTGTTGAATGGAACCAGCTGCCTGAAAGTCTGTTTGAGCCCTTTCCATCCAATTTTAGACGTTGTAAGTATAAATATAAAGCAGCCACTGGGAGATGAACTTCCTTGATCAGTTAAAAATAAAACTGAAATATTGTTTGTATGTGATGTGCACGGCGTGAGACGTTGTATAGCAAGAGTTAATGATGTGTTAACGTTGCATGATTTTGAGCGATATATGAAATTGAAGAGTGGGTGATTATGGACGGGGTGTGGCGATGGGCGGTGCGTGGTATATACTCGTAGTGTCTGAACCTAGGCCATGGGTGATGGTAAAGATGCGGTTGGTAATCATGAAGCGAATATAAGAGCATTTAGTCTCATATCTACGAGGGTCATCCGGAAAGTAGTACCCGTTCGTGCCGCATGAAGTGCTGACGACGCGAGTAGCCGCTGGACGAGGTCAGATAGCTTCAGTGGCTTGTCTGCCTTCTCTGAGCCAAGTTGCGTGACGCTAGCATTGCCTGTGTTGTTTCTGTGATTGTTTACAATGTTTAAAAAAATTGAGAACGCCGCCAGTTGTGAAGTGAGGGCAGTGATTAAATTCCTCAATGCAAGAAACGTTCGCCCATGTGATATTCATCGCCAATTAAAGGAGGTGTATGGAGACAATGTAATGGACGAGTCGTCTGTTCGGCGGTGGTGTCGCAACTTCAACATGGGGAGGGGGAACACACACGACGATGAGCGTTCGGGGAGACCGTCTGTCATTACAGACCAACTGGTGAGCTCAGTTGACGAATTCGTGAGGAACGATCGGCGCGTCACAATTGATGACATCTGTGAGCATTTTCCCAATGTTTCTCGAACAATTGTTCATGAAATTGTTAAACACCATCTGCATTATGCAAAAATTTGTGCAAGATGGGTCCCTCGCGTATCTCAATGAGCTGGCGGCGAAGGACTATGCAGCAGGAATACAGAAACTTGTCACACGTTATGACAAATGCCTTAATTTGCTTGGAGATTATGTTGAGAAGTAGTTTAAAGTATCCTCTTTCAAATAAAATTTTTTATGTTTGTTAATATTTACTTTTGTGTCTTTATTTCACGAACGGGTACTACTTTCCGGATGACCCTCGTATTATTCTCGCGTGTTTATGCCCATTGTGGCAGTTGACCAACAACTGCCACCAGGAAAATTACCTAATTGCAACGGTAACTTTTTAAATAAATAAACAGTCTCAGAAAATCTGCCCACAGTAAAAGCGCTCTTTTGACATATCGTACATACACTTGTTTTTCGAGATCACTATTTGCTTTTGTCTGATATTTGGTCCGCTGGTTTGATTTTTGGGAAGTTCACAAAGGCAATCTCGCTATGTATTTTGCCTCTGTACTAGTTTAACGTTATGACGGGTAGTGTCTCAACAACATTGTTTTCACAAGTATCACTTTTTAAAATTGAAAGAGGATCGACCAGTATTTCTGCGCAGGAAAAAAATTTGCTACGAATATAGTTCTTTACATCTTTAGCAGCTACATTTCCGGTCCAATTTGGGAAATTAGTTGTCAGTAATTTTACAGATGTTTACAAATGGTTCGTGAGGTGGAGTCAGTTGAAATCAGTTTTTGGAGTCAAGATTTGATCATCACAATTGTTCAATAGAATCAGGATGTTATATTTCAATTTTACTTTGCTTACATCTATATCTATATCTACTTAATACCCAGCAAGCCACGCAAGGGCGTATGGCGGAGGGTGTTAGGGCACCACCCGTAATTAATAAAAAAACAGCATGCAAAAATTTATACAGTCCACAAACAAAACATGGCATACATTCATGCAAGAACACTTATACCCCACTCACATGCAAACACTCAAACTACCAACTAACATACAAATGCACCTTCAAATATACCTGATATCTTTGCAATGTTTAATTTTGTTCCGACTTATAAATTCAATGTTTTTAATATTTCTAAAGTGACTTCGGTTACTTACTATAATGATTTCTGATTGTTCGGGGAAAGAGTGAGTATTTGTATCTATCTCTACTGGAATCTATCTCCCTTATTTCATCTTTGTGGTCTGATCTACCTAAGTAGTGTGGGGCCATTATAATTCCTGTAGTGTCGCCGTTAAACTCGTTTCTTCTGAATCTTTCTTAAAGTCTAAGTCTCGCTTGTTCTCTTCGTCCTTCAAGTGGCTCCCAGCCTAAATCCCATTAGAGACCTGTCACACTTGTGTTCTCATCATAACACTTTTTAACGAATCTAGCGGATTTTCTCTGGACTTTATCTAATTACTTTTGCCAAATTTTCTCCCAAAGATCCCAAATACTTCCGGGATATTCATTATGAGGTCTAGCTAGAGTAAATTTACACGTCTCTTTAACTTTCTCATTACATTTCCCCACCATCCGTTTGATGAAGCCGAGTATCTTTAAAGCGGATCCGCATACTACCCTGATATATGTTCTCCAGTTATCATCTAAAAAATGAGGCTTTTTCAATAAACCGTGTGTATCGGTGGAGTTTTCTAATAGAAAAGTTCATGCTGTATTCCAATGAGAAGCTTGAAATTGTCTCCAAATAAATGATTCCTCACAGACTTCAATTGAAGACACGACCTAGGTTTCGATGCTGGACGTCATAACTGGTGATGATAACCATCTTTGATATCTTCCAACATCTTTCAATTGGGAAGGGGAATTTTTTAACGGTGAATGAATAATAAACTGATTGCATCACTGATTAAATGCAAGACAATCATATTTTGCTACTCTGATATTATTCATTTGATATTTTATTCTCATGCCTTTGTTTCCAGCACGCAAGTTTGGGGGAAGTTATATGACCCTCATTTCTCATCTCTGTGGATTCACCCCGATATTAATTCTTCGCTTAAGAAAAATCACCGTCGAGATAATAAAACATTAAAATACTTTCCGTTCAGTTCAAGCATATCTCAGCAGTAGATCGTCAGCAGTTAGATGAAATATGGCTCCTGCTGTTCATGTGTTCTTTGTTTCCCTTTTATTTTGCGTCGCCGGAGATACGCAGTGTCTCCTGAAGTTTTTTTCTACAATTACGTGATAAACGGAAAGTATTTCGAGATTTTTTAGAATGCTGGAAGGAGATGACATCGTCGGCGATGATGAGAACGGAGATTGTGTGTGTCCAAAGGTCTACAGTAAAGAACTTAAAAGCAAACTAGTCGTGACGGTATCGATAAAGCACATCTACATCTTCATGATACCCCGCAAACCGCCGCAGGGGCATGTGGTGAGGAGTATCAGAGCACCCCCCTTAAAAGGGGATAAAATCACGAGCAAAGCTGACAAATTCATGAAAAATTACACCCACAGAGGCGTATATATCCAAGCGAAAACCTTTTTAACTTATACCGAATGAATATATATGTATATATATGCTTGTGTTTATCATTTGATAGTGTGTGTGTATATATGTATATATATATATTTTATATACATATATAATTATATAGCGGGTCACGGTAGTCCGGTGGGTAGAGCGTTGGACTGCTGACCGGTGGGTCCCGGGTTCGATTCCCGGGCAAGGCACTCTGGACACCTGCAGCTCCACCCAACCTATGTGATTTTTCGGGTACCAGATCTTCTAAGGAAACCATGCCGGGCACAGGGAAAGGAACTGGCCCCCCTACCCTGATGTGTGAATATTCACACGCCTTATAGGGCTTAGTACTGGGTGATCTCTACCATCACCGACTATACCGACCTTCGGGTTGGTTACTGTGTTTATGTTTATATAATTATATCTATAAAAAAAACCATTAACACGGTAATCAACCCGAAGGTCGGTTTAGTAGGTGATGGTAGAGATCATCCAGTAAAAAAAAGACCCAGTACTGAGCCCGACGGCGTGTGAAATTCACACATCAGGGTAGGGGGGCCAGTTCCTTTCCCTGTGCCGGTTCTGGTTTCCCAGGAAGACCTGGTACCCGAAAAACCACTTTAGCTTGGGTGGAGCTGCAAGTGCCCAGAGTGCCTTGGTCAGCAGTCCAACGCTCTCCCCACTGGACCACCGCGACCCACAATTTCGACAAACACATGCACCTACAAATGTAGTAACAGTTATCTAATAACGTGCAAATAAGAATTGAAAAGCAATAAGGGGAAACTACTTACTATCTCATGGACGTGCAGCTCATGGTCACTGCCTTTAAAAACACAGGTAGGGAATGTGACACTCTACGGCAGAGAGGCAGCGTAGGCGTGCCCTCCCCACCTCCAGAGAGAGACGAGGGATGGAAGGGGAAACTTAAAAACAGACATGGCCGAGCAAGAAACACTGCGAATAGGGCTACATTCTTTCATGGCATTCTACAGGTAATACGTGAAGGATTTGTTGACAGAACACACGAGGTTAGTGAAATTGCATGCATTTGAGTAGAACTAATTACTTCTTAGACGCTGAGGGTGGCAAGTGAGAGTTTTGATGTCTATAATCCAACAGGCGCTGCCCCGTATTGTCTGTGGGAAGAAGGAGTCCTTGTCTTTGCTAGTTCGGGCATTTGTTTCCCGAATTTCATATTAATTATCCAAGGGGACGATGTATGTTGGAGTTAAAAAAATTTCGAGACCTCGAAGCTGAAACATGCGGATCTGAATGTATTTAGTAAGTTCCACTAAGTATTGAATCGTCATTCTTGTAATGATTCCATCCCCAACTCCCGAAGTAAATACCCTAGGGGCTGATAAAAAAATCCAAGAAAAGAGATTTTTAACCCAGTTATGCATCTTGATTTTCGAAACGAAGTATCATCATCAGAATTTCAATGCTAACATTGGTTTACAGCAGCCCTCCATTCTACTCTATTTAATGCCAATACCCTCAATTCATTTTATATTCCCCCAGTACTTGATCCGCAGCACTTAAGAGTTGCTTGCAGGTCCTCTCGTGTTTCCACCAACACTGCGATGTCATCTGCAAGCCGGAGCATGTTGATTTTTTCTCCATTTACCTTGACTCCTTTGATACCCAATTCTTGTGTTTCTTTTACTGCCTCTTTCAGGTATACGTTGAATATTACTGGCGAGAGGTTGCATCCTTGTCTTAATCATTTGCTTATTTTGGCTTAAATTTTTCTTCAATTTTTATTCAATATTTATCATTACCACTTAATATTATCTTGTGGAATATTTTGCTTTCAAATAAAGCTATAATCAGAGATATATGTTGAAATGTTCTTTCCGTTCATCATCAGTATTTCAATCCTAGGATTGGTTTACTGCAGCCCTCCAATCTACTCTATTCAATGTCAATTCCCTCAATCCTTGATACCCTCTCTGTTTTACGTCCTTCTTAATTTTTCCTATGAACATGTCTCTTGGTCTTCCTCGTGGAATCTTCCCTTCTATTTTTCCTTCCATTATATTCCTAATCAATCCATTGTGCCTCAATGTGTGTCCAATCCATCTATTTCTTCTTTGCCGTAGAGTTCTCCATGTGGTCCTATCCTCTTCTGCCCTTCTATTAACTTCCCCGTGCCTTACTTTGTCTGTCCATTTAATCTTCGGCATTCTCCTCCAGAACCAGAAAAGAAGAATATTGATGAACTTTTAGAAGATGTAATATCCGCTATGCAGAAAAAGAAAAAGGCAGAAGAATGTGAAAACTTCGGAATCATCAGCTTTAAGACTCGTGTATTGAAGCTTCTGGCAAAAGTATTGCGTAACAGAATGAAGAATAAAACAAAAGAGAGTTCAAGTGAGCACCAATTTAGATTGAGATGAAGTAGAGGAAGGAAAGAAGAGCTATTTTTGCTTTCGGAATCATCGGAGGGAAGAGGATTCATAAAGATCTACGGGCCTATATTGCATTCCAGGATCTTGAGGAATCCCTTGACGTCATGGATTGGAATGTTATGCTATTTATCCTAAAGAAAATAGGAATAAACTACTATGATATAGGATTGATGCATGCAATAAACAGAGAGCAGGAAGCAATGAATAGATGTGGCGAAAAAAAAGAAGAAACTAGCATAAAGAAATGAGTAAGACAAGACTAGTTGCGATAGTTAAAATACTTAGTGTATCAAGTACACTGTTGTTAACAACATTTAAGAAAGATATGAGATGGATACAGAATTCGAGGACAATGGATAAGGTAGCAGCAAATTAAGGGCGACGTGGCTACTCTTGCATGGAATAAGGAAGACCCTACAAGGATACCAGTCAATACGGAGAATGAAATGAAATGTCCAAATCTCAAGATAAACTCTCAAGCTTTAGATTGGTAAAACGTTGTTATGATAAACTTCATGGCGTATCCAAAATATTAGAGCAGTCAAGATGGGAACCACTCACGGAGTGATGGTTAAATTACAGTTTAAATCTCTTACATTAAATGGAAGGATTTCTCTCTAGCAGTGACAATGAAATTGTATTATTATTCCTATCGTACTGCGGTAGGAGAGTTAATGCCAATAAAAGTAGAGAGATTAAGTGTAGAACAGATAGATTTTAGATATCATTTTTTCCACGAAAGGCAAAGGGATCATTATAAAATACTCCCTCTGTATTAGGGGTAAAGATATTCGGGTAAAAATTATCCTTACATGTATTCGCCCCATGTCACACACCCTAGCGGTCACTGGTAGGGAACTAAAATACCTGAAAAAATTAATGAATACATTAAAAACTAAGAAAATAACCTTCAGTCAAAGTCTTCGCGACTTTTCAAACGGGCCCAGGTTTTAGCAGCTGACGTTTTGATGACGGAGTAAGGCAAGTGAAACCTTTACTCGTTGGAAAAGCCGTGAGGACTTCAAACCGATCGCGCGCCTGAATAACACCAAGTTTTGCGTATGCTTGCACTCGAGTGAGGAAATATAATTCCAACGCTATTAGAAACACACTGGAAAAGAGGCATCTAGTAAACAGGATGGGAATTTCATAGAGGGCTTTATATCAGATGAAACAACATTCAATGTGTATACGTTGTATTCCTTCACAGTAAATTTATTACAGATTACATCTCTAGCATTCTTAATACTAAATCATCAGATACATTCGCCAATGTTTCAAAACCGGTAGTCCTTCATTGACCTCGTTGAAATATCCATAAAAAGGGAAGAACATAGGAGGCATTGGCGATATGGTGAGATCGAGGAATACAAGAAATTACCTTTCACAGCCTCCTCGGGGAGGAGAGCTTTTTGTGTTGCATGTTCATGTGGTGGTGGAGTTTCGCATTCTTGCTTGTTATGTTCTGGCTTGCGTGTTCTTGGATGGCTTTCGTACTGCATCCTGGGGTGCAGTTGGTTGTTGGTTTATGGTATATGTGTTTGCATGAGTGTTGGATGAAGGGATTTTTACATGAGTGTGTACGCCGCAGTGGGTGTAATTTTTTATGTTGTTGATTTTACAAGTATGATTCCTATTTACAGGTGGTGAATTAACACCCCTCGCCACACCCCCTTGCGGCGGCTTGCGGGGTATGATGTAGATGTAGAAATAAAGTGAATAAAGAGAATAAAAAATTAAGTGTATCGAAGTTGTGGGTGAAGAGAGAAACCTATCTATACCTCTACATAATACCCCGCAAGCCACCGCAAGGGCGTGTGGCGGGGTGTATCGGGGAAACGCACAAGAATTGTGGGAAACTAATAGAACATATTATGAGGCATGAAATTTTACTAAATACTATAATTAAAGGAAATATAGAAGGGAAGAATTAGAGATGAAGGCGAGGAAGTAATCAAGCGAAGGAAGCAACGGGAGATGTCGGTTCAAGTCCCTTTGAGGGACTGATCGGTGCTGTAGAAAACCGGATATCCCGAAGAGCTGCTAAAAAAGAACTCTGATTATTAATTATTGATTAAAATTTAGAAGAAAAATTTACTACTATTGAAATTTTAATAATTTGTCTTTTTTTCTGCTGCATTGATAATAAATTGCAAGCGAGAAAAAGGAAAGCCTTTTCGCTTCTGAAATTCAGGCTTGCACTTTATTGGATACATTTCTTCCTGCATTCTAAGGTGCAATTAATCATTAGTTGATATTAAGCATTGGTGTAAAATGAAAGATACCGAAGTCACTTTAGAAATATTGAAAACATTTTATTTACAAGTCGGAACAAAATTAGACATTGCAAGGATATTAGGTGTATTTGCATGTAAGTTGGTGGTTGGAGTGTTTGCTTTTGTATGGAGTGTAAGTGTTCTTACATGAATGTATACCATGTTTTATCAGTGGATATTATAAATTTTTAGCTTTTGCATACGGTTTATTTTCTTTCCTAATGACTTGTTAGTGTCCAAACACCCCCCGCCACACGCCCTTGCGGCGGCTTGCGGTGTTGTAAGTAGATGTAGATGGAAGGATTTTGGCATGAATGTGGGCGCCTCTTTGGGTATGGTTTTGCATGCATGTGTTGGTTTTGTTTCCTTTTACGAGTGGTGACTTAACACCCCCCGCCACACGCCCTTGCGGTGGCTGGCGGGGTATGATGTAGATGTAGAGATGTAGATGAAGGAATCCCTTAAAATCGTTGATTCCTGAGCCAATATTCCACGAGTTATCATTATGATCACTACCGATATATATATATATATATATATATATATATATATAATTATATATATATATATATATATATATATATATATATATATATATATATATATATATATATATATATATATATACACATAGCTTAAATTAAGAATGATTCTGCCTGCATTGCACTTTACCATTTTATGTTTCACTCATTAATTTAGTCTTTAGTGTAATGTTGGTGCATTGGGGCCTTTTCATTTCCATCACAGGGAAAGTTCGTTTTTTTGTGTTTCAATCTCCAGAGATTCTTAGTGATTAGTTCCTGTTTTGTCTAGTTCACAAAATTAAATATTCTTGCTTTTTGTCCCAAACCCCCGAAGTGATTTCAAGTGGAGGTTTAAACAAATGCAAATTGACATCTCTCTCTTTCTAACGTTTCTATAAGAATCTTTCCGTTCTTTTTTTGATGAAGCAGCCTTTTTTAATAAGAACGGAAGATGGGTTGGAATTCGGAAAGTGTGAGGAGCGATGCAGCCGTGCTAATGAAGTCGTGAAGTCTTCGGCTGATGAAGTCGCAGATGAAGGGGGTGGAAGAGGTATTTGAGGGTTAGCAGGAGAGGAAGGGTTTGATGGGAGAGAGAGCAACTGGGGTAGTTCACGAGTTGGGGGAGGCGAGCCAGATGAGGGTGGAGTTCTGAGGCTCGATCGTCCGTCGTCTCTCCCTAACTGCTAATTACCTTTCAAGAAGGGAGGGAGCGCAGGGGGTTCAAGCTGTCGACGGCTGATCTCCGGCCCCGAGTTCAAATCCCACTCTGTCCTCTCTAAATCCCCACTTTCACTCAAGGTGGGCTATTTCTTGAGCTCCAGATCGTCCTTAGAAGCCACTGGCGGCAATTGGAAAGGAGCTGACCACCCCTAATTACCCCATTTACTGAAGACATTTCAAAAAGTGCGGTACATCGCATATTCGCTGAAAATGTGGACATGAGAAAGCTGTGTGCCGCATTTTCTCACACTCGAGCAATACCAGTGTCGTGAAGATGTTTCAACTGAGCGTTCAGCAAAGTTTCACAGCAAGAAAGCAGGATTTTTACGTAGTTTCATAACTATGGATGAAACATGGGTTCATTACTTCACACTCGAGGTTAAAGAACAATCAAAACAATGGATTCAAAAAGAAGAACCGGCTCCAAAGAAGGCGAAGACCGATTCATCCGGAAGTAAAGTCGTGGCGTCGTTTTTTTGAGATGCGCGTTTTTCATTGTGTTCTTTGGAAAAAGAAAAGTTATAAACGGAGAGCATTATGTGAACTTATTGCAACGTCTGAGGGAAGAAATCAAGCAAAAGCGGCCGCATTATTTCTCAGAAGAAAGTGTTGTTTCATGAAGACAATGCACCAGCTAACAAATCCGTGATTGCAATCGCAAAAATTCATTTATTAAATTTTGAGTTGCTACCTTGTGCACCCTATTCGCCAGATTTAACCCCTTCGGATTATTTCCTGTTCGCAAACTTGAAAAAAGAGCTCGATGGTCAATGATTTCCCAGCCACGAAGAAGTGATGTCGGCAGTTAATGACTATTTTTAGGAGCAAGACAGTTCTTATTACACCTACTTAAAACCCCGCAAGCCGCCGCAAGGGCGTGTGGCGGGGGGTGTTAGGACACCACCCGTAATTTAGAAAAGAAAAAAAACGCATGCTAAAACGACAAATTCATACATCCACAAAAAACATGGCATACATTCATGCAAGAACACTTACACCCCACACACATGCAAACACTCACACCACCAACTAACATACACATGCACCTACAAATGCACCCCATATCCTTGAAAAGCCTAATTTTTTCCTACTTGTAAATTCAATGTCTTTAATATTTCTAAGGGACCTTTGGTTTCTTGCTATTATGATTTCTGATTGTTCGGGGAAAGAATGAATATTTGTATCTATCTCTACTGGAATCCATCTCCCTTATTTTATCTTTGTGGTCTGATCTACCTAAGTAGTATGGGGCCATTATAATTCCTTTATTGTCATCGATAAACTCGTTTGCTCTGAACCATTCAAAAAGTCTAAGCCTCGCTTGTTGTCTCCGTAATTCAAGAGGTTCCCAGCCTAATTCCTCTAAGAGACCTGTTACACTTGTATTGTAATCATAACAAATTTTTAACGAATCTAGCGGATTTTCTCTGGACTTAATCTATTTTTTTTGCCAAATTTTCTCCCAAGGATCCAAAATACTTGCGGCATATTCCAAATGAGGTCTAACTAGAACAAAATAACACCTCTCTTTAACTTTTTCGTACATTTCCCGGCCACCCATTTTATGAAGCCAAGTTTCCTTAAAGCTTATCCGCATTTTGTCCTGATATAGTGCTTCCCATGAAAGGCGTGGTGTTAGAACAACCCCCAAATATTTAACTTGATTGGCCGTATTCAGTACTGAACCCTCTATTTTGTAGTTTATATCCTGTTCTTCGGTTCCTTTGTTCCAATATTTCCAAACGGCGCATTTATCTATATTAAGTGTTAATCCCCATTTATTGCACCATTCCGAGATATTGTCTTAGTCTCTAGAGAGACCTCAGATTGCTACCAACGTGTGAGCTTAAGTCATTAATGTATATTAAGAATAGAAGAGGCCCTATTACACTTCCCTGGGGGACGCCCGATGCTACATCTCTATCCGTTGAGCACAATCCATCTATGACTACTATTTGTTTGCGATTTGACAAGAAGTCTCTAATCCAATTAATTATTTTCTCATTGATCCCATAGTATTTAAGTTGATGTAGCAATTTATTGTGTGGCACTTTCTTGAAGGCTTTTTTGAAATCCAGGAATACTGCATCGACTTGTGTGTTCTTTTCTCCCGATCTAAGTATATCGTGAATGAAGAGACCAAGTTGTGTTTCGCAAGATCTGCTTTTCCTAAATCCGTGCTGGTTGTGGATTAGTATTTTCCTACTATCAAGAAATCTCATAATGTTAGTGACAATAATGTGTTCCAATATTTTACAAGAGATCGATGCTAAAGAAATGTGTCGGTAATTGGTTGGTTTATCCCTATCGCCGCCTTTATTCACGGGAGTTATATGGGCTAGCTTCCAGTCGGGAGGCACTGAGCCTTCTTCTATCGATTTTTGAAAAACAATATGTAAAAATGGGGAAATGTCTTCAGCTAATTCCTTTAATATTCAAGCAGGTATTTCATCCGGACCAGTTGCCTTGTGTGCTTTGATACTACGGAGCAGATGTACCCTGCTTGGTCAGTGTAATATCGCTCGTGTTCCCCGGGTGGGTGTGGAGGATCGTTTGGTGCGTTTGTGGTTTATTGTAGACGCTCTGGAAAAAATGGTTTAAAATATTTGCCTTTTTCACGCTATCTGTAATGATTTCCCCATTTTCCGTCTTCAAAGAGTGAACAGTGGGACGTTTACCCTGTATTTCCCTAACATAGGACCAGAATGACTTTGGATTTTCCTCAAGATATTCACTGAGCATTTTAGATTTAAAAGAGTGTAGTGCTATGAGCATAATGCTTTTCGTCTTACTACGACATTCTTTTTGTTTTTGTTTGGATCTATTCACATAAACTATATCGTCACTTTTTAAACTCTTTTTGAAATTTGACTATAGCTCTTTTTTCCTTCTTAATGCCGATCTGAATTCCTCATTGTACCATCTAGGTTCCTTACGGTCGCATTTGAGTTTGGATGGGATGTACGTCTTCATTCCTTCGCGTAAAATATTTAAGAAATATGTCCAAGTGTCTCTGTATTTGTATTGGTTGTCAGTGTTTTGTCGTGTATTCTGGTAATTTTATTTTTAAATATTCTCGTAGTCTGTTAAAATTTGCCTTGTTGTATAGGTATATTTTACGCTTTTCTTTGTTTATTTTGACGAACTTAGTTTTTAACTCTACAAGAATAGCCTTATGGTCACTAATTCCGTCTATTATTTCAATGTTAGTAATGAGTTCGGGCATAGAAGTCGCAAAGATGTCTAGTATGCTTTGGCCCCGTGTTGGTGATTTAACAATTTGTTCTAAGGAGTGTTTTGTGAATATATGAAGGAGTTCTTGGCATGAATCTCTGTTTTTGGCAGATTTTCCTACGCAGTACGCATCCCAGTCAATTGACGGTAGATTTGTGTCACCAGCGATTATAATAATACTGTTGCTATGTCTGCTGCTGAGAGTGGATATTTGTTCGTCGAGCATGTGTAGGACATCTGTGTTAGAATCTGGGAGTCTATTAAATGAGCACACGAATAGGCTTCTGCCGTTGTAGTCCTTAATGTTGCACCAAACGCTTTCTATGTCATCTACGCCGCATTCATATTGTTGGCTACTAAGATGTGACTTTACTGCAATGAATACTCCCCCACCCAACCTATTTGGTCTGTCCCTTCTGTAAATTGTGAAACCGTTTGGAAAAACCTCATTGTTTGCTATATCTCCCGTGAGCCAACTTTCTGTTCCAACTACTATGTCTGCGTTTGTACTGACAAAAATATGTTCAATATCCGATATTTTGTTTCTAATGCTACGGCAGTTTAATGTTATAATTTTTATTTGGTCTATTACTTTTTGTTTTTCGGTTTTATGTACGCTAACAAAACTGTTTTGAGACGATTCATGGTTAAGAAATGCAAAATAATTACATTCACTCGCATTGCTATCTGCTATGAATTTAGAGGCACCAATTTTGTTAAATTTACATGGGTTATATGTTGTTTTAACGCCAGTGTTTGTTTGTTCATTTTTTTGGGGGATTTGAGAGGCATAACCTTATCTGTATTGAGAAAAAGCGCTGGATTCTACTTTATTTTTCCCAATATATGACCTACGCTCTTGCCTACCAGCTATGCTAAACCCTCGAAACGTGTTCGTGTAACCCCCGCGCTACCAACTGCGATGCCTCGGCAGTATGATGGACCCCGGAGCGGTTAAGGGGTACCCGACACGATGAGAGGACGGGCCTTAGATCAACGAAGTCCGCTCCGATTTCCCGGCAAAATCCCAACAATCTGATTTAAACCCTCAATTCGGCTCCAAACGAGCCTTCCGCGGTCTATACGCGGCACAATACTACATATATTTAATTTAATTGGGAACTTCAACTCTGCCTCGACTCGTTTCACCTCCGAGTGCATCTCCTTAAAGGAGCGCAGGATCTCTTCAGATCCACGTCCCGGGGCGTCGTTTGTCTCGACATGAGCCACAATGCGTAGCTTGGAGCAGCCCGTGACGGCCGCCTTCACCGCCAGCGTCGCCTAGGGTATCCCGCCGCCTGGTATACACCAGGACGACAAGAATCCAACACCTCCCTCCTGTTGGACCCTGCAGCGCAGCTGATTCATTTATCGCTGGACATTGGAACTGCCTAATATAACGGTCCCCTCCCTTCCCGACCGCTGATGCCTTACCCTAGGCAGTGCCCTCGGAGTAGGGGTAGGGGCTGCAGGTACGGTGGTGCTGTCATCCGACAGCACCTGGGACCTGTTGGAGACGGGGATGGTATCTGCCTCCGCAGAGTCCAATCCTCGCCGCAGCGTTACCTTCCCCTTGCCCCGAGACACGACCCTCCCAACGCTCGACCTACGGACGTGAGACACTGGGATTACCCTAGTATACCATGTTTTGTTTGTGGGTAGTATAAAATTGTGGATTTTGTATGCGGTGCCCTAACACCCCCTGCCAAACGCCCTTGACGGGGCTGGCAAAGAATTAAGTAGATCTAACTGTAGAAACGTTATTGAATTTACTTCAAACAACTTGTTGTAAGCAAAATAAGTTACAGACTGCAAATTTCAAAGCATACAGATGTAAAGTAATAGCGAAAAAAGTGCTTTGTGAGTGTAGCCTATGAGGAGTGAAATTACGAAAGCGCGTTGAGTAAGCCATAAATATACACAGGCTCTAGGAAATGAGGAGAATTTCTGAGAAGCTGAAAGTTTCAGGAGAAGCCAAGGGGATGGACTCAATTTGAAAAACTGGCTGAGGTGTCAAAGAGCGATTAATTCTTTGGTAAAGTGATAACGTTGTTCACCAAGGCATTGGTTTTGCTTTTTATGACTCCTTTCTCCTTAAAAAAATCTTTTGTTGCCCGGACATATTGGGCACTTTGGGTTAAGAGACATCGTTAAGTTTCAGTCTTTGCGAATACCGCAGAGAGATTCGTCGTTAATGCGGGGCTATTACGTCAAAGGATTCATAATAACTGCCGTGAAGTAGCATTTAAGAAGAGGTTATCACGTGCAAGTTGATTGACGTTTCGCCTCCCTCCCGACGCACGAGAGAAGCCAACAGTCTTGGAGGGGGATGGAAATACAATTGTCATTAAAAGGTGTTTACAACCTACATGACGTTTCCATCGTGGCAAGAATGCCCTCCCCTCCGGGTGGTATGGGAGGGAGTTTCTGTTAGGGGGATTCGTGGGGTGGGCTGTAAGGTGTGTGCCTGTGAATTTACGCCCCGCGTGCACCATTGGTGTGTCTCACTCCCCATGCGTGGTGCGGGGAGGAAGGAGGAGGAGGGGGGATCCACTGGCGCAGGCATTTGTTTATCTCTCCCTTCCCAGTGGTGCCATCTCTCGGCACCCATTGTGTCCCTCCTCGGCCAACCGAGGCGGTGGACGCCCACCCCCGGCTTTGTTCTGGCGTGCGTAGCGCTCCCTCGCCTGGTTTTGTTTTCTGCCCGGGAGTCGTAAATAACATTTTATGCCGCGGCCAAATAAAGAGTACAATGAATCAGGGAGGGGTGCGAATCCCCATTCTCCGACCCCTCCTCCCCTTTCCCCCTCCCTCTATCCCCAAACACCGCTCGCCCATCCCCCACCCACCCTCTGCATCCCACTGGGCTCCTGGGGAGAAAAATCCCCATTGTGTCGCGTTTTTTGTTTCGTCACACTTAACCTCGCATTAATAAATGAGTAATTTTTTTCGGGGTTGGAAATGGCCTCTCGCCTTTGTGAGCATCGTGGATGGGGAAAGGAAATTAATATCTTTGTCGGGACAAGACGTTTTGTTTTGAAGTAATTTTAGGTTTCATTGCGAGGGATACGGTTGCCTGCTGATGCTATTTGCTCCTGCGAAAGGGAGATTAGTAATTAAAGAGAGGAATGAGCAAGGGAGATTGGATATGGTGTAAGAAGTCTAGACATGAGGTTCAAACATTTTTTGTCCATAGGATGGGGTTGCAGACCTTCTGGACGAATGTTCATTCGGCATACTTTGCAATTATTTTTTTTTCGTATCATTCCCTGCATGGGACTTGCTCTTTAATCAGATTAAATTAATTAAGCACTTGGTACAATCTTTGGAAATGTGGGAGACATTAAACTAAGAAGAATAACATTGAAAGTTTGATAAATACAAGCTCTACCGAGAGTACATGTAAGTGTCCACAGAATATAAGTCTTTTACACAGCGGTAGACTAAAAGGATGAAAATTTTATGGCACAATGATGTTATTTCTATATTTTTATTATTTTTTTTGAGAGCTTTGGTATTACTCAATTGTTATATCTTTTTAATTAAATATTAATACAATATTACGATTGATTTTTAAGGACAACATGTGCAATGTAGTAGCAAAATGTGTTCTTTGCCTGCACTCTAAACGCTATTGAATGAAAGCCAACTGAGTTCGGCGGTAACCTTTAGAGGAGTGAACTGTTGGGTTTATTCTTTAAATGCTATGCATTATTGAATGTTTTTGAAACATGATCAGCACATTTCATTCAATATCATATAACTTTGAGCGCTTCTTTTCAAAGCGAGGTTTTTAACGTTGTCCGTAGTGGTGAAAATATTGACAGTGGAATTAAACTCCAAGAAATTCTTATTTTCAGAAATCTGTAGTTCTGCAGCTTTGAGATATTTCAAGGGTGGCAACTTGTATTTAATTTACATTGTATCAAGTCCTTGTATGAAGTAATAATAAGTTTGATGAAGTTCGTTCAGGTTTTTTTGAGTCAGGGGTTTTTCGTGCAATCCGTCATTTAAACCAGAAAAATTATATAAAATATTTTAAAATTGGGTGAACGGGGATTTTTATTACGTTTATTGAATAAATTTTATCATTGAATGTTTAATTTATTGAACAAACGTAGTGCTAAAAAACTTAAATATGCCAAAAACAATTTCCATATATTAACATTGTGAATATAAAATAATATAATTAATAAAAACCATAAACACAGTAATCAACCCGAAGGTCGGTTTGGTAGGTGATAGCAGAGTTCACCCAGTACTAAGTCCTATACGGCGAGTGAAATTCACACATTAGGGTAGGGGGGCCAGTTCCTTTCCCTGTGCCTGTTATGGTTTTCCAGGAAGACCTGGTACCCGAAAAGCCACGCAGGTCGGGTGGAGTTTAGGGTGCCCAGAGAGACCCAGGGATCGAATCCGATCCCTTCGGTCAGTAGTCCAACGCTATTCTCCTGGACTACCACGCCCCCACAATATGTAAAATTAGTATGCTAAAAATAAATAATAACAATTAATAATACTTGGTGTATAACTCAGCAGCACGAATTCATAATCAGTCAAAGTTTAAAGTTATCCCTCTTGCTCCCTCCGCTAACGTTTTGCTCCAATCAGATGAGACATTCAGCAACACTCTTATTAAACAATTGCTTCAGACAATTATCGCGTTAGTGAATAAACATCCAGCAAGAATCGCATCGGATTTTGAGTCACAGAAGACGTCCCACTCGAGAAAATTGACCACGTTTGTCTCTTCACGTTCTAAACGGCAATGGCATGAGTCAGAGTGTCCATGCCATTTAGCCACTGATAAATTTTGTCATAATTACAGGTTTTTCAGTGTTTATTTGACATTTATATGGAATTTGGCCTAAAAATGCTTTGAACAGGATTTTAAACAGCGGTGAATGAAGAAGGTATATTTCTGTAGCCAACTGAAGTCACCCAATACATTGATATCATTCCGACAAAATGCTGCTCATTGCACAGATGAACCAAAATGAATACCAATATCATTTGTAGCTCATTGGAAGATCGGGAATTAAGATGCTGAACAACTCACAATTCCTTCAACTCAAATAAACATTAATTGAATTTAAATGGACCAAATGACATCTCTTATCTTATCCTAAACATAATATACGCAGAATAACATTTTCGAAACACACGACAAAAGTCAAACACCGCTACGATTGAAACAATTCTTGGCTAATTGTAAGTATTGTGATGAAATATTACGCGTATGAGTGCAGCGCACATTATTTCTTCTTTTTAGCATTCAACAAGCCGCACCGTTAAAATAAAAATTTTTGACCGTAAAATTTCAACATTCTTCAAGTTTTTTCCAGATTTCTTGAGGACATCATCGTGGGTAATTGTAAATTCAACTGCAGATACCGCAGAACTGTGGGGCGATGATTACTAATTTCACGCCCTTGAAAAGATCCATTTGTTTTTGGGAAAAAAAACTTAACCTTACTCCAAAAGCACACCCTTGAAAAGATGTACCTTACTTCAAGCAGAGATTGGAAATGATACTACGAGCAGAAAAGTCTTCGTAATTGCGTGAATGATGTATTAGAATAAGATGTCTGTATTAAACTTGAGTTTACACCCATTCATTTAGTTGTTTCTCGGTATAAGTGTCGTCTATGATAACGATATTAACTTAGTGTTCAACGGTCCAAACCACTTGCAGGGTGCGTTCTAAAAGTGACGCAATTATTTTTTTAATGTATTTCATTGAACAGATTTGCGGAAACACTTAAAATTCTTCAAAGTACTGTCCTTGGACCTATACACATTTTTCCAGCGACTCTGACATGACCGTTACGTGCCTTGGAAGGCGTCTTCAGGGCCCTCTGGCAAGTTCTTCGTCACCGCTGATTGGATCTCTTCCATGGATCGAAATACGGGTTCCTTTCAGGGTTGCCTTAATCCGAGGGAACAAAAAGAAGTCTGCTGGAGCGAATTCATCGACATCGACATAAATACCCCGCGATTCACCAAAAAGGTGTGTGGCAGGGGGTGCAAGCACTAGGTTAGAAGGGTGAGTGAAAAGGGAGGTTTTGAGAGAGGAAGGAAAAGGGAAAAATATTCGGTAAAAAAACCATCAAATAGCGTACAAATGTTAGATGTAGACTTCATTCAAAACAAGGGCTAGTTCATCTATTAAATTAGATATTTGCCAAGCGAAAAAAGGACCAAAACCGTTGATACTGCAGGCCTCCGCCAAAAAAATACAGGTCATTCAGAACTGAAAAGGAAGAGGGGGAAATTCCACCATGCCATGGACATGCTCCATGGTCATGGTCTTCCGCCCCAAAAGGTACAGGTTGGGAATGTGACACACCCCTGCAGGCAACGGAGGCGTCCCCCCCCATTCACAGAGAGAGACTAGAGGGGATGGAAGGAGAAACTGTAAAACAACAAAGAAGGGCAAACAATACTTTAACGAGCACTGCCTTCATTTATGGTAGTCCCACGCTGTCATGAGGCAAGGGATATGACAAAAAAACACACGAGTTTAGCGAAAGTGCATGCTGTGGGTGGCAATTGAGGGTTTTCTTGTATATAACCCTACAGTTGCGATCCCGTATCGTCCGCGGGAAGAGTAAATCCCTGAGTTTGCTAGTTCTGGCACCTATTTCCCGAATTTTATATTCATGATCCATGATGACGCATCTCGATACTAAAATTTTAATAACTGTGTTGATTGTTGAAAAACTGTGCGATGCCACGCGCCCTAGCGGCGGCTTGCGGGGTATTATGTAGATTCAGATTGTTAGTTCCCAAATGCTTCTTTTTTCATTTGTTGCCCCGGTAACAATGAAATATTTTTGACGAGCTTCTCACAATGATACTGTTTTGTAAGAACAAAGTTTCCGGCCAAATTATTCTCCCTCTAAAAGGAAGGTTTCGGACGGTCCCTAACGACCGTTTTGGGAGTCTGTGAAAATTGCTATCTTTATCAGAAAGGTACGATAAAAAATTGGTAGTAATTACTTGAATAAAATATATATTAGCGTTCAACCAGGGGTTTATATACGTGGCTAGGTACCGACTAGGCACCAGCACTTTATATATACACAGGGCAGCTGACCTTAAGACTATAGGGAGGGTGGGGCAGCGTTGGTAGCTGGTATTTGGCTAGGAACTCGTGGCAAACACCTTGGGCACGAGAATGGCGCACACTTCCCTCATCGCTAAATCTTCAGTAACAATGCGAAACACAACAGTAAATGACAATTTTAGCTCATTGGCAACCATCTTGATACTCAAACTACGCTCAGAGTCCATCAATTGTCGAACACGAGCCACATTGTTGTCTGTTTTGCTGGTTGACGGTCGCCCAGAGCGTTGATCGTCGTGAACCTCTCTCCGGCCCTCCTTTTAAGTCTTTCAACCACCTCGAAACTTGTGAGTAGGACCGAACAGAGTCCATGTAAGCTCCATGAATCATTTTGTTAGTCTCCTCAAGTGATTTTTTCAGTTTAGCACCATACTTAATAATCGCGTAACGCTGCTCGATCGTCGATTCCATTTTTTTCGTGACGGCGCGCAGAGGTTTACAATAACTGACGTCCTGCCGCCTCCACAGCTTGAAGAGCACTGAGACCGGTTGCACGGCAAAGCTTAGTGTCCCTCCTACCTATTCCAAGTAATTTGATCCCACTTTAACTAAAAGGAGCGGCGCGGGAAATTCGATTGCATTACTTTAGGAACGTACCTTGTATTTTCGCCGATTTTGTATATATTTTTCGGTAGGTTAATTTTTTAAGTTTAATCAATCTACAATATTAGCAAAAAAGGAAGAAGAAAGCAATTATATCCAATAATGCTAGAACTAAAATTCGGTAACTTTAAAAAAGGAATTTGACGTCTTTAGGAAGGCTGTAAAATAAATTGTGCCAAATTGTGATAAAAATCACCACCTCTTTTCATTTAGTACCACACGCCTAACATTGCTTAAAAAAGTTTCACCTGGGCCTGGTAATACGGTTATTATGACATTACCCTTCATTGAAATGAAAGTTTATAAATTAAGCAGGTAAAATCTGTGTTATTACGCCTACTGCCGGGTAAACGGCGGCATAATCTTGGCGGAAGGCATCTTTAAGCTTCGTTTGCTTTGTCTTCTTAGATTAAGTGTCTCGCGGAATAATATGCAAATGGTGAGCACGTATTGAATACTGTGTCGGATAGGGGGTCTATCAGCGGAACGGTTAGTTTTTAAATAAAGACCGATGTAAGGGCCTGAACAGTTTTCAGTGTACCTCCTTAAATACAATAACTTTATTTAAGTACGAGGATAGGCTGAAAACTAATGCACACATGCTAGTAGACCACAAACAAAAAAATAGCAAAATTGGGCAAAAAGTACATTGAAGTACAATTCTTAAGTATCAAAATCACATATTTATTTTTCAACATAGTCACCGTTAAGGCTTACACCTTTCTTCCAACGTTTTTTCATTCCGTCACTGAAAAACTCTGACCTTTCTCGAATCCAGGACTTAACAGCTGTCTTCACCTCATCGTCCGAGGAGTAATGATTACCCTTGAGGTGTCTCTTGAATTGAGGGAAAAAACTAAAACTCACAAGGCGCAAGATCGGGGGAATAAGGAGGGTGTGGAATCGGTCCAAATTTCAGGTTCCGCAGAGCTTCTCCATTTGCGCGCGAAGTGTGCGGACGAGCGTTGTCATGTTGCAAGATTATTGGCGCCAGGCTGCCATTAACACGACAATCTCAACCAATATGATGAAGGATCTCAGGTTTTCCCGGCGTATGGTATTCAAGAAGTTCTCTCGGGTTTCCCACCGGGTCAGGTTGCAGTACACCGACGTTTCGAAGGCTGACTCTGCCATTGTCTTCAGGGTGAAGTGAACACTTCACCCTGAAGACGATGGCAGAGTCAGCCTTCGAAACGTCGGTGTACTGCAACCTGACCCGGTGGGAAACCCGAGAGAACTTCTTGTCGACCAATATGGCTTGCGATACACTTTTGAGTGATTTGCTGGTAATTTTGAATCAAATCTTCGACGAGTTTGCGATATTTATCGCGTGTGGCAGTGATCGGACGTCCGCTGCGTGTTTCATCAACAATTATGGCTTTTCCAGGCTCACAACCACAACATTTTACTACCCAGCGATTAGCAGTAGACTTATCAACAGCAATGTCACCATAAACAGCCTCTAAACGACGATGAATCTCAGTAGGAGTCACTTTTTCAGTATTTAAAAATTCGATAACAGCACGCTGTTTAACTCGCGTTGACATAGCACAAGAACACGTCTCCATACTTCCGCTTCTCAAAATATACTACATCTACATCTATCTACTAAATACCCCGCAAGCCGCCGCAAGGGCGTGTGGCGGGGGGTGCTAGGACACCACCCGTAATTTAGAAAAGAAAAAGAAAAAAAACCGCATGCAATAACCACAAAATCATATATTTAAATAAAAAAAACATGGCATACATTCATGCATGAACACTTACACCCCACACACATGCAAACTCTCAAACTACCAACTAACATACACATCCACCTGAAAGTATACCTAACATCTCTATAGTGTTTAATTTTTATCCGACTTGTAAATTCAACGTTTTTAATATTTCTAAAGTGACTTCGGTTTCTTGCTTGCTTCTTGATTTCTGATTGTTCGGGGAAAGAATGAGTATTTGTACCTATCTGTCTTGGAATCTATCTCCCTTAGTTTATCTTTGTGGTCTGATCTACCTAAGTAGTGTGGGGCCATTATAATTCCTTCAGTGTCATAGTTAAACTCGTTTGTTCTGAACCTTTCTAAAAGTCTAAGCCTCGCTTGCTCTCTCCGCACTTCAAGTGGTTCCCAGCCTAAATCCCCTAAGAGACCTGTCACACTTGTGTTTTTATCATAACAATTTTTAACGAATCTAGCGGATTTTCTCTGGACTTTATCTAATTCTTTTTGCCAAATTTTCTCCCACGGATCCCAAATACTTGCGGCATATTCCAAATGAGGCCTAACTAGAGCAAAATAACACCTCTCTTTAACTTTTTCATTACATTTCCCCACCACCCGTTTTATGAAGCCAAGTTTCTTTAAAGCTGATCCGCATATTGTCCAGATATGTGCTCCCCATGAAAGGCGTGGTGTTAGAACAACCCCCAAATATTTAACTTGATTTGCCGTAGTCAATACTGAACCCTCTATTTTGTAGTTTATATCCTGTTCCTCGCTTCCTTTATTCCAAAATTTCAAAACTGCACATTTATCTATATTAAATGTTAATCCCCATTTATTGCACCATTCCGAGATATTGTCTAAGTCTCTAGAGAGTAGCTCGCGATCTAGTTGGCTCCTTATTTCCCTGTATATCACCGTGTCGTCAGCAAATAACCTTAGATTGCTACTAACGTGTGTGCTTAAGTCATTTATGTATATAAAGAACATAAGAGGCCCTATTACACTTCCCTGGGGGACGCCCGATGCTACATCTCTCTCCGTTGAGCACAACCCATCTATGACTACTATTTGTTTGCGGTTTGACAAGAAGTCTGTAATGCAATTAATTATTTTCTCAATGACCCCATAGTATTTAAGTTTATGTAACAATTTATTGTGTGGGACTGTGTCGAAGGCTTTTTTGAAATCCAGGAATACTGCATCGACTTGTGTGTTGTTTTCTCCCGATCTAAGTATATCGTGAATGAAGAGACCAAGTTGTGTTTCGCAAGATCTGCTTTTTCTAAATCCGTGCTGGTTGTGGATTAGTATTTCCCTACTATCAAGAAATCTCATAATGTTAGTGACAATAATGTGTTCCAATATTTTACAAGAGATCGATGTTAAAGAAATGGGTCGGTAGTTGGTTGGTTTATCCCTATCGCCGCCTTTATAGATGGGAGTTATATGGGCTAGCTTCCAGTCGCGAGGCAGTGAGCCTTCTTCTATCGATTTTAGAAAAACAATATGTAAAAACGGGGCATTGTCTTCAGCTAATTCCTTTAATATTCTAGCAGGTATTTCTTCCGGACCAGGTGCCTTGTGTGCTTTGATACTACGGAGCAGATGTACTATTCCCTGCTTGGTCAGTGTAAGATCGCTAATGTGTTCCCCGGGTGGGTGTGGAGGATCGTTTGGTGCATTTGTGTTTTTGTTGTAGACGCTCTGGAAAAAATGGTTTAACATATTTGCCTTTTTCACGCTATCTGTAATGATTTCCCCATTTTCCGTCCTCAAAGAGTGAACAGTGGGACGTTTACCCTGTATTTCCCTAACATAGGACCAGAATGACTTTGGATTTTCCTCAAGATATTTGCTTAGCAATTTATATTTAAAAGATTGTAGTGCTATGAGCATAATGCTTTTCGTCTTACTACGACATTCTTTTTGTTTTTGTTTGGATCTATTCACATAAACTATATCGTCACTTTTTAAACTCTTTTTGAAATTTGACTATAGCTCTTTTTTCCTTCTTAATGCCGATCTGAATTCCTCATTGTACCATCTAGGTTCCTTACTGTCGCATTTGAGTTTGGATGGGATGTACGTCTTCATTCCTTCGCGTAAAATATTTAAGAAATATTTCCAAGTGTCTCTGTATTTGTATTGGTTGTCAGTGTTTTGTCGTGTATTCTGGTAATTTTATTTTTAAATATTCTCGTAGTCTGTTAAAATTTGCCTTGTTGTATAGGTATATTTTACGCTTTTCTTTGTTTATTTTGACGAACTTAGTTTTTAACTCTACAAGAATAGCCTTATGGTCACTAATTCCGTCTATTATTTCAATGTTAGTAATGAGTTCGGGCATAGAAGTCGCAAAGATGTCTAGTATGCTTTGGCCCCGTGTTGGTGATTTAACAATTTGTTCTAAGGAGTGTTTTGTGAATATATGAAGGAGTTCTTGGCATGAATCTCTGTTTTTGGCAGATTTTCCTACGCAGTACGCATCCCAGTCAATTGACGGTAGATTTGTGTCACCAGCGATTATAATAATACTGTTGCTATGTCTGCTGCTGAGAGTGGATATTTGTTCGTCGAGCATGTGTAGGACATCTGTGTTAGAATCTGGGAGTCTATTAAATGAGCACACGAATAGGCTTCTGCCGTTGTAGTCCTTAATGTTGCACCAAACGCTTTCTATGTCATTTACGTCGCATTCATATCGTTGGTTACTAAGATGTGACTTTACTGCAATGAATACTCCCCCACCCAATCTATTTGGTCTGTCCCTTCTGTAAATTGTGAAACCGTTTGGAAAAATCTCATTGTTTGCTATTTCTCCCGTGAGCCAACTTTCCGTTCCAACTACTATATCTGCGAAGGATCTCAGGTTTTCCCGGCGTATGGTATTCAAGAAGTTCTCTCGGGTTTCCCACCGGGTCAGGTTGCAGTACACCGACGTTTCGAAGGCTGACTCTGCCATCGTCTTCACCCTGAAGACAATGGCAGAGTCAGCCTTCAAAACGTCGGTGTACTGCAACCTGACCCGGTGGGAAACCCGAGAGAACTTCTTGAATACTATGCCTGCGTTTGTACTGACAAAAATATGTTCAATATCCGATATTTTCTTTCTAATGCTACTGCTAATGTTATAATTTTAATTTGGTCTATTACTTTTTGTTTTTCGGTTTTATGTACGCTAACAAAACTGTTTTGAGACGATTCATAGTAGTAGTAGTTTTGAGGGGAGGCGACCGACAGCTAAGGTCATTTGCGCCATAGGGGATGGACAGGAAAGGATGAAGGGTGGAGAGAAACCCGGCGTCGGCATTAGCCTGCTCTTTACGAAAGGCGCCAAGGGGTCCGCAGTTTAACGTCCCATCCGACGGACGGCGTACTCACTCAAAGTGCCCTCCACAAAGCACCTCAAGTAGGGATCGATATACCTCTGAAAAATATTCAACACCGCCGGGATTTGAACCCGCGCCCTCAGGGTGGGAAGCCAGTACGTTAGCCCCCGCACCATCTCGATCCCCCCTAGAGACGATTCATGGTTAAGAAAGGCAAAAGAATTACATTCAGTCACATTGCTATCTGCTATGAATTTAGAGGCACCAATTTTATTAAATTTACATGGGTTATATGTTGTTTTAACGCAAGTGTTTGTTTGTTCAATTTTTTTTGGGGATATGAGAGGCATTACCTGAACTGAATTGACAAAAAGCGCTGGATTCTACTTTATTTTTCCCAATATATGACCTACGCTCTTGCCTACCAGCTATGCTAAACCCTCGAAACGTGTTCGTGTAACCTACGCGCTACCAACTGCGATGCCTCGGCAGTATAATGGACCCCGGAGCGATTAAGGGGTACCCGACACGATGAGAGGACGGGCCTTAGATCAACGAAGTCCGCCCCGATTCCCCGGCAAAATCCCAGCAATCTCTGATTTAAACCCTCAATGCGGCTCCAAACGAGCCTTCCGCGGTCTACACGCGGCACAATACTACATAAAATTAATTTAATTGGGACCTTCAACTCTGCCTCGACTCGTTTCACCTCCGAGTGCATCTCCTTAAAGGAGCGCAGGATCTCTTCAGATCCACGTTCCGAGGCGTCGTTTGTCCCGACATGAGCCACAATGCGTAGCTTGGAACAGCCCGTATTACTGACGGCCGCCTTCACCGCCAGCGTCGCCTGGGGTACCCCGCCGCCTGGTATACACCAGGACGACAAGAATCCAACACCTCCCTCCTGTTGGACTCTGCGGCGCAGCGGATTTATTATACGCCGGACATTTGAACTACCTAATATAACGGTTCCCTCCCTCCCCGACCGCTGATGCCTTACCCTAGGCAGTGCCCTCGGAGTAGGGATATGGGCTGCAGGTACGGTGGTGCTGTCATCCGACAGCACCTGGTACCTGTTGGAGACGGGGATGGTATCTGCCTCCGCAGAGACCAATCCTCGCCGCAGCGTTACCTTCCCCTTGCCCCGAGAGACGACCCTCCAATCGTCCGACCTACGGACGTAAGACACTCCCTCGTTGAGAGATGGGACACGGGGTAGGTCTCTAATCGCCCAGCCACGTGTTGCATTCGGACGAATCCGTGCACCCCTATGGGCGTGGTGGGTTTTCGTATTCCCACCCTGAGCACCATCTCTCCCGAGGGGAGCCCTCCGGCCGGCGATCTCCGATCGAAGTTCCCGCACCATTCTCTCCAGCATGACGATACGGGCCCTTAAAGCCGCGCATTCGCCAGTGCCTTCGAGCATGGCAACAGGGGACCTGGATGAAGCCATCCTAATTTAACTACCGAGTTCCCAACAAAAGCTAACCTGTATACACTATGCTAAAATTTCTAGAAGGGGTTAGCTAAATTTAGCTCAAACAATAAGTTACGATTTGGAATTGAAATTGAAGCCTAAGTGGAAAAAACGATGCTTGAGTAAGGTCAGGTTTTCAGAGGACCAAAGAAAAGATAGTAAGAAAAAGGATAGCACTCACCGGTCACCAATCAGAGTTGAAGGACAAAAACCACCACAATCCACTAAATAAATTACTACTACCACACACTACGGTTAACAAACCACACACAAAACGAAAACTATATAAACGAAGCAACGTATACGTTGACACTACACTACACTAGATGAATGTAACGACCTCAAATCTGTGCATGCGTGTTGAGGGGGAATGTTACTTCCACATGCCATCAGGAGTGCTTCTGAAGGTCATTTTATTTGCGGCCTAAAAGCATGTGTGCATTAGGTTTCAGCCTTTCCTCTTATTTTTGGGAAAGAATGAACTCAATGCATGTCCACGTGATGATGGAAAATTGAACACAAATTTAATGTTCGTACCACTATAATGAAGGTGGCTTTAGTTCTTCGATGGGTAGAGTCTTCATTCTCAGCCCGACATCTGCTCCATTCTCCCGGATTGGAATGATTAATCTCGATAGCAGCGATGGACGAGGCGACCGAATCAAACACTCGAGCAAATTCTCCACCTGCTGCATTGCAGATTGATCTTCAGGGAAATTCCAAGGAACCCTCAAAGGTTTCGCAGCAGACGAGACCGATGGCATTTGCTCTTTTTAACGTCGTCGCGTATGTGTGTGTGTCAGTGGTTATGTTTTATGCTGGGAGCCACTTGAAATACGAAGAGAACAAGCGAGGCTTAGACTTTTAGAACGGTCCAGAACAGACGATTTACACAAAAGGAATTATAATGGCCCCACATTACTTTGGTAGATCAGACCACAAAGATTAAATAAGGGAGATAGATTCTAGTACTCATTCTTTCCCTGAAGAATCAGAAATGATAATAGTAAGAAACCGAAGTCATTTTAGAAATATAAAAAAACATTGCATATACGAATCGGGAACAAATTAAACATTGCAAGTCATCTCGTTTATTTGTAGGTGCATGTATATGTTAGTTGTAGTTTAAGTGTTTGCATGTGTGTGGGGTGTATGTGTTCTTGCATGAGTGTATGCAATGTTTTGTTTGCGGATGGTATAAATTTGTGGCTTTTGCATGCGTTTTTTTCTCTTTCTTAATTACGGGTGTTGCCCTAACACCCTCCGCCACACGCCCTTTCGGCGGCTTGCGGAATATTCAGTAGATAGATGTAGATGTGTCTATCCGTTGTGCAATGAAGTCGTCCATTTCCCCGAAAAGCGTCGTTTATTCCTCCAGGAGTCCTCTCTTTGCGACATCCTCCTTAAGGAATCGTCCCACCCCGATGCACTTGCCCCTGCTTGCAATACACTCGTATACATGTATGTATGTTTTTTTCTGGGACACTCTGAAGGAGATTCGCTTCCAACGGCAGCAACCACGGTATTTTCCAGGAGGATTCCTCCACGAAAGCCCGGAATCCCTCCCACAATGGCGCCGGGATCCTGATGCCACGCGAAAACTCAATTTAAACTTTTCCTCCTTGGATAGCGAATGTCAAGCGATTTCATTTCTTTTCTCCGTTAGCTGTTTCGCGGAATGTTCCCCCCATCTCCCTCTCATCTCCCCCCCCCGGCTACCTCCACCCCCTTGAGTGACTCTGAGGGAAGGGGGGGACCCCAGCCCACACCCCCGCGCGCCCCTTTTTATTTCTCATTTCTTTTTTTTAATGTCGTGGGATTGGACGTCACCCGACGTGTTGCGCCTGCCTCTGGCGCCGTCCCGCGGCGGAGGGATCCACTAAATTCCACTTTGGACAAAGAGCCGCCGGCAGCGTGGCTGTCTGTGTGTTTCGCCACAACTCCAGAACATATTATTCATTTGGGGGAGCTCTGTTTCCCCTTCCTCGCAGGCGTGCGCTCCCATCGGGACTAGTGGCGCCCTGGGTCGTTTATTAATATGAACCAACCCGCGCGAAGGTCATCGAGATGATTGTAAACCGTTTTAGCGATTCTCTCCCTTCATGCCTCGTACACTATTTCATTTTCGATAGATTTGTTCATTAGCGTGGAATCTGCATTTGCGTTTCCTCGGATTTTGTTTTTTTTTGAGACGCACATTTAAAAAAATGGCAATGCATATTTATTTCTTACTTATTTTGTTGAATGTTGAGGACTATACGTGAAATCAACAGAGCACACAATTTGACTGAACGTTTGGATTTAAAAAAAGTGTGCAAAAATCATGCCCAAGCTGCATTGATTGCTGTTAGCCAGTTTCCGGCAAAAAAATCAATCTCCATCCATGATCATCCTACTTATTCCCTAGATCTCACCCTCTGAGACTTTTTTCTATTCCCAAAATGCAAAAATGTGATGAGGGGACATCACTGGGAAGATGTGGACACAATAAAGCAAGAAACGACGAGAAAACTAAAAGTCCTAACTGCCGCCTGCATAGCAACGAATGGAGACTACTTTGAAGGGGATAAAATAGATGTATAGACTAAATTTTGAAAATTTAACTTTTTATACCCTCAGTTCCCGTATTTATTGGACAGGGTAGTATTCATTAAAGATACCTGTAAAGCACGGAAAAAATAATTAAACACTTATGAGTTTCCACAGAAAATTGATCCTTAGATCAACTTGACCCTTAATCCTTTAAGATCCTTGAATATTTAATGTGATATACGTGCTCTCATTTGCTCAATGAACGTACATGGGTTGAATAAAAAGTATCGGGAATTTTTACGGAAAAATAGATTTATTTCTGATTATTAATTAATACGATCCCTCAAAATTCTTCAAAGTACGTTCCTTGATCGCAGACAAAATTTTCCCAGCGGCTTTTCCACGACTCAAAGACTCCCTTGTAGGCGGCTAGCAATTTAGATTTAGCTCGCATTTATGTGTTTTTTTTCACGCTCGTTACAAATGCACTAAATATCTCAATCGTTGTAGATGTTTTGAGCTCAGTCAGAGGAAAGCAAATATTGAGAGGCCCAAAGTTTAATTCTGATCGATGTATCTTTAAGATCCAATCCATCTCCCATTCTCTCTCTCTCTCTCTCTCCATTGCACTTAAATCTCAGGGAAGGTTTCTTCAGATTTATTCGCGCAAGCATCGCCGCCTATCTCCCTCCTCTCATTATAGAGGTCTACATAGGGATCACTTATGGCGTTGTGGCCCCGAAACGAGAATTAATTAACGAGCGCCGACTTGCTCTAACCCAGACGATCGCCCCACGGAAGGATACGAGAAGATTCCAAGGGAAAAGTTTTCCGTTGGGGCCGTCAAGTGACGAGCGTTGCGCGGGAGACATTTTCGAAAACTTCACGGTTCCTGCGACAAAAAACCGTTCTGTGGCGGCTTTGCACGGACCCCCGTCCCCTTCCATCCGGCTTGTTATCGAGGGGAGGGATGGGAATTTCGGGAGGTTTAAAGGGGCAGAAGGGCAGTGGGCAACGGCCTGTGTGAGGGGTGCGGGCCCCCGGGGGCAGGAGAGAGAGAGGCGGCTCGTAGTGAAAGGGATTTGGTGGCGGAGGGCCCCGAGGAGATCGAGAGGTGGGTGGGAGCGAAGGATGGGAGAGATAGGGGGGGATGAGAGGGGCGTGGGCGGGCCTTCTGAGGGTAAGATCAACTTTGGAGAACTCAATAAGTACCTCTAGGCATGCCTCTTCTCCCCTCCCCTCCCCCCTCATACCATCCCCCATCACGACAACCCCCTCCTTTCCCGTTCTCCCGTTTCCTCCTCGCCCCGCCACCCCACCTGCTCATCCCGCCAACACTTATACTCTGCCCCTCAAGTGGTTGTATAAATACCGCGGCAATGGAGTAGACTCTTTTCTCATTTTATGCCCCGTGTACCAACCAACCCCTTCCCTTTCTTCATTTTTCTCTCTTCTGTATTTCATCCGACTACCCTCCTCGAATATTATACTCATCTCTGAGGCGTAGTGTCGTACGCGGAAAAAATATGGAGAAATTGTTTTATGCTGTATTCATTCCCTCCCTTCCCCGTTCCCTCCTCCTGTCACTCACCCCCCCCTCTCCCCTGACTTGCCTGATCTCTTTTATTTCGGAGCGGTGAAATTTCTCCCTCGACCTCTCTCTCTCTCCCTCGAAACATCTACCTTCTTCGTTCTCCTCACCACCGGCTTCCTTTGGAGCGTGGCAAAGGGGAGGAAGGGAGGGAGGACATTTTTGTCCCTTTTTAGTGCCCGTAGATCGTCCCAGAGTGGGAGGAGAAAAGTTTATATTTTAATAAATTTCCCTGACATCCACCAACCTCACCCATCATCCTCCCTTCGCCATTCTTAAGCCGTGCTCTACCTCCAACACCCCCTCTCCCCGTTCTCCCCAACTCCCCCTTATCCCCTCCTCCCCCGCCCCTTGTCTATGACTCCAACCTCCAAAGGGGCTTCCCCACTCCACCACGAAGCCCACGAAGAGTTCCACTTCTGATGAATGTGCTTCGGCCTGGGTTCAGGACATCAGGCCGACAACCTTTTTACTCGGGTGTTGACTCCGCAATTCCTTCCCATCCTCATAGCCGTAATAATTTCAAGATGAGCGTGACGCATTATTCTATAATTCTTATGAAAATACATACGATATTGTTGTACTCTGAATAATTAGCTCTGGAACTCATCGGATCCAGCACTATGTCTCTACTCAGAGAATCATGGCCGTTGGGCGCATTTTATTCGTTCATAGCGCTCCAACGAGAGCAAAAAAGAAATATTTGAATCTGTTTATCGGATAGCCGTATCTATTACAACCATAAGGATTGTGAAAAACTAGTTATGAGTAAAACAAATAGCCAGACATATTTGTCGCAACAAGAATTTGCATGTTATCATGAATAAATCGTTCCCAAAAATTTGGAAATTGCTGATCAACATTTTTACTCTGCGTCAAAATTTACCCCTGAACTTTTTCTCGCTTACTTTCTCACTGAACATCTATATTAATGATTGATATCATAAGAGTTTTAAATCTTCTCATTTTATCTTCTTGGAATTAAGGAATATTTAAAATGACTAATATGATGATTGATACGTCTATAGTAAAACTATAAAGGGCTACTTTTTAAAGTGTAAATTTTAAATCATATTTGGTATTTCCGACGGATTTCCGGATATTTTCTTCATATAATAACCTACTTAATATCAAAATTGTGTACGCAGTATTTGCCTATGTTAATCGAAATAATTTTTTTAGTATTTCGTTTATGAGCTGATGAAATTTTAATTTTATTAATATTGCATAAACCTCGTTGCGATTAGGCAATTGTCCTGGTGGCAACGGTCAAGACTGCTCAACGGCCACACTTACAATGGACATACATACACACACACATGAAGAACATATACGAAATAAAATATCGTATTTACTAAGACACTTTAAGATTACCAACCGCTCGCTCCTTTACCATCACCCATGGGCTACGTTCACACCATACCTACAACGATACGTCCGTCGCCGCATTCCGTCCATAATCACGCACTCTTCAATTTCATACACCGTTCAAAATCACGCACCGTTATTACAACATTCACTTTTGCAATACAACTTCTCACCCCGTCCACATTACGTACAAACAATATTTTAAGAAGTGAAATAGTTTAATATTTACTGATCAATGAACTTTATAACCCAGTGGCTGCTTTACACTTATTCTTAAAATTCCTAAAATTGGATGGAAAGGGCACAAATAAACCTCCAGGCAGCTGGTTACCTTCAACAATAGCTCTATTTAAAAAAAGATTATTATTTCCTTCTTTGTTTTTTGCATTTTTATTTTTATTTTAAAACTGTGGTCTGTTTTTCCAAAAAAAGGTTGGTTTTTCTATCTCTTTCTATAAATATTCCCACGCTTCGTCATTTTTAACGATTCTATACATCGCGCCTAACCTACTCCTTTTTCAACTATTTTTCAAAACCTCCCATTTCAGTTTATCCAACATTTCCGTGGCAATATCTGTTCTTCTATATATGATTTGCTATGCATGATTATAATATGATGTTACCTTGTAATTTACCCACCGTGCTGATTGATTTGGAACATATTTGAGATTAATATTCATTCGACAAATTCATCTTCAAAGGATTACCTGTTACTACCCCTGGTTCGTAAAATCAAAGGGGACCAAAAAATGGGCCGGGGTAACGAAGATGGATTTTGGCTTGTAAAGTGTTGCGGTCTGAATTCAAAATCCAGGAAAGGGTTGTCAAACAGAAAGTAATTTTTTCTAGTGTAAAGAAAAGAGTCACATTTTACCGCAGCCAGTCCCACTAGAAGTGGAACCTCCCTTCCTTGGGGTTCACTTCGTCTGCTTGTTTGATGAAACTGTAGGGGAGGGGTACTTCTTGAACTTGATGGCCACGGAAATGATTTCCAGCCGGGCGCGCTGTGGCGTGGCACTTCCCCGTGCTTGCATTTCCAGGAAAAATTGAGAGTGGGGAAGTTTTAGTATTTGAGAACGGGAGGAAGATTTCTGTTGGCTCAAAAAACTTTTCCTTCACTGAGTAACCTTTAGCATAGAAGAAACGGAAAGTAGGGATGGGCGTGTTCTTGGACGTGGCCAAAAAAAGAGAACGTTTATTCTCCGTTTGCCGATTGGGTTTCCCAAAGTGTTGGCTCCAGGTTAAAAGTTTTTTCCGGGCTGAATGTCTGCTTAGAAGCCGCTCTAAACTATTTACAAAGCATAGTTCCTCCCGTTTATCTTGCCGCAAAATGTAATTAAAACGTTGCCTTGGGGAGAGCATAAGTATTTTTCCATTTTTCGTGGTTTGAGGAAAAGGTGTTCATCTCTTTGATAAAAATTTAACTTATAATAACATTTAATTGAAGTCAACTCTAAGGAATTTTATTTACATGAAGATATACAGTGGACTGAATTTATTCCGGACGGGTTTCACAATTTTCTTTCAAGTCAATTATAATTTCAACGAGTCGTTCAGGTTTAAAATTCAATATCTAATCGCTATGAACGATTCACTTTTATTGGCGCCGTCGAAAAAGCTTAAAGAACAACTTAACTACTCACCAACTACTACCAAAACTAAAGATGTGATTTTGGGTATAATCAAGAAAACCACGTAATTTCAGGTTAAATGAGCATGCGATGGAAAATATTCTCAATAGAAGTGTACGAATAATTATTTGCTGAGAAGAGGCTGTATTTTAAGAAATGGACAATTTTTCATGCACTATCCTTCATTACACAAACTAATTTATTTCAAAACTTTAGATTTTCCGCAATACGTTTTCTTCTAAAATGTATCCACTTCCTATGATTCACTGCCACCTTATGGCATTATTACTGTGGAAAAAGGAAGGTTTAGCAGAGCAGATAACAGTGTTAAACTTATGTGCACTTAAAGAGTTCTCAGTAGGCTATATAATTTATTTTTTCAATATAATCAATATTTAAATAAATTTGTGTGAAAGCAAAAACTCGCCACAAAATGCATTTCTTGTTAGTTCACCGGTTTTTCGATTGCCATAATTTAATCGCTTACGATAAAGCACACTTTGTAGACCTCAGAATCAGCGTCGTTCAATAGATTTTAAAGGAATTGAAATTGAATATAGCCTTTCGGGATACCTGTAGATAATATCACTGCTGAACTACTCAAAAATTAGAGTGCTGGGTAAAAAAAAGAGTATTAGGGAAATGTGTTGGAATGGTCGAAGAGAAATGTTATCTGTCGTCGGTTAGGCCTAATTTAGAATTTGCTGCAAGTATACTATGGGATCCTCGCGAAGTTGGATTAATGGCCAAATTGGATCGCGTGCAGCTTAGAGGAGCTAGATTTGTAAAACGTTGTTATGACAAACTTAGTAGTATATCCAAAATATTAGAGGAGCTAGTCTCTGAATAACTCAAGGATCTAAGGTTAAATTATAGTGTAAATTGGAAGAATGTCTGTTTAGCAATGATGTTGAAAATGTGATAATAAGCCCATCGTTCTACGGTAGGCGAGATGATATCAGTTAAATTAGAGAGATTAAGAGTAGAACAGATAAATAGATATAAGATGCCATTTTTTCCACGACCGATATAGAATAAGAATACCATTTTCCGACCTCGGCAAGGGTAAAAATATTCTGGTGAATTTTAGTCTAGTATGTATTAACCCCCTGCTACACACCCTAGCGGTGGCTTGCAGGATAAAAAGAAATCTAAAAATAAAATGGACCTGAAAAGTGTTCTGCACAGCTGAAAGACATTCAAATAATTATTTTGATAAGCTCCAGAATAATGTAAAAACCGTGTGATCCTTCAGTAAAATATTAAGTTTTACTTCTCAAATTGTTTGAAAAGTCAAGATTCTAGATGAAATAAGAGTTTTAAAAAGATCATTGTGTGAAAAGTCATGCTTTTTGATGAAATGAGAGTTTTAAAAAGATTTTCCTCATCTCTATGTCAATAATTACGCAGTGACATCGGAATAATGCCCTAATGGCGATTGGCATGACAAATTAAAATTAATTTAATCAGGACCCTCATTAGCCTTCCCTCGGCTAACCTCTTCCCGGTTCCTCCTCCACTTAATCTCTTCTAAAATCACTGTTCAACCGACAATTTTATACATCTACATAATACCCCGCAAGCCGCCGCAAGGGCGTGTGGCGGGGGATGCTAGGTCACCACCCGTAAAAAAGAACAATACTACATGCAAAAACAGTAACATGGAAAACTACACCCACAGCCGCGCACGCACTCATGCAAAAATACCTTCATCCAAAACTCATGCAAACACATATACCATAATCCTACAAATAACTGCACCCCAGGATGCAGCACGAAAGCCATCCAACAACGCGCAAGCTAGGACACAACAAGCAAGAAGGCGGAACTCCACCACCACATGAACATGCAACACAAAACGCTCTCCCCCCCGAGGAGACTGTGAAAGGCAGGGAATGCGATCCAACGCTGCAGGTAGCGAGTAGGTCCCCCCGTAGAGAAGGACGAGGTCTATTGTTATTGTATAATCTAGGTATTTTACCATATCAACTACTTCTAGGTCAACTCTAGCTCATTTGTAAACAAATCACGCTGAGCTTAAAAAGAAATTGACTACCGAACATTTATTAAGATTTAATGACAATCCCCATTTTGAGCAGCATTTAGTAATGCAATCTAGATCCTGTGCAAAAATTAAACGATCCTCATCACCAGATATCTCTGGGGATGAGGATCGTTAACTGTGTCAATAAATTACTGTGTTATCCGCAAACATCCTAATCTTACTTCCCACATCTCGATTCAGATCGCTAACCAAAATCAAGGGGGATCGAGATGGTGCGGGGGCTAACGTACTGGCTTCCCACCCAGATACCCAGGCTCGGGTTCACATCCCGACGGTGTTGAACATTTTTCAGAGGTATCTCGATCCCCACTTGAGGTGCTTTGTGGAGGGCACTTTGAGTGAGTACGCCGTCCGTCGGATGGGACGTTAAGCTGCGGACCCCTTGGCTCCTTTCGTAAAGAGCAGGCTAATGCCGACGCTGGGTTTCTCTCCACCCTTCATTCTTTCCTGTCCATCCCCTATGGCGCAAATGACCTCAGCTGTCGGTCGCCTCCCCCTAAAATACTACTACTACCAAAGTCAAGAAAAGCAACGGCCCAATGCACTTCCCTGATTTACCCCCGAGGTCACTCATACTCTGTCAAACTCGCGCCGTCCTTGATGGCGCTTGTTCTGACAGCTAGACCGAAACGTTTTCTAGCTCTGAAATTGTGTTTCTCCAGCATCGGGTGGGTCTGTGGTATACACTAACGCACACTTGTTTTGACCCAGGGATGATGTCTATAGAACATCAAACGCTTTTTATGCTCTTATAGGGGAATAACTCACTTCTGCTTTCGTGAATATCTTTGGCAGCTATGATCTTTAACAACATTTTATAATGCATGATGAATACATGCCAGTCAGCATGGGGGAATGCTTTTCAGATGTTCAACTTTTTTGAGTAATTATACGTGCAGCTACGTATACAGAAATTATTGATCCATTTAACAAAACCAATGTCCTTTTATAACTTCGTTTCCAATGCCAGGAATTTCGTATCATCATAGTCTTTTTGAGACATTATTTGCTATTTAGTTGGCTATGTTCTGCTTCAATTTAAGTACGTAATAATTCATTCATAATTCAATTAAGTACGTAATCTCATCGTAGGCATAATCACCTCCATTAAGGAAGATAAATATTTTCTAAATATTCTCCTATAGTCTGACGTTGTTACCCGCAACGACTTTTAACGCCGAACTTTAAAGTTCAAGAATTGCACACAACATTAAAGGTAAAGTGACGTGTTTTTACTTGCCTGTTTTGGCTTTTAAAGCTTAACCCGTAGCTGAGTATAATATTCACAGCGAAAACCTATCGCAGGGTAAACGAAATCGTAAAACCCAGCAGAAGAACTCCCCAGAAAGAGTGTGAATTATCCACATAGGAGAGCCTCTTACAGGAATAAGACGTGCAACAAAAGACAGTTCTAACTCTGGTTTTTAAAACATCTGTTATTTACCTACAAAAGAAAAGATAATGTTGGTGTATGAACGAGACGTTATGAAAATAAGTTAACCTTCATCGACCGTTTTGGGCGGATTGGATAAATTAAGAAAAAATAACCGAAAAAAAACGTGGACCTCTTATATTAGGTTTCAATAATTCGTATTTTTTCAAAGGATTTGGAATAATTTGGGCATGAATTTTATTTTACAAATTTTTTGTCTCTGGTTATATGGATAAAAAAACGTTTTGCACCATATTTAATTTATTGCTCCAAAAATGCATAGCAATCCATTTCAACAGATATATAAATCTTAAATGATATTATCTGAGTGACATGTTCACCATCAGCATAAAATATTTTATGTCCCGAATATCTCGATCGCGCACCCCATCGGGAGAAGCTTTCGTCATCCAAAACACCCTATTACCTGACTTTTATATTTTACACGAATTCCCCCGACAACCTCCCCTCACCGGATGACTATATTAAACCAGTCATTCTTTGCACTAAACTTTCCCCAAACCACCATTACCTTCCCCACCCCTTTCTTTCCGTCCAATATATTAGGATCTCTTTTGAGGTGGATGTAATTTAATCTGAAAATGATACGGGGCGGGGGTAGCAGGAATTTTTACCCGCGGAGAGGGACGAGGAATTGAAAGGGAGACTTAAAAACAGATGAACAGAACACTAATGAAGTCATTCGGAAAGAATGGGTTATGATAACATAACACACACGGTAAGTAAAGAGCATGCATTTAAATAGGGAATAAAATCAGCTCGCGTCTAGGGAATAATTAGTTCTACAACTAATTATTCCCTAGACACTGAGGGTGGCAAGTGGAATGTTTGCTAACTATAACCCTGCAATTGCTATCCCGTATTGTCCGTGGGAAGGAGTCCTTGAGTCAGCTAGTTCTGGTATCTATTTTCCGAATTTCATATGCATGATCCAAACAACTAATGTATGTAGGAGTGCGAATAATTTGCGAGACCTCGGTGCTGAAACATGCGGATCTAAATTTATTTAATAATTTCAATCTTGCATTGAATCGTCTCTCTTCTAATGATTCCCACCCCAACTCCACGAGAATTTGGGTGACGCTTTGCGTTTTATCGTAAGAATTTTTTACACAACGGGCTGCCCGGCGTTGAACCTTCTCAATTTCCCGAATGAGACCTTTTTACTCGGATCCCACACGCTACATGCATATTCTAAATGATGCCTTACAAGAGCGTGGTAACAACGTTCCTTGACCTTCGAGTCACTTTTGCCGACAATGCATCTAATGAATCCCAATTTTTTATATGCTTGACCGCAGACTTTACGTATGTGCGTCCCCCAAGTCTTTAGTGACTGTAACACCTAGGTATTTTACCGTGTCAACTACTTCCAGGTCAACTCCAGCTAATTGATAAGCAAATCCCGTTGATCATTTAAAGAAATTTACCACCGAACATTTATTATAATTTAGTGTCAATCCCCAGTTAGAACACTATTTTGTAATGCAATCTTAATCCTGCGCTATAATAAAACGATCCTCATCCCCAGATATCTCCTGATAGATCACCGTGCCATCCGCGAACATCCTAATTTTACTTTTCAACTCGCGGTTCAAATCGTTAACAAAAATCAAGTAAAGCAACGGCTCGATTACACTTCCCTGAGGTACCCCCGACGTGACTCGAACGCTGTCGGAACTAGCGCCATCAAGGACTACCCTCTGTTTCCGCTCTGAAAGAAAATCTTTAACCCAATTTATTGCGCCCTTGTTAATCTCCGCGACCTTTAATTTATGAATGAGTTTATCATGTGGGACCTTATCAAATGCCTTTTGAAAACTAAGAAGATCGCATCCACTTGCCTACCTCTCTCACCCGATAAAAGTAAGTCATGTGTATATAATCCTAATTGGGTTTTGCATGAGCGGATTTTCCTGAATCCGTGTTGATTGTCACTTAAAAAGTTAATGTTATCAAGGTATCCCATTATTTTAACTGACAATTATGTGCTCTAAGATTTTGCAACAGATAGAAGTGAGAGATATAGGTCTGTAATTACTGGGGTCCTCCCTGTCACCACTTTTAAAAATGGGCGTCATTTGCGCGGTTTTCCAATTCGTAGGGACTTTGCACTCTGTGAGGGATTTGTTAAATATAAATTCAAGGTACGGGGCAATGTTTGGAGCTAAATGTTTTATCACGCTAGCCGGTATATTTTCGGGACCTGGGGATTTGTTGGGTTTAATCTCATCAAGCAATTTAAGAATTCCTTGTTGATCCGCTGTTATTTTTTTCCTTGGATTGAGTATGTATTGTTTCTTGGAGATATGCGGTGGTAACATCGTTCGTGAAAACGCTTTGGAAGAATGAATTTAGGATGTTAGCTTTACCCTCACTGTCTGTATGAATTATATTGCTACAATCCCTTAAGCAAGCCACGGTGGGTTTACTCCGATTTACTTCCCTAACATACGACCAGAAAGCTTTGGGGGAGGGTCCAAGTACTCGCAAAGCACTTTACGTTTATTGTCCAGTAAGACGCTACGTAATTGTGTTTTGGTTTCAATTTTAGAGGATCTATACTTGTCCCATAATTATTTATTCTCAGGGGATGATGTGTTCCTGCTCTCTTTACCCTAGAGCGTAGCATTCTCTACTTTCGAAGGGCTTTTCTAACGTCTTTATGGCACCACCTGGGGTCGCGATTTACTTTAACGTATTTTATAGGTATGAAATCTACGATTCCTTTTTGCATTATATTGACAAATTCTGTCCAAGTTTCTTCCACGTCGGCATGACATAAGCGGGTTTTGAACTCGGGTAGTGAAGAATTTAATTCACTGGCCAAAGTTTTTAAGTCTGCTTTATGGTAATTATAAATTTTTTTTAGTTTATCAATCTTTTTTATTTATATGTCCAAGTTGATATTAACTGCTTTATGGTCACTCAAGCCCGCGTCAGTTGATACACTAATAATACGTTCAGGCGTGTTTGTAAGAAATAGGTCCAATTTGTTCTTTTCATGGGTGGGTATGCGTACTGCTTGATGGAGGGAGTTTCTTTTAACCAATTTTATTAAGGAATGGCAAGATTCGCGATCGCGGGTCCCAGATTTAACGTTATAAATATTGCTGTATTGCTAGCATCCTGACACTTGGGGTTCAATGGGAATTGAGCATGTGTCTCAATTTTTGCACATTTTCATCACATTGTGTGGTTGACGAATGTCCTGGGCATTCCTCATAATCAATCTCGTCGTTACCCTCCCAGAACATCCGGCGCCAGCAGAAAACCATCACTTGGGACATTTCTCCATCTCCATTCGCATCCTTAACATGTCTACGAACCCAATTTTACAACTTAATGCACAATATTATCGCATATCATTGCTCCATGGAGAGTGGCATCGGGAATTCGTGACGTGACCGTCGAACAGGGTTCCAGTCTAGCAGCATTCCGCACTCTATAGAGGCCTACCGTTAACTGACGTGGGTGGGTCGCAAAGAGAAAATTCTTTGTTCTTCCACAGAAGTCTGCACCTCACCTGATACTGACTTAGTAAGTAGAACCTAGGTCGTGCATATTAAAATGCATGTGAAAGAACAAAGTATTTGCTTTTCCGATAAGAATCGCTTCCACAAAATTCTATTCATCTGCACTGTGACAAAAAATCATTTTACTAATTTTTGGGACAGACCCTGTAAGCTTTCAAGCTTAAATGTTTAAGTCTATTCCTTCCCTTCCATCGTCTGTAGCCATTACGATGACTGATGGTTATATGTGACAATAAAGCTCCCCACAAAATGTAAGGGGGTGTGAAAAAAACATATTCAGATTAGAGGCACCAGATCCTTAGCCCACGCCAATGTAGGCTTGAGTTGTTTTGTTCGTTATTACTAAAAAATGTCCGTTTCGCGATTTACTTCAAAGCCCAAAACCAGATTGAAATGGGGCAGAGAATAAAATGCGTATAGCTCATCTCATTCACCATTATACCTCTACACAAAGAATAAATCAATAAACGCATTTTGTAAAGCATTTTTTTACAAGTTATGATTACTATAATTAGTATTTAATAAGCAAAATTAAATTTTTATGTCTAAGCTCCAAGCAAATAAATTTTCCCGACATTTAAAATAAAATATTGTTATTATTTGAATTCTATCGGTTAAGGTAGGTTTTGGATGGATACAACCTATGCGATTGTACAATCATACATTGACTTGTCTTTTCTAACAAAAAAAAACAACCTATAGTCGGACACTGCTCTTACTGGCCTCTCCTCAACTCTGCATATTTTCTTCTTCCATCTGTTCCATCCAACATATATATTCTATTACTGCCCCGTTGCCTCGTTTACCCAACATTCTCAACTCTATCACAGTCTTCAAGATCCATTTGCCAATCAAAACGTTTACCATCAATGTTTCCTGTCTCCTTCTGACTTCTCCCAACGATCCCCTCTCCTCTCCCAACATTCCTATCACTTCCTCGTTCGTTTTCCCTTCCGTCCACTTCACCTTCCCCATTTATATTTTTAAAGTAATATCTGAATTTTTGAAAAATGTTCACTTTTTTTAGCGTTATCGAAATTAGCGAGTACGATACATATTGCTACAGAGAGAAACGTAATAAAAAGTAACAAACATTTTGTGGTTTCTACCTTTACTCTTGTTCATAATCATTTCTACACACATGCATATCCTTACGAAATATTACGTTAAACCTTTCTCACTGGCAGCTTCCCTCCGCAATACATAAATACTACACAAAATCACTCACAGAATCTAACGTTACTATTCAACTAACAGTTACAAGTTCATTAAAATATTTTATAAAACGATGAAAACGCTGCATCTTTGAGTAAAATCCTCTACTAGTATCTAATGAGCATTTTTTAAAATCTAGTGTGATGCTAGAAAGGAGAGAGCTCTTCTATCGAAGCAACGAGCACTTTCTTTTACAATTCCAGTATTTCCAAAGCCATTACTATAATACAATATGAAATTTCGGATTTTGATAATCAAATGAAAAATCGGAATTTAGAGTGAACATTTTATACATGGTAATGTCATCATTACAATGATGCTATTATTCATTTGCTAGACTTGTTATTTTTTTCTTTGAAATCACTAATAGTACACACGCCACACTCTCTGTAGGACGGGTTGCCCTATAAATGTGTACACCCCTGTGCAGCGAGTACACCCCTAAAGAGCGTAATAAAAAGCTTTTAGTGGAGAGAGGTGAGTCCTATTTTAACTTCTCAGTTTGGAAATTTCATTAAATTATTATAATTCTGGATAAACTTATTCCAATTAGTTAATAGTGGTGTGTAGCGTTGAAGCATTTTTTAAATTATTTTCTTATTATTATTATTGTAACTTACATGTGCAGATAGACAATGTCAGGTGGCACACAAGTCCCAAGTATTATAATCAAACTTGCCTTGCCTTGAAAAATAAAATAACATGACATCTCAAATCCAATCAATATCATAAAAGATAATGTATAAAATCATTCAGATATCAGTGTAATCATATAATCAATCAGCATTGCTCCATTTACCGGATTCTTTTAAACAATCATGTTACTTGAATCAATTACACTTTTCATATAATGCAATTAATTAATTAAGATTTATTAGTGTTGTTCCGTTTTAATTTAAAATTTGTGTAGAAATAATATGTGATTATTAATAACTTCGACTAATTACAACTATTGATTGCCCTCACAGAGTCAGCCGTAAATCTGTAATATGAATTTGGATATTTATGTGGACTTGCATGTTTCTTCAGTTTTTAATTCAATGGGTTTCCCCTTTTCCAAACCATTTAAACACCCTTCCTCTCCCTTATCCCTTGCCCATCCCAACTGGTGATTGCACCCCCTGCCGTACACACCTTTTTCATGAGTCGTGGGGTATTTATGTAGACGTAATAATAACAAGAGTTGAAAAATTGATTATATTTAATTAATGCTCTTTTGGCTGTCTGCATTTTACATTGTACTCCTTTGCTCAGCTATTCCTAGCCGAGATACGAACATGCAGTTCGTTGGTGTAAATCGATAGAGGTTTAAAATGCTTTACAAAGTGAGTAACTGTAATGGTATGGCGGGACAGAAATTTTTTGAACCAACGGCGTAGATCACCTTTCTTTTTCTGCCATTCCCATTGACTTGGCGAAAAGAGGTAGCGGTCTTTATAACGGTCTGCTGAATAGAGCGGTCCGATCGTCGATTCGTCCTTCCCTCTCCCCCTAACCCGTCAAACTCTCTCTCCCCCCCCTCCCCCCAACCCCCTCGACCATTCCTGTAGTGTGGACCACCCCCTCCTTCCACCGTCTCCCCAACTTCCCGGGAAAGATTCATCTCTTCCTTCCCCCACCCCCCTCCCGAATTCCCGGTGCCTCGACATCCAGGGGACCGGCGTTTTTCAAGCTGGCCGTAAATTTCTCCCGGAACTCCCGCTGCCCGCCCCCCTTCCCCCTGCCTCCCCCCCTCCTCCACCCCTTCTCCAACCTTTACCTCATCTCGTCCCTGGACTCGACTGGAACTCCACGATGACTTTCGATACGACCCCGCAAGAAAATCGATTCTCCACGCGCGATCCACCAATTTTCGGGTATCAGTTGTTTTGTTTCGACACCGGTTGTATATACATAGTAGTTCACGTATTCTTCCGGTTGGAATTATTTTTAAGTAGCGAGAGAAATAAATGGCGGTTGACAACATTTCTAAGAAATTTCAGTTTTCAATTCAATGTGGTCTTTCAAATTTTCCGCAGAAGTTAGCAAAGCAAAATCCGAAACGCAATGCCTTCTGCGGCGTACAGTGAAGAAGCAATAGGAAAATAAATTTTAATTTGAATAAAACCAAGAATTTTTCCGTTTATGTTTTGGTTACAAGTCGCTTTGTTCAAGTAGTGAAATAAACAGCACTTAGTTTAAAAAGAGATGTTTCAGGCGTGATATGGTGGAATATCATGATTAATTAAAAATAGCAATTTTCCACAAAAATACACACATTTTTGTGGAAATGCTATTTTTAATTAAGCACTTAGTTTACCCATAGCCGTAACCACGAAATTTTACCACCCATCAATTTACAGTAGACTTATCAACAGCCTAGTCGCCATAAACAGCCTTTAAACGACGATGAATTACAGTAGGAGTCACTTTTTCAGCAGTTGGAATTCCATTAAAGCACGCTGTATAACTCGAGTTGACATGACACTATAACACGTCTCCATACTTCCGATTCTCAAAATTATAAGTATAACGACCTCAAACCTGCGCATGCGTGTTGAGGGGGAATTTTACTTCCACATGCCACCAGGAGTGCTTCTGAAGGTCATTTTGCTTGTGGTCTACAAACATGTGTGCATTAGTTTTCAGTCTACCCTCGCATTTGTTGGTTTGCGCGGATCAATAGCATTCACGATATGTTGCCTTTATAACAAAATTGAAATCAATCATACCTATGCTAATGCAGACATAGCTGTCCATAAGTACACAAACAATAATTACCTGGTAAGTGGCTTGAATACCTTTTCCGAGATTACACTACCGTTGAAAACGCAAAAAGAAGTTAATGTATTAGAGAATGCGATTCTTTCCTCTATCTTTAAAATTTACGGGGAAAAAATTTAAAAAAAATCTTGTATTCCATTACATTTCCCTTCAAGTTGATTGATATGACTTCAAATTTCATCAATTGAAAATTAACGGTTTAGTGTAAATATTTTTGTCATCCACTTTCTCTCTCTCTATTGAGCATAGGTGAAATTAAATATGAGATACGAGCATTATTTTTACATTTACACCATGCCCCGCAAGCCACCATTACGGTGTGTGGCGGGGGGGGGGGCATCTACGCTAAACTCAACCCGAAGGTCTTCAGTGCTTGAAATTCCAAGTGAACATCTACATCTACATTATACCCCGTAAACCGCCGCAAGGGCGTGTGGCGGGGGCTGTCAGGTCACTACCCGTAAAAGAGAACTAAACCACATGCAAAATCATCACATCAATGCAAACCTACACCCACAGTGGCGTATATATTTATGTAAAAACTGTTTCAACTTACACGGATGTTAATAAATGTACCATCAACTCAAAAACGATTGCACCTTAGATCGCAGAAGACATTCGTCCAATAACTTGCAAGCTAGAGTTTGATAAGCAAGAAGGCTAAAACGTTTGACGAGTAAGAAGGCATTATTCGTCCTTTGTACGCGCCTGCTTTGATTTAAGGAACATTCCTTGTACTTGTGAGACTAATTAAATTAGCTCTGTATTCAATATGTGTGTTACCATTTAACGCACCATTGGGTTATGCTCAATGCCATAAATAGTCGAGTGATTAAGGATAGTGATTGGCGCTAAATCTCCCGCACGATATCGAGGGCCTTTAAGATAGTAGACTCGAACATTTACGACCTAACGGATAAACGAGATATACTTTTTCTTTCTTAAAATTTATATTTATTTTTTAACATAATATCCTTTTAAGACTTTTCTCACTTTTTCCAGCGATCGTCTGACTTTTTTAACCCTTCCAAATAGTGGCTGACGTCTTTTTCCGCAAAAGAGGCGTTTACGTAAACGATAGCCTCCTCACCCGATGAAAATCTCTCTCCACCAAGTGAAACTTGAAGGTAAGGAAACAGGAAAAAGTCGTTTGGGGCCAGATCTGTTGAATACGGTGATTAGTCAACTAATTCGAAGGGCAATTCGTGAATTTTAGTCATGTCGACCGCCAAAGTGTACTGCTCTCCATATTAAAGTTTAATATAGTATTTTCTCAACACTTTTACTCATGTTCCTTTGGATCGAATAAACAATTCTGATGTTTTCCTTATTTGATTTTTATCTTTAGGGTGACCAAAATTAAGGTATTTTTTTCTTATGAACTCTCATTCCAAACTCTGATTCCCTAATGCATATAAGGCAAATACATTTACCTCGATGACCTTAACATCTGATTTCGCGAATTTCCCACCAGCTTTCATTCCTTTACCTCTCTTGTCATTTCCTTCGCGTATGCGCTGTAAAGAACGGGTGATAATTGACACAGCTGTTTTACTCCTATTCCTAACAATGCCCGTAATAGTTCTAAACTCGCTATCCCAGCATACGCAGTCTAAGAGTCGTATAATTTGCGGATAGGTCGCTCATCCGTCCAGCCTACTCCTATCTTCTGTTATATACGAGTTCATTAATTCTACTCAACTTTGACCTTCGAACTCCTTCTCGAAACCCGCGAAACAGAAAAATACATAATCGTGCTTTATTACTTTCTATTAGTGACCTAATTACGTCTATGGTCTTGCGTGTAACCTGTCCCATGTGTTCTGTCCGCGAGAAGGAATAAACTCCTGAGTGAAATCGATTAATTTTCTATGATTTCAAAGATGCCAACTATGTTGCAGCGCAAGGGATGGCAAGCATGGTTGGAGTTCACGCAGGAAGACATTATAATACAGAAAAATCTGATCATGATCATTAATCTACATCTACATAGTGCCCCGCAGGCCGCCGCGGGGGCGTGTGGCAGGGGGTGTTGGGTCACCGCCTGTTAGGGGAAACGGGACCACATGCAAAATCAACACCATGCAGAACTGAACCCACAGCGGCGCACACACTCATGCAAAAATCCCTTCATGTAGCGCCTTTGCATGTTCATGTGGTGGTGGGGTTTCGCCTTCTGGCTTGTTGTGTCCTGGCTTGCATGTTGTTGGATGGCTTTCGTGCTGCATCCTGGGGTTCAGTTGTTGGTTGGTGTATGGTATTTGTGTTTGCATGAGTGCTAGATGAAAGGATTTTTGCATGAGTGTGCGCGCCACTGTGGGTGTAGTTTTTCATTTTGTTGATTTTGCATGTAATATTGTTTCTATTGTATTTACGGGTGGTGACCTAACAGCCCCCGCCAGACGCCCTTGCGGCGGCTTGCGGGATATTATGTAGCTGTAGATGAACATGATTAGAAGTCACTCTTTCTCTGTTTAGGTTCCCGATTGGCGCGCATCTCTTTCTAACACATTTATTTCACCCTGTTTGTTTCTACATGTAGTTCATTTTTTATCTTTTTTTAATGCTTTCTTCCGAGTGCCATATCTATGTTCTCATTCTGTCATTTACCTTCGAATCAATATCTTTTTAATCCACGGATTCGTATTTACTGCCCCTACTGTACCATTTACTGCTTTCACTATCATTAAAAGAAAGACGATTCAATGCTGGGTTGAACTTACTAAATACATTCAGATCAGTATTTCAGCACCGAGGTTTCGCAAATTATTCGCACTGCAACATACATTTTTAGCTTGGATCGTGTATATAACATTCGGGAGATAAATGCCAGAACTATCAGACTCAAGGACTCCTCCTTCCCACGGACAATATGGGATGGCAACTGTTGGGTTATAGATAGCACGTTATTGGATACATTTTTTTATGAAATAATTTTTAGATGACTGTATACGCCACTGTAGGTGTAGGTTTGCAATCATGTGTTGATTTTGCATATGGTTTCGTTCCCTTTTACTGGTGGTGACCTAACACCTCCCGCCATACGCCTTTGCGGCGGCTTGCGGGGCACTGTGTAGATGTAGATGTCTGATTATTTCCACAGGTCCTGTATATTCCCACCTATCTACCACTTTACTCATCACTTGTTTCGTCCACGGATTTGAAAAAAACTTCATGAAACACCTTTTATTTCATCTCATTTTAGTCTTCGATATCCCATTTTCTTTTTCCTCCTCTACTTGATATTATTTTTTCATAAATTTTCAAGAGAGTTGCATGATATTTACAGGTAAAATTTTTAGCTCCTCTCTGATGTAAATTTGGATCCGCACCTGAAAAAGTGTGCTTTATTGACGCTTTTCCTTAATCTATGTCTAACCATAATGATACTAAATGATGAATAAAATTGTCTGAGGCGTCACTTTGTGGAAGCGATTCATATCGGAAAAGAAAGAAATACTTGGTTGTTCCACATATATTTTATTAACAGGAAAAGAAAGAAATACTTGGAAATACCCCGACGCCATACACAACCGTCTTCTCCCCCTCCCCCCAAACTTACACACCATTTCCCTTTCTCTTTCCCCTCCTCCCTCTTCTCAAACACCTCCCCTCTCCAGTTCTCTATCCACTATATAAAGCCCTGTGTCTTCTGTTCTTTACCTGATGATGACTTTGTAAGTCGAAACCTAGGTCGTGTTAATAAAATATATGTGGAACAACCAAGTATTTCTTTCTTTTCCGATACTAAATGATCTCACGTCATTTTCCACGCGCAATTATGTCTATTTTGGTTTTCAAGACTTGGTGGTCGTATAATTGTTTGAGAGTTTTCCTACAAAACTACTGTGTATCCCTGCGGTTAGTCCTTATTTTTAAACTATGCTCCATTCCACTTCACTCTCGTCTCCCCAATCGCTGACCACTGCATACCTACAGGTATCTCCCTGTAACCCATTAAGTCATCTTTTCCAGCGATATTCTCATTTTTTTCTCAAGTTAAACATATGCACTATTTACTTCTTTTATTATTACTTATCGGCATGCAAACCTAAATAGCAACTAGTTTTTTTTGTTCTTCTTTCTCCACCAATAATGTGCTATCACTCACATGGTGTGTACTTACTACTCTTCTTCCTACCTTTTTGCTTAATATTATTGCCATTATCACTCCAATGCTCCCCGATATCTCTTCGCCTAACTTACCTGGGCTCTAAAATGCCTGTTTCCTCTCTCTAGCTAACAATTTACATTTTATTATTTTCTTGCCCTCAGAAACGTTCTGAATCCTATTTTTAATAGTTGGGGCCCTTTTGTTATGGTCCATAATCCTGTTGCTGCTGCCAATTCAACATTGCAAGGATTTCTTTTGATGACGACCGCCTAAGCTTTGCCTCTCTTGCCGCCGGACACATCACCCGCCTCAGTGGGCTGGCTCCCGTCGTTCGTAGTACTCAATAAACGTGTGTCCATCAGAAAATCGTTGGATAAATAATTGGTTTCCCGTTGCCTTCACCTAGAGCCTTCTTATCATACCTGTACTGTCATTACTGTAACGGCTGCCTCACTGGGGTCAGATTTGCTTAGGGCCTCAATGAGGAACTGAACTTCTTCCTCTCCTACTTCTCGATGTGTGGTATGGGTAACGCTAATAGGACCAATTATTATTGACCTTGCCAGTACTGCTCCCTGGAAACTAGGATCACGCAAGCTCTTCCACCAGTTCAATGTAGCCTCTTCACATAGTCAATGGGGACGGTAATAAGTAACCTTCAACAAAAGTAATTTTACACTATTCATTGTTCATACGAATATGTTATTTGGAGATGCTTATGATATTAAAAAAAACATATCTTCTTATCAATGGGAAGCCAATTTTTTTCTGGATTTTCATAATTATCTTTACTACCACATTTACACTTATGCCTTACAGCGATGTCACCGATAGAGACGGAGTGTTAAAATAGCCTACTTCTATTTCCCTACAAATGTTACAAAAGCAGCGACATGCACTTTATGTTCTCAAGTAAAAGGTAACCTTCTCTATAAAAAGACAAGAATTGAAATTAGCGGAACTACTGCAGTGAAAGTTTTCACGTTATTCACACTGAGATCTGTTGGTATTATATTTCACCAATTCCTGGAGAGCTCTAGTGGTTAGACCATTCGCCCGGCAAGTGGAAAGATCCGGTGTTCAAGTCCCGGTCAAGGAAATATTTTTACGCTTGTGATCTGTTCGATTCCGCCTTCCCTACCTCTCCTGTATTCGTCCTTTATGTGTGTTCCTATCCCTTTTCCTTATATCTATTTCCATATCAATGAATATTTGTTCGCCATATGGCGGGATTTAGTTTTTGAATGTATATACTTAAATATATATATATATATATATATATATATATATATATATATATATATATATATATATATATATATATATATATATAACATTAATTGTCTAATCTGAAGGCATAATCAAGAAAGACGATAAAAATACGTTGAAGAGAGCATTAACTACGGTATTAATGGTTTACGTATTTGCGGGTTTAGGCTGATAACGCTTCCTGAGGAAGGGACAGAAATACATTTCCAAAGGTTTATGTTGTTTCCATCTCTCATCCAAGCTATAATTTCCCAATGTTATTTCTTTTTTATAAGATTGATGATCAGTTATAAGTAGAGTTTAAAATGATAATCAAACACCCTTAATGCGAATGGGAACACTCCAAGTGCAACTATTCGTTTGTGTTAATGGGAGGTGAAAACAAAAATAGCAAAACCTTGTCTTATTTGTATTGCAATTTGTGAAATTTTCTGAAAAGATATGTCCGTCACATAAAGTTGAACTCAAAATATCAAAGCAAAGAAACGTAAAATAGGGTATGGATCATTTATAATTTCAGTGCTAGGCTTATCCTAGCAAATAATGTTGATTCCCAACAAATTTTTAAATTACATGCATAACTCCATCTGTAAATATATAAGCCTTGGCATTGTTATGAGGGAGCCTGGATGTGATTGAGGACACGACAGTTTCAAACAATGGACTTTGTTTCAATGGATCGAGATAACTTTTCGATTTCCGAGAACCTTGGAGAACCTAATTCGTTTCCTCGGAGTGAATGAATGGTTTGGCCAGTAGGTTTTGTTCTTTTTATTGCGCACTTGTTTCTGTTTGGGTTAGTGCGTGTTGCGACTGTCTGTCATGTGACCAGGCGGTGAGTCACGTCGGCCAATAAGTCCTTTTTGTTCCGCCCTTGAGGAAGAATCTCTCAGATCCAATTCCGCAAAACTCAATTTGCGTTCATGCATTTAAATTTACTTCGTCTTCGTAGAATAAATTTACCTTCAGCTGTTTCGCACAAAGGCGTGATTGTAAGCAGAGTAGCCCAGCCCAGAATGCATAGTCAACGAATTGTCGATCTTAGTTTGATTGGGGTAAGTCATGAAATGCAAATTTTAAATATGGAGTAGAAACATAAGACGGTCCTGCGTTGAAATCCTAATATATGTTTACCAGGATTGGAAGAGAAATGACTCCCCCGCCGTTGACGTGTCCCAAGCTAATTTCATTCAACCACGTACAATTTAAATACATTATCAGACTTCCATTCCCTTTGCTTGCAAACCTTAATTTGCGCACACTTATTCGTATTTAAAGTCTACTCCACAATAATATAGCAAGCGTGTTATTTGCACTCCCCAACATTAAAACAATATCTTACGTAATTTCAATAATGATATCTTCTCCAGAAAATGTCACCGGTGGAAGGACACGGATGGAAACTAAAACATACGTCCACGTAAAAAGAGACGTTTCATACACATATCAGTGACTTATGGGTAAGCAGTCGTTTAATCATATGCAAATATAAGGGAACGTACTTATTCGACAAAGGAATATATAGAATAGTAAGCAGCGTAATATTCAAACTTTATGTTTTAGTGGTTTTGTCTTATTATATTTATCCCTGCGTAAACTGAAAAATCAGAATTTTTAAATTATTATTAGTTCAACAGATTCAGGCGAGATGTATTGGAAGTTCGTCATTATTAGGAAAACAAAATTTGCACTTTTCCACAGAAATCTGTTGAAAAGTGCCATTTATGTTCTTCTCATATTTATTATTTAATTACCGTTTCTAAAAATAAATTCTCCATATGCATGCGATAGTGTGGTTTCATATATATACCAACATATGCACAATATTTTTGCAATTCATATCTGTTCGATGTCGCCTTCTCCACTTCTCTTGCGTTCGTCATGTTCCCATCACATTTCCTCATATATATATATAAATATATAAATATATATATATATATATATTTATATATTTATATATATATATATATATATTTATATATATATATATATATATTTATATATATATATATATTTATATATATATATATATATATATATATATATATATATATATATATATATATATATATATATATATTTCTACGTGGATGAGTGTATAGTTGTATTTATACTTATACAGGGTGTGGCAACATAACTTCCTTTTTTATGACGCAAAACGCTTTCAAACAAGGGATTTATTTTGTCGCACCCTCGATTTTCATACACACACGTGTATTTATTACCACATTCCGTGGCGCCAAATTTATATTCATAAAAACGAAAGGTAACATGAAGAGGCAAGCCTAATTTCTTAAAAGTCCCTTTGGTTCACCATGTTACACCGAATAATGCAAATTACCTCTGACTTGTCTCAAAGGATGTTTCCATTAGTGGTACTTATCTTTAATTTTAAGGGGCTCTTGATGTTGTCAGTTTCTATTTGATACATACGGATAAATGATATCTAACAACTCTCACTCTAACCCTAAATAGAAAGCTCCTTCCGTGGCAGAGTGTAATATCGATACTCAAGGTCACATCACAGATACTTTTGACCCACAAGGATTTTACTCGCCGATTTTAAGAGATATTTCGCATCGCTTTAAATTTTTATTTTGTTGACGATGAACTCATGAGTGAAGGTTACCCTTTCTGTTAATAGCAATTCTTTTCCTTATCACGAAAGACATAACATGGAGCACGCAATCAAAATTTATTCTATCAAATAAGGACTTTTAAGACAATTGTCGGACGAGGTTAGCAAATACTACCTTGATCAAAAAGTTCCCGGAATAACCACCGTGTGGCGCTCCCATCGTTCCGATTTGAGTTCTGTTTTTTTTTGTTAAATTGGTACATCTGTTGTTGATATTCCCTTTAAATCTTAGTGTCATAACTTGACATTTGCAAAAGTTACGTAGCCAAGAGTACATCTATCTCTGTGTGTGTTGGCGATTTTTTACAATTTCAGAAATGGATTTAAATTTGCAACAACGAACTTGTATTAAATTTTGCGTAAAAAACGGATTTAGTGGCGCACGGACGTTGGAAATGTTGGAAAAGTGTTTCGGCAACGATTCTCTAAAAAAAACGGTCGTTTACCAGTGGCACGAGCGGTTCAGAAGTGGTCGTGAGTCAATCGAAGATGATGAACGCAGTGGCAGACCATCGACATCGAAAGTCGGTGAAAAAATTGATAAAGTAAAAGAAATGTTGGTCAATAACCGCAAATTAACCATCAGAGAAATAGCGGAGGACTTGAACATTGCCTATGGATCCGCCCAAGACATTGTGGTTAATGATTTGGGTTTCCGTCGTGTAGCAGCAAAGTTGGTGCCAAAAGACCTCAATTTCATGCAAAAAAGAGACCGTGTTGACGTCGCAAAAGACATGATTTGCGAGGCTGAATCCGATCCCACATTCATCAAAAGGATCATTACTGGAGACGAGACGTGGGTTTATGAGTAGGACACGCAATCCAGACATCAGGCAAGTGAATGGCGTTCACCAAATGAGCCGAGACCAAAAAAACCACGTCGTTTTCAGTCAAAAAAGAAGGCAATGCTGACGGTTTTCATGGATTACAACGGTGTAGTGCATCATGAATTTTTGCCAGAAGGCCAGACAGTAAACAAAGAGTATTATTTGGGCGTTATGAGACGTTTGCGTGAAGCAATTCGCCGAAAGAGACCAGAAATGTGGGCAGAAAACTCGTGGATTTTGCACCATGATAACGCACCGTCGCACAGTGCTATCATTATTCGTAATTTTTTGACGAAAAATGCAACAAATACCATCCAACAGCCACCGAATTCACCTGATTTGGCTCCCTGTGACTTCTTTCTGTTCAATCGAGTTAAAAAACCATTACGGGGAACGCGTTTTAGCAGCCGAGAGGAAGTAATGGAAAAATCGCAGGAAGCACTGATGGACATACCGAAAACCGAATATAAAAAATGTTTCGAGGATTGGATCAAGCGCTGGCATAAGTGTGTTGCAGTCGATGGGGATTACTTTGAAGGGGACAATATAAGTAGATTTAGATGAATAAACTTGTATTTTTAATTTTCTGAATAAATTCCGGGAAATTTTTGATCAAGGTAGTATATTCAAATCAACACTTCTAATTTTACTTTTCATTAATAAATGTAATGTATATATAATATATATACGTAATTAAATTATTATTTATAGTAAATTTAGCTATCGATTTTTTATGCAAAATTCTAAAATACCTGTATTGGAAAGCAAGAAAATTTGAATGCATAAATTATAGCCGGATTAGAAAATACATGAATACGCTAATCCCATGGTTGATGTAGTTTCCCGGAATGTACTTGACGAAGGGCAGAAGGAGCTAAAATGATGTTGAAAATTGAAAACTGCTCGATATTTCCCTCTTTGTTGATAACTTTACCCATAAAATAAGTTTGAAATAGTTGAAGGTAATTGGTGATTGACATCTACACCAGTTTTCTCTCATCAGTTCCGTCACCCGACTTGACCTCTATTGACTGGCAACTTGGCAGCGCTTTTTGTTTCATTTATTCGCCTAACTTCCATGTATTCATCACCTCACCAAGGTAAGGGGTTATTTTCAAGATTCCACTAGTTGCAAATTGCCATCCTCATATGATAATAACAGATAATATAATGGGAAGGGCTCAGGAATACAAATGATCTTTGTAATTGAGCTCATGAAATTATCTGAGCAACTCTGAAATTCACAGGGTATATGAGTCCAATACTTGTGCGCTGCATAAGTGAATGTTGCAATTGAAAGTGGCTCACGAGGTCATGCCACCCTTGGAAGGGATGTACAGCGATCACGCAAGACGCCCGCCGTCGGTCGAGATTCGTATTCAAGAAATGAGTCGAGGGCACTATATTTCCTCTCTGGGTCAACTGACGATTCATGGAGTCTTCTCACGCTTAAGTGATGAGGGGTGGGATAGCATGGTGAGGTGAGGGTCGACCCGAGGATTGTGGGGTTCTTGGTGATGATGATTGATAGTCTTTTTGATAAAAGTAGGTATACGTACCTTGGCCTCCGTGGAGAGGGAGACTAAAATACGGAGTATTTCCTTCAATACTCATTCTATCTATCCCCTTTATGATGGCCAAAGTATATATTCTCTTCCGTCCTCTTCACCGGTTCTCTTTTTCGCTAACAATAGGGAATCTAGAAAAATTTTGTTTTTCGCAGACGATATATAGCAATTTTTATTAGTACTATATTCGGTAACAAATTCTTCAAGTGACTTTCAACTTTAACCATAAAAGTTCTATACACATAAAATACGATCATAAAGCTTTCTCTAAAATACTACCTTGATCAAAAATTTCCCGGAATTTATTCAGAAAATTAAAAATACAAGTTTATTCATCTAAATCTACTTATATTGTCCCCTTCAAAGTAATCCCCATCGACTGCAACACACTTATGCCAGCGCTTGATCCAATCCTCGAAACATTTTTTATATTCGGTTTTCGGTATGTCCATCAGTGCTTCCTGCGATTTTTCCATTACTTCCTCTCGGCTGCTAAAACGCGTTCCCCGTAATGGTTTTTTAACTCGATTGAACAGAAAGAAGTCACAGGGAGCCAAATCAGGTGAATTCGGTGGCTGTTGGATGGTATTTGTTGCATTTTTCGTCAAAAAATTACGAATAATGATAGCACTGTGCGACGGTGCGTTATCATGGTGCAAAATCCACGAGTTTTCTGCCCACATTTCTGGTCTCTTTCGGCGAATTGCTTCACGCAAACGTCTCATAACGCCCAAATAATACTCTTTGTTTACTGTCTGGCCTTCTGGCAAAAATTCATGATGCACTACACCGTTGTAATCCATGAAAACCGTCAGCATTGCCTTCTTTTTTGACTGAAAACGACGTGGTTTTTTTGGTCTCGGCTCATTTGGTGAACGCCATTCACTTGCCTGATGTCTGGATTGCGTGTCCTACTCATAAACCCACGTCTCGTCTCCAGTAATGATCCTTTTGATGAATGTGGGATCGGATTCAGCCTCGCAAATCATGTCTTTTGCGACGTCAACACGGTCTCTTTTTTGCATGAAATTGAGGTCTTTTGGCACCAACTTTGCTGCTACACGACGGAAACCCAAATCATTAACCACAATGTCTTGGGCGGATCCATAGGCAATGTTCAAGTCCTCCGCTATTTCTCTGATGGTTAATTTGCGGTTATTGACCAACATTTCTTTTACTTTATCAATTTTTTCACCGACTTTCGATGTCGATGGTCTGCCACTGCGTTCATCATCTTCGATTGACTCACGACCACTTCTGAACCGCTCGTGCCACTGGTAAACGACCGTTTTTTTTAGAGAATCGTTGCCGAAACACTTTTCCAACATTTCCAACGTCCGTGCGCCACTAAATCCGTTTTTTACGCAAAATTTAATACAAGTTCGTTGTTGCAAATTTAAATCCATTTCTGAAATTGTAAAAAATCGCCAACACACACAGAGATAGATGTACTCTTGGCTACGTAACTTTGGCAAATGTCAAGTTATGACACTAAGATTTAAAGGGAATATCAACAACAGATGTACCAATTTAACAAAAAAAACAGAACTCAAATCGGAACGATGGGAGCGCCACACGGTGGTTATTCCGGGAACATTTTGATCAAGGTAGTACTTTAAGAAATATTCATCTGTCTTGCTTAAGGTGACATATTGTGGTACATCACCTATCAACTGATTTGCTTATTACGGGAATTTTTGAACCTGTAACCCTGGGCATGATGACGCTTACCGTGAGGAAACTCGCACTAACAAATTTTCGTGGAGAAAAGGTTAAAAGTTACTCCCTCCTGCATATAAAAACCAGATTCTAATTCTTATTTTATCTCGTACATTTATACTTCTTACTTAGATATCGCTTTTTACATGTATATGGTACACCAGAATACTATGATGCTTATTAACTTAGTTAATTAGCACTTAGTATTTGCGTGGATGAGTGCACCATAGACATTTGAGTAAAAGAATCTAAGTGGATCTAATTTTTGAACTTAAACGTAATTGCTTCATAAATATCATATGAATAAATGCTTCATGCTTCAAGTTAAGGGAAAAATAGAATTTTGGGTACGAATCTTCAAATGATACATGATTTAACCATGCTGTATTCTAATTTTCATTCAAAATTGATTGCAGCCACTATTAATTTACTAAAATAGCATTATTTATCTGACTTTCTTAATCTTAATTAAACAGTATTCTTTTTGTTAGTCGCACCGCATGTCTCTGGGTTGAATTAAAGCCTGAAATAATCTGGTCAGAGCTTTGAGAAGGTAAAACGTACCGTTAATGTATTCATGCTTGGCAGCTTCAATACATTTTGTCCTTCGACTTGGTTTTAGACCATGCCATATAACAAGACTCCTTAACGAAACGCCTTAGAGTATGCGTTAAAAAAAGAGTAACATTTCCCTTTCTTTTTCCTGGGTGCAAATCCTTTGACCGTGATCTGAAGGTGATATTCACTTTGGTTTGCATACAAATCTTTGTACTTTGCTGTTCGTGATAATTCCTCACAGTTTTCCTCGCACTACTGTGAAAAAAATATTTGATTGAAACTTATTGATTGCCATAAGACCTCACCTCTTGAAAAAAACTGTTTCAATGGCTTTCACGTTGACCTTCCTACATTTGGTCGATAGCTCCGTTCGATTGAAATTAAAATACATTTGTTTCCACAAATTGCATATGCATACACGAAAGCTCAAATATAGTATACTATCGTTAGTATTCGATAAATTAGCCAAATACAACCGAGATTCTAAGAAGCTGCGCCAAATGCCGAAACAGTAACTTTTAACGGAGTCATCTACTAATATGTATTTCAATGCAACAATTTCAGAGTGTAAAAATCGTTCGCCTTTGCATCTCCCGCAGTTTCTTGGAATTTGCCAAATTCAAAAACAGTCTTAATTGTTTAAAGTTGGCTTCAACCTCGTGGAATGTGGCGCGTCGCGCACGAATACGAATGCCTGTGACATTATATGTACAGTATTTTGTCACAACATCTTGTTCCTTTAAAAGCCCCAAAATTTCGAAGTGTAACCGCTATAGCTTAACTGGCTACAGCGTGCGGCTGGTAATAGAAGGATTTGGGTTCAAATTCCGGTCAAGGCGAATGATTTTTTACACTCTGAAATTGGTGAATTACAACTGAGTTTATTATTTATTAAATGCCAACAATGAATCAATCCTATGTAACTGGAATTAAAAGAGTTCAGATAGTGAAATATGATGTGGAATTCACGGAGTAGTAATTCTCTCCCCGGGGGATGTTGGACGGGATCAGACGCATAGGCCAGGAGGGTTGGCGGGAGGATTTTGCTTGCCTCAAGGTGGCAAGAAAACGTACTCGTCCCCGGAAATTTGGTCTTGAAATTCTTTGCCTTTGCGCGATGAGACACGTTGGCTTTCGGCGGGTGGGGGAGGGAGGGAGGGAGAGAGGTTGTTGTTGGGTTGAGGAGAGTGTGAGAGAGGGGGCGGGGCGCGGATTTGAATGCGGCCCCGAGCCGGGGGAAGGGCTCGGTTTGGTATTCCGCCTGCAGTTCAAGGGAAGGGATGGTGAGTTTCCGGGAGAGAGGTGATGTAGGCAGAGGAACCCTTCTTCTCTCTTTCCCACCCCCCCACCCTCCCTGCTGCACTGCTCAGCGAATGAGGTGCAGATTATCCTGGGATGTTTCACCTCCACCCATCCATCCCTCTCTCCCCCCTCCCCTGTGGACGGACAAAAAAATGGAGTAGCCCTTTGTATATGCATGCGGGAGAAAAGCCACGATAAATTCGATCTGCTAAAGTTACCGCCCCCCCCCCCGTCTTCCTCCCCTTCTTCTCCCCCATATCCCTCCCCTCCTCTCGGCCATTCGCCCCCCAAGCATCTCACCCCACACCCCCTTCCGATACTCTTCTATTCCATCTAGAATATCCCAGTTGATGAGGGAGCGGCGGCACAGCACGGGGCCTCCTCCTCACCACCACCACCTCTCTCTCTCTCTCGTGTGTGTGTGATCTCGCGAGGGACGGGAGTTAACTCCTCCACGAGAGATAATCCGATTCAAAAACGGAAGCGAGGGAATTATGGGGCCGTGCAAGCATAGCGGCCGCCGGCCTCTGCGCTCTCCGCTGAGGAGGCGGCATTATATACAAAGATTTATTAAAAATACACGTCCCTTTCATCCTTCAAAGGGATTGTTTATATTCCCTCTCGACTCCTCTTCTGTCTCCCCCCACCCCACCCTCCCAACCCGTGCCTTTTTTATCGAAAAAAGATGAAATCTCGGACCCCTTCCACCCCACTTCCAAAACCCTCTTCCGCGGTAAATATTGCAGTTTTCCTTCCGTTCAGTCGTTATTTTGCGCGGGAGGAGTTCGTACAGGTTCATGTGCGTCATCAGAGGGGGGCGGGAGGGTGGGTAGGCGGGGGCGGGGGCCCCTAGCGACCCCGCGGGCGCCGGAAGCCTTTTATGAGAATCCCCCAGATCGGCATCTCCCTCGGCGCCACGCCCACCGTTGCCTCGGCGGGGATCCTCCGAAGACGACTCCTCCTCCGCCACTCTTTATTCATCATTGCATCGGTCCCCGGTGGTTCATCTGGGGGTGGGGCATCACCGGCGTGCTTCGAGGACACTATTGTGTGCAGTTGGCGGAGATACGTGATAGCATTTCGGCGCTGAGAGCTTACTCGCGAGGTAAAATCGGGCGAGAATCTTAAAAAAAATAATCATAGACTGCGTGCTTCGTTTCAAGGAAGTTTGCAACTTGAATGGACTGGTTATATATTTTTTTAAGTTCTTCGCACTGTCTGCCTTGATGGATTGCGTTGAGGGCTATATCTCTACGCTTAGCACCTATAACAATTTTAAATAAATATTTATTATATGATATAATATTTTGTTTTTAAATTTTATTTTTTTATTTGTGTGAATGGAAATGGTTCCTGAAACACACCATAGTATTTTTTATTTGGAATCATATATTTGTTGACTCTGTCGACATGGGCATGGTATAACTGGGAGAAATAAAAGGTTTTGTTGATGGAGAAACAGATCTTATTATCATTAAAAAATAGACTACACTTTGTATTATATCTGTACCTACTCTTCTCCTGTCAAAATTAAAAAGAAATAACCAAGGACAGACGATTTTTCAGGTGATTAAATGATGGCGTATCTTTCGTGACGACATTATTACACCCATATTTCATTGCGTAATGGATTATATGCTGCAAATGTGTTTTGAATATTTGTTGCTGTGGTATGTGGTTCTTCTACTTTGCTCACCGCGTACTGTCAAAATGTGAGCAGTAAAAGAAAATTCCGCGAGTTGTCAGCAACTAGTTTTTGAGCATGAGCGTTTCCTAGTAAGGACGTAGCTTTTTTATTTCAGTGTTGGTTTTTGCATGCACCAAAAAGAGTCGTGAAGCTAACTCTTGAATTAAATCCATTGAAAATCTGAATTCACCCAACTCTGACATTTATCATCTAATCTAAATTTTTTAAGCATTAAGCATGGAGTTGTTATTGTTATTGTTAATCTTTTTGTACTAATTGTTTCGGAGGTTATTAATTGTCTTTGAGTAATCGCGATATCTTATTCTTATAGTTAGGTAATCATCACATTGCGTTAACTGTTAATCACAATTTTATTAATCGCCATTAATATGAGCGTTCATTTTTGTGGATCGGATTTTTTTCAAGTTGTATTTCCAGCTTTCCCGGGCATTAATGTAGTGACTTTGTATTTTTCGTGTACTCATATACTTTTTAGTACCATCTTTTGTATGTAATATTCATGTATGACAGAATGTAGAGTGCTATATGCGAAAACTAGTGGAATAAGTCATGTCACACGCCTTGTCGAAGTGTTGAAGAAATTAGTCAGAATTGATTGTAACTCAAGTGCCACATCAAGTAGCGTAACGTTGCAAAAATATTCCTTGATACGTTTTCCGTTCCAGGGATACTACACAATGAGCTAGACAATGAGATAGAAAGGGCATTAAGGGAGATGAAACTAAATAAGGCCGTGGGGGTGGATAACATTCCCGTGGAACTTTTAAAATGCTTAGGAAATTGTGGGAGGAAGAGGCTATATGGGCTGATTGGTAGTATTTATGAGGAAGGAATCTGGCCGGAAGACTTTGTGAGATCAGTTTTAGTTCCTATTCCGAAAAAGGTAAAGGCTACATCATGTGAGGACTACAGGACAATAAGTTTGATATCCCACGCAGCTAAAGTTGTTCTCAGGATCATAAACAAAAGGATAGAGAGTAGGGCAAATGATTACTTGGGGGATAATCAGTTTGGGTTTAGGAAGGGGAGAGGTACGCGTGATGCCATTGCAGTAATGAGATTATTAATCGAGAGGAATATAGAATACAACCAGACAGTGGATGAAGGCTTCTCGGGTTTCGCACCAGGTCAGGTTGGGTAGCACCAACGTTTCGACAGCTAACTCCGCCATCGTCTTCAGGGTGAAGTGACATTGCCGGGATTGTGCCCAGTATTTATATGTTCGGCGTGGAGTCCGCTGTCTCGTGATTGGTCGAGACGCTTGTTCTCTCGATTCCGTGATTCCGCGATCTTTTTGAGTACGGGTTTCCATGCGTTACTAATCTGGAATCCGTTGGAAATCCGCTGGAATCCGTCCAGGAAAACGGCTAAGAAAAAGGCTACGCTAAACATTAAAATAGGAGGGCAAAAAATAGAGCAATTAGAACAGTTTAAGTATCTCGGTAGTGTTTTGGACCAACACGGTCAAAGTAGTAGGGACGTAAGGAGAAGAATTGCGCTAGGCAAAGAGGCTTTCACAAGGAGGAGTGAGTTGATGACGGGGACGTTGAGTAAGGATGTTAAGAAAAGACTCGTAAAAACTTTGATATGGAGCGTAGCTATGTACGGTGCGGAAACGTGGTCATTGAAGCAGGAGTATAGACGTAGACTGGAGGCTTTTGAACTGTTGGTGTGGAGAAGAATGGAGAAGGTGAAATGGACAGAGAAGAAAACAAACGAGGAAGTACTTGGTATGGTGGGCGAAGAGAGGGGTTTGTTGGGAAAAATCCTATGGAGGCAGGAAAAGTGGTTGAAGGGGGTATTGACCGGCAGCGGGATGTTGAAGACTGTAATTGAGGGGAGAATGTTAGGCAAACGAGGAAAGGGAAGGAACAGGATAGGGATGTTGGTCGGGATGAAGGGAGGATGAAAGTACTCAGAGCTGAAGAGGGACCTGATGTAGAGTAGGATGTTTTGTTTTGCTAGGGGTCACAATATATTTAATTAGTAATTATGTCCATCCAAAAACCTACCTTAACCGGTAGATTACCTAATAATAATACGTTTTCCGTTCAAAGAGATGTAACGTAAGGAACAAGTAATCTTTAAACATAGGAGTTTACCCAGAGATATACGTATATATGCTCTGTGTTTGACTTGTATTTTAACTTGAAGATGCTATACCATAGCGAAACATAGGTGGTAAATAAAATTTTCTGCGCGGAAAAGCCAAGTTAGTTATTTTTCAATTTCAATATACATATATATATATATATATATATATATATATATATATATATATATATGTATATATATATATATATATATAGTACAATACTCAGTAACACACAATATAGAAACACAAAAAAAGAAGAACACTCACTCGTAATTTCTTGATATTTCGACGGAAACAATCCATCTTCATCTGAAAATATAGAAGTAAAAGTCATTACTTCTGTATCTTCAGATGAAGACGGATTGTTTCCGTCGAAATATCAAGAAATAACGTGGGAGTGTTCTTTTTTTGTGTTTCTATATTGTGTGTTACTGTGTATTGTACTAGTCGGCACTTCCGTGTTACGTCTACGAAAGCATATATATATATATGCTTATATGCTTTTATATATATATATATATATATATATATATATATATATATATATATATATATATATATATATGGCCATTAAATAACGTCAAGAAGGATGTGATCATATGTTCCGATTCATAATCGTCATTCTTATGCCTATGCGAGGTGATAAATGAAGATATGAAAGACACAATAGCCAGCCATAGGATGCCATAATCCCATCCATGCTATTGTGATATCAGGATGGCCACATACGTACGTGTGCCCACACACCACTTCAGTATTCATGCACATTATTTGCTACTTAATGGGAAAAAATTATTTCTAAGCGACTGATTAGAGGTCCACAATTATAAAGCGTTATTGAGCCCCAATATTTACGATTATTCTAATTTTTAAAGAGACATTCACTTGAATTACAACAAGGGAAGGGATAATTCAAATTGTATTTCTTGGCAACATTCTCAGGTGAGCCTTAATATTGTTTTAAATCGGTATGCAGTGGAAATGCTATGTCAATGGCATGGTTGTGATCACGTGCCTCATATAGAAATTGAAGAAGAGTGAAAAAGTGCGTTGTATATATATGCGGAGAAGAGCAACTTGGGGAAGGCGTGGAGGCACGGAGGTGCTAAGGATGAAATACCGCAAAAAGACCCCACCGACTTCTTCCTTGACAATAAAAATGTAGGATAAAGACCGTGGGAAATATATCTGAAATGTTCACACTCATCTACGAAATCTTTTTTGATGTAACACCTCTGAATAATTGTTTTCCTTTTAATCGGAAAAATAAACAATGGGAACTGGAACATTAAATGAACGCTCATCCAACGGTTTTTTATTCACATTCATCACAAACTGCACGTGCTATGATTGAATAACGTCAATGCATCAATCAGGTACTCATTCAGGTAATAATACTAGTAAACTAAAACTTCGCGGAACGTCGAACTGCGTCATGGTGAGAGCAGCCATATCTCCTTTCCTGAATGCATGAAATCGACACAAACATTGGGGATAAGTTCAGCAAGATCTCTGCTCTCAACTGTTAAAGCCTCCCTTCACCGATTACTGTGTTTACGGAGGCGGTGAAGATCGCCTCTGAGCGCTCAAACCAAATCTAATTCCGCCTCTGTTCACTCTTTGGAAAATAGTTTCACCGAGAGGCAGAGGGGTACTTCTCTCATTTGAAAATCGATTCTTTTTATATTACTGAACTAACAATGCCAAAGGTGCGTGATGCATGGGTGAAGTACTTATCTTGTTAATGGTAAATATAGAATGTATCACCAAAGGTTATTACTAAGTAATATCGAGATGCGAGTATACAGGGTGAGTTCCAAAAGTAATGCAATTATCCCGTGCCGCTTCTATTTGTTGGAGTGAGATAAAACCACTTGAAGTAGGTGAGGAGGGGGGACGCTAAGCTTTGCTGTAAAACCAGTCTCAATGCTCTCCATGCTGTGAAAGCGGCAGGACGTCAGTTATTGTAAACCTTGGCTCACCGACCGTGTCACGAAAACAATGGAATCGACGATCGAGCAGCGTTACGCGATTACTAAGCTTTGTGCTCAACTGAAAAAATCTCTTGAGGAGACTAAAAAAATGATTCGTGAGGTTTACGGGGGCTCTGCTCAGTCCTACTCACACAAGTTTCGAGGTGACCTTTGAAGAGGGCCGGGAAGAGGTTCACGACGAACAACGCTCTCTGGGCGGCCGTCAACCAGCAAAACCGACTACAATGTGGCTCGTGTTCGACAATTGTTGGACTCTGACCGTCGATTGAGTATTAAGAAGGTTACCAATGAAACGATCTTGTCGTCCACTGTTGTGTTTTGGATTGTTACTGAAGATTTAGTTACGAGGAAATCGTGCGCCAAGGTCGTGCCCAAGGTGTTTGCCACAACGCCCGCGAGTTCTTGGCTAAAAACTAGGTACCAACACTGCCCCACCCCCGCAATAGTCCTGACGTCGCCCCAGCAGACTTCTATTTGTTCCCTCGGATTAAGCCTTCCCTCTATTAAGTTCCCTCGAATAATCTGCCGTGACGAAGACCTTGCGAGAGGACCCCGAAGCCTCCATCCAGGGCGCGTACCGGTCATGGCTGAGCCGCTGAGAAAAATGCGCAGAGGCACTTTGAAGCAGCAGAGAACAGTACTTTGAAGAATTGTAAGTGTTTGTGCAAATATGCTCAATAAATTACTAAAAAAATAATTACATTAATTCTGGAACACGCCTTGTGTAGATTCAGCATGAAAAATAAAATGTTAAATATTTTTGTTAGGATATCATAACCCAGTTTTAGCATTCATTACTTATTCGGTGTTTTGTCGTTTAATGTTGAGAATCTTTCTCATATTTTTCACTTAATGGTTGATGTGTTAAGCATTAAAAAAAGCAGGTATTAAAGTGATATCTACCCACCGTTTTAAGGATAGACTTACTTATAGGTTTTACAATTATTCAAAAAGCGTCGTGTGGAGTTCCCTTCTTAACCTTTTAATATTTCCATCATTAGTTCCAAATGCCTTCTGCGTGCCTTCACGCTTCTCATTTCCTTTCCTCTATTCCGCTTACCTAATGCTTTGTTCTCTAATACAACCTTTAGCATTCCACTCTGTCTTTCTGCCTTCATCGAATTTCACATGGCGGCGTCCTCTCTCTGCTCCCATCTTATTTAAAACTTCGTCGTTAGCCTCCCCATCAAGCTCACTTTCACCTTTCTCTTCTTACAGGCCCAATTCTCAAAAGCCTCCAATCCACTCGTACGCACGCTCGTTCTCTTGCTTAGAAGATCTGGCTTTGGTTTTACTTGAAAAATCCTACAATGGATGTTTGATTCAATACTGATTTTTTATTGCATTCTAAAGAAAAGATTTCTTGAAGTCAATGTGTTCTTTGATGGGTGTAATTATCTCCCTGTTGGCTCATATGTGTAATATCCAATAAATACGCGAACTGAGGCCATAAGAACTTTATTTTGCAAAATTTAGTCTACATCGATTTTGTGCCCCCATCTTCCCAGTGATGTCCCATCATCACATTTTTGCATTTTGGAAATAGGAAAGACTCTTCTAGGAAAGGGCAAACTTCTTGGTGTCGAAACGTCTCTACAATCAGTACGCATGCTACTGCGGCAGTGTGCAAACTGTAGTTCTTCTGGCTTGCCCACTGTAAACTATTAAAATGTACGCTGCAGTAGAAAATTCCGTGAGTTGTGAAGTGTGATCTGTGATATACGGCTTTTACTGGTATAAAACCATAAGACAATTGACATTCATTGGTTACTTTGTGAAGAGGTCGTTTGATTGGTCTAGCCTTGTCACAGATGAACTGACGGATGGCCAGTTCTTGGACATTTTTTTTTTTTTACACAATTACGTTGCAATTAGGCAAATTTCCTGGTTGCAATGGTCAGGTTAGGTCAAAGATAACTACTAACAACAAAAATTACATACGAACACATAAAAACAGATAAGAGACAAAATATTTTTACATAATGACACTTCCACATCACATACAAACAAACTTCCACACCACATACAAAATGCCGTCCACATCACATACAAACAATATTTTCAAAACTACAGTGAAGTTTATTACTTTACATTTCAACTTAAAACTTCTAAAATTGGATGGAAATGGCTCAAACAAACCTCCAGGCAGCTGGTTCCAATCAATAGTAGTTCTATTTAAAAAAGAGTATTTTTTCTTATTGGTTTTTTGAGTCCTTATTTTTATTTTGTGGCTATGGTCGTTTTTTCCCTTAAAGTTAGCTTTTCTATCCCTTGCCATAAATCTTCCCACGCTTCGTCCTTTTTAACAATTCTATACATCGCGCCTAACCTACTCCTTTTTCTTCTATTTTTCAAACTCTCCCATTTCAGTATATCTAACATTTCTGCGACACTATCTGTTCTTTTGTACCTTCCGAGTACATATCTTGCTGCCTTTCTTTGAACTTTTTCTATCTTTTTAATATGTCCCACCTCATATGGATCCCATACTATGGAGGATTATTCTAGGATAGGGATAACCAGTGCCTTATATGCTTTTTCTTTTGTGGCTACGCTACTTCCTTTTAAATTTCTCATCACCCAATGCAATACTTTAAATGCCTTCCGTGTCAAATTATCTACTTGGACCCCCCACCCAAGATCCCTAGTTAAATAAAAGCCTAAATATTTGCATTGACTAGTACATGAGATTCTTTCTCCAAAGAGGGTGTAAATTTCCTTTTCTGCATTCTTTTTATTTGAAAATTTTATATGCTTACTTTTACTAATATTAATGCCCATATTATTATTTGTAACCCAGTCACCAAGGCGATCGATGTCATTTTGTAATATTACGTGGTCATTTACATGTTCTATCCGTCTGTATATAATGCAGTCATCAGCAAAAAGTCTTATTTGGGAATGTAAATTGTTTGGTAGATCGTTTACGTAAATTAGGAAGAGTAATGGCCCAAGAACACTACCTTGTGGAACTCCTGCTAATACGCTCGCCTCATTTGAAAATGTATCCCCTAATTTTACTTTTTGAGTTCTGCCTCTGAGAAAGTTTTTTATCCATTGTTTTACCCTCAAGTCCAATGGTAACGAATCCAACTTTAACAATAATTTATCGTGAGGCACTCGGTCGAAAGCTGCCGAAAAATCAACAATTACTGCATCCACTTCCTTTCCTTCGTCTATTGCGTCGCCGATGTATTGACTTTATCCCAAAAGCTGCGTTTCACACGGGTATCCCGTTCTAAACCCATGTTGGTGTTTGAATAGCCATCTATCTCTTGCCCACCATTCCCGAATGTAGTCAGCGATTCTTTTTTCCATTATTTTGCAAACAACTGAGGTTATGCTTACCGGTCTATAACTGTTGGCTATTGTTTTATCCCCTTTCTTGAAAATTGGTTTAATATTTGCTTTTTTCCAATCATTGGGCAAGGCATCATTATTTAAAGTTACTTTGAATAGATGACTCAGGTACAAAGCTATTGCGGTATCACCCAGTTTTAGAATGTCAATTGAGATATTATCCGGTCCCACTGACTTATTTTTCCCCATCCTCCTTATTTTTTTCACAAAATATGAGTCCTCCAAGATAATACCATTTGTCGAGGGCTGTAGGCTATTTGGTGCTGTTATGCTGATGAAGTTCTCTGTCGTTTCTGAACAATTTAGGCAAGCCTTATTTTCCTTTTTGTTTTCTATTCCCCGAAAAACATCCGTAAAGCAGGAGTTGAACATATTTGCTATTTCTACAGTGTCTGTTACAATACCATTTTCCTTAGTTTTTAATATAATCACATCACATCACACATCATCATGTCCGTTTACTCTCAAACTAACCACACAACCGATGCACAAAACTGTCACTCATCACTTTGTCGGTGCACAGCACAAATTTCCCAATGGTGAATGTCAGCAGCTTTGAAGTTTATCGTCAGTAAAAACCTTATCACTATACGGATTTTACTTTTGGCGGTATTTCCAATTGCATTTTTCATTTTGACTCCCTAATGTGATGAAACGACAAGCGGTACGGCCTTCTACCAAACACTGCTGCTCGAGTGAGTTTTAACACAGCAAACATTGGGCTCCCCTCACTACTTCCCTCGTTACGCGCAAGCGTAAGTTACTTTCTGTACACCCGTCGTATATAGAATTTTTACTCACAACATGTGTAAACAATGATGAACCTAGTTTAATTACGGATTCCTTTCACTACGTCAACCCTGAATATGTGTATCTTTTTCTGTTATCTGTTAGTTTAGTAAGTCTAATACCCTGCCTAATACCTTTACCATAACGTCATTCTAAGCACAATTCCAACCTTCCCTTGATCTCTTTTGGAACCAATAATAACTATACCATTTCACCTTCTGCGGCGAGTTCAGTTTATTTTCTTTGTCTTTATTTGCTTGGCTTCACTCATTTTTCTTCTTATGCAATGCTTCTACTTTCCGATGTCTGCAAAATCTCTTCATATCTTCGTAGTGTTCTTCCCACCGTGTTCCTCAGATCCCACTCCTTCCTTCACTAAGATAGTCTTATTATATTTGGGGGATTTCTCCAAAATTCAGTGGTAAAATCCTGCCGGTAGGTTTTTCCTTTACTCTAATAATTATGTTACATTATTATTGTTTATTTGATTAGTGTTTACCAAGCTATACATTTCTTTGCCACCCTTCTTACCCACTTATGTCCTCGTATCCTGAAATGTTCTGTTCCCCTTCTCCACAATGCCAAGGATCTTTATTCAAATTTTTATTGTTTCATTTGGCATTCCTTCATATTACGATCATTTAGGCTTAAACGCTTCATCCTTCTCCTACCGCTTCCAGCTTTTTGGGCTAATACATTTCAATTCACGGCGACAATTTGCATCCAAACATAGGATTCAATGGCGTTGCTCCCAAATCGAAACCCTGACAACATGTTACATAATTGGCAGGTGCCTCCTCTTTCCTGAAATTCGTAGACGCATCTATACCTGCGACGGTCACTGAAATAGATATTATTCGAACCATTTCTCACCCTGAACTCGATGTCTTCCATTTCCCTACTATAGAAATGCACTATCTTGACACACTCTCATTTAGATTACACGAGTGATAGTTACAGGGTAGTTTTCTGTGGGCGAGGGGAGAAGTAGTCATCAATCTGAATGAGGAATTGGGGATAATGGTAGCAAGTATAGAAGAGGTATTTAAAATATTGGTAAACATTAAGCCAGGCCCAAATGATAATACAGGTCCTTGGCTCGAGAAGTAGTTTCTTATATCATCAATTTGCGTCCATCGTATTAATCTTGGGATTAATAATTGTGGTGGTTTTCCGTTGCTTCCTCGGTATCGTTTAATCATTTAAATGGTCGCCACATTGGGTTCAGACGCCTCCCTGACGAGCAGGCGCTGCGTGGATTACCTTTCGTCTGGCTCCTAACGTTCGACCTAAATGGCATGGGTGGCGCTATAGGGAACAAAGTCAATTGCTCTCATCAGTACAACTCCATGAGTCATTTCACAAGCCTTTCCACAACGTCAAGATTGTAGTCCATGGGAAGTCAGTACATTTTAATAGACTGTACAAGATTGGTCCCAAGAATAGTAGAACTCAGTTGACTAAAAAGAATTTATTGCCTGAATTGATACATTCACTCAATAATCTTCGAAGCAGAACCCTTGTACGTCCACGCACGGCTGTCAAACGGTTTTCCACGCCTCGCACGCCTTCTGGAAGGCGGCGCCGCTAAGCTCCCTCGTCACGGCCTGTTGTAACGCTTCCACCTATCCCGGGTGACGTCCTTTCAGCACGGATTTGAGGTAAGGGAAGAGGAAGACGTCTGGTGGGGCAACTATAGGGCTGTAGGCTGGCTGAGGCAGGGCTTTCGATAGCCCTTGGCAAATCCTCTTGCGACTTTCGTTTTTTTCGTCCGAGAGTACTCGCGCCACCAACTTCGCACACACCTTTCTCATGCCCATGCTTTAGGTCACAAGTCGATGTACATCATTTTTAGCGATGCCGTGTTCATCAGTAACCATGCAAACACTTAATCTGCGATCCCTATCCTATCAATCCTTCATTCACTCTCACAAAATTTCCGTCACTTTCTGAGGTTGAAGGGAGTCCTGAAGTAGGTCCTGCTAGAAGGGAGTCCTGCTAGTCAAAATCACCTGATCTACCCATAAGCTGCCTTGAGCATGTCATGAGTCTCTTTCTCGGATTTGCACAATTTCACGCAAAATTTGATGACGTAGCGCTCTTATGATAACCGGTTCATGTCGAAGCGTAACGAGGTCACGTTATAGAGGTTTCGCAAACGTTAAAATCGCACTCCATAAGGGCTGGGAGCCGACTGCCACCGGCCTCGAGTCTTTCCTTAGACTCCCCTCCCTCGAAACCAGCCGGAGAAACCGCCTATTATATCCGTCTATTTGGAAAAAAAGAAGCCCAATTACTTTTGGGACATACCTTTGACCCAGGCCCTCTGTGTGGGAAGCTAGTATGATAGCCATCGCACCATCTCGTTCCCCCAGGATTAAAAATTAGGATTAATGAGAACAGTACTGAGTGAACGTGACGAAAACGTCAAAGAGAAATGTTATCTGTCGTTAGTTAGGCCTCATTTGGAATATGCTGCAAATATATGGGATCTTCACCTAGTCGGATAAATTACCGAATTGGATCGCTTGCAGCGTAGAGAAGCTAGATTTGTAAAACATTGTAATGATAAACATAGTAGCGTGTCCAAAATATAGTATTAGAGCAGCTAGGTTGGGAATCACTAACGGAGCGAAGGTTTTATTACAGATTGAATTTCTTGCATAAATTTGAAGAATGTCTCTTTAGCAGTGCTGTTGAAAACGTATTTTTACCCCCATCATAATACGGTAGAAGAAATCATGTCAATAAAGTTAGAGAGGCTAAGTGTAGAACAGATAGTTTTAAGATTTCATATATTCCACGAACGATATGGGATCATAATAACATTGTCCAACCGCGGTAGGGCCATGTTCGGGTAAAATTATTCTGATGTGTATTCACCCCATGCCACACACCGTGGCGGTGGCTTTCACGGTATACATAAATAAATATTTAAAAAATCAACAATCAGTTAAAGTGTATGGTGAGCTATCGAAAACTGCGGGGAAAATGTCAAGAATGGGTAATTTGAATTTATGATCAAATTCCTGTGCCTTCAAAGATATATAGCGCGAAAACGTCCAGGATTTATTGTCAAAATACAAAGGTATATCCTTGCCCCATGTAATTATCTAAAAGTGTAGCCGTAAGTACCGAGCTCGTTAAATTTGACTTAGGTAGAGGTATACATGTGAATTCACAGTAAAAAGTTAAGAGTTGGCCACCTGGTTGGTGATGATTTACTAAGTTTTGAATTCTTAATTCCTTAAAGGGTGTGTATAGATTTATTTTTTAATGGAAAGGACCGAGGAGTTGGTATAATGGGAGTGTTCTTTCCCACTTAGACGGTGATTCCCAGAGCGAGAAATTAATATTTAACGCTAGCTAGGACGTCATTCTGAAAGAAATCTCCGCTGATATTTCCATTCTTTCCTTTCTTTCCGATCTTTAAATAATTCTTTATGCATTCAAAAGCCATTTCTCGAAGTAGGTGGATACCTTTTTATTATTATTTTTTTTACATTATTCCTCTCAATACGAAAAAAAACTGTATTCCCCAGTGACTGAATCCCAAATTGCTTCAATAAATACGCGTTTCCTTCCTCCAATTTCCTTTCGAAAGGGGAAAAGTTTCCATTAATCGCTGGAGAAGTTTACGGCGAAGAGGAATCAGTTAGTGATCGGGAAAGGGGATTTGGGGAATTTCCTGGAATCGGGTAGATAAGTGATACAGCAGATCATACCAATTGCGCGCTAAAAAATCATACGAGTGCGATGTCAGTATTGCTCTGTTAAGCCAACTGCGAGAACAATCTTTCCTGTTTAAGTTCTTAAGTGTTGCTGTCAATTTTTGCTTGGTGAAGTAACTAACTTGAATATGGGCCGTCCTCGGGCAGAATGCTAATCCTGAGGGAAATTATGTAAGGATTATATGAAGTTTGTCTAACGCGGAGGAATTTTTTTGAAGAGATTTTGGCAATATGTTACTTTTAATGACAACTAACAATTAAATATCTGGTTATTTATGGCTAAAAATATTTGCTCTTCCGTCCATATCATCGCCATCAGTGTGAAGCTTTACTTTAGTTGCTACCTCTGCGAGTTTCGTATTCAAAGAAGAAAAGTGTGTGGTAAATATATTCAAAAGGAAAACCTGGCCAAAGTTAAAAATTCATTTAGGTGGATTTTGAACCATATGGGCCCTCCATGATTGTTTACCCGTGGTCCATCATTACGCTTCTGACTCTCGAATCGCCTTATTCCGATTCTACTTCGATTCTGATATCATCATAAAAAAGGTCGCATTCTAAGTGAACCGGTATTGTAGGGGAGGATTAGTTTTGGGTTCTATTCCGGGGAGATGAGTCATTGACGCCGACGAAGGCATTGAATCGGACTGGAATGGAAACGAAAAAGAGATATCGAAAGCCTGTACGTACGAGGTTGCTGTAACAAGTATCGGTAATAGGTTTTTCCCGACGTCTGCGTAATATGCTGAATTCAGACCGTCGGTAATGGGTTCGTACGATTGCAGATCGTGTTGGCTTTGATAAGAAGACATTGCAAACCATTATGACAGTAAATTTGACGATGCGAAAGATCTGCGTTAAACTCGTCCAGAAGGTCTTTGGACGGAATACCACGAACAGAGTCGTGTGTCTCTCGAAAAGAAACCTGACGAAAAACGGCATCGCGACGATCGCTCAACCCCGTTAAAATCATGAATTGTCATCATTAGATTCTTTCCCATTTCAAAAAGTGAAATCCTCTCACAAAGGACGCCACCATGGGACCCTAAGTGACGTCAGAAAAGTTTGCACGCGTGCCCTTAAGGGCCTTTCGGAATCCTCCTACCAGGGGGCCTTCGAGTCGTGGATAAGCCCCTGGCAAAAGTGTGTCGACGCTCAAGGGATGTACTTCAAAGAATTTAGAGGCGTTATAGAAATATCTGAAACGAATCTATTTTTCCGAACCATTATCCGATACTTTTTATACAAGCCATGCGTATGAATCAGGCTGTAGTAACAAGTACTAACGAGTAACAGCAAATTGTCATGAGAAGTGATAAGCTTTCATTTCTTACTACCAATGTTTTTCTAAATCCCATGCTGAGAAAATTTTGTGATTGGCATTCGAAGTGCAAAGTTTGTAAAAGATGATAAGACAATCAGACGAATATATGGGTCAGTCCAGAAGAAGGTAGGTTTCGTCAGATGTGTTGTGAGTTAAGTCAATGAAAAATGGCAAGAGAGAGAGGCTGGAAGGAATATGCATTAATAATGGCACGTTATAGGAAGAAGAATAGATCGTTCGCTGGGAAGAGGAAGGAATAGAATAGTCTTGAAGGCAGGTAGAAGTGTAAACTGGAGAAACTAAGGCAGTTATCTTCCTGCGTATCTGACAAAGATTCCCCTAAGAAAGTTGTTGATGAAATAACTTATTCAAACATGATTAGAATATATGTTTATAGGTGCGTAGGTGTAGTAGATAGTTTATTCAGTTTAGACCTTCAAAAAAGATTGAATTAGGGTGTAAAGAATGAAGCTCTGCTGTTTTTTGATAAGTTATTGATTTTTGTACGTCTGGATGAACTTTTAATAAACGTAAAATCAAAGTCCTCTTCTGTGAATTCACTTGAACGCTCGAAATTGGGTGCACTCTTTTCAAGGTTGTTCCCACCATCATTTTCAAGATTCACGATTTTCGTCTTCGTCTCGCTTACGTTGAACTAGATATGCATGGAAATTTATCTAAAATACAAAAAAATTTTTTTATAAAAAATGTGTAACTAAGCTCCCTGTGTCAGTTATGATGTGGTGGATGGAATGTTTGTTAGAGGATTGGATAACTATTGCATTTTTCCACTTAATGAGAAGCTTAAATGAGATTCACGTTTTTGGGTCGTTGACCCTAAGCACATTTCTCGTCAAAGGTTCTCATTCAGTGTAAAAGTATCACAGTCATTTGACAATCCGATCTAAAATTTATGTGATCATTTTAAGGAGAAGTTTTCCATTGCACATCCACTACAAAAGGGAATATAATAAGTTTCATACATTTTCGAATTTTTAGATGTAATAATTTCATTTCATTAATAAGTCATAAGAGTTTGATTTCAAAACTAATTTATGCATTTTGTCAAGCGATACCAAATGTATTGTTCAACTATTCCAAACTCATCAAGCTGTATCCGACCCTTCTTCTGTGTAACGTATCACTGGAATGTTACGCATATACGAGGGTCATCCGGAAAGTAGTACCCGTTCGTGCCGCATGAAGTGCTGACGACGCGAGTAGCCGCTGGACGAGGTCAGATAGCTTCAGTGGCTTGTCTGCCTTCTCTGAGCCAAGTTGCGTGACGCTAGCATTGCCTGTGTTGTTTCTGTGATTGTTTACAATGTTTAAAAAAATTGAGAACGCCGCCAGTTGTGAAGTGAGGGCAGTGATTAAATTCCTCAATGCAAGAAACGTTCGCCCATGTGATATTCATCGCCAATTAAAGGAGGTGTATGGAGACAATGTAATGGACGAGTCGTCTGTTCGGCGGTGGTGTCGCAACTTCAACATGGGGAGGGGGAACACACACGACGATGAGCGTTCGGAGAGACCGTCTGTCATTACAGACCAACTGGTGAGCTCAGTTGACGAATTCGTGAGGAACGATCGGCGCGTCACAATTGATGACATCTGTGAGCATTTTCCCAATGTTTCTCGAACAATTGTTCATGAAATTGTTAAACACCATCTGCATTATGCAAAAATTTGTGCAAGATGGGTCCCTCGCGTATCTCAATGAGCTGGCGGCGAAGGACTATGCAGCAGGAATACAGAAACTTGTCACACGTTATGACAAATGCCTTAATTTGCTTGGAGATTATGTTGAGAAGTAGTTTAAAGTATCCTCTTTCAAATAAAATTTTTTATGTTTGTTAATATTTACTTTTGTGTCTTTATTTCACGAACGGGTACTACTTTCCGGATGACCCTCGTACATAACCGGGTCCATATAATTTGTCAATTAAAACACCTATACAGGTGTTTTAATTGAAAAATGCCTGTTTATGAAATGAGCTAGACGTTTTCAAGACCATTCTAATATTTTTCGGCAGATAATGCTTGTGAATGCGATCAAATATACGCATGAGATAAAAAGTATCGGTAACAATCTTTCCCTGACGTGCATTAAGTGAAGTGCTGAATTCGGACCGTAGATTAAGTGGTCGCCAGATCGTATTGGCATTGATAAGATGAGAGCACACACCATTAGCTCTGAAAATTTGGCGATGCAAAAGATCTGCGTTTAAATAATCTTCCCGAAGGTTTTTGGATGGATGACCAAGATTGGAGTACAGTGCCTGTTTGCTAACACCTTCTACAACGGCATCGCGATGGTTTCCTAACCCATTTATACTCCTGACTTGGCACCAGCGGTCTATTTTCTATTCCCCAAAAAAGAAATCCTCTCTCGAAGAAAACCACCATGGGACCTTAAGTGCCGTCAAAGAAGCTTGCTCGCGTACCCTTAAGTGCCTTCCAGAATCCGCCTAGGCGTTGAGCCTTCGAGTCGTCAAAAAGCCACTGGGAAAAGTGTGTCGACGCTCAAGGGATGTACTTCAAAGAACTTTTAGGCATTTTAACAATTTCTGAAATAAATCTATTTTTTTCTAAAACCCTTCCCGATACTTTTTATGCAAACCATGTATTCTTGGTTCATCAAAACGTAGATCCTGGCAAATATTTTCACAGTTAGCTGATATTTTTGTCACAACTCTCCGTAGTCTCCAATTGTACCGTAAACAGAAGTTTCTTGCCATTAAATAAAGTTTTTTGATCCTGAGATCTGCCATTTTTGTATCATTTTGGCATATTTTTAAGTTAGATTTCGTGTCAAAAATTTTGAATTTACTTTTACCGCTGGATAATTTTTTCTGTCACGAATTCAGTGAGAAACATATCATTATAGTGTTTTACGTTTCCAAAATATATTTTTTTTTCGAAAACCTATCGTCATTTAATTCCATATGTTTTAGAAAGTTCCTCGTAAAACTTCGTAGAGGGTAATAGTCGATTCAAGGTGTTCGTCCGTCGAGGAAGTAGGAGGGTAGGCTGAAAACTAATGCACTCATACTTGTAGTCCACGAACAAAATTACCTTCAGAAGCATTCTTGATGGCGTGTGGAAGAAACATATCCCCTCAACACGCATTCGCAGGTTTTAGGTCGTTACATTCATTCAGTGTATTTTGAGAAGCGGAGGTATGGAACCGTGCTCTAGTGCTATGTCTACGCGAGTTAAAGAGCGTGACTTAAAAAGTGACTCCTACTGAGATTCATCGTCGTTTGAAGGCTGTTTATGGCAACGATGCTGTTGATAGGTCTACTTTAAATCGATGGGTGGTAAAATATCGTGGTTGGGAGCCTGGAGAAGCCATAATTGCTGATTAAACACGCAGCGGACGTCCGATCAGAGCCACAGACGATAAACATCGCAAAATTGTCGAAGATTTGATTCAAAATGACCAACAAATCACTCAAAAGCGTATCGCAACCCATATTGGTCGAGTTAGTCATGTTAAAGGCATCCTACTGCCAATAATCTTGCAACATGGACTACGCTTGTCCACACACCTCGCGCGCAACTGGAGAGGCTCTGCGAAACCTGAAATTCGAACTGATTCCAGACCCTCCTTATTCCCCCGATCTTGCGCCTTGCGATTTGTATTTTTTCCTCAACTCAAGAGACATCTCAAGGGTAATCATTACACCTCGGACGATGAGGTGAAGGCAGCTGCCAAGTCTTGGATCCGAGAAAAGTCTAAAGAGTTGTTTAGTGACGGATGAAAAAACTTGTTACACGTTGGGAGAAATGGGTTAGCCTTAACGGTGACTATGTTGAAAAGTAAATATATGATTGCGCAACTTAAGAACTTTACTCAAATGAACTTCTTGCCAGACCTTGCTATTTGTTTTTGTTTGTTGTCTACAAGCATGTGTGCATTACTTTTCAGCATACCCTCTTATGTTTAAGAAAGCGTCGGTGAGTTTATATATGTCGCCTCTCTTCAATCCAATCCTCAATGCTATGTATTATCACACAATTTGTGGTTTTCTTTGCCTTTTCTCTCGACTATGTTCAGTGGTCGTTTCCACAAGCTATTCTTTGCAACCGTATCTTTTTTCAAATCATTTTTTTCAAAACTTCCTTCTGTTCAATACAATATGCATAGGCCTACAAATCTCCTGGACTGCTTTGAGTTAATCAAAAATTATGGACGCATGTTGCCACGGCAAAGACAATTATGTATGTTTTCCTATGCCCAGCTTCACGGAGGAAGACATAATTAATGCTCGCTAATCAATATGCATCAGTTTAGATATGCTTCACAAACAGTGAATGCGTGGAATGAAATCTAATAGGGCCGCGAGTTTTGCTAGGGGAAATGAATATTTGCGTAATTAAATCAGTTCGACTGGTTGTCCACTTTTGTTTTAAACGAGTTGACTCATTCAGGTGTGCGGTGAATAACGTTCTCAGCGTGTGCTCGGTTGTTGAAAATACCTTCCAAATAAATGCATCCATTCAATCTTTCTCTCACCCTGACCCTTTTGTGCTTCGCCCCAGTTTCCCGAAATACTATATATCCTTTATGAGTATTCCGTTTTCGTAACATTTTTTTATCAACTCTTTATCGATCGATAGTTACGTGATCTTTTGATTAATATTAATTCGATGTGTAAATGTATGAAGAACTAGTATTTTATTCTAATTACGGCCTGAGTAAACGAATAATTAATCATCTGCTTTGCTTTTTCGTTGCACTATCCTAATTACCGTTCAATGAAATAAAATCTCTTCACCGCAAATCTGCATAGTCTTGTATATTACTTACCGCATGAAATGCATTGCGTTGAAATGTATAATGAGTGCATGACGTTCACGAAGTTAATCAATATATATATATATATATATATCACATTTAATTTCTATGCTCACCCTCGCATTAATGCAACAACTATTTCCACCGAGTGTCCTGCTTGTTTAATAATTTTTGTTTCCATAGTCCTAAACAACTCACACGTTCAATGTAGCGTTGACTTAATGGATTGCGCAAGAGGAAGCCATCGGCAAAAAAATATTTGATTAAAATACCTCTGAGTTCTTTGTTGATAATAGCGAAAATAAAATTTTGCGAAATATTAGGGTAGGACGGGCATTTAACTGGCAAGGAATGAATTTAAATTCGTCTCACGGCATGCAATGAACGTTGACCGTGATGAATACTAAGATTTCCGAGAACTGAGGTTTTTTCAGACTCGTATACCATTAAAGTTCACTAAGGTTGGGAGATTGTGTTGTTCACGAGCAGATTTATGCTTTCATAATATGTTATTTATTACATTTACATACCTTAAATCTTATTAAAAAAACAGCTAAGTTGACACCCTGAAGTCAGATGTTTTTAACTTCTTAATGTAATTTACTTATACACAGCGAAAATGTCATACGTGTATTGATATGGAGGAGATCATTCTCAAAATTTATCTGAAGGTAATTATGCCGCCAAAATATTCAAGAAAAACTGTGTCCTACTTGTGGCGTGAATACGTGTATCTTATAGTCTTTTGAAGCTATTCGTTGAAAACCCACAGGAGTGAATTATGTTGAACAGACGGAGGAGGTGAAAGAGTACTCACGTTTCATCCTTCAGCTAAAGAAAATTACTGCTTCTCCTATAAAAAAAACATGTATAAAAAACTTCATTTGTATGTTTGTCATTTTAATTTGCCTTCCAATCAACAGCAAAGCCTATGGCTATGCTATACTACACATGCGCGCAAAACTCTTTGCGAGATACGTACGCAAGATAAGCGAAAAATTAAAAAAAATATATTAAATTTCCATTTCAAAGACGGTCCAACTCTTAAATTACTCAAATCAATCCTGCAAATTTAGGAGACGATTTTCCGATCTGATCTTTTGAATCCTCCGTGGTCATATACGACGAAAACATTCGAAGCATGCTCACAGGTTCTCTCTGGACACTCGAATGTGCAAAATTCCGGAACGCGAACACACTGCACACTGCATTCTAATGAACGGTTGGGTGAACGCATTAATTTTGTCGAAGGAATCGCAGTGAATTTGAATATGCTAAGAAACGGAATAATTATAATTAGTGCTAGCCCTTATGAATTCTGATGAGGAAATGCATTTTGCAATTAAGCGGCTGTTAGCCGAACGGCAAATCATTATTTGCTCTCATATTGTGACGTCACGTTTGTTCTATTTCTACCCCGGATTATAAAGCGGCATGACCCCAGGTGTTCCCGAGGGAAACATCCAGTAACCATGGCTCCTACGACTATTCATATGTGATGAAAATCTCAGGAGCCATCTTATGTTTATGCCTTATTACGATTTTTATCCCATTTTGTTGCGCCAATTACGCTATTTCATTACTGCTCTACTCTTTGGGGAGGAGATAAAGCAGAGGCGTATTAAAGGCGATATTCCGTGCCCATGTTGCGCGCCCAATGGTTCCGAACAGTGGCGCCACGGTGGCCGCGGCGAAAAGCCGTTCGTGAAACGTGAGGAAGAATTTAAGAAGGCGTTTTTTAAGCGTTCCTGGAAACGGGGGGAGGAGAATGAAACCTGATGAAATTGCCACGTAACCGCCTTGTTCCAAGTTTATTCCCTTTGCGAATCGTCGCTCATTTTTATTGCATTTCAAATCCATTAAAAGGTCAAAAATTAAGTTTTGGCAATTGTGCCATGATCATTATTCATAGACAAATTTAAACAAGGTTATCAAAATCATGGCAATCCATTCCTCTTCAGCCATTAATTACTGGCTTATACTTCTCAAAATAAGTGGCTCTTATGCTGGGGATAATATATTGACTCTGCCTTTACCCACCCATGAGTAGGCCTTATTTCCCGGCACATCTGATCGATGCCCTCATCCAACAGAGAGCGCTGCAGATGATTTACCCGGAGGATACACCTTCCGAGTGGCTGCTCTGAGATTTATCCTCGGCAGTGATAAAGAGGGCATCGTGCTGTACAAATCAAGGTAAGAGATAATCTGTTTCCCGTATCCCAGGAGCAAATTGGACTTATCTCCACAATATATTTAAGAAAATTCCGAATTTATGTCATGAAGACGCGGAGCATTCTGTATGCCTTTCTGAATGTATACATATTTTGCGTCTTGGAAATGCGTGCAAAACCGTAAATAAATCTGTTTAAATGAAAGATATGGTGCTTTCCCGGCGTATGAGTTGGGCGAATTCTTCTCCGATCTTCCACCGGGTCAATGTCTCCATAGCTGCCGACGTTTCGATTCCCGACTCGGTCATCGTCGTCACTCATGATCGTCATCGTCATTACTCATCAATCAGAAGCCCTGATGACGATGACCGAGTCGGGAATCGAAACGTCGGCAGCTATGGAGACATTGACCCGGTGGAAGACCCGAGAAGAATTCACCCAAATCTGTTTAAAGTCTCCCGCTAAGTTAAATAATATGTATCCCTGGTGAGGCTAATTTTCTGTTTTGCCATGGTAATAGTAATTATTAGGAGAGGATCCTGGGAGAAGAAGGCATTTTTACCATTAGATATACGAGACACTTCACACCCTAGACAAAAGAACAATCAAAACAATGGATTCAAAAGGGAGAACCGTCTCCAAAGAAGGCAAAGACCATTTCATCTGCAGGCAAGGTCATGGCGTCGGTTTTTTGGGATGCATGTGGGGTAATTTTCATTGGCTTTCTTGAAAAAGGAAAAACTATCAACGGCGAGTATTATGCAAACTTATTGCAGCGTTCGAGCGAAGAAATCAAGCAAAAGCCGCCGCATTTGGCTAAGAAGAAAGTATTGTTTCATCAAGACAATGCGCCAGCTCACAAATCCGTTATTGCAATGGCCAAAATTCATGAATGAAAGTTTGAATTGCTACCTCATGCACCCTATTTGCCAGATTTAGACCTCTCGTATTATTTTTTATTCACAAACTTGAAAAAATGGCTCTGTGGTCTAAGATTTTCCAACCGTGAAGAAGTGATGTCGGCAGTTAATGGCTATTTTGAGGAGCAAGACAGTTATTGTTATAAAAGTCTATCGAACTTATTAAACATTGCTGGGAAAAGTGTACAAGGCTCAAAGGAGATTATGTTGTGAAAAACCTTTTTTTTTCCAAAATTTTCGTGTTTTATTTGTTGGGTCGGGTACTTCTGGGACCACCTCGTGGGTGGATGATTGGGTGGAATTAGGATTTTAAGGGAATGGAGAAGAGGTGGAGAGGGACCCGGCGTTGACTTTTAAACATACGCAAGTACCATCCGACGCACAGGCGTACTCCATTTAAAGTGCCACTCACATTGAATAAATAGGGATCGGAATACTTCTGAAAAATTCTGCCTCAGCCAGGGTTCGATTCAGGCGAGCCTTCAAGGTGGGAAGCCAGTGTAGAGGGAATTACAAGCAAACATATCGCGCTATTTGTCCGTTTTCAAGACGGTTGACCTCTGTGCATGGTTTGCATAAAAAGTATCGGGGAAAGTTTTTTTTTTCCTTGAGCGTCGACACAATTTTGCCCTTGCACGACTCGAAAGCTCCCTTAGGTAGGCAAATTCAGGAAGGTCCTTAAGGGTACGCGTGCAAGCTTCTTGATGTCCTTCGAGGGAGGATTGTACCTTTGGGAGTAGGAAATATCGTAGTCTGCTAGTACCAAGTTGGAATTATAAGGGGGTTGGGGAATCGTCGCGATGCCGTCGCAGAGGTTCTTCGCAAGCAGGCACTCGACCCTGCTCTTGGTCGTCCGTCATGACCTTCGGGAGGAGTTAAACACAGATCTTTTGCATCGCCAAATTTTTGTGTGTGTGTGCAATTATCTTATATCAATGCCAACAAAATAACCGGCTGTCAGATTTCAGCACTTCACGCACACTTCAGGAAATAAAAATCTTTCCGATACTTTCATACAAACCATGTATTTTGTAAGGTATAATAATTTCTGTTGTCTTCAATGGCTTCTTGTGCTGCGGGCCATTTTATGCTCGGTTTAATCTATGTTTGCTTTTGTTATTCAGATATTTCCGGTGAAGTAGATAGAAGTTGGGTGCTTTACTTTCTATTTTACATCCTCATATTCTCTTTTTAACGCTTTCGGCTCCAGTGACGAGGAGATATCATTAATAATTTTCATTAATTCAGGGAAGTGGCAACTGATCTCGTTGCTGTCACTACCGTATCGTTAAAAACAAGATAAAAATTGACTTAACTGGCGTTCAATATATTATTGACCTGAGCCACAACTTAGCAAAAATCAATATTTTTAATAGCAAGTAAATGGTATTGGATGCCTAGATTAATTTTGAATCGTAAAATTGAGCAATATATGGTGAATTCCTTGGGTAGGCTTCCGCGGTGTGCAGGTATCGAAAATCTAAGTCTCCTGGGATTTACTCCGCGTTCGTCTATACCTCTGGGACAAAAGTTTCGCCGTAGTTGCAGTCAACGTATTCCGACCTGTAAGAATGCTTCGGGGACTATATCGCCCTACAAAAAAGCTGATAGCGGAAGAATCATAGGATATAGTGCATAACAGCCCAAATATATTTCCAGTGCTCACGATATAGATTTGGATTCTAGAATTACAGGGTTCGTCCGGAAAATAAGCGTACTGACTCCTGGGCTGGCCGCGCCGCTCCAGGCGCGCCCAGCACCGCTCTGACGGGCTGCGATTGGAGGGGGGTATGTTGGCAAGCGACGCTGAAAAAGGCAGTCGGCTCTGAGCTGTGGTGTAGTGAGGAGCTCTGTTAACGCGAACCTCCACGCTTCGACCCACGTCACGGAACGCGATGCCGAAGTTTTTGGAGCAGCGTTATTCCATCAAATTTGCGGTAAAGCTTGGGAAATCGTCCACCGAAACTGTAGGTATGATTAACTAGGCTTACGGGTAGTCAGCCATGTCCAGAAACATGATCTTTCGGTGGCACAAGATGTTCGTGGAGGGCAGAGAAGAGGTCGACGACGAGTCTTCGAGAGGTTCCCGATGATGGAGCGTTCCAGGAATGGGAACGCCGCTGGAACAAGTGTATCGACTCACAAGGGTCCTATTGAGGAATATTAGCTTAAGATATGTAAAAGTGTAATAAATTTTTTTTCCTGAGCTCAGTACACTTATTTTCCGGACGAACCCTGTACTTTGGTGAAGTATCACATAGAATGGCACTGAGGGCCAATAAATTTAGTACGAAAAGGCAGTCCTTGACGTGATTGTTTGAAAAAATGCATAATGAGATTAAATAAAAAGCTTTAAGGAAATTTTTATTATATATCCTAACAAAAAATTTGTGGACCATAGTAGGATAAACGAAGATAATAAAAGGTTCGCTAATACTAATGGGAAGGTCTTTGGCAAAATGGGGATTACAGTATATCAACGAATGAATCTTTGTTTTAAGTGGCAGTGTGCCCTCCTCCAACAAATTGCATGGTAGTGAAATATTGATGCGTCAAAATACTAGCGGTGTGTTTGCAAAAAATGACTGAGTCATTTAAAAAAGTGAGTTTGATGCTCGGATTTTATAATGAAAAGCGTAAGTGCCACAAAATGTTGGTCATGTTCAGAGAAAAATGAACTTTCCAAATTACCATAAAAACAAACAAGAGAGAAGTAAATGATTTAAAATGGAAGTTGTTGGAACAAGTAGATCGTGAGTGCAGAAATTTCTGACGAGGAATAGGTATTATGAGTTTCAAGAAGAGTGTAAACGATGTCCAATTATGATAGAAATGTACAAGATTTGACCCCGAAGTAGGAGGACTTATATTTCCCCGTAGAGACGGACGATCGGGTGGCAGTTTCTCTGGCTGGACTCGAGGGAGAGAAACCTCAGGAAAGGCTGGAGACCGGTGGTAGTTGGCGAATCGTTTTTAATTGGCTCAGTCCTACCACTTTTGGGATTGACCTTGTAGGTGTACAAATCTAGGGATATATGGAAGAAATTAGTAATAGAAGGCATTTTTTCCAAAATAATTGAAAAACAGGCATTTTGCTGGTGTGAAGGCAAAATATTGGACAAATTGAAGGGAATTAGAATCAATACGAAATCATAAATAGAAAATTGTTTAATTATCCGTCCCTATGAACTTCGCATGTGCGTTCTGATGACCTCTAGAACGGATTTAATATTCTCCTGAAGGATAAACCATGCAAGTTAGACCAAAGAATAGGAGCAAGAGGAAAGAGCGTTTATTTCTCAGTGAGGCGGCCGTGACCCCAGTGGGGCGGCCATTTGAGTGGTGTTGTCACGTTTAATCCACTAATGAGGAAGAAAAACGGACACGTCTTCAGTTATTCATCCCACGACTAAACGTGGACACAATTAAGAGAATGAGTCCCGGTAACTCCAGGACTCGGCTTAATGAGCTGTGTCGTGCCCGGAAGTGGCAGGAGGTGGGAAGAGCTAAGTCGAGACTAAAGTAGTAGTAGTAGTTTTTAGGGGAGGCGACCGACAGCTAAGGTCATTTGCGCCATAGGGGATGGACAGGAAAGGATGAAGGGTGGAGAGAAACCCGGCGTCGGCATTAGCCTACTCTTTACGAAAGGCGCCAAGGGGTCCGCAGCTTAACGTCCCATCCGACGGACGCCGTACTCACTCAAAGTGCCCTCCACAAAGCACCTCAAGTAGGGATCGAGATACCTCTGAAAAATATTCAACACCGCCGGGATTTGAACCCGCGCCCTCAGTGTGGGAAGCCAGTACGTTAGCCCCCGCACCATCTCGATCCCCTCGAGACTAAAAGCAGAGAAGATGGGGGAGGAATGATTTAAACCAGCTAGAATAAGGACTTGTGATGTTAATACGATTTCGATGACTGGGAATATAAAATGGGAGACGAAATGATGAAATAGAAATATTTGATGTCCTAAAAGGGATCTGTTGAAATGATGACGGGGCTTACTGGAGCGATAGTGAGTAATATAGTATGGCGAAGGGTAGGAATTATGTCAAGGTTCGCAGAAGTATTAAAAAAAGGGGTTGGAAAAAACGTAATAAATAAGGAGCCGATGAGTGATTGAATATTATCAGTTGAAATAAGTGTTGAACCAATGAAATTGGCCATTTTTAAAGCCACCTGCCGACAAATAACCATGTGATAGGAAGAACTCGACAAGGTGATTAGAACGCGACGGTAGGCGAAGGAAGTGGTAGCAGTGAGGTAGGGGACGAAGGTTTCGGAACAAGGAATAATCGCAGAGAGGAAGAAATGAGAGTTCTGCCAGATCAATGCTTTCATCGCGACAAACAATAGTGTTTCATTACCAATGCAGGTGCGGGTAGGAAAGGAAATAACTCGAGGATTCAGACTGATATCAGTGAGACTACCTTATGAAAAGGCACAGATTTAGGAGCAGCGTAATTAATTCGCAAAATATCTAAGGAGAGGATGTGGATTCATAAAGTCAGTTATTGATAATTGAATATAACGTTAGACTCAAGGCGATAAAACGGCGAACGCGGCGTAATAAATGACGTGTACTTAACCCGTAAGCAAAGAAAAGAGTATCAGGAGGCAGTAGAGAAAACAAACATAGACGAGGCAGAGAGACGAATTAGCGAAAAGAAATGGGAATATAAAAATGGTATAGTCAAAACCGAATAACGACCATATAGGATCAGTAGGGGGAAAATTACGAGAAAATCATGAATTACAGACGAGTTGATTAGAAAGATAGGGGAGAGAATGAAATGGAGGAATGTAAACAGAGAATTTAGTAAGTGGAGAACCCGTGATTCCACAGTTGTAATTAGGTGTCTAGTCTTAAGGAAAATAAAGAGTACACGTGATCTGCCCAAAGCATACCCGAACTGGTACATTTTGGCGGCCATGACGCTGAATATAGCCCCGCCCACTAGCAGCGCTAGCTGCTGGAGACCCAATGGGATAAGGGGAAATCCTCAGCGACTCCGTGCTTGGCTGATCGTCGAGTTGTGCGTATAGTGCCAGTTGTGTTAGTTTCTGTTGTCCTTGATTTTACTGTTTGTCGAGAATGGATTTTGAGGAAATCACTGATCAACGAATCAACGTCAAGTTTTTGGTGAAGTGCGGTAAAAGTTATCAAGAAATTACTGAAATGTTGACATCTTTTTTAACGGTGATAATACTCTCAAGAAAAAATCCGTTTTCAAGTGGATTAAGCGTTTTACAGATGGCCGACAAGATGGTCAAGATGGTCATGGCCACGGATGGTGCAAGGCCGGGACGACCTTCAACCACCTGTGTTGACGACATCATTGATCGTGTGCGGTCCCTTGTCATTACCGATCGTCGATAAACTGTTCGAATGATAGCTGATGAACTGAATTTAGGAAAATAAACAGTGCAAACTATTTTAACCCAACATTTGGTTTTGAAAAAAATGTGTGCAAAAATTGTACAGTTTCATCATTGATTGTTCGCCAGTTCCGGGCAAAAAAAATTCAATCACCATTCTCGATCATCCTCTTTATTCAACAGATCTTACCCCCTGCGATTTTTTCCTAGTATAACACTAATGAAAAAGATAAGATGAACTGTTTTCCCGAGATGGTAAAAAATGAGCTTTCGGGAAATAAGGTGGTGGATGGAGATGTATCAGTTTCCCAAAATGCAAAAATGTGAGGAAAGGACATAACTGGGAAAATGTGGACGCAATAAAGCAAGAAACGAGGAGATAACTAAAAGGCCTAACCGCCCGAGGACTTCCAAAAGTGATTTAAACAGTGGAAAAGAAGATGGGATAGGTGAATAGCAATGAATGGAGAGTACTTTGAAGGGGACAAAATCGAAGTGAACTAAATTTTGCAAAATAAAGTTTTAATGGCCTCAGTTCGCGTGTTTATTGGACAGACTTCGTATGATTAGGTTATAATTGCTTGTTTCGTAGATTTCGGGATGGCATTTGCTTGGGAAAATTTGTCAAAATTAATTGTCAATGTGATATGGGCAGCGTTAGGAAGAAGTTTGAGATGGGCTTGGATTATCTCCGGCGTTTTTCCGCTCACGAGTGGAAGAAATGGCAAACATTTGGGAAAAACTGAAAATGGGAGTTAAAATCGGTGGGGTGTACATACAATGAGTTACGTTTGCGGATGAGAGCCAGTCAGTTGAAGGGTTACATTGAAGAGTCCATTAGAAAATCAACGGGATCGGTATGGTATTAGAAGCAACGTAAACAAAACAATGGTTTTGAGGTTTCTGAGGAAAAACATGATTAATTTTAAAGTTAACAAAGGAGGAAAAAAAATAGAGCAGGTGGAATAATTTACTTAGCGTGGAAATGTTTTGGACCAAGTTGGTCAGTTAGTAAGGATGTATGGATAATAACTTTGATCGTGAGAGAAGCTTTCACGAGGACTGGAATGAACGACTGAGATATGGACGAAGATTATTCTGCATCTGTACGAATAATACGCGATTAATCCGAAAGTAGTATGGCAGGGGGTGCAAGCACCAAGTGATAACGATATAGGCGTTCTTTATTCTTCATAAATATATTTGCTTAAGATATGATTTAAGCATGGGCTCCTACGAGACACTCATTTCTTGCACCTAAATATAGTTAAATTGAATAAGATAATATGTGTGCACAAGATGTTGAGAAAATCTACATCACTAGCAATCAAAAAACATGACGTTTCTTGGTCAAATCGATAAACTAAAATACAGTCCTGTGGACATTAACTTTTGAAGATTTGAGCTTTTCAAAAGTTTCTCCGCCATCTAAAAATAGCGCCGTATTTCACATGCAAGTTATTACGGCGAACGGAGGATGAAAAGTTTTCATATAATAAGGCAATATGTATTATGTGATATTTAATTATTTGAGAATGAATGAAATGCCACAGTTAATATTTATAACCATATAATGGAAAAACGTGCACCACGAGTTGAGTTGAAGCCAAGTCACATCTACAGCTACATAATACCCCGCAAGTCGCCACAGGGGCGTGTGGCGCGGGGTGGTAGGTCACCGCCTGCATGAGAGAACAAAACTACATGCAATACCAAGATATTCTTGCAAACCTAAAACCACAGAGGCGTTTATATGAATGTAAAAATATGTTCGACTTACAGGCATATAAATACATATATTATCGGCTAACATGCAAACTAGAATTTAAGAGTAAGACAGGGTATAAGTTCTTAAGAAGAGACTACAGATAACTTTGTTTTGAAAGACGCAGGAACTTCGCTTTTGAAGCAGATTGCGAGGCGTAGATTGGAGGATTTTGGGATTGACAAAGGACGGAGAAGGTGAAGTGGGTGGAAGGAAAAACAACCAATGAGGTACTGCAAATGGATGGAGAGGAGAGGGGATGACGGTTGGGAGAAATCCTAAGGAAGCTGGAGAGATGGATTCAGGTCATCTTGAATGGAGATGGGCCGTGGGAGACTGTGGTTGAGGGTGGAATGTAAGCCAAACGAAATAAAGGGAAGAAAGAAATAGGCATGTTGAACGAAATGAAGGGAGATAGGAAGTATTCGGAATTGGAGAACGGTAAATGAAAGTGTGGGTCTATTTTGACATTGCTAAAAATATGTCGCATTGTTCAGACTTTACCCATCCAAAACTTATCCCAAACATTATAAAATCCTTTGATTGTAAAATTTTTGCTTAAAGAATACAGACCAAATTAATTATTTTTCGCACAATACTATTTATATTATTTTTTCGCTCAATAATTACTCTAATTAAGTCTGTGATAACAAGTATTACACATTTAGCGGTTAAAATTAACTTTAAGTGAAAAAATAACATACGTTTGTATGATTAATGTAACGTGACTTTGGATGAAGAACACATTGTATATTTCCACTGTTATTTATTTACGTACAACTAATATCAACTGAAAATGAACTTCCAGAAAGTTTAGCCTGGAACAATTGAAATAACGTGACTTCTTGAATGTAAGTACGTAATTACTTGCAGATACAGGCAATTACATTCTTACTTGTACACATATTTTATGACGACTCGAGAGACTGATAATGCACATGCCAATGGGTTGGATTGAGGAAATGGCACCCTATTGAGCCGCGTCCATAAATTACGTCACACAATAATGGGATAGACGAGTGGTTTACCCGTGGAGTTAGCGTTTGTCTGGATAGTTCTGTGGCTAATGGTTAGCGGGACATGCGGCCTCGCTTTTCCTACCGCAAACGTCCGTATGTGACGTACAGTCTGTTGTGTGTCATGTCTGTAGTCACAAAGTAAACATTGCATTTATGTTTCTCTTCTAAATGTTCAAAGAAAGTATTAATGCATTGTCTACTTTAGTTGATATTGAAAAATGTTTGCATTTTCATGAATTTCGGATATCAGAATAAAGGAGAGGCTTATTAAATCAGATTCAATATTATTTTGGAGCTATAGCTGGCCCAATGGTAACGGAAATTATCTCCGTGGAAAAAATCATAATAGAAAATTGGTATTTTTAGTCATGTGGATATGTTTCCATAAACATGTTTTCTCAATAAATTTCTACTTGTCTTCCCTACAAATCTCCATATCTAAGAATATTTTAGCGGTGCTCCAGAACGACATATTTGTTTTTCAGACTGCTCAGTCTCTTTAAGGTAAACCAGAAGATAAAATGGATGGAAAGGATTTTGAGATGTGGTGGAATACTGAGGGCTGTGACCGAAGGGAGAATTTTGGGAAGGCTGGTGGGAGGAAGGGTTGAGAGGAATAGACTTCTTCGAGAGCAAGAAGACAGGCAGGAAGTGTAAATAATTGAGCATTCTAAGGCTGAGTTTCCGTTGAGGTTAATCCAAGCGATGAAAAACGTGTAACTGTTGTAAGGGCCTTGCACGAACTTTCCTAAAGCAAAAACTTTACATAAGAGGTCTGTCCAATAAATACGCGAACTGAGGCCATAAAAACTTTACTTTGAAAATCTTAGTCTATACATTGATTTTGTCTCCTTCAAAGTACTCTCCATTCGTTGCTATGCATTAATTCCACCTTCTTTGTCGTACAATGTCAAAGAAACCAAGTCAATTTTGTCGTCAACATAGGTGTTTGAAGGTCTTCCCAGCTTTGCATCAACCGTGGCGTCTTGTCGGCCATCTTTAAAACGGATGTTTCCTTCGCGGCATTATCACCATAAACGGCCTTCAACATTTAGGTAATTTCTTGATAAATTTTACAGCACTTCACCAAAAAACTTGATTTTGATTCGTTGCTCCGTGATTTCGTCAATTTCCATTATCGACAAAAAGTAAAAACAAGGGCAACAGAAACTAACATAACTGGCACCGTACGCACAGCTCGACGATCCGCCAAGCATAGACGGCTCATTGGGTCTCAGGTAACTAGTGCCGCTAGTGGTCGGTGCCTTATGACCACCACATTGCACCAGTTCGCGTATTTATCGGCCAGACTACGTATGATAAAATGTATTACCTAAATATAATAAAACAATTTAGAGGAAACGTTTGATGCAGGTGGTGCCGGGTGAGCCATAATAAACCCTATTGAAGTAAATGAAATTGAAAATGATAGTCTCCTTGAGGGAATGAATAAGGCAAGTACCCTCGTTTGTGCCATTTTAAGTGTCTTTGAAATGTCTGCAATTCTCCAATTTTTGAAGATTAAATACAAGGTATGTTCCGAAAGTAGTGTGACTAATTTTTTCCCAGGTAGACGAACGGACGTTATCATTCAGGGCGGAGATTTCTCAGGCTGAGTTCAAGGGACGGAAGTCATAGGAGAGAATGGCGGCCGGTGGCAGGAGGCTCCCAGGCTTTGCGGAGGGCGGATGATTTGTTTGCGAAACCTCTATAACGTCACCTCGCTACGCTCCATCATGAACCGGTTACTGAAAGAGCGCTAAACCATCTAATTTTGCGCGAAATTGTGCAAATCCGGGAGAGAGACTCATGACATACTCAAGGTAGCTTATGGTGATAACGCCATGGGTAGATCGTGTGTTTTTGAGTGACACAGGTTTTTTGAGAGGGAAGAGAGTATGCCGAACGAACGAAAAGACGACGAACGTTCAGGACTCCCTTCGACCACAAAAAGTGACTATAATGCTGAAAGATTTATAGGACAGGAATCGCAGATTAAGTTACCACAAGGTTTCTGATTAAATTGGCATCCCAAAAAGTGATGTGCATCGACTTGTGACCGAAAACATGGGCATGAGAAAGGTGTGTGCGAAGTTGGTTCCACGAGTACTCTCGGACGGACGAAAGGAAACTCGAACGCGGATTTGCCAAAAGCTACCAATAGCCTTGCCTCAGCCACTCTACAGCCCTATGGTTGCCCCATCAGACGTCTTTCTCTTCCCTTACCTCAAATCCGTACTGAAAGAACGTCACCGCGGCTCGGTGGAAGCGTTTAAACAGACCGTGACGAGGGAGCTTAGCAGCATTCCGGGCGCCGCCTTCCATAAGGCGTACCCGCTGGCACCGGTCAGTGGACGCACAAGGGTGTTTCTTCAAAGACTCTTATGTGAATGCATCCATTCTGGCAATTAAATCTTTTCAGCCAATTGATTTCTGCTACTTATGGGACATAACTTGTATTTATTTACATACAGGAACGAACCCAAAAGTGGTAGGACTGATTTTTTTACAATAATTTTATTGACGATATACTAACATCGACTTAATAATCTTCCAAGTATGCTCCTTGAGCTGCTACACACTTAGTATAACGTTGCTCCCATTCCCCGTACGCCCGCTGGAAATTTTCTTTGGGGATGCCGTTGATGACCCTCGTCGAAGCCTCTTGAACGGCCTTTATCGAGTCAAAACGTCGTCCCTTCAGCTGTCTTTTCATCGGGGGGAAGAAGAAGAAGTCCGGTGGTGCCAGATCCGGAGAATAGGGCGGGTGCGGCAACGCCGTATTTGGCCAGGAGCTATCTGACGACCAGCGCGCCATGGCAGAATTTTCGGCACCATCTTGGCGCACACCTTGCGCATGGCCAAATCCTGTGAAATAATGCGTTGGACGTTGGATGCAGACAGACCCAACTGGTCTGCAATTTCTTCACTGGTTAAGCGTCGGTCTGTGTTCAGCAGTGCCCTCACTTTGTCCACAGTCGTGTCGGTTCTTGCCGTCGACGGCCGTCCGGAGCGATGGCCGTCTTCAACGAGCTCCCTACCCTCTTTAAACAACTTGTGCCACTCAAATACTGTGGAACGGCTTAAGGCAGTGTCCCCATAAGCCTGCTTGATCGTATCGAGGGTCTCAGTTGCCGTCTTTCCGATTTTCGCACAAAACTTCACGGAATAACGTTGCTCTGAATTCAGATTCATTTTGTTTATCGACGCGGACAAAAAACTTGCTTCACTAAAAACGGTGTCCTCACTCAACGACAGCCCACAAGTGACTGAGGTTGGTGTTAGTCTGTTGCTAAGAGCCCCCTCCACCTTACCCTGCCAGACAGACCCCCCTCCACCGCTCCGATCGCGCCAGAGAAAATCAGTCCTACCACTTTTTGGTGCAACCCTGTATATCCACTGTTTGGAACTTGCATTAAATACCTTGAACTGCGCGGAGTGAATCTATTACCACGCAAGGTATGTGGTCTACGGGTTCAACCCTGGGCGCGTAGTTGTTGCACATTATGAAAATTGGTGTATTAGTTAAAATAATTAAGTTCAGATTGAGGATTTCGAGACTAGTTATTTGGGAAGGATGAGGCGGTTGAAATAAATTCTAGCTCGGAAGCTCTAGATGTGCCGACCCAGGAGCAGAGGGGAAGCGACTGGGTGAAATTCGAAGAGTGTGGTGAAGAGTGGATTGAAAAGATTTCAATGGATTAGTTGAGATGTGATAGAAGGGATTGTCGGGGACAATTAATGAGGAAAAATGGCCTTTTTGGACGTCATGAAATGTCGTGGAAGGTGAATGAGGAGACCAAGAGAATTGAAGTTGGGGAATAGGATTTATGCTGGGAATAAGTTGTTATTAACAAGTCCTCCACGAAACGGAATGCTAAACCTATTTCAGAATTCGTCCAGAATACACCAACGACATATGTAGATGAGTCTCTTTGCTCGACTCCAATCCTTAAGTTTTCTGTTCATATTAAAAAACGAATCGGATTTTGATGAGCGATTTTTTTCTATTTACCCACCTAACTTAGCGCAATTTAACTGGTCGAATAAAGTTCAATTTAACCATCGTTTATTTAATAAAACGAAGGGAAAACTCATCCCAATTCGCGAAAACTTACGCTTATTTTCAGCTATTTCTTTATGGCGGTTGATCCATGTTTTTTAGTTTTTCCTTCGGAGTGACTTTTCCAGGTCCCCGTCCCCGTTTGCAATGAAAAAGTGTCCGGTTTTTGTCACTTTACGCTACTCGTGACCTGTGACTGGAGAATCAGAGTCTGAAAAGCGAAAAATATGTACCAAGCTAGAACTAATAGTGAGCGAAAAGTTGGCGAGGTGTCAGTTGAACTTCCGGAGAAGTGGACGTGCAAAATTGCAGCGGTTATTGTGGTGACCAAAATTCTCGAATTAAGCTTCAGAGGCATAGATGTAAAATTGGCATTTCTTCAATAGCTATTCTTGCATTTACTGGAATCATCTTTTCTTTCGTGCCATCAAAGCTACGAAAGAAAAACTGATCATATTTTTAAATTGTTTCACTCAATCAGTCATTAATTTGCCTTCCTCAAATCCAATAATGAAGAATTTCTACGTAATGTAATTTTACGTATTTTATGTGGTTTTGAAGGTGTCGGATCAGCGATATTTTTAGCTCCTCTGCCAATTACTCGCCAACCTGTAAATATTAGAATTCTGGAAAGGTTTTTTTCTAAATTGCCACACACAATTCACACCGATATGGCAAATTAAAAGTTATACTAATAAAATTAACCCTACCAGCTACATTATAAAATTTGAAATCTTTAGGGATATTACTTATGACAATAATGGATGAATTGGACTCGGCGATTGGCTGAGACAATTTTCTGTTTCCCAGCGGACTTTACCTTCAAGTTTCTCTTGCAAAATACCGTGAATCCTGCTGTCAGTTTCTAACCAAATCTGATAACCTTCATCTGATACCTGGCAGGTGATTTTTATTAAGCTCAAATGACTGGAATTCTATGTTTAAAGTCTAGGAAAGTTGAGCTAAATGGCTTCATAAAATAATAAATAAAACGAAAACTCTTAGAGCCGTCATAAGAAGGCAAATCTCTTCCCATAAAGAAGGTTAAATTTATTGTGATCGTTTGAGAGAAAAGAATGTCCAAAATAAAGGCCAAGCACAGCATCTCAACCAGAATACTCTTCTGTTATAATTTGCGCGAATGCTAATTCCTCGGGAGTGATATCTACATTATACCCTGCTCCACCACGCCACATGGGCGTGGGGCGGGGAGTTCAATGAGTTAATGTAAAATTCCAGAGATATAAAATACATGCATTCATACTGAGAAAAACAAATTTGCACTTTTCCGTAGAGTTATATGTAACGTAAAACGCGTTTCAGTTCATCGAACTATCTTCAGGTAAAAGACAAATAAATCTGCGGAAGAGAGTGCAAATTTGTTTTTCTCATAATGGCAAACTTCCACTACATGTCGCCTGAGTCCGTTGAATGTTTACTTACTCCAGCCGAATAATTAAAAAGCTACCTTTATCAATAAATACTCTACATTTTAGGCTTGTTTTCCAAACTGCAGCGTATTCCTTTTAGTGTATGATGGTATTCGTTCATAGAAGCCAGACTGATACCAAAGTTTAGCATCGTATATTAATGTAGTACTCATTAATCATGCCTCTAAATTAATATTTCAACTTTTAAGCTAATCAAGGATATGGGCGACCTATTTTTATACTATTAAATGAATTAAGATTTATGAAAATTAAATGTGAAGAATTTAACTTGGAACTTGGCGCTGTGCTTTTAACAACAGTACTTTAGGGAGTTACCCTCTCCTTTCTTTTTTAATTATGAACTTAATTGATGATCTCAATTTCCGTGAATATCCCACAAAACCGCCGCCATCACCCTCTCGGCCGATGCAACCGTGTTCTCCTTCTTCGGAGTAGTTTAACCCTTTGCAGTCCACTGTTTTGACTGTTATTTCGTCTTTGGAGTGAAGTGGTGGATCAAAGCTCAATCTAAAACCCTCGCAAAGACTCGCTCAAACGATTGTCAAATCACAACTGAGAATCGAAAATTGCCGAAATGTTGGCGAGTGCCTTCCAATGCATGAACACATTCCTCAACTGTTGTTGTTGACATCGTCATGGTAAGTTCGGAAACTTTTCAGAAAACCCACGCATCGTTGAAGTAAAGAGAGTGCTCAAATAACTCATTTAAAAATATTCTAAATATTTGATGTACACAAATGCTTTATGGCAAAGCTTTAAACGGCTGGAATTCCACTTGCATATTAATTTTTAAAATACCTCCAAGGACATGTACATCCAAAAATAAATGAAGACCTTCCCAAAAACTTCTTAAGCATGCTGCATGCCCCTGTGCTTGTGCAAAGCACCCCATGAGAATACCGGGGTCTCTTTGGTATTGGCCAACTGTTCTTGATTTTTAGCTATACACGTTCATGTGCGTTAATGGAATTATAATGGCCACACAGTAATTAGGTAAATGAGACCACAAAGATAAAATAAGGGAGATAGATTCCAGTACGGATGGGTACAAACACTCATTCTTTCCCCGAACAATCAGGAATCATTATAGTAAGAAACCGAAGTCCCTTTAGAAATATTAAAAACATTGAATTTACAAGTCGGTAAAAAAATTGGACATTGCAAAGGTATTAGGTATATTTGAAGGTGCATGTGTATGTTAGTTGGTGGTTTGAGTGCTTGCATGTGTGTGGGTTGTGTGTGTTCTTACATGAGTGTATGTCATGTTTTGATTGCGGATGGTATAAAATTGTGGCTTTTGCATACGGTTTTTTTAATTTCCTAATTACGGGTGGTGTCCTAACATCCCCCGCCACACACCCTTGCGAGGTATTAAGTAGATTTAGATGTGATCCATGAAATATACGCGTCTTCCACTATCACTGGAAGTCGTGTCTGTATACTTTGTGATCACATTCTTTTCTTTGCTACTCACTCCCGACTTCATCTACATCTACATCTACGACTTCAGAGGCTTTAAGAGATGAAGGGTATATACGAAGAGAGAGAGAGATTTCAGAGTGTATTACTGGGTAGGACTTCTCATTCACAACCTCCTTCGCGAGCCAACGCAAAATGTATTTGCAGTATGTCTCGTTATTGCTCCGACTAGGAGTAGTTTTTTTTACGTTATTCACACGTATTTATGAAATTGATATCAAGATGATATTTTATTGGTTATATGTCTGTTATTTATTTAGTTTATTTTATAGTGTCTACAGAAATAATTTGTGAAAGGGCATTTTTGAGTAATGTCTGTTAAAAAATATTGAGATCGGTTTATGTATATATTCTGAGATAAGGTTATCATGACTTATGAAGTGGATTTGATTTAGAACAGAAACAATAATGCTGTACATAATTAATCACAAGAAAATGTGACATTGTACAACAAGGGAAGTAAATTGAGAATGAAATTCAATGACACGCGAGCATGTTTTATGCTAATATTTTTACTTTCTCCAATTCTCTCTAAATATTACCCTCTACAGATTATAATTATTTATTTAAGCGCTAATTTTTTAGATTTAATTTACAAATGACACGAATATAATTATTTCATTTATATTTTCTACATTATATAAGCAGGAATATCATTGACAGATACGCTTACTTTTATTAACTTCCAATGCCTAATTTACGGACAGAATTTAATTTAACATGTTTCATTCCGTAATGGTTATTAAAAATGCATGATTTCCACGTGTTCAGTATCATTTTTATGTTTTGATCATTTCAAGCATTACATGGGTGGTCTGAAAAGTTTCCGACCTAAAAAGATACATCTCTTACAATACACTTTTCCTGAAAATTACATACTCATCTCATACAAGACACTTTTCCTGAAAATTTATGAAATTTCTGATTATTTCTGAGGTCGGAAACCTTTCAGACCACCCCCGTACATTTGCAAGTATATTTTTGCTTCAAGAAAACAACATTTTGTTCCTTTGAAGCTTGATGTGCCTATTGACATTGACGCTGACACCCTTTCCCGGATTTTTTCTAATCTATCTTAAAATCGATTGGAGTTGCCTTGAGAACTGATGTAAGAATATGACTGTAGAACTCAGAAATAAAGGGCATATTTTTCAGAGAGAAATGCAAAGTCGGCCTTGAGCAAGTCAACTAGTAAGACTTGAGGTTACTTGAGTCATTTTGATTGATTTCTGAGACTCTCTAGAATATGAGTCCTGCTCGGCAATATACGGTTCTTTTCCATCATATCTCTCTCTCCATACGGGAGACTTAAAAAGAAAAATAAATTTTCCTGGGCTCGCTTGTCATTCATAATACCCACCTTCCGATCAATGCATATTCAGTTTCTTATTTCTTGTATATTAAGAGTAGATTAGGGTAGATTATATTAATATTTTATATTAATTAATGGAACCTATTATCGGCAAGCCATGCTGCAAATTTATCAGAGAGACCAATTGATTTTATGGCGAAACCTTTACATTTATTTTTAGAAATTTCTTCACTAATTATCGTCCTTTACTTTTCGATCGAGATCACGTGACTGCAGTATTTAGATTGAATGGAGTAGGAGTTTTCATCCTGTTTTTGAAAATAATTGTTCTTTAGTTTTTTTATTTCATCCATGGTCATTTTTTGCTTGCAAAACAATAGGCCTACAAACAGAATCCTACCACCAATACGAATTTCGTTTAATTTTGTGCAGACTTAAGTGACTTAGGTTTGGAATCTCTGCCATTTAACAATCAAAACACCTAATGGCGAATATCTTTTGCGATAAGTTAACTCTAGATACAAAATGAGCCCTTTTTCCTCTGTTTTTTCGCCGGAAGCCGGAGCATGTATTTAAATACAACTAATTATTTTTTAGACGCTGAGGGTGGCAAGTGGAATTTTTGCTATCTATAACCCTGCAGTTGCTATCCCGTATTGTCCGTGGGAAGAAGGAGTCCTTGAGTCGGCTAGTTCTGGCATCTATTTCCCGAATTTTATATGCATGATCCAAGCGACTAAGGTATGTAGGAGTACGAATAATTTGCGAGACCTCGGTGCTGAAACATGCGGATCTAAATTTATTTAATAATTTCAATCTTGCATTGAATCGTCATTCAGCCAATGATTCCCACCCCAAATCCATGCGCATTTCGGTGACGCTTTGCGTTTTATCGTAGGAATTTTTTACAAAACGGGCTGCCCGGCGTTGAACCTTCTCAATTTCCCGAATGAGACCTTTTTCACTCGGGTCCCACACGCTGCATGCGTATTCTAAATGAGGCCTTACAAGAGCGTGGTAACAACGTTCCTTGACCTTCGAGTCACTTTTGCCGACAATGCGTCTAATGAATCCCAATTTTTTATATGCTTGACCGCAGACTTTACGTATGTGAGTCCCCCAAGTTAAGTCTTTGGTGAATGTGACACCTAGGTATTTCACCGTATCAACTACTGCTAGGTCACCTCCAGCTAATTTGTAAGCAAATCCCGTTGATCTTTTAAAGAAATTTACCACTGAATATTTATTATAATTTAGAGTCAATCCCCAGTTAGAACACCATTTAGTAATGCAATCTAAATCCTGCTCTAGAATAAAACGATCCTCATCTCCAGATATCTCCCGATAGATCACCGTGTCATCCGCGAACATCCTAATTTTACTTTTCACTTCGCGGTTCAAATCGTTAACAAATATCAAGAAAAGCAACGGCCCGATCACACTTCCCTGAGGTACCCCCGACGTGACTCGAACGCTGTCGGAACTAGCGCCATCAAGGACTACCCTCTGTTCCCGCTCTGAAAGAAAATCTTTAACCCAACTTATGGCGCCCTTGTTTATACCCGCGACCTTTAATTTATGAATGAGTTTACCGTGTGGGACCTTATCAAATGCCTTTTGAAAATCTAAGAATATGGCATCCACTTGCCTACCTCTCTCACCCGATAAAAGTAAATCATGTGTAAATAATCCTAATTGGGTCTCGCAGGAGCGGGTTTTCCTGAATCCGTGTTGATTGTCACTTAAAAAGTTAATATTTTTAAGGTGTCTCATTATTGAACTGACAATTATGTGCTCTAAGATTTTGCAACAGATAGAAGTGAGAGATATAGGTCTGTAATTACTGGGATCCTCCCTGTCACCACCTTTAAAAATAGGCGTTATTTGCGCGGTTTTCCAAATCTTAGGTACTTTGCACTCTGTGAGGGATTTGTTAAATATAAATTCAAGGTACGGGGCAATGTTTGGAGCTAAATGTTTTATCACCCTAGCTGGTATATTTTCGGGACCCGGGGATTTGTTGGGTTTAATCTCGTTAAGCAATTTTAGAATTCCTTGTTGGTCCACTGTTGTTTTTTCCATGGGTGGAGTATGTATTGTTTCTTGGAGATAAGCGGTGGCAACATCATTCGAGAAAACGCTTTGGAAGAATGAATTTAAGATGTTAGCTTTATCCTCACTGTCTGTATGAATTATATTGCTACAATCCCTTAAGCAAGCCACGGTTTGTTTACTCCCATTTACTTCCCTAACATATGACCAGAAAGCTTTGGGGTCAGTGTCCAAGTGCTCGCAAAGTACTTTGCGTTTAAAGTCCAGTAAAGCGCTACGTAATTGTGTTTTGGTTTCAATTTTGGAGGATCTATATGTGTCCCATAATTGTTTATTCTCAGGGGATGATGTGTTCACGCCTGCCCTCTTTACCCTAGAGTGTAGCATTCTCTGCTTTCGAAGGGCTTTTCTAACGTCTTTATTGTACCACCTGGGGTCGCGATTTGCTTTAACGTATTTTATAGGTATGAAATCTACGATTCCTTTTTGCATGATATTGACAAATTCTGTCCAAGTTTCTTCCACGTTGACATGACTTAAGCGGGTTTTGAACTCGGGTAGTGAAGAGTTTAATTGATTGGCAAAAGATTCAAAGTCTGCTTTATTGGGATAACTTTACCTTCATATTTGGGTATTTAAGGTTCTCTGACGGTATAAGTTAAATGGCATAAGTTAAATCGCATCTCCGGAAAATTCCCTCACGAGACTACAAAGGATCCATCCCCGAGATTTAAAGTCAAACGATTTGAGATCTCAGATCAGCTGGCGAGTACTTTAAATCCCTTTAACGTAGGAATACGAATGTCCTTTTCCCGAAAGCCATGAAAGTCTTTTTCCGATAGACAGTTTTGTGAAGAATGCATTTTCAAGATTTAGCAGGGTGTGTTCCGAAAGTAATGCAATTATTTTTTAAAGTAATTCATTGACCAGATATGTACAAACACTTAAAATTCTTCAAAGTACTCTCCTTGGGCCTCTACACATTTTTCCAGCGACTTTGCCATGACCGGTACGCCCCCTTGAAGGCGTCTTCGGGGACCTTTCGCAAGGTCTTAGTCACGGACGATTGGATCTCTTCTACGGACGAAAGATGGGTTTCTTTCAGGGCTTGCTTAATCCGAGACAACAAAAAGAAGTCTGCTGAAGCGACGGCAGGACTATTGTGGGGGTGGGGCAGCGTTGGCATCTGGTGTTTGGCCAGGAACTCGCGGACTCGTAGCGCGTTGTGGCAAACACCTTGGGTACGAGCTTGGCGCACACTTTCCTCGTCACTAAATCTTCAGTAACAATCCAAAATACAACAGTAGACGACAAGATCGTTTCATTGGTAACCTTCTTGATACTCAATCGACGGCCAGAGTTCAACAATTGTCGAACACAAGCCACATTGTTGTCGGTTTTGCTGGTTGACGGCCGCCCAGAGCGTTGTTCTTTTTGAACCTCTTCCTGGCCCCCCATAAAGGCCTTCAGCCACATCGAAACTTGTGTGAGTAGCACAGAGCCGAGTCCCCGTAAGACTCACGAATCATTTTGTTAGTCTCCTCAAGAGTTTTTTTTTCAGTTGAGCACAAAGCTTAGTAATCGCGTAACGTTGCTCGATCGTCGATTCCATTTTTTTCGTGACGCGGTCGGTGCGCAGAGGTTTACAATAACTGACGTCCTTCCGCTTTCACAGCTTGGAGAGCACTGAGACTGGTTTCACGGCAAAGCTTAGTGTGCCATACATCTACTCTAAGTAGTTTGATCTCACTACAACGAATAGGAGTTGGGCGAGAAATATACTTACTTTCGAAACTCACCCTTCCCATGATACTAATGTTGTCTGCTGAAATAAATACATTATAATATAAGCTCTTTAATCTGCGACTGTAAACATTTTCAGTATTCCATTATTTTTCCTTTATTGGTACCATATTGTGTTTCTCAACTTCCTCCATTCTTTCATGTTTATTATTCATCAACTGTGTCTCAGTTTACAAGTATCCCATTCGAAGCCTTAATAAGGCGTCTAGCCCCATTCACCCATCATGGGTGCGAGTCTTTGCGGTGCTCTTACGAAAATTTATTTTTCCCTCACAACGAAACACCTCTCTTCACCGTTTTGTGGGACTCGCACTGCATTCATACTTGAAATTCGTTCTTCCAGTACATTGCGTGCTCCACCCATTCATTGTGAATTCGCTATGACGCCAGGAAGTCGTGACCTAGGAGTTTCGACAAGAGGTAGATCATTACGATGCACGAAGCGGACGCCATTGCGGCCTGATATCAGTTCGTGACGATGAAAGGCGCTGCATCCACGCATGTAGTCCATTATTGCCTCATCATTGTCACGGTCACAATGAAATGATTCTATTTTTTGAGACCAAGGGATCTTCATTATTTATGGGACCCCATGAAGAAAACAAAATGGGGACTATGCAAATCAACACAGGAAATTATATTTGGGTCAGTGTGAGAACAGTATGGGGAAATTACTAAGGAAATAATATGGTAAATTGAAAAGTTCTTAATATGGAATAGAAAAAACGACTTACCTCAGTAAAGATTTTTTATTTTTCAATGTAGTCTCCCTGTACACTAATGCACTTGGTCCACTGATGTTCCAATATATTGATCCTATTTTAAAAAATATATTCCTTCAGGTCTGCAAAATACCCGTCTGCTTTGGCTGTTAGTTCTTTGTGATGAAGAGAATCTCCGTCCACCGTGGAAGATTTTGGGCTTGGGGCAGAGATGTACATCTGATGTTGCCAAAGCCACGAATACGGCGGGTTTGGCAGCAATTCGTATCTTAGTTCACGTATTTTCGCCATATCAACGACACTTGTGTGTGACCGTTCGTCTTCTCGATAAAATATGACTTTCTCCCTTGCCAATCCTGGCCTTTTTTGTGTAGCTTTTGCTGTTAGTGATCCCGACAACCTTTCAAAATATTCTCATATTACACGGCATTTGATTTTTAATGGTGAGACTTTTTCCTACGGTGTTATTACTGAGAATGGAAAGAAAATTTCGGATTGCAATGCTTTTCGTTATAGAAATGAGAAGATTGGGGAAGTATTCGGAGGAGAGAAAGGGGATATCGGAGACAGCTAATTAAATATACCGATTTCATATTACTAAAAACATTCCATCAGAATTTGTACTTGCATTGTCAAGCGTGCTGGTAGATTCTTTCGCCTATTACAAATGCCAAATCCTTTTCCTATTGCCAAACCTTTAACCGCTGGATTCGGCGATCTATTCGAATTTATTTTCAATAATTATAGTGTACTCTTTGATCGGAGAGGATTTAATTGAATACATGAGTGAATGTTTGTATGATTTACCCTCAACATTCGTGGTTATTAGGGACGGTGTTTGAAAGGTGTACCAATTCATAGGCACGAACTCACAGGAGAACGTGTTTCTACTCCTCTCCATTGGATGGGGCGATGGAGTGTTAACCCTTAGGCAGTGTTTGCCAGAAGCAAGCCAATTTCGATGCTGGGATCTCTTCTTCCATCTTACCCAACTCCCATTTCCTATACTCAACTATCTCCCCGATCTGATGAATTGTTTATTTACTTAGCACTGGCTTGAGTGGTTGATCTTTCAAAAAATCGTTGTATTCATTTAGAAATGACATTGAATAAGATTTGACTGTTACTGTTATCAGGTATGACGATAGAAATAATGGTAGACATCAAATGTTGAAGATTCTCTTAAAACCTGTCCCAAAAACGACCGCATAATTTTGTGTGGATCCTCTGCATATGTAATATCAATGAGGCGAGAACTATATCGATTCAGGTGGTATACCAAATAGTCATTTTTCTTAAAATTACGACTAGAGTACGAACGAAAAATTTCTTACACATATCACTACGTTCCTTTAAAAATATAAAGCCGAACAGTCCTGTGATCTCAAAAGTATCGTAAAATAATATCATACATTTAAATGCTTTCGGAAATTATGACATTGTTTCTTATTCTTATGGAGCAAATCAATAAATATAATTGTTTTTTAATAGCAATTTAATAATATTAATGAGTTTGATGATGTAATAATAGTTTTGAGTTTCCCTCTCCTTTAAACTCCCACAATCTTTTGAATAATTACATTCCTCTCCAATTTCATGCCTATTTCGGAAACAATTAGCGCACGGTAAATGGCATTTATTTTCTCTCATGTTAATTATCATCGTCACAAACAGAAGAATGAAAGAAAAGTATAAGGTAAATTTAATTGAATTTTTCTTCTTTTTAGGTTTCTGTCATTCTCATTGAGTTGATACTTCAATGAGTGAGTCTGACTAATTATTTCCCTTGGATGTACAATGATAATGAAACAGGAAACCAAGGAAACAAAAAAAAAACGAATCCCCATTTTCATGATAGTAATTACCAAGGAAGGTAATTAATTACCGCAGCTAATATCGTTTACGTCATTATGGATATGGGGTAATGTGGTAGGGATATGATGTTCAGGGAATGGTAGGAGGATGGAGGGGAAGAGGCGGTCTACGCGTCATAGGGAAAGGCACCAAGTCACTGAAAGCGCTCTCTACAAAGCACCGCAAGTGGGGGTCAGGGTACCAATGATGAATCCTGCCACCACCAGGATTAGAACCCGAGCCCTCGGACTAGGTAGCTTGTATATTAGAACGCGCACCATCCCTATTCCTTCACCATATGTAAAATTAAACTAATGAATTAAAACATATATACAAGTGAACAACCATGTAAAAAATTAATTTCTACCTATTAATTTGATTAATTATTCCGTCTAAACTTAGGATTCGAGTTCTGCATTACATTTACTACGTGATCCTTTCCAATGGCAATGGATTGTTAAATGCCTCGCGAGAATATTTATTACAACAGCTATCACCTTAGGATCACTGATCCCTCGCCATCTACGCCCGAAACACCCGAACACAGTGGATGGCAGAGGAAGCGAGTAGTCCTGAGGGTTATCGGTGGCTGTCCCCAGTCAAATATATGGCTACAGTGGAAACGTTTCATTGAAGTGTACTAGTAATTGTCATTTTAAAAGATGTTACAAATTTTAATCCTTTATCTTTTTACTGGTATAAAATTATTATCAAAATTCCTTTCAAAAATGATTCAATGTAGCATCAGTAAAAATACGTCATTGATCAAACGGAATTTTTGCCACCAGTCCGTAGCTGTTCCCGAATGACTTTATTCGAGTGAGATTAGATATTATATCCACGCCTATCTATCTACATCTACATAATACCCAAATAACACGAAAGAAAGTACTTACATGGAATTCAATAAGAGGATACGTATATTTTAACCATGCTCTAAAACTGTCAAAAAGATGGGTCTGTTTAATTAAAAATAGAATGCAGAATATCAAAAAATATAAACAAGACCAATTCTAATTATCTCCCACGCAACTGTTGTCATATCTATTATGATATCTAATGGTTAGAGGAAAAAACGAAACTTTAAAGCTATCCATCCGTTCAACAATAAATCTCCCTGATTTTACTTTAGTCATCTGATCTACCATAGAAAGTCGGGGCCTGTATTATGTCTTTAATATCGTCAGATAAGTTACCATCTTTAAATTTACGCATGAAAGTTTACTTTTATTTGAGCCTACGGTCAACTAGTGGCTCCCATCCTAATTCTTTCAATGAAGTTGTGACACTGCTACCTTGTTAATGGAAAATTTTCGCAAACCTAGCTCCTCTACCTGCCTGCACTCGATCTAGTTCCGGAATATAGCCTGCTTAATGAGGATCCAATACACTTGCGCCATACTCGAGGTGGGGTCTGACTAACGTGAAATAAATAAGCTCCTAGGCCCTCCCATTGCAATTCACAAGTATTCTTTTTATCAATCCTGCCTTTCCTCAACTTTTCCGCAAATTTCACGAATGTGTGTTCCCCAGGTATTTTACCGATTTCACGTGTTTACGAGTAATGTTGACTCCCTATATAGTGCAAGTTTTTTCTGGTGAAATACTCGTACTTTTCCCCAAATATTATTGAAACACATTTATTCAAATTTAATTCTAACTCCCTTGTCTCGCACCACTTTCTGATTGTATTTAGCGCGTTAGCTAATGATATGGAAATATCTAGTCATGACTAGATATTTCCATATACATCACGGAATCATCAGCAAATAGACGAAGTTTACTGGAAACCTGAAACCCAATGTCATTAATGTATAAAAAGAAAAATAGCGGAATGATAACATTTCCTTGAGGGAGCCCCAATATTACGACTATAAGAAGTTAACAATTTTCTTCCCCCGGGAACCTCTCCTGATGTTTCACTTTCTTCCAGGTCCTAGCCAAGATTCTGGCGTCATGTCATCCCTTTCACGATCCCCGAAAGCGGAATTGAAGACCTTGGGAACGCGGTTTGAAGGTAATAGAATAGGTTAGACCTAGACCGTGTTTGGGACATGGCCAAAATCGATAGTGGAACACTCAAACATCGATTGCTTAATTCGAATCGTCGATTCTACCCAACTCGGCATCCTGTACATGTTTGATTCTTGCATTTTCCCTCGATGCTGGGAAGAGCGCATAGCCCGCAATAGGCAGACACGACTCGGCCGTCTCGAGTGGGGAGGTGTGTGTGTGGGAGGTTGGGAGGGATGGGATGGAGGAGGGCCGGCCTTCGCTCTTCCGTTCCCAAGGGAATAGGGCAAAGGAGAAGGACCGCTCGCGCATGGATGGGGCTGTTTGCGGGCTTTTGAAAGCCATGGGGAAAGCTCGGGATTCTCATGAATAATGTGGAGAGTGGCCCCGAGATCTTTGCCTACTTCTTATTCTTTTAGCCAACTTAAACTTCTCTCTCTCCCCTCTCTCTTCCTTCCGCTCTTTTTTTTATAATGCCGTTTCCTAAACATCCCTCTCCCTTTCATGCCCATCTTCAGTAGGAACTCTTTTAACATTACCATGAAGGCATTACGAAAGTTTTCGTGGACCAATGCTGAGAGATGGGCGGAGAGGATCTTTTCGCGAAGAGAGGAGCCAAATGTACTTGCTGGACCCAAAACGAACGGAAAGGATGACTGCCTAAGTAATCAAAAACGAAGGCCCGAAATTATGCACTCTGGAATCGAGTGAATCTTAAAGTGGTCACAATATTTGGAAATGAGACATTAAACCATTCTTGTGGACACCTCAGAATTTTAATCATTATCATCTGCAAATGTCGTTTAGTACTTTTTTTGAAAGCTTCATGTTATATTCAATTTGCGGCTAACTTACGGAATTTTTCTTTAGGAGTTATTGAACTGAGACATACGAGACGAGATATAATTTTTTTAAATATTGGAGTGAAGTTGGCTATTTTCCAGACTTAGGGCACTGCTCGATCACTTAGGGATTTATCAAATATTATTTTCAGGGAAGGAGCTACGTACCGACCCCAAGGAGTTCATGTGATAACAAAATGTAAACTTTTTCCAAACATTTATGGTAATATATGAAAAATTAGCCCAAGGAAATTCAAATTACTCATTTTTTAAATAGTCAATGTGCATTTTAACTTCAATACTTTCAAGTAGTCAGTTTTTTCAAGTACACTGCCTCTAATTATGTTAATTAAAATACAGATTTAACGAACATTAATATATTTCCAATGAGAAACGAGCCTTATAGTTTCATTTTTATTTTGATGGAATTGCTATATCCTCATAACTGCTACTGTTTATCATTTTGTCAATACCAAGATGGCGTTTCGAATAATTAGTTAAAATACATGGCCATAAAAAATGACTCTCAGGTCGATGAATTTCATAAAAATTCCAAGTTGATGTGTAATTAAAACACATTTGTGCAACCCAAGTTTGATTCGCAATTAAGCAACATTATGAATAGTGAGGAATGAATAGAACAGGCTTCCGCCAACCGCTTCTATTTTAAATGGCTAGGTTACTATGACTAGCAAATGAATCTTCAAACGAATGTTTTTTGTAATTGAAAATGAGTTTGGCCAACTGCCACCTACATATATCTTGTTATGATTGCTCATACCATGTTAGCTTTATGCTGACATTCAGCATGGGAAAAGTAGCGAACGAAGAGATTTTTCTGCTTTAATTTTAGTTGCTGACAATCAGCAGCATCTAAAAGCTATCAAAGCTGAAACCATGACATTGTCAACCAGGAATGCATGGGAATAATGAAGCAAATATTTCATTGGATTAGGTGAATGTGTCAGAATGGATAGTAATGCCACTCAGCGGGATGAAGCGGAAGTATCCTATGCCACCAGGTCTTTTCGTTTGGCACGTTGAGAGAGAAATATTGACAATGGTTTGAGATATCAGTCATTGGAAGTGAATGAAATGATGGAAGTAAGCGAATAAATGATTGATTCTGTTAGTTTGTGAGATAATGTACAGAATAGCCAGTGTGAGAAAGGGATACAATGATTGCTTGGATTGTAAATGGAAATAATGAAAATTTAATGTCAATTTGATATGAGTGAAATTCACAATCAAATCTATTCTTAGACATATCATTCATGGTAAAACAGAACAGGGCTATTGATCTGTCGATCAACCATGATAAACATTTAAAAGCACTTGAAGATATTTTATACCAATTAACTTATCCAATATTTTGGCTACAGATTTAACGTCAGAAAAATTACTTAATCCAGGTAAGAATCTTTTTATGAGAAAGGTCTTACTGAAGACGTAAATAAAATCTTAGGAGGGAAGTAGGGGTGAATTATAGCGTTCTGTGATGCTGAAAACTGAGAGTACATCAGTTTTCTGATGCAGATTACTGGTGCAGAGGTTTATTCGGGTGAAATTGACATCAAATGGTCCCTTATTCAAACTAAGCCTTTTTTTTAAGGCAATCTACCGGTTAAGGTAGGTTTTTGGATGGACACAACTACCAAACAAACATTTTATTACTCCTAACAAAACACAAAATCCATCAGCCTACTCTATATCAGGTCCCTCTTCATCTCTGAGTACTTTCTTCCTCCCTTCATCCCGTCCAACATCCCTATCCTGTTCCTTCCCTTTCCTCGTTTGCCAAACATTCTCCCCTCTATTACAGTCTTCAACATTCCACTGCCGGTCAATACCCCCTTCAGCCATTTTTCCTGCATCCATAGGATTTCTCCCACCAAACCTCTCTCTTCGCCCACCATACCAAGTACTTCCTCGTTTGTTTTTTTCTCTGTCCATTTTACCTTCTCCATTCATATGCATTATATAATGCGATAAAATTTATAAGTACATCGATATACAATACCTACACACGTGCACACACACAAAAGTTCATTGACTGCCCAAGCGGGCAAGTATAAACCGTCCCGGTGAGTGAAGTCCCACCTTTACCGGTCATTGTACATAAGAAACGCATGGCATTGAAGAAAGAAACATGGCTGAGGTGGAAGTGCGGTTTGCGAGAAAGTGAAACTTAAAACTAGGAATAAAATATGAATTCTTAATCTAACAAGAAAGGAAAGCCGACAGGGAACGGCTTTTTACAAAAAAGAAAAAAAAAAGTACGTCACTAACAGCACTAACTGCCCACCGGCACACTCTGAGCATAGAGCGGTACAAAATGGAAGCGGTGGCGAGGGTCGCCCATTTCCCACAGCGGGAAATTACACTTGGGCTTGAGGAAGCGGGTGACAGCAAGACCGTGAAGCGGATAAAATAATACTAAAATAACTTGGAGGACGGAGGAAGAGATCCGTCCGGCCGTGAAGCGGCTTAAGACTATGAAGAAAATTTAAAATTAAAAGACATAGTAAAGACTCATAGGCGAGTAATATCTTTAGGCAGTGTATAAGTGTGTTTCTCTCCGGGATCATAGTCCCAGATGGTTTGTAGCAGCGGATTTCCAGACGGTGCGAGGCGGGATTTGAAAGACGCGACTTGCGAGCGAATGAATTCCGCGACGGATGGGAGTTTATGCGCCGCTCGCACGTCGGCCATCCTAGTGAAGCGACTCACTTGGAGTAACGACCGAACAGCCTTGTTTTGGATGGTTTCAAGGTGACGCTAGAGCGTTTTCCGGATGGCAAACACGGGGCAAGCGTACAGAAAGTGCGGGCGAATGATTGACCTGTAAATTCGCATTCTGTCGGCGTGATTCAGGGGAGATATCACGGAGGAAAGGCAGCCGAGACGGCTCCTTGCAACCATTGCCTTCTGACGGCAAAAGTCGAGGTGCGGCTGAAAAGTGAGCTGGTTGTCTAGAATGACACCAAGAAATCGGTGCGAAGAAGCCCTCGGTATAATGTGTTGGTGGAAGAAAAGAGGAATGTGGGGTGTGCGTTTTCGTCTGCGGGAAAAGTGAATATGTGTGCTTTTGTCAGGATTGATTCGTATTTTCCAAGTCCGTGTCCACCGGTGCAGTTTGTAAAGGTGTGCTGTAAGTCGTCTGATGTTCGCGGAGTGTGCAAACACTCAAATACCTATAGACAGATATACATTACGCACATATTAGCATTTGTATATTTTAACAAATACATACATACGTATACATTTTTTAATTAATAAGCACCCACACACATGCAAAGTAAATTACACTGGAGAAAGAAATATATAAATTAGGAAAAGTCCAAGCAAGGAATGTATGTGACAATATCTAGGGAGAGCGTGGCGTTGCTCACCATTATAAACTCCTGCAGGAAAACGACCACTTGATGAGGAGGGGGGTTTGAAAACCTGCTAAAACCCCATGAATTAAAAGAAAAATAAATGATCATTACAATGATTATTTATCTCATAGCATACATATTATTTAGTATTGGTGAAAGAGGAAGGAGAAAAGCTTAGATTGGAGAATTTTGATAAATGTGTGTAGCGAAGAATAGAGAAGAGAACCAGACCAGGGAGGCGGAGAAGGTTAGGAGCGCTCAATGTGGAAGAGAGAGAAAAAATAGTCTGGCGGGGGAAATTTTCAGAGAGCCAAAAAGGTAGGCTTGGGTGATATTCAAGGTAGAATTGGGAGAATTGATATTGGGAGAATTTCAAGGAAGCAGGAGGAAGGAAATAATATACCGATGTGGACGCCGTCAGTGGGGCAGGTATGAAGTGCTTAAGCACAATCTATTATATTTATTTATTTTATTTATTTTTATTTATTTTATTTATTCAGTATAAGTCCGAAAACAGCGCATTCTGGCCTTTACATCGAACTATTAACAATGATAACAATGGTCACATTTACAAACACCCAAGCCCTAGGTGGAGGAAAACTCACCCAGGCGGGAATCGAACCCGCGACCCTTGGAATGGCAGACGAGGACGTAACCCCGCCGCCACCGGGGTCGGCAATCATTCGGAGTTACGATTCTACGTAACAGCTATATGAGTCCACGGCAAAAGGTAATTACGACGAACAACAGTCCATTACCTAATATTAACCGAGAAAATAGTTTTGATTTGATTTTCGCATTTTTAGGCCTAGCATTTCTAAGCATTCCTTATCCGATTATTTTTCACTGCTTCCATTCTAACGTCTTAACCATGACGATTATTCAATATCCTCTACATATTCTCTTCCAATTGACAGGAAGTTTTTACATAAACCTTTAAACAGGCGAGATTGCGTTTACCTATTCAGGAAATCACTATGCTCGCTTTACTCTTCTCATCACTTTTAAATTCCCTTTCCCTACTTTATTATATAATTAAATATACTTTCTTCTCTATCGAACTAAATGTTCACTTTTCTCTGGCCTGGATCTCTTGTCCCACCTCTTCATCTCCACTCTAATCAATTGCCTTATTTGCATCATTTTCAATTTATCCACTGCGACTTGTTGCCTTGTTCTTTAAAACTTTCATCTACGGTCCCATCATATATTCTTCTTTCGAAGTAGTATGTCTTCCACTCCGCGTTATCCTATTTATGCCAATGAAAAACTTCTTTACTCCCCTCTAAGTACATATGGACTTTCAATCCTTTAATAGTTGGATATATTCGGAGTGGTCAAAATATTATTAAAAACATAATAAGGTGTCAATCAAATTCATATACTTTCTGCTATTCACTACACATATCGTAATATGTTAAATAATTCAATAAAGTATAATGCGATGGTTGGCTGAAAACTAATGCACAGATGCTTGTAGACCACAAACAAAATTATCTTCATAAGCACACTTGGTGGCATTTGGAAGTAACATTCCGCCTCAACACGCATTCGCAGGTTTGAGGTCGTTTAATTCATCCAGTATATTTTGAGAAGCGGAAGTGTGACTTCTAGTGTTCTAGTGATATGTCAACGCGAGTTAAACAGCGTGCTGTTACAGAAGTTTTAAATGCTGAAAAAGTGAGTACTACTGAGATTCATCGTCGTTTAAAGGCTGTTTATGGTGACGCTGCTGTTGATAGGTCTACTGTAAATCGATGGGTTCGTTGTTGCAGGACTGAAAACGCCATAATTGTTGATGAAACACGCAGCGGACGTCCGATCACTACCACAGACGATTAAAACCGCAAACTAGTCAAAGGTTTGATTCAAAATGACCGGCGAATCACTCATAATCATATAGAAAACCGTATTGGAATATCCAAGGAATATGTCGGATTCATTATCGAACAATTGGAATACCGTAAACTCTGTGCACGATGTGTGCCACGCCGTCTCACAGACGAGGACAAACAAAACCCTCCTCCCTATCTTGTGCCTTGCGATTTTTTTCTCCTTAACTCAAGAGACACCTCAAGGGTCCAATCATTACACCTCGGAAGATGAGGTGAAAGTCGATATCAGCACCCTGTTTAACTTGCGTTGACATAGCACTAGAACACGTCTCCATACTTCCGCTTCTCGAAATACGCTGGATGAATGCAATGACCTAAAACCTCCACAAGCGGTTTGGGGGAATGTTACTTTCACATGCCACCAGAAGTGCTTCTGAAGGTCATTTTATATATGGTCTACAAACATGTGTGGAGTAGTTTTTAACCTACCTTCGTACTATGGTATTTTACCGAATAAATGCGTGGAATTATTAAAAATTAATTATGGAAAAATAAGAATCATGCACAGAAATTAGAAAAATTGCGCGGATGAACCTAAATCCGGAGATGCTGAAAAGGAGAGAGCTTAATGAATATATCGAATTTGATCTGAATGCGATAGTATATTTATTACAAAGAGGATTTGCCCAACTGCTCTACATTAATATATTCTGGTGGTTTCAAATGGTCTTTTTAAGACCACGTGAAGTACCGTCTCAACAAACCTAACTCGGGGCAGATATATCATTGGTATGTGCTTTCACTCTGACGAGGGGAAATTTACCAAACGTATGTTTAAAAAATGTGACGATGAATAACGCAAAGGAAGCGTCGTGTTTCTAGAATCATATCGAATATTCAAAGAACATGCAGGGAAAAATCGAGACTCTCACAGCTATCAAAAGAAAGCTCTACGTTTGGAAATCTATTAGAACGAGAGAGGGACAAACATCACATACTTGCCACGTGCCATGAGGTGGTAATCACCGAAGATTCGGAAGCAATAAGTTAAACTTGTTTTTACTCAGACTTTTCAATTGGAATAGACTCTGACTGGTGTAATTAGAGCGAACGTGTTCTCGAGACGATTCAAACGGTCGTCCCAAATGGAAATGTGGAATCACGCGAGTAACGAGTTTGTACTTCGGCAATGACAGACGTTTTTTTGAGTTTCGTGTAGGAAAACTAAATTACTTCCACTATCAGATAATGCGGAATAATAAGGAAGTATCCTGAAATCGCAATAATCCCGAGAAGCATCCATCTACATGCTGCCTTGTTGGCCACCGCTAGGGCGTGTACAGATTCCAATGAAGGAATCCACCATCAAAACTGCATGTCACTTGAATTAAAGCGTCGGATGGGAAAGCTATGTATTAGCAACAATAGCTACAATTCTTATAAAAACATTGCATGCATAAAAAATCTAGGGATGAACTACCGTTCTACGATTGAGAGACACGGTGCTTGCATGGGTGGAAAGCAGTAGATAGATAAATGGCGATGAGCTAAGCTACATGCCACTGATATTTTTTCTTCAGTGAGTCTGAAAATAGTTTGAACCTTTGCCACTCCTGGAAAAACTGCTATTGAAACTGTTATACGAGGTCTATCCAATAAATACGCGAACTGGTGCAATCTGGCGGCCATGACGCCGTCTATAGCCTCGCCCACTAGCGGCGCTGGTCTCCCGAAACCCAATTGTGCTTGGCGGATCGTCGAGCTGTGCGTATAGTTCCAGTTAATTATGTGTCTGTTGCCCTAGTTTTTACTCTTTGTTGAAAATGGAAATTGACGAAATCACGGAGGAACGAATCAATATCAAGTTTTAAAGTAAAGTGCGGTAAAAGTTATCAAGAAATTACTGAAATGTTTGCAACAGTTTAAACGGTGATAATACTCTGAAGAAAACATCCGTTTTCAAGTGGATTATATCGAACCAAAACATCGAGAAAAAGCCGATCGAAAATTAAAGTCATAACCTTGATTCTCCTCAAAGCCGAAGGTGTTGTTCATCGTGAATTTCTTCCTCAAGGACAAATAGTAAATGAACCTTACAGTTATCAAGCGTTCCATAGAACGCGTGTGTCATGCACGACCAAATTTGACTCAAGGCTGCACATTCAGCATTGACTGCTCGCCAGTGCTGCTGGCAAAGATTCAATCACCATCCTTGACTATCCTCCTTAATCGTCAGATCTCGCCCCCTGCGACTTTTTCCTATTCCCAAAATGCAAAAACGTGATGAGGGGACATCACTGGGAATATGTGGACACAATAAAGCAAGAAACGACGAGAAAACTGAAAAGCCTAACTGCCGAGGACTTCCAAAGGTGCTTTAAGCAGTGGATAAGAAGATGGAATCAGTGCATAGCAACGAATGGAGAGTACTTTGAAGGGGACAACATCGACGAAGACTAATTTTTGCAAAATTAGGTTTTTATGACCTCAGTTTGCGTATTTATTGGACAGATCTATTATCTACATTTTAATTATGTTATGGATGAGTACTTATGGGCCTCTTATTAATAAATTCCAGCATTTATAATCACCACGAATCGGGTAATTTAATTTAGTGTACCAAGAAGAAATGACGCAGTGGGAAAATGGAATATGGGAAAGGAATGCTCAATATAGAGTGAGGAAGTGGTATAACGAGAGGACTCCTTTGCCTTCATTTGGATTCTAGTCTTTCTTTTCCTGTCCCACTGCGCGAAGGCAACTACTCTTCATGTCAGTACCTATTAGTCCTCGCCGCTCTCATACCCTTCCCTAATCTGGGAAGAGGGCACCACCTCCCCACCACTCCTTTCTCCATATTGGGGGGAGGAAAATCTCACACATGCGGAGGTCAGCGATTTCCCCCCCCCCTCCCCCCGGGTAGGGGATTGAGTGGTTTGGGGTTGGGGTGGGAGAGAAATTCTTCCTAGGTTTCTGGGTCCACCTCCAAGTCGTTGGAAGGTATTTTGGTGATGTAATAGGAACGGATGAAACGACAGTATTGCAAAAGGGTGAACGGGACGGGAGGAGGCTCATGGGAATGAGGAAGAAGGGCTCCCTTTAAGGGAAAGGAAGGAGAAAAATAATTCCCCGTTCTGATCGGTCGGACCTTCATCTCTCCTTCGGAGTGTATTGAATCCGTATCCGGGTTGGGTTTTAACACGCTTCGGACGTACTTGGAAGGGTTTTGGCCGGTGAGTGGATTATAGTCTCACGTGAGGGGTCCGATGAATGACCCCCCCGAACCCCACGCTGTGCGATCGCCTCCTGTATTATATGAACTCTCCCCTTCAAGTCTCCTCGCCTCTTTGCTTTTGTGCTTTGTCAAGGTGGTGGCGTCGGCTCCCTCCGACGCCCGTGGAATGCTTGTGTTTTGCTCTGATTTATTCCCGGGTGTGTCTTAAGAATTTCCTGGAATCGAAAGATTTAGAGGAAACGCAATCAATACCACGATAAATACGTATTTTATTGAAATCTGGCCGTCGAAGGAGTATTTTTTGTAAAATATATGGACACAGTAGAAAATATTCTCACATATTAAAGAGTCAGTTCCATCATAAGATCACCAATACCATTATCGATATGAAGATTCATTTCCGAACTGGGTGCAATACTGGTGAAATGAAACCATAAAGCCAAATGTTATAGTAGGAGTAGTATTTAGGGGAGGCGACCGACAGCTAAGGTCATTTGCGCCATTAGGGATGGACAGGAAAGGATGAAGGGTGGAGAGAAACCCGGCGTCGGCATTAGCCTACTCTTTACGAAAGGCGCCAATGGGTCCGCAGCTTAACGTCCCATCCGATGGAGGGCGAACTCGCACAAAGTGCCCTCCACAAAGTACCTGAAGCAGGAACGAGAAACCACTGAAAAAATATTCAACACCGCCGGGAGTTAAACCCGGGCCCTCTGAGTTGGAAGCCAGTACGATAGCCACCACAACATCTCGATCCCACTAAATGTTAAGTAGAAAAAGGTGAGACACTAGGTGCAGTGGTTATCATTATCGACTGCTTTTAATCTTTTCTAGTATATGGTATCACTTTTTACACTTTTATTCATCTCAATGTTTTGATATGTCAGCTACAATGCTCACTTTAGCAGTCTTGCAGGGAAACTACGCATGAGAATACATAAATGCCGTTTGTATGTAAACGATAATGACCGCATGTCATATCTGCAATGCATAAAATTTTTCTTGAAAGGTGCAGCCATGATAAACTGAACGGTATTTCACGTGCATATAATTAGCCATAAAAAGCAATTAGATAACTTACCACGCGCCATCTCGTAAATTGTCTGTCCTGAGAACCAAAATGTATCTTCCCTTCGTATTTACAGGGCATCCTCACACAAAGAGTGGGCGTGAACATCTTGATTATACTCCTATAGCCTACCTTGCCCGCATTCTTTGCACTGTAATATCTCAAGAGTGCCATCATCTCGTCTTTGTAAGTAACTCGTGAGGGTGTTTTCTCACCTTATTAATTAAAGACTTTCCTATTTTTCATCGCTATGTAGGAAAATGTGTTTTGAATTTTTATACAGGATTTGATATTTTTGATGTTTTTTATATTAATTGCATTTTTTTCTGGCTCGCTGAAATTTGATGCCATGATTAAATTGTGAGCACAGCACTGATGCTGACAAGAAATTCAAACCCGAGGTTTCAGTTTTCCTCTCATTCGAGGACCCGCTAGTTGTGCCTGCCACCCATATTATTTCGTGTTAATATTCATTGATTTGATGTGCATTATTAATTTTATTTTGATACCCTGTTATTCCTAACTTCTTTAAAATTGAGTTCAATCCAGTCACGGCTTTATTTGTTTTGAAATGACAGTTTAATTACAAAATTTCAATTAACACACAATTTGTCGTATTTTAGGAATTGAATTTTTTGGATTAAAATAAATGAAAATAAAATCTTTGTTATAACCCATGTGCTAAGATATTATGTGCCATATGTTTCTGTTACATGAAGATTCGAGTGAAATATTTATCAGTGAGACACCTATCACGTGAATGTTCATCTAACGGACGATTCTGGTCGCAATTTTTTTATATATGCTATCATTAATATCCCTGATATTTTCCGATGAGAATTTCTTCCATGCATCATAGACTTTGGATTCATATCCTCATGAATAAAACATCCCTGCGATGTACAGCGAATGAAAGAATATGGCTCTTGGCCATCTTTTATGCTCCTACAGTTGCTATGGCTGAAACACATTTTTGGCCGCGAAATCGACCCCCATTCTTTATTAACTTTAGAAAATATTTTCTTATTTTCTCTTCCATGGCTTTGTCCAGAGAATTATGATTTCTTCGTTATAGTTGACACCAAATGAAATGTTTTGCGTTCTTGGGAAAAAAATTCACGAGTTGTATGTTATTTATGAAGGAGAGAAGATTTTTCCTCCCGTTTTATGCATTTGCCTCACGTGGCGGCAGCACACAACGTGCAGCCGCCAAATGATTTCCAGCAGAAAAGAATGCAGTACAAATGATTTCTAGCAGCTTCAAATCATTCTAAATAAATCCTAACGGAGAGGCGGGATCATCAACTGATAATTGAAAATTAATGTTCATGGAAGGTGATTGGAAACACTGGAACATATTTAAACTACCAATGGCATAAACTAATGTTCAGTCAATTCATCGACCAGTTCCTTCCTTAGCAGAATTATCCATACACGTCGGAGTTGTAAGAGATTCGATAATAATAAGTAAAAGAGCCCGTTTAATATTCAAGCAACCCTAAGGTCGAGGGAACATTTTCTGTATCAGCAGTTAACTGGCAAGTTATTGGGAACAAAGTCGTTGATTATTATAAGCTTATTCATTTTCCGAAAATCTTTTTCCGTTTACAGAAATAGTGGAGTAAATAGAATCTAGGACGATGTCCTCATTGCAATTAAGAACTCCTGGAGCAGTAGGACTGAGGTAATTCCAGGTAACGGTTTGGTAAGTGTACAGTGTTCAATCAAAAGTTCTCAATCCAAAATAGTCTATGTGCACGTATTTCACAGGCCACCAGATGGCAGCGTTAATCCAAAAATAGAACTTGACAAGCAAATAAAAGGTTTCTGATCCAAACACACAAGTTATTAATCAACAAAAAGTTCCCTTACATACACCGTTTTAAGTTTACTTTAATTTCCCTTACTTTGAAGGCACTAAATTTTCATTTTCGATTGCCGAACTAAGAAAGTATGATTCAATTTTTAATATCTATACGTATTCTATTCAAGTTTGCTAATTATTTATTGAATGAAAAAATCTAACAAGGGATAATGCGCATATACCAATTGGAATTTTAACTAATCAATCTGATTGCAACCTTTAAGAAGAGGGGACTAGATACGCCGCAAGGTAAGAAACGAAATTGTGATAAGAGGTAAGTTTATAAGTTACCTGGTGAGTCCAATGAAGCGAAATTCATCATAAACAATTTCAGATTGAGCAAAACATAATTGTCAAGGGAGACAGTTTCCCGTTACTTGAGAATATGTAGCATTTTTAATTTGATGACTGGTTTTTCTGCAAATTTATTTTAGTTCATCCGGTTGATCTCCCACTTACATGACAGATTTTTCCACCTTGAAAATTTGAAAGCCTTCAAAACTAAATTTACTGCGCTGAATAATTTCATTTCTATTAGAAGCAGACGAACGTGAGAAAGATGGTGTACATTTATGTGTAAAAAATTAGTTTCCTGTGTATTGATTTAATATAGACAAAATTAAAAATTAATATTTGCACGCATTATTTTATACTGTAAAAATAAAGGCTAATGTAGGTGATTTATTTTTCCCAAGACTATTTTGGGCCTAGCTAGCGAAAGATAACTTTTTCTTTAACCTACTCATCACATTTTCTTAAATACTCTACTAATAAATCCTAATTTTTAGAAAGTATGTCCAAGGCGTGAGTAAGGTTAACACCTAAGTATTGAGCCGAGTTAATTATATTTCTATATATCTGATGTTTTGGGCGTTCGGGCGGGAAGAACTCCTTTCTAAAAATTCATCGCTACGCACTTCTATGAGTTTAATTCTAATGACCAAGTTTCGCATCCACGTGATATAGGATTAGCATCATCTGCAAAAGTTACTTCATCCTCAGAACTACGGGTATTTCTCTAAACCACTGTTTTGTCGGCAAATAAGCGTAGCTTACTGATATCTATGGTGTTAATATCATTACACTAAAGGAAAAGTAAAAATGGTCAGAAACATTTCTTTATGGAACATCTGAAGAGAGATCTACTACATTAGGGTAAAAAATATCCATGACTAGCCTTGATACAAACCCATTCAAAAATTTGCTAACTGAGGCAATTAAAACTTTATTTTGCAAGATTTAGTCTAAATCGATTTTGCCCCGAATCTCTATTTTTTGCCATGCACTTATTCCATCTTCTTTTCCACTGCTTAAAGCACCCTTGAGAGTCCTCGGCAGTTTGGCTTGTTATATTTCTCATCGTTTCTTGCTTTATTGTGTCCACATATTCCCAGTGATGTCCCCTCATCACATTTTTGCATTTTGGGGATAGGAAAAAGTCGCAGGGGGCGATATCTGACGATTAAGGAGGATAATCAAGGATGGTGATTGAATCTTTGCCAGAAACTGGCGAGCTGTCAATGCTGAATGTGCAGGTGCATTGTCATGGTGAAGGATCCATCCATCATATTCGGTTAAAATAGTGAACACTGCTGACATTCCTAAATTCAGTTCATCAGCCATAATTCGGACAGGTTTTCAAGGATCAGTACAGACAAGGGACCGCACACGATCAATGTTGTCGTCAACACAGGTGGTTGAAGGTCATCCCAGCTTTGCATCCGCCGTGGCGTCTTGGCGGCCATCTTTAAAACGCTTAATCCACTTGAAAACGGATGTTTTCTTCAGAAAATTATCACCGTAAACAGCCGTCAATATTGCAGTGAGTTCTTGATAACATTTACCGCACTTCACCAAAAAACTTGATGTTGATTCGTTACTCCGTGATTTCGTCAATTTCCATTTTCGACAAAAAGTAAAAACAAGGACAACATAAACTAACATAACTGGCACCATACGCACAGCTCGACGATCCGCCAAGCACAGACGGCTCATTGGATCTCAGGCAACTAGCGGCGCTAATTTAAAACCAAAGTTTCGACAATCCCAGATAAATTCATAAAAATATTCTTGACAGCGGGTATAATTGTCCATTGGCACATTAAAAGTGCATTTCGATGTTTCGCCATTCCTAAACCCGAAGGTGGGTATCGTGTCATACAACATTTAATCCCGTGGACGCCTCAAGTCCGGAAACCGAAGTTTTTCCTTTTAGACCCCGCTAAAGCTAAAGCCCTGATTCCTGGATGATTAAACTCGACCTCAAGAGCACCTTTTACCAAATCCCAATAAATTGCCATCATTGGCGGTATTACGGTATTAGCTACGGCAACAAGCGATACGCCTTCACGCGACTACCCATGGGTCTCAAGTATTTGGGAGTGCTAGTTAACACGGAACGAATGACTTTATAATTGACCTCCAAAGCCCGCCGGCGAGTATTCCAACCTCGTCCCCATTATGACGAAGCTACGACAAGCCGATCCCAAAGGCCGCCGGGTACTTGGCCTCGATCGCTTGGGTACTTCGACTTCCTATGTTCCTGGTATCTCAAGTCTACCAACGGGATGATTCCGGATGGGTGCGCGTAATCAACATGGACATATCGGACAAAGAAGTCCACTTGCAACAGCCAGCGGCGGTGCTGGAAGTGCACACGGACGCGACTTTGTTCCAAGGAGGTGTAGTGGTTCCGGAGTGGGACATTTCAAGATCGTTTCCTATTTACAATATGTCACATATAAATGCCGCGGAACTTTTCGCGGCTCTATGTGGTTTGTATGAAGTGATTTTACTCTGTAATGATATCAACCTCACCAACATTGTCATAAATGTATGTATAGACAATCAATCTTCTATGTATTCCTTAAAGCGTGGAAACGGTGCAATGTTCCGTACACACCCAATACTTGTAGATATGTATTTTAAATGCATTAAAGAGATACAGTCACAATGCGTGAACTGGTCCTGGGTGCCCTCGATTAATAACATGACCGACAAGCCCTCTCGGGCCGTACCCGCCTGAAATTATATGTGCGCCGGCCATATTGAGTCGAACGCACATATAAGGAGGGTGGATACGGCTTGAAGGCAGTCGAAATTTATCCACAATCGGGGAAATTCGGGACCAGCAGCGCCAGTCCGCGTCATGGCCGCCTGTTTGCCCCAGTTCGCGCATTTATTGCACATACCACGTATTGGCAAAAACACGCCACCGAAACTATTTGCAAATTTATGAATGACTACTATGTTTCAAAAGTTTTCTTTCGCAGCTGTATACCAACGCGCTATCAAGTATCAACTGGGCAGAGATGTTTCACTTAAATGAGAAACAGTGGAGTGCGGTATTGAACACATCGTTAATCAAGCGATGAGTTTTGACAAGCATTTGACTTTCTGATCGGAGATGATTTCATTTTTCTAAAGAAAGTTATTCTAAAAAAATGTAAACGAATATGTCATGGTTAATTTAAAAATTATGAATGAAAATCAAAAGTTTCCATTCTCAAAAGTTCAACATTTTTTACCTTACATAAACATGGTTTGATGTGTGATAAGACGTATAATTTTTTCCACCATTTCTTACGGTTTCCTCGGTTGAGTAACAAAAAACATGATAGTTTTGATGTATGAGAGCATGGAAAAGACGCGTTATAAAAATATTTGGGTGTTACCGAGCACTTTTTTACCGAGAAATTTTTCCTCAAAGTATGATTTGGATTTTACTCATATTAGATGGAGTTTATGCTTGTCGGATTATTACATCGGTGAGATCGGTATTTGTAGGTCGAACAATTCCAAGTTAAACCGAACAAACGTCCATAAGTGAAAAATAATGAAAGAAAATACATACATCACCTCATCCAGTTGGGTCTTTATCAATGATTACCTCATGCCTTTGAAAACAGAGTATTTCAGTGGTTTTTCATTTTTTCATTTTAAATCTCATTTACATTTCTCGACTGTTATTTTTTTAAATTATTTATATTTACATGCGAAATACTATCCTCATGTTGATGATGATATTACTGTACGTTTGAAAATACAGTTTTAGAAGGGTGTGTGATGCACGTTTCTAAATTAATTATTTGGGTTTTCTATGCCCGTAATCACTCTTTGATGGCATATTAAAAAATGTCCCACGCAGCCATATCATCAAATGGGACTTTCCTCTCCTACTGATGCTGGAACATGCGAATAATTCTATAAATTTCATATTGCGCACCGATGGTAACGTTTAGATCGGCATCTTCTCTTCCATGTGGAGCATGCCCTGCAATGATTGTGTTGACATGTGAGAGAAATGATGGGAAACTAGCAATTCAAGAGTTCTTTTTCTTTATCTTTCGGAATCAAAGCCAATCCCTGTACATGCAAGAGTTTCACTTTCTCTTTTGCTATCCCTTAGATCCAGAAACGTATTCTTCTATTTACAGCATTCGAATGATCGTTATATCGCCCTACTTTTAATTGCATCAGCTAAAGCTGCATTCGCCAATGCATATCCATTGTGCAAATTTACTTGGCCAATGCATACGATTGCATAAAATTTCTATAAAAACATTTTCATTGTTTTTTTTTGTGTCCTTTTTCCCCAGCTTTGCATGATTTCAAGGAATAACTGCCCAGGGGCACTATCGGATATTCGCCAATTCGGAGGAATAAAATTCCAAACAGGCGAAACTCGCGTTCCTCTTGAGAGGAGCTGATCTCATTTGGTCATCATTAATTTGCGCGTGCTATAATTCTACTACGAGAGTATATCAATTAATGAGTCGTAAACTTCAGATTACATCACATACTTCAATAACGCGCGCATAATTTTACATCGGATAGCAGCATATGTATGCACAAGGGTTGTATAAAAAGTGTCGGTAACAATTTCTTCCTAACGGAAGAAATAAAATGCTGAATTCAGACCGTCGGTTGTGTGCGCATGATGGAAAAAAGTATTGGCTTTGATAAGATGACAGTGCAAACCATTTTCAAAGAAAATTTGACGATGCGAAAGATCTGCGCTAAACTCGTCCCGAAGGCCTTTGGACGGACGACCAAGAGCAGAAGGTCTGCTTCGATAAGAGTTTCTGAAAAGGCATCGCGACGATTCCCCAACCCCCCTGCAGTTCCAACTTGGTAGCATCAGACTATTTCTTATTCCCAAAAGTGATATCCCTCCTTAAAGGCCACCAACATGTGACACTAAGTGCCATCAAAAAAGCTAGCTCGCCCACCCTTAAGGGCACCTTCCGGAGTCTGCCCTCCAGGGGCTTCCCTGTTCTCATCATGGGTGAATGGAATCCTAGGAAGCTCCTTATTACTCCATGTTGGTAGTAAAAGATCAGGTTCTCTATGATGATGTCCGGAGAGGACTCTATTGCAGAATAATAGCATTGGATATATTTCGGGGCTCAATCATACTAGAGAGAAATAGGAACGTGCATTTATACTGTTGTATAGGAAAACAATAGAATAGCTGGACGAAATCATATATATGAGAACCAGAACACATTTATAGGGAAAGCAAAAGATGAAAATATAACAGAACTATAGGCTTGGGGAAACGTCGAATAAGAAAGACTGATGGAGCTTGACGTAGAGCTAAGAGGAATCTCGGTAAAAAAAAGGACATAAGATCGAATCTTTAAACCATCTTCAAAGAAGGTTCAATGTTCTCTGTAAAGCAAATGCAGGAGGAGTAGAGGACCAACTGATTTTGGAGTGAACGTTGTCCACGGTGGTTGGGCAGCCGAATGGAAACAGAGCGGAAACGTGAAGGCATTAGAATTCAGGGAAAGAAGATTTGAACACCTCCGAAGTAAGTTTGAAGTTAAGTTTTAGGTCTAAGTTAAACGTTGAAGTTCAGTGAAACTACCCCAAAAATAAAAAAAAAACAAGTGGTCTTGATCAAGTTGTTGCTGCCATCACAATCTCAAACGTTTCTCGAAATTTCTCCTTGATATAATCGATAGTGCCGAAAGCCGGTCTAATATTCGATCATAGTGGGTGGGACGTTATTACGAGTAGACACTTAGACAAGTCTTACTTAGGTCCCGACAATTTGGAACTATTATTTTACTTTGGTTGTCATGATTTGTCCTAATTTTAATGCACACGTCATAAAAAAAAATTCATTTAAAACGATGAAAAAATTATAGAATTAAAATATATATTTTTCCAAAAACTGAAGATTTGGTTGCATTTTATCTATACAACCTGATATTAGAGAGTTTTTTCAAATGCCTCTGGCAAGGGCTTTTAATTTTTAATCATTGGTGACTATAAATGGTCCCATTGAATATGATGTCGTATCGCGGGTGACATCTCCGAGCTATATCAATAAGATCAGTGGCTTTGATTTATTTTTGCTCAAGTACTACAAGCAAAGAAATCATTAGGGCTGGAAATACAATTCTAAATTATGGAACAGAAATGGCAATGTCAAATGTTGTATGGATATGGGAGAAGCTGGTGAATGGTGAATTCTATAACCCATCTCGGAAGCATGATATAATGAATTAGAAGCTAAACCAATATTATATTCAGAATAGCTAGGGCTAACACGGTGATTTAAAATATAATGATGAGGGAGCTAGCTAGTTAGGTTGCTGTAGATACTGAAACCAAGGTGCCAAATTTCGTGGAGGACGGCACCATAAGGATAACACACGTATGCATAAGATATTTAAAGAATAGGCCAGAGGGTGAAAGTAGGAAAATAAAATTTATGCTCAAGACGAATGCTGAATAAACTGACTCATAGAATGAAAAACAATGAAGGATATTTCTAGGGAATTGGAAGACAAAAGACTATATAGTTTAAATTTATAGTTCCAAATATTTAGTTCCAAATTTTTTAATATTAAGTATATGTATAGCAATAAGAATTTATGGTACCAAATTTTTTTAAGGTATCTCATATTCTATCAATTTTTAACATGAACAAGCTTTGCCAAAAAATTCCATTGTAAAATTTCTTCACTGGCGCATATTTTAGCCTATATCTGCTTGTTTTTTGCTCATTGCACACAGCATTATTAAACAAACTCTTGGCGTCTAATTTTACTGTAAAGAATCTGGAAGACATATAGGGATCCTACAACACCAAGAATCTACTACAGAGATAAGGTAGGAAAATCAAAAGAAAAAAACTAAAGCCCTGGAATGTGGAAGATAGCAGCTGAAGGCATACAGTATTTTGAGCTGAGAGGCGTGGAATGGGCACTGGATAAATTCTTATCTTGCCTATGAAAATTAATATGGAATGAAAATGGACGTTTTATTTCGATGGACATGAAGTAGAGAATAGATGAATTTATGCAAGCCTGCAATATGAAGAGACAACTGAAATGTTCAAAGAAGATGCACTTAAAATGAAGAACATTACTCGACTATATAACGTCGGCTAGCAATCGCTCGGAAATCAAAGAAGCCGGGTACAAATCCCGGTAAATTATTATAACACATTTAGATTCTCGCATTTATGCGCACATCAGCACTTGAGTGCGCTAAACTCACTTTTGCGTAGATTTCTCACACTATCTTTCAATTTGATTTGTCATTAAAAACCAGTTGTTTTGTGCTAACATTGCCAATTATAGACAACGTTACTTATCATGGGATTAGACATATAATAAAAGCGTTGGAATTGATCGCAAATCGTGAAAAATGACTCATAATTGCAAAAAAATTGTTGGATGTGTCAGAAGGAAACATTGATCATTGCTGGAGCAATTGGAAGCCAAAATATATTTTTCCAATTAGCATAGGTCACTTCCTAAATGTCCAACATTTGCTTTATTTATTCATAATATTACACAGAGGTTATTTGACATATGGCGACGACGTCACATTAACTTTAACCTAAGGTATTAACGAACAAGTTCCATACGAATATGCTTTACGGCGTCATTTTTCACTTCATAGTGGGAAAATTAAAACTATAGATATTCTCGGAATATTTATATAATAAGGTAGGAATTTCAGGTCCCGACAATATTTACTTTTTCTCAAAGCCAATAGCGAAGATATTTTGTTGATAGCGTTTTAGAATCTCAGTAATTTCTTCATATTTCAATTTGCGCTTCAATATCGAAGATAATATCATTGTTAATAAAACAACTTGGAAAATTGGCGCACTTATGAAATAGATATTCTTTCCCTACCCATGGCCTACAATAGTGACATGGTGAAGGGCTGGTGCGTTTCGATGATCCATACAGCTTTGCTGGAGAGATCCGAGATAATTGAACCCTGTTATGCACTTTTATGGTAGATCGCTGGGTATTTATTTATATGTAGATGAATCGCTTCCTGTATGATCGCCTATGCTAGATATGTCGACGGATGGGAGCCGGTCAAAAAGTTGGCGCACAGCGTCTGCTCCTCAGTGAGGCGGCAGCAAAGGCCCAAGGCCACCACAGTGGGGTGCCCATTAAGTTATGGTGCCCCGTTAAAAACACTACATCGGAAGATACCGGAAAAATACCTTAATTATTTATCCCAAAAAACAAAGACGGATCTGAGTCCTAGCAACTACGGGACTCGGCCAAATCGGCCGTGTGTCGTGACCTGCCGCAGGGAAGAAATGGATTCAGCGGTCATCATCACACGAAATCCTCAAAAATCGGAGGCGACAGTAGCTGCTCTAAGCCCATAGAAGGGAACAATACTAGTCATAATAGGGGAATGACATTTTAGGACGCGGGAAAATTAGAAAATGTAGAGCGAGAGATGAAGAGAGGTAGCATAGATATTTTAGGGCTCTACAAGGCGAGATGGAAGAACGGGGAATTTTTCCACATCTATAGTTATTAATTTATATACTGCGGAGGTTGAGAATGTTACAAGTAGAAGTAAAAGTGGAACCGAAAAACGTGTTCATTTTTCAGTTGTACATGCAACCAAGCAATCATAGGGAGGAAGAACTTAATACGGCATACGATCAGTCGGAGAACATAATCGCGTGTGTTCCTAAAGGGTAATATTGATAGTGATGAGGGATAGGAATGCGACGGTAGGCGAGGGAAGAGATGGTGATGAGGTGGGGGACTACGGTTTAGGTACGAAGAATGACCTCATGAATGGTGGACATGTGGGGTTAAAGAAAGGTTTGCTAAAGTATCGAATATTTGGTTGTTTTTTGTTATGAGAGGCGATGTTATGTCCAAAAGGAAACTTGCCTTAAATAATCATTTGGAATTCATATCAGAGTGGAACAAGATCCCTTCGAGCCGTGTATGACTTAGTGGTGGATTAAAAATGAATTCGATCATAGAAATCTTCAAATTTACACCCCGCTAAACATTGGCTGTTTGATGATTCTGGAATTCTACCCTGAAACCGCGCCTGGTACATTCTAAATATGCACACATGCTGGATAATGCGAGATGAATTTTCGTCCCAAGAAGAAGGGGTTTTCGGCTTAACTTTGATAGTCATCTGGAAAAAATGCATAGAAACAACCGTATATAAAAATAGAACTTTTTGTAACACAATTTTTTCAATTTTTGTTCTCTCGTTTCGATTTTTAATCGCAAATAATTCGTGCTGAACTTCATACTTTGTTGTTGACTGCTTTTCCTCGGCTACTGTATTAATTCCCTCAATCGTTCAAATCTCTTCCCGGTCCGTATTCTTCTGAGCTGGTGGCAAAAAAAGAGGTTGCCTCTCTTTAGACACTGCCTTTTCACTACCTCTTTTTGCCTTTAATTTTGGCCAAAAGTGTGACATTATAATACAATCTACTCACAAATACGATGTCGCAAACCTGTGTAACTTTCGTTTACCCATTCTATGTTATATTTCTATGGTGAAAGGATACAATATATAATTAATCTAATGTTTTGAGAAATAGAACTCACTGATTCATTTGTCGTGGGTTTTCAAATGAAAATTCATTTTGATAATGCCGAGTTTCAAAAGATGTTTAGTTAATGTATTTAAATGCAATAGTTGAAACATTAATTTCGCAATATTCTGACTACTCCATCGAATTGACATCCTTTTTGGAGATGGTCACAGCTACGTCCTTTTGCACGATAGATGACGGAAACAGCGATGAATGTATGGTGGAAGTGGAAGCCAACATAGTTGCTGCAAACTTGGTAACAGTCCCGGCGCCGGTGAAGTAGCATACACATATTATTTGGTCACGATTACACCCTATGACTCAGTTTTTCCCCATCGCACCGCGCCATCGAGGCTGCAGTGCCGGAAATCCATCCATCCATCCCTCGGAATAGGGTACCTATCGTCTTGGCTCATAGTTATGGCTTCGAATGACACATCCCCCAACACCTTTTGTACTGTGGCCTGCTTAAGCGCTTTTAAATTCATGAACCAAAATCACATGAACCGGATTCGTGAAACGTATTAAAATTAAAAAGTGTCTTTTACTACTTAAAAACCTGATCTATGTGACATTCCTGTCAGAGAAATCTAATTAAACTCCCGTATCCTTCCCTGATTTTGATATTTATGGTTTAGATATAAGTCCGCTCCGTTTTATTAGACTATGTATCTCCGAGAAATAACCTGCCTCTCCATGAGAAATGACTGCATGAGATTAGTCAAAATAAGTGCTTTTTAAATTTTTTTTAGCATTGTTCATCCGCATTTTAGTTTTGGAAGTGCAGGGTTATCACTCCTATTTGGGACATTAAGGAGTTTCACAAAGTGGAGCCATCAGCTTTTTCTCACATTAAATTATTTGAGTAAAACCTGGCATGTTATATTTTACCCGAGCAATCCGGCCATTTTCTTGCTTATGAAAGAACTTTGGCAGAGTCGTCAAGGTCTTTCCAGTTGCGTTCGAGAACGTTGGTACCATTTTGAGATGAGTGAAATGGAGACGACAATTCTTACACCTCGATAACAACGCGATCGCTCCTTTAAAACCACGGGGTGTTTTCTTAGCATGCATATGCTTATGGTATCATCTTAAATACACATTTTTCTTGTAAAACGCCAGTGCAGATGCGGAATTCTTTCTTGTGGAATGGTCCATGTCGTCTGCGAGAGAGATATGGATCGAGAAGGGGAGCGGTGGTGGGCATTTCTTGGCATTCGATGCCGTGAGCCATGCGATGCCTTCATGCATCAGCGGGTGCGGAGTATTTTTTCCTCGGGGGCGGTAAAGTCATGCAGAATAGGGAACGGAGGGTGGAATTGGGTTGGGTGGGTGGGTGGGGGGGGCTATTGAAGGGCCGACCGTCTTGGTTGTGGAGGAAGAGCGAAGAGGAAATGTGCCTTGACCCTTCGCCGAAAAAGTCCACCGATGGAAGTTCAAGGTAGAGTGATTCCTGGAAGGCAGAGGATCGGCCCTTATTCCCGGAGGAATAAGGGCCGGACCAAGGGAGCAAACGAACAGGGGTGGAGGAGGCACAATCGTAACAGCACGCCAAAGCGACGTGGGGAGGGGGATTATTTGGGAACCCTACTGAAGGAAGAGAAGTGTTTTGATGCATGAGTTCCTTGAGTTGGGCTACGAAATAGAACCGGGTTCTTTTTATTTATTCCTTTATTTATATTTTTGCAATGGGAAAGAGTATCTAAGATTTTTACGAAGGGATTTATTGCGATTTTTTTGCCTCCTTTATAACCTCTCTCCTCAAACTCCCCCGCTCTCCTCCCGCGGACCTATACTCGTATATCCTTCACCTCTGCATCTGTGCCACTTTCTCTCTCTCTCTACCGCTTCTCTGCAACCCACCTCGACTTTTATTCCCCGGGATTATTCTTTTCACGTCTGGCTGGAGAGGAAATACTCCCGGTGTTTTTTACAGCTCAAAGTGGGGAAGGAGACGGCGGCGGGTGCCTTTAAGGAGCCTCCCCCCCCCCTTCGCGCCCCGCCGCTCACGAGGAGACAGTTGACTTGCCAAAGCCTCTGCCGATCTATTATTATTATTATTACACATCTTCGCACATAAGATTGCAAAACTGAATGGCCGGTTCATACTTATTTCAAAGGGGAAGAGATGACACATCTGCAAGTAATACGGATTGAGCGTTCCTTCTCTGTGCTATTTCGCTTTTAGCTTTGGCACATTTTTGAATGAATGCTTGAGTTCTGTATCGAATATACGAGTGGGGAGCCCAAAAATAACAGGAATATTGTTGTAGATTTTTTAGTTCTCAATATATTTAAATTAATATCCATTATTAAAATAGAAAGAAAGACTCGTACTTTTCCACAGATTTTATCATACGGTACAACGCGTTTCACCGACTTGCGGCATCATCAGGTACAAATTTGCAAAACAGACAGAGCAAGCATATATACCCTCAGGACAGAGTGGGGGCGGGGAGGGTTGGAAGGATTTGAGGGGGGTGGGGGCTCGCAGGTGCGTTGATGGATTGTTTTGACCATTTCCAGGCTAATATCTGTGGAAAAGTAATAAATAGTAGTAATAAATCTGTGGAAAAGTACGAGTCTTTCTTTCTATTTTAATAATGGATATTAATTATTTCCACGAAGTTAAGTCTGAAACAATAGAATATATATTTAAATTAAATTTTGTTCAGTTAAATTAAGTTTGGCTCTGCGAGGGTCTTCACGAATACGGCCAATGATTTTACGGACGTTTTCGTCAGTTCAACAGATTCAGGCTTGAGGTCGTGGAAGTTCATCGTAATGAAATAAGGACAGTTTGCACTTTTCCACAGTTTATTTAACGTACGACGCGTTTCAACTCACAGAGTCATCATCAGATACAAGACGTGTCCTGATGAGAGTCTTGTACCTGATGATGACTCTGTGAGTTGAAACGCGTCGTACGTTAAATAAACTGTGGAAAAGTGCAAATTGTCCTTATTTCATTATTGTTTTCGTCAGTTCTTAATGTTTAAGGGCGGCCTGAACGGGGTAGGTCCTCAATTGACATTCCACCACTTTAAAACGTGTACACCACTCGTAGACTCTGGTTTTGCTTATGGCAGCTTCCTCATAAGCAGTCTTGGGCATTACAATAGTTTCCGCGGCCGATTTCCCTGGCAGGAAACAAAATTTCACTGCAGTGCTTTGGTTGCTCTTGATAATCCACCATCACGTTTTTCGCCGAAATGAAAAAAGTTCTTTCACTGAAACGGCTCTCACGGACGGACCGATCCAGTCACAGCGACGGCGCTGCGCATCCTGACGCAGGTGGCATGAGCCTGACGTACGACCGGCCGAACAAAGGCTTCCCCACTCTCGCTCTCCACCGCAGCCCAATGCCCGTTACTTTTGGGTCCCCCCTCGTAAAAGTCTCAATTTTTTGTCATTTATTTTATTGCACGAAAATGTGAGCGTAAATTTACCTCAGTGACTAGCCTGCAAAAAAATTATTTTAGGAATCAATACAGTTACAAAATGTGTTCCAAGCAGTCATCATTATCACGAGCGTGCATTCCTAGACCGCTGTAAATATTCTTATTTTAGTTTTATTGGACAAGATTCGATCACTGCAGAGTTGAAAATCAACACGGAATACGTGTCCAAGATGGAGAAGATTCGTCGCGTCGCGCAAGGGGGCATTATTCATTCAAATCAATCGCGAATGTGATGCCATTCATCAATCCATTTGTTCATCATTCTTTATAATTATTCGAGAAAAATATATTTTGCCTCTGTGTTATGGAGCTTATAAAGTTTATAACCGGGTGGAGGGAAAAATCTATGTATACTCCGCCCAATAAATGCTCGAAATGGCGCAATCTGGCGGTCATGACGCGGGCTAAAGCCCCGCCCATTGGTAGTGCTAGTTACCTGAGACCCAATGAGCCGTCTGTGCTTGGCGGATCGTCGAGCTGTGCGTATGGTGCCAATTAAGTTAGTTTCTGTTGTCCTTGTTTTTACTGTTTGTCGAAAATGGAAATTGAAGAAATCACAGAGCAATAAATCAACATCAGGTTTTTAGTGAAGTGCGGCAAACGTTATCAAGGAATCACAGCAATGTTGACAGCTGTTTACGGTGATAATGCTCTGAAGAAAACATTCGTTTTCTAGTGGATTTAGCCTTTTGAAGATGGACGACAAGATGATGCAAGGCCATCAACCACCTTTGTAGACGACAACATTGATCGTGTGCGGTCCCTTGCCCTTACCAATCGTCGAAAAACTGTCCGAATGATAGCCAATGAAGTGAATTTAGGAAAATCAACAGTGCACACTATTTTGACCGAACATTTTGGTTTAAAAAAATGTGTAGAAAAATTGTGCACATTCAGCATTGATTGTTCGCCAGTTTCTGGCAAAAAATTCAATCTCCATCCTTGATCATCCTCCTTATTCGCCAGATCTCGACCCCTGCGACTTTTCCCCATTTCCCAAATGTAAAGTTGTGATAAGGGGACATCACTGGGAAGATGTTGACACAATAAAGCAGGAAACGACAATACCTTAAGTTTTCATGATCCGTGTGGTTTGAGCTTTCTTGGTGCTGATGGTGGGTTATCCGATGGCGTTCTTGCGTTTAGTGAGACCAGTCCCTTTCCCTAGGCTACCTGTGCTTTCGCTAAAAAATCTAATACCCAGAGTATTACTCAAGTTTTTGTTACCTGAGGTCCTGAGGAGATCTCCGTATGATTGGAACTTTGTAACCTTCTTGTATCCAATGATTCTCTGTTTAAAAACTTTAGCACCAAATTAAAATTTTCTATAAACTAGCCATAATCTTTTGCATATTCAAAGGATTTGAGATAAGGAAAGCAGCAGGGGAATATTTAAATATCAAACCATCAGCAAATCATTTCATTTTAAAATAAAAATTACCTTAGTTTTTTTACAATTGCAGGGCAATAATCCCCTATCAAATTATGAAGGGGAGATTCTTCGTGAACTAAAGTAGAAATTCTTGATAAATAGCAGGATTGCTTTAGGCGTAACATGGTGTAAATCCTTGCAAAGTACTGTGAGTAGTGATAACCTTAGAAAGTGTTGTTGATTTATTTCAACATTTTGTCATTAGAATTAATATTATTGCTGGTGTTATGCCAGTTCAGATGAATGCATACATCCTATGCAATGGCAGTACGATAAATTTTCTATCGTATATCATTTCAGCTGTCAGAATCATATTATTTATTTCATGCAAACCTGAGTAAGCTACTGAAGGTATTATTATGACATACAGGGTTCGTCCGGAAAATAAGTGTACTGATTTTTTCCCGCCGCTCCAGGCGCGCCCACACCGCTCTGACGGGCTGCGATTGGAGGGGGGTATGTTGGCAAGCGACGCTGAATAAGGCAGTCGGCTCTGAGCTGTGGTGTAGTGAGGAGCTCTGTTAACGCGAACCTCCACGCTCGACCCACGTCACGGAACGCGATGCCGAAGTTTTTGGAGCAGCGTTATTCCATCACATTTGCGGTAAAGCTTGGGTAATCGTCTACCGAAACTGTCGGTATGATTAACCAGGCTTACGGGGAGTCAGCCATGTCCAGAAACATGATCTTTCGGTGGCACAAGATGTTCGTGGAGGGCAGAGAAGAGGTCGACGACGAACCACGGCCTGGACGCCCATCAACGACACTCACCGACGAAAATGTGCGAAAAGTTCGCGATGTACTGAACTCTGATCGTCGTCTTAGTGTTCGGATGATAGCAGAGCAGTGTAATGTGCCAAAAACAATAGTGCACGAGATTATTAGAAAGCAATAACAGATGCGAAAAATTTGTGCGAAGTTGGTGCCGAAAGTGCTCAGTGATGATCAAAGACTCAATCGTTTGGAAATCGCGACACAACTTGCTGATCACTGCAAAAATGATTCACATTTTTTAGAGAACTGTTATGTTCCCGAAGATAAAGAGGAGTTTGAAAGGAACGCGATACGGGACTTTGGACGCCGTCAAAGAGGCCGTGACGACGTGTCTTCGAGAGGTTCCCGATGATGCCTTCGCGGGAGCGTTCCAGGAATGGGAACGCCGCTGGAACAAGTGTATCGACTCACAAGGGTCCTATTTTGAGGAATACTATTAGCTTAAGATATGTAAAAGTGTAATATATTTTTTTTCCTGAGCTCAGTACACTTATTTTCCGGACGAACCCTGTAGAATTGTGATATAGATAAATACGATGATTCCATCTGAAGAATGACTCATCGGAATCAAGATCCATAGCTCTATGTTATTCTGTTAAAATATTTAAAAAAATTATGATAACATTTTTAGTTTAAAAAAGATTCGTTTATTACATTAACAAGGTATGTCCCAAAAATAAGTATGATGAATCTGGGGGATAATTTTATTGCAGATTTAAGTACCAATTGCTACATTTCTTCATCAAGAGCACCCTTATGTATCGACACACCACAGCCAGTGCCTCCGCCAGTTGTGGTGTGCTTCCTGAAAGACATCAACAGGACCCACATTTAGGCATGTCGTAATGGCCTCTTTGACATAATCCACTATTCCTAAATGGTACTCAAAGGGGTCATACATACCTAAAGACCCGTGTTTCGTCACAAGTGTCCACCAATTTAAAAAAAATTCGGGTCACATTCACCGTGGTCCAAAAGGTCAAAGGCAACATTGTCACACAAGCAGTCTTCCGAGAGCACCTTGGGGATCATCTTGGCACAACTTTCTCATGGCTAAATCTTTTATAAGAATGTATTGCATTGTGATTTTATGAATATTACACTCTTCTGCTAACATCCTGACACTTGGGAGTCAATAAGAGTTGAAAATATGTCTTACTTTTTACACATTATCATCTCACTGTGCTTCTGATGGATTTCCAGGGCATTCCTCCATCTTCCACCTCCTCGTTATCCTCCCAGAACACCCTGTGCAAGCAGAAAACCATTCTTTGGGACTTTGCTGTATCTCAAGAACCAAATTTTCCGAGCTTAACACAATACTTTATCGCGTACCCTTGCCCAATGGAACGTAGCATCGTGAACCCTTGACTCAAACTAGACAGGTGTCCAGTTTTTTAGTGATCAGCACATTGTAACGACCCACAGACGACTGACGCGATTCGCGTTGCTTTCCCAAAGACCTTCCATCACCTTGGACACGTTGGCGGAAAAAAATCATTCTACATTTTTTTGGAAAAATCATGCATAAAGATGATACTTAGTTATAACAGTTATTTTTTATTTAACAGTGTTTAGTCGTTCTGGCTGTCTTCTAAAACGTAATTTATGCTGGATATAACGCTAGCCTAGAATTAAATACTATCATAAAGTTTCTCCAAATTATTAGTATATTTATCCTCCGAATATTATATGATTAAAATTAAATTCAGCTCGTTTTTTTTTAAATTTGGATGTAAACAATTTGTTCAAGGATTATTAAACTATTTCTATGTTCTTTTATTTTTCAGACATTTAGACAAGTTTCAACGAAATCCAAAATCATCGTCGCAGCATCAAATCATAACGCTCCATTGCAGTGAATCCGTCATCCCTATTCATTCAATTTATATGCGGCATTCATTTGTTTAGTTTCCAATTCATTACAAAATAATTCCACAAAGTGTGCGCTGTGACAGTCAAAACTTTAAGAAAAAAATATTTTTTGGGATTAGATTTCGGATAGATCTGTATGGTTAATATTGATGATGCGTCAATGAAAGCTGGATTTATTTCTTCATAACCGTTTACTGAAAGAAATTGCATCATTCACGAATAGCCTAAACTTTTATAAAAGCACGATATACAATCACGGTCGTTTTCCATTGGTCTGTTATCCTTTAAATCTGTCCGTGGGAAAAATGACACATTAAATCTTGCACGTATATCCTTGATATCTCTCCAAACAATTTTATGAACTATCCTTCCCTATTAGGATGGGGCCAATACTGAATTTAAACATTTTTGCAAAAGATATTTCCTTTAAATTTATGCGAGAAATACAATCCTTAATCGACAAATAAACCCACATATAAGCCCTCAAATACGAAATACGCCACAAACATAACCTATGAAATCAAAATAAAAGTGGGGTGTGGTATCTCACTTCACATAAAGAGCGCTGGAGAGAGATCCAAGACCTTACATAAACCCGGATGTTACTTGCAGTATCGTGGTTAATGTTAATCCATGCTGTATTGATGAGCACTATTTGAAAGGAGTTTGAAATCGCCTCGGGCGGTGGACCCGATGGAGTCCGGGTAAAACCTAAACTCAGCGGCATGAGCTTGAAGGTTTATCCATATTTCTGATGTTTCAAATGGAAAATGGAGGCTATTATTGAGTAATAATCATTCCTTTTGGTGAATAATGCACAGTAAACTGATTTTTTCGGAGAGATAAGGTATTTAATATGGCGTGTAAGTGCTTATAGTCTCTGGAGTTTTCATTTTGGAATCGTTCCTGGGCCTTGCGTCGTGCATATAGAATTTTGAAATTCCATTCCCAGGATACAAAATATTAATTCCCCACTGTGGAAACGCTAGATCCGGCATCAAAGCATTGGAAAAGCATCAAATAAACCCAATGCATCATATTTTCCATATCGTTCAGGTCAATTGGTATACATTAAGGGACTTATATTTCGGAATTCTCGATGATTATTTTCAATTTAAAAACTTTTAAAGATTGTACGATGTGGAGGATATTTTCTGAATGAATATATGGTCGTTAAGACGAGTATACTAATGTGAACATATCTGGTATTCGTCAACTATGAAAATATGCGAGGAGATGCAGCCCTGCACTCCACCTATTTATGACATGATGGCATTCCACCTGATAAAATATTCCGGAGGTAAACTAGGGCCCCAATTGGATCTCCGGGTACATCGGTCAGGAAAGACAGATGCAGGATAGGGACATGGTATGTAAGATCCTAAAGGGTGAGCGGAATGCTGGAGAACGCCAAGATAGAAATGGAGAGGCTGGGTGTAGACATCCTGGGAGTTAGCGAGATGAAGTGGACGGGAGCAGACGATTACTGGAACGACGGATATCGAGATATATACTCGGGAGACGACCGTTGGGCCACAGGAGGAGGCGTTGGCATCATACTGGAGAAAGCGAAGCTGGAAGGTGAGCCCACGCACACCGCGATCGTGCATGTATACATGCCGACGTCTAGCCATACAGAAGAAGAAATAGGAGAAGTGTACGAGCAAATGGAAGATGTCCTCGGAAAGGTGACGGGGAAAGAAATTCTCATCATAATTGAAGACTAGGACGCAGTCGTAGGAGAAGGAAAAGAAGGAAGAAGCGTCAGAAATTTCGGGCTGGAAAAACGGAACGCCAAATGAGGAAGACTGGTCGTGTTCTGCAATGAAAAGAATATGGTATTAGCAGAGACCCTCTTCGAATAACATCGGCGAAGAAGGTACACATGGAAGATGCCAGGGGATATTGCAAGATACCAAATAGACTACATACTAGTAAGAAGGAGATACAAGAACCAGGTGGAGCAGTGCATTAGCTACCCCGGTGCAGACATAAATAGCGATCATAACCTATTAAGCATGGAGAGCCAACTTTGCTACAAGAAAATTAAGAAGACGAAACAAGAGCCAAGGGTGGCCTATAAATTGTTGGCGGAAAAAAGACAACAGAGAAAGATCCGCCACGTCCGTTGACAGCAAACTAGGTGATGAAGGAGCACCGAAGAGATATAAGATAAACTGAAGAGGTCAATCGCAGCAGTTGCCGAAGAGCAACTGGTGAGGAAGAGACTCGACGCGAAGAAACCATGGATCACGACGGAGATAAGGGAACTAAAAGAAGAAAATACAAGAACGCCAGGAATGATGCTGGGGAAAGGTTCTTGAAGAAGCTTAAGAACCAAGACAACTGAGAATGGAAAAAGGCTAGGGAGAATTGGATGGATGAATGCTGCGAGGAAATCAACGAAATTATGAAGAAAGGGTACACCGACGCAGCATAAAAACTGGTGAAGAAACACTTCGGAGAAAGGAAAATGAAAAGCAACAACATCAGGGAAGTAAACGGGGATAAACTGATAGAAGGTGGAGATATTGGCAAAAGATGGAAGCAATGCATCGAAGAACTCTACCAAGGTACGAGACCGCTGGAAGAAGACCTGATGGAGGACGAGAGTGCAAAGAATGACGCAATGAGGGGCCCATGCATACTGAGGAGCGAATTTGATAGAGCAGTAAATGACCTTAAGAAAAATAAAGCTCCTGGAGAAGTCAAAATCGACGGACACATCTTCAAGGGACTCGGAAACAAAGCCAAAGACAATCTGTTTGGAATAATCAAAGATAGCTGCAAAGACAGAAGACTTCATGAAGACTTTCAAAGGAGTGTGATGATCGTGATACCAAAGAAGACGAGGACAGAGAAATGTGACTACCACAGAACCTTGAGTCTTGTGTCACATGCATAAAAGATAGTTACGCGAATAATAAATCGAAGGATGGAAAGGAAAATTGAAGATAACCTAGTGGAAAACCAATTTGGCTTTAGGGAGAACGGAGGAACCAGGGAAGCCATACTCTGGGTGAGAATCATGAGAGAGAAAACAATTCATGTGAACAAGCAACTTTATGTGGCATTCGTGGACTTGGAGAAAGCCTTCGACAATGTGGAATGGAACAAGATGTTTGGACTGTCGAAAAAACTCGGAATAGATTACGACGACAGGAGAATAATCTATCAGCTATGCAAGAAGCAAGTAGCAACAATGCGAATGAGAGATGGAAGCCTTATAGAGGCTAAAATTAAAAAAAAGAGTTAATCAAGGATGCAACTTCTCACCAGCATTGTTCAACATGTACCTGACGGAGACAATAAGAGAAGCACAAGGCATCGGATTAAACGGAAATAGGATCAATGGAGAAGAGATAAATATACCACGCTTCGCCGACGACAAGGCAATGATAGCAGAAAACCAGGAGGACCTTTAAAGGTCACTGAACGTGTTGGATTAAGTTCTACAAAGATACAACATGAACATAAAGAAGACGAAGACTAAAATCCTAGTATGTGGAAGAGAGAAGCGGAATACAGTAGTCAGACTGAAAGGATAAAAATTAGAGCCAGTGGATTCCTTCAACTATCTCGGGAGTACCATCACGTGGGAGGGAAGAAGTACTAATTAAATCAAGCGAAGAATAACTCGAGCTAAGAGAGCATTCACAATGAAAAGACAACTGCTGTGTTCAAAGAAGGTAGAACTACAGGCGGGGAAACAATACGCGAAAACATTCGTAGGGAGCGTGGCACTCAATGGATCAGAAACATGGACCATCGGAAAAATAGACCAGAAAAGATTAGAAACCTTCGAAACCTGATGCTGGAGGAGAATGCTTAAGATCAAATGGACGAATAAAATAAGGAATGAAGAAGTACACAGAAGAATAGTCGAAGATCGGGCCTTATGACACACCATAGGGAAAAAAGAACCAGATGGATTGGTCACACCCTGAGGTAAAATGGATTCGTGAAGAATATAATAGAAGGAAAAATAGAGGGAAAAGTCCCAAGAGGAAGGCCAAGGGATAAACACATAGTAAAAATAAAGAAGAAAGTACACAGCAAAAAATACCAGGAAGTAAGCCAATTAGCATTGATGGCTGCAGTCAACCACTCTTAGGATTGAACGACCAGTGATGATGGTGATGAAAATGTGGATTTAATTGTAATGCCTTCTATGCAGCATAAATAATGCCACTTTGCCGGAGATATGTTATTCTCTTCTCCCGAATGTTTTTCCCAAATGATTGGGGATGGTATTCATTAACGATTAACTGTACAGTAAGTGTACTTATAGGGCGAAGGAAGGCCTAATCACAAACTACTCTCCGTCCGATGTAATCCGAACATATATTTCGAGGAGATGCAGTTTTTTTTCCTATTTTTCAATAAACGTTTTGACTCAAACTCTAAAATAATTTCTATTAACCCTTTTACGTTTTTTCGGGATGAGGTATTCATTGAACTTAGTCCGATTTTTGTGAAATTTAACCTGCAAACCCAAAATAACTGTAACATCAAAGTTAAATGCATGGTAGATATAAGGGAACACCAAATTGTAGAACTTTATCACCTTCGTTTCACTTAATCCTAAATGCAACTACATCTACGCTATACCTCCGTAGCCGCCGCAAGGGGATTGAAGGTCAAAATAGATACGACAGCAACCGCGTAGGAGATAATTAAAATTGGTAGTGTATATATTTGTCGATATGTTCGATGTTCCTTCCTGCATATTATTATTAATTTTATTAAAAAGAACCATCTTTTTAACAGTTTTACGGGATGATTTGAATTTAAGTATCCTTTTATTGAATATTGTTGCATGTAAGTCCTTTTCTTTCGTATGTAAGTCTTTCATTCTATTTGTCGGGTGGAGAACTGACACCCCCCACCACACACTCGTACGGCACCTTATGGGGTGCTATGTAAACGTAGATGAAGGGTGGGCGCCACCAGCCATAACTGTGCATGTCAAATTCAGACACGCATTGAAATGGATATTAATCGTCCATTTACAAAAACAGTGTTACACATACGGACGTAAACGGCGATGTAAATAATGCAATAAATGACTACTGTAGATCAGTCAATGCTTGTCTTTAAGATAACTGGTTAGGGTTTCTTTTTGTTAATACTGCGTACCGTGGCGAGGGAGGAATGAATACTTGAATGCATGGGAGAAAGAATATACCTTTGTCGTGTTATTTCGGTGATCAAATCTATTAATTAAATAAATCTAAATTAATAAAATAATCGGGTGCGGTGGTAATTCTCCTTGTGTTGCCCGGTAACTTCCGTCCGTCTATCTTTCTCTCTTTTTGAATCAAAGGGCTCAAAACTTAATTTCTCGTCCAGCATACCCGTCAAATATTCATCCTGCGGTACATTTTCATCCTGAGGGTTTTAATGGTTTGGGGTTAATGTACCGTTTCACGGTGCAAGGAAGCGACTTGGCTGACTATCGAATTTTTGAGAAACACATTAAGGGTTGCGTTAGGAAACGACTAAGGGAATTGTTTAGTTTTATTTATTAAAATAAATAAATATTGGAACGCCGTCGTTGCTGGGTCACAGCGCTGAGAATTATAGCAAAAGAAGATTGAAAAAAAAGGAATGACTCCTCTCCTGTGTTTTGATCCCTCGGAATTTTAATGGTTTTGGAGGTTAATCTAACGTTTTCCGGAGCGAGAAAGCGATGAAACTCGGTCTAGACTTTTTGAAAATACACTAAACAAGGCTATTAAAATATCAGTTAGAGAATCTTTCTTTTTTTATTTAATAAATAAATATAATTTTTTGACGGGAAAGGCTCTGATATATCAAATGAATCTTCACATCTCAAGGTTTTCGGCGAGGGAAATGCTCAGTGAATAATATCAACGGAGGGGATGTTGATCGGGAGCCCGAAATCATACGAAAATGTATAAAAAATACATGAAATGTGTGTTATCGGAACTTTAAATACTTGCGGTTTACTTCGTGTCATATGGATAAAGGGCTTCGTGTCGTTATGATTTAGAGAAATTTTTACTTTTCGAACACCATCTATTGCACTATTTGAAAATCTTTACTATGGGAACAAGACTTTATTTTTGGTGTCAACTTAAAAAGTTTTTAAGAGCACTGTTGATCGGTCACTCTGCTGAAAAGGAAGCTCTAATAAAATTTAGAAAAATAAAATATTGGAAATAGGTCACATACACTAGCTCTGGGTGCGAAACAGAATATTGCATCTACATAATACCCCGAAAGCCACCACGGGGGCGTGTGGCGGGGGGTGCTAGGTCTCCACTCGTAATCCAGTATAACACCACATGCCAAACCAAATCATGTAACCTCTACACATATATGAGTTTGATCATGGACTCGATAAATTTTAATCGCATGAAAAAATATTCAATAAAAGGATACGTATATTCAAATCATAATGTAGTACTGTAAAAAATATGGGTATCAATTAAAAAAAGGAAAACATTCAGGATATCGAAAAATATATATCCTACAAATTCTAATGATCTCCTATGCAATTTCTGTACTATCTTTTATGTTCTCTAATGGCTCGAGGAGAAAACATTTGAAATCTCTCCCTTCTATAATAAATCTCCCTAATTGATGATATGATCTATTATAGTAAGTCGGGGTCTGCAATATGTCCTTAACATCCTCATAAAAGTAACCAGTGTCAAATTTACGCAGTAAATCAAACTGCATTTAAGTCAACGTCCAACAAGTGTCTCCCGTCCTAATTCTTCAGTTAGCGTCGAGGCACTGCTAACTTCTTCATAATAACTTTTCACCAACCTAGCTGCCCTATGTTGCACTCGATCTCGTTCCAAAATTAAACCTGCTTCATGAGGATCCGATACACCTGCAGCATACTCTAGATGGGGCCTCACTAACGTGAGATGTGTGTTTGTTCCTTGACCATTTCATTACAATTCCCAAGTATCCTTTTATGTATTCTACCTTTTTTTAACCGATCCGGAAATTTCACCAAAGTGTTTTCCCCTGGACACATCAATAGTTATCGTTGCACCCAAGTATTTGAGCGATTACACGTGTGTAATGCTGGTTCCCTGCATGGTGTAAGTATTTTCGGGTGAAATACTTTTCCTCCAAAAATTAATCAAAAAAAATTTGTCCAAATTGAATTCCAACTCCCATGGACCTCGGTATTCACTTTGAGAAGAATAATTGAAGGTAAATATTTGGTTGATTGCCATGTACCATATTATTCATTATACTACGGTTTAGGCGAATAAATTATTGGACGGAATTCAATTTTGGGTTAATGGTACTGTATTATTTTTTTTCCTGGTCAAAAAATTATTTTTCAAGAACCGTACTTGTAAGTACAATGGTGTTTGGAACCATTTTCTATGATTAGCGAACTTTTATGCAATGGGCAGTCATCTTACGGTGAACAGAAACGTTTGAAAGTAACCATATGGTGGAATAATGCATGAGAAAGGGGATCACTTTATTCAATTTCTGATTCAATAAACCCTGGATTGCTTACGCCTTAAAGAATAACAATACGAGCCTTGTAATTGCCGCCACAAATCTTCCTATCAAATGAATGAATTCATTATTTCGCTGCAAATAATTTGTATTCAGTTTCACTTTGTGAGTATTCGTTTTAGTGCGTAGTGAGTTCATATAAGTTTAGTCGCGTATTTATTCCGTATTTCATTTATTAGTCAACATTTCTTTAACTACGCAAAGGTTTTCAACTATTACGAAATATCCTCAAGATTATCCATAGCCTATTGCCATTTGGCAAGGGAATATAGTTCTATTTTAAGATTGTTAAATTGATATGCATATGTTAACCGGTGAATTATTTTGATTCTAAGTTCCAAAGAATTTTGCAAGATGGATACTTCTATCTTCCTTGCCTTAACTGATATAAATGAGGCTGCATGTTCGGTTCCCGGCTAGGTTAGTTTCTCTTGACCTCGGGCTTATATGCTTACCTTTGCTACTTTTAATAAATTAACAGTTTTAAGTGAAAGGAAAATTGAGTGTTTTTGGATTATTAATTAATTAAATCGTTATTTTATGTTTTAGTGGGTCATTAAATGTCGAGCAATTCATTTTTTAAATAGAAATGATAAGTACCAATTGAATTGCGTCATGCATTCTAAAACTATATTAGTTACTCCTCACACTTGCTGCATACTTAATTTTGACGCCGCAACACGACCGGCATTACTCAATCGGGGATTTGAAAAATGGAAATCATGAGTGCTTCCATGCATCGACTACAAATCAAATTTCCTTAATTCCCTGCACGATTCGATTACACCGAATCACTACTTGATGCCTCTAGTCTCCATTTCTGTGCACGCATTGCTATATTTTTCGTGTTGAGTTACTCGTCCTAATGTTTGCACGAGGGTCGGATATTGTTCGAAAAGCTAACATTAGCATGACACACTTAGGATACGTTCATATACAAAAATTAGTAGAGCCAACAGGGACGGTTCCAAAAATAAGTAGAATGATTTTTTTTCCACTAATGCAGATGGCTGGATTGGGGTGATTTGTATCGGGAAAGGTAATTGGATATATGGGGAAAGCAACACGACCCACGTCATTTGACTGTGGGCATTTGCGGTGCGCAATTAGCTACTAGATCGGACCCCCGTTCGACGGTCACGTCGAGAATTTATGATGCCACTTTCCATGGAGAAATTTTATGTCATAAAATTGTGCATTAAGATTGGAATATTGGGTTCGGAGGCTACGAAAATGATTAGGGATGCTTATGGAGATGGAAAAATGTCCCAAGTGATGGTTTTCTGCTTGCACAGGATATTCTGGGAGGGTAGAGAGGAGGTTGACGATGAAGAATGCCCTGGACATCCATCAACAACACAGTGTGATGAAAAAATGTGCAAAAAGTGAAATCTGATTGATCCCAAAGTGTCAGGATGTTAGCAGAAGACTGCAATAATCACAAAACCACAGTTTTTTTGCATTCTTAGAGAAGATTAGGCCATAAGAAAGGTATGCCAAGATGGTCCCCAAAGGGCTGTCAGAAGGTTGCTTTTGTGACTATCTTGCCTTGGACCTCTGGGACCGCGGTGAAAGTCACCCGAATGTTTTAGAATTGGTGGGCACTGGTGACGAGACATGGGCCTTTGAGTGCAAATCAAGTAGATCTCTTTCGAGTGCCATTTTGGACCACTAGATTATGTCAAAGAGGCCACGACGAGGTGCCTCAACGATGGTCCTGCTGATGCCTTACATGAGACACACCACAACTGCCGGAGCCATTGGCATTGATGCATCGATACATAAAGGTGCTCTTGTGAAGAGTTTAAGCAATTTGCTATTGAAATTTGATTGGCAATAAATTTTTTCCTCCTGATTTATCGTACTTATTCATTTGATATATCTTATATGAATATTCCACCTTTTCTTTAACGAGAAGCAATTTGAAGAATATGCAAGAAGATGGGCCCGTATTATGTTTCGTAGAAACACGCCTGCGTATTAAAGGGAGATTGTGGAACTTGATAACTGTAGTATGGAGCTATCATGGATATACGATATTATTTAAAATGTTACCCAAGGAATTTATTTTTCATCACTGACGATAGTGGAAATCTTTCCTACCATCTGGAAGATTTCTTCTTCGTCACGAGTTCGGCCGGAGAAGGAGAAAGTACCGTATCAATTCACTTTATAGATTCAAGTACTTTACGGATTCCAGATCTCCTTGCTACTACTTTTATTCTCTACTCCCTCCTTTTCAAGGCCTTTCTTCCGAAAAGAAAGACAAAAAACGCGATAGCAAGTGTAACGACCAAAATATTGCAGCAGTCATTAAAGATTTCCCCAATTCTCCCAATGGCGAAGCTTGCGCGTGAGGGTATCACCACGTATGCCCCCCATTCCCTCTTCCCATCCCCTCACAAACCCCCTCTTCCTCCTCACAGCACATTCCCGCAACCAATCCCTCCCCCATCCCATCCCCGGCTCCCCTGCCCTCTTCTTCCGGACAGGACCGGTCGTGAGCCCGCGACGCGGTCCAATGACTCCAATATCCTCATATCCCGACTGCCCCCCCCCCTCCGATCCCCTTTCCCCTCTCTCTTTCCCTTTATCACTATCCCACTGGTCTCCTTTATCCTCCGATCCCTCCTAAGCACCCCCACCCTACCTGCGACCCTTAAAACCCTTACTCATACCACGGCGCCTCCACATCTGGGGAGATATCTCCAGGTCAGCTACCTTTTACATCTCCTCCGAGTTCTTTCAGAAATCCTTTCGGGGTATTTTCTCCCCCTGCCCCTTCCCTCGCGGCCCTCACTCCCAGTCCTCCCCTGCAGGATTCCTTCGATCCCTTCGCCCCAATCCTCCCTTTCACCGACCCACCCGCTACGGAAATTATCGACGCCAAACAGTGCGCGCGCGCTTAACAAACGGGTACACGTTGGGCGGGAAGTTCCATTTCTATTTTTTACTCGCCTTTGAAGTTGTTGACACTCATATTTGTTGGCGCGCGTTTGCTGGGGGATCCATGCGGCCGATTGGTACCGCATCTGGTGACTGGTACCACTTGTGCACTGCACGAGGATCGGAGAAAGAGTATAAATGTAGTTTTATGCGAAATATATTTCTACCGTTGTTGGAAGGTTCGTTGTAACTAGATTGAGTAACTTGTATTTCATGTTATGACAATCTCATTCTAGTCTTATAGCCTTTTTATGGATCTCATATATACAGGTAAGTACCTTTAGTAAGTACCTATGTAAAATAACGATAAGGACCATATATTAACGTTACTGCATATACACTCATGCATACATGTCACGGAGGATTCCAAGAGAAACATTCTTCGGTCATGTGTCTAAATGGAATGTTTCAACGAATTAACAGAGATTTCATGGCCGAAAGGGGTTCCCAGCGCCTGTTGCGTCACTACATTTGGTGGTTTAAATTAATTGGCGATTAAATGGTGGCGTAATATTCCATCCCCATGCCACTTGCGATAATTTTAAATAATATATGAATTTATGTGTAACATAGAACTATATATGTTTATAAGTGCTCCCATGTTCTGTAACAAAATTCGAAATTCTCGACAAAAATCGAAATTCTCACCATCCAGGCGATACCCGTTCGTCATCTGTCAAAAGAGACATGAACCCAAGATAGTTTTTAGGGAAAAATACATTATGTATACCTTGTGACGCATATGGATATGTTATAGAACGCTGATAACTTGAAATATTTATTGGAATCGAATAGAAATAAACGACTTTCCTTGGTTAAACTTTTTTATTTTCCAATGTAGTCTACCTGTACACAAATGTACTTGGTCCAGCGATGTTCCAATGCCTTGGTCCTTTCTTGAAAATTAGATTCCTTCAGGCCAGCAAAATGCACATGTACTTCGGCTGTTAGTTCTTTGTTTGTTGAAAATCCCCGTTCACCGAGGACAATTTTGAGCTTGGGGAAGAGATGGAAATCTGATAGAGGTAAATCAGGCGAATCAGACCGGTGTGGCAACAATGGGTATCTTAATTCACATATTTTTGCCATGGCAACGATACTTTATGTTGACGTGCATTGTCTTGATGAAAGATGACTTTCTTTCTTGCTAACCCTGGCCTTTTTTCGAGCATCCTTTGCTCTAGTTTGTCCAGGAGTTTCGCATAATATTTTCCATTGGGCAAATAATCAATCAGTATAACCACTTTTGCAACCCTGTAAACTGAAGCTATCATCTTTAAGAGGCCGACCGTATTGCCTTTACTCTCTTTTTTGTATTTTAAGTATATTAATGGACCCAAGTTTCATCTGTTGTGAAAAACTGGCGTAGAAAATCTTGTTGGTTGCTCTTATAATGGGTCAAATATTGTTCGGAAATTTTCATCCTGAAGCGCTTGTGATCCTGCGTCAAGAGTTGTGGTACAGATATAGCTAATGATTTTCTCAATTCCAATTCCACTGCTAAAAATATGATATGACATGGCATCCGTACTGTTTCACTCATTTCTCGTATCATCAGTGAGCGATCCTCCATGATCATTTTGGCAATAATTTATACCTCTGGCCAACCACTACCCGGGTCATCATCTGCGCCGTCCCGACCAAACTTAAACTCCTTTTGTCCACATGGCAACAGTTTAATACAAAGGAAAAGTTTTCCCCAGAGCGTTCTGAAAGTCAGCATGGATTTTTTTGCTTAATTCAATGGTTTCAGGTTTGACGTTGTGGGTATCCATTACCACTGAAGTAAAAAAGGCAATGTATCTTTCCACCAAATTTTTATTAGGTGCGACTTTCAATTTCAATGTGAGGATGAAATCGATGCGTTGAAATTAGTCGTGTCTAATAAAAAATGTGTTGGAAAGATACATTGTTTTTTTTGCTTCAGCCCCTTTGGTTTCATATCTATCTTTACGAAGTATTTAATCCTTGCTCGGGTTCCAATTTTTTCCACATAACAAAATCACTGGACCGGAGCAAGTACATGGAGCCGCCCGGACCACAGATCTCTTTCTTGAGCACCGATGCAATACCTGTTTGCCCATAAAGAATTACCTATTACTACGCGGGAATCTCGTTGCACTAGCTTTGGCATCTGGTTCCGATTCCTAGAACCTTTCAAAATATATTCCTATATGCTATTCACATAGGATAATGAAGGCATATGGTGAGCTTTTGTATTCCATACTGTAAACATTTTAGGGAAATTTTCTTTTTGTAAAACGTGAGGATCCTTTTTTCACTCTTGAACCATCATGGCGGTCGGATGTCAAAGTCTTGATGGTCAGGGTTCGGGTGTAATTCCGGCTAGATTGCGCGAGTTTAAGGACGGCAAATGCCAAAATTATGACCTAGTAACCCGGGATATAAATTTAGATCCGCAGTTCAAGCCAGAGCGTAGGTGATGTGACATCGCTTCTTTGGACCAACCGAGGTCAGTCGCTCTCAATGACACCCCGTGCGTGACCTGGAAATCGTCATATCCCTCTAAGAATCTTCTAATTGCGGAATATCAATTCTCAGCATTTTCACCTGTCTTCCATTAAAAGCAAAGAACAAAATTAGATCGGGAGTAACTTACCAACATTAGTACACCGATAGTCAAGTGATATTGACTCCGTTTGAGATTGGCATCTAAAAGAAATAAGTACGAGTAGTTCGCGGTTTGCATCTACCCAGAGCCAATTTTCTAGAATACTTTTTCAATTATGCCCTCTTTCATTTTTCTTCTTCAAATACTTTATCCTTATTTCCCATAAATGTTTTAATTACACTCGGGTAGTATTTTTAATACATGCATTTCATTCAGTACCATGCACATATCTACGCTTCACAAAATTCTCCCATTTCCCCCTCTTCACTAATGCATCGCCACGCTGCCACTGAGTGAGGCCTAAATTGCGGTCAATTGAAAGAAAATAACATTTTGACTATGGGCTATGTTTTACTGCACACAAAAATCCACCTGAGTACATTGCTTTTTTTCAATTAATAATGCTGAAATCGGGATGATTTAATTCTTTGGTTTTTCTTTTTTTATTGAGTTTTAGCATAAGTACGATTGAGTTTCACGGTTACATTGTAACCGTAACTTTCCTCTTAGTTAATATGCTCTTGTACTTATGGGTTAATGTCAGTTTCAAGTACTCACACATAAAATTATGAAGCTGATTAATCAAAGTTAAGCCTTGGCAGGTCATTCCTTTCCAGTGGGAAAAAAGGATATTTTCCTTTTCCGGATGTAAGATGTAAACGTAGGAGTAAATTCAATGGAAGTAATGATTATCACGTAGATAATTCTTTTTACGATTCTGAATTTGAGTTGTTTACGAGATCTGTCCAATAAATACGCGAACTGAGGGTATGACAAGTTGAATTTGCAAAATTTAGTCTATACATCGATTTTGTCCCCTTCAAAGCGCTCTCCATTCGTAGACTATGCACTTATTCCATCATCTCCTTTCCACTGTTTAAAGCACCCTTGGAAGTCCTCGGCAGTTAGGCTTTTTAGTTCTCTCGTCGTTTCTTGCTTCATTGTGTCCACATCTTCCCAGTGATGTCCCCTAATCACTTTTTTGCATTTTGGGAATAGGAAAAAGTCGCAGGGGGCGAGAGCTATAAGAATAAGGAGGATGATCTAGGATCAAGGTGATTGATTTTTTTTATTCAACTCTTTTAACTATTGATCTGGCGTCAGCAGCTTGGGCACGATTTGTGCTCACTTTTTTTAAAATCCAAATGTTCGGCTAAAATAGTGTAGCTTTAGCCACATTCAGTTCATCAGCTATCACTCGGACAGTTTTTCGACGATCGGTAAGGACAAGGGACCGCACACGATCAATGTATATAAAAATTATAGTTTTTTGAAGAGAGTTTCACACCAATGCACGGAGTTGTCTAGGATCTGTTTCATATATGGTACCAACATTTGGTATCGGCCAAATATTCGCTATTTTCTTGAGGGACATTCATGGTGAAAGTGACAGTTTAAAAGTTAATTCAGGAATATCATTTTGAAAAATGTTTTTTGTAGCTCAAATAATCGATTATTAGTTTCACTATCATCGGAGAGAAAAGTTTGAACAGTTAAATTACCATCTGAAAGAAATATTTTTTCAGCTTTAAAGAATTATATATAATACATCTAATTAAAATATACGTGTGCCTCTTTATCGAAGAAAATGATAATATACTGCTTATTTCAAAAATAATTTAAATGCGTTCAATTTATAACATAACCATTAAAATCTATTTGAATGGGCACCACGCGCATAATATCCCATTTATTATTTTCCTTATCCTTTATCGTGAACGATTGCCAAAATAAAAATTTAAATATTTTTTAATACATTTAAAATAAATTACACAACACATTTAACTATGATTACATTTTTCGAAACCGCTTATGCAATTGAATCTCAGTCGTTGAAGTTAATATATAAATGCAAATAACTGTCAATACGTGCAGAGATTGTCATCAATATGCATAGCGCCACACTCGGAGGCAGCGGAGGTATGTCTGAGAACTTAAATCACCGTCGGAGTAACCTGATTCCTCTGGACCAACAATCCATAAATTTTGTTTGAGATCCTAGCAGCGGCTGGTATTATCTTGTAAGCAAGCGCTCACTTGCAAACTTTGGCTGAATCCTTAGGCGGTCGTGCACTAACTTTGGCGAGCACTTGCCTCGTTTTAAGTTGGATGAAGTATGCCCACATCTCCCGCACCACTCCAATGGATTAGGTATGTGATGCAGCTGTGAAACGAGATCACCGGGCATTATAGTTTAAGGCCCTGTGAATCACGAGTGTCTACGGGCATAATGGTGAATAAGGCCTGATAGATGACACGATAGACTGGAATTCCTCGTTCCTCGAAATTAGCGCCGCAAATCATAATCAATTTTCGCGTACTGTTTGTGTTAAGGGAAATGCAATGACTTTCAACGTGATGAGAAGTCTTCGTCTAACTTCATGTGTTCTTCCGTGCTTCAGAAAATTCTGTAGAGCGTCGTTTTGAACTCAGTTTAGAGGGATAGGAACTAAATGTGGAGCTTACGTATATATATCAATCATAAGAGCGGCCCCTCGCATTACAAAGACGGAGAATAACGGCTAATTTATATTCCGTTCTGTTATGTAATTGACTGGAAATAAATTTATATAAACGTGTCTCTATAAATATTTGGAGACAAATTATTTCAGTCAAAAATACAAGTCAATATACAAGGAACCAAATTAATACACATGGAATTGCTAAAATACTTGGAATTAACGATAATTACGGATATGTCCTAGGGGGAAAAACACAATAGCAAAATTTGCGAAATAGCTGATAAAAAGTCAGGATATATATAAAGAATACTTGGGAATTGCAATGAAAGGGTCAAAGAACAAACACATATCTCACGTTAGTGAGCCCCATCTAGAGTATGCTGCAAGTGTATGTAATCTTAATCAAGTAGGCTTAATTTTGGAACCAGATCGAGTGCAACGTAGGGCAGCTAGGTTCATGAAAAGTTGTAACGAACAAGGTAGCAGTGTCTCGATACTAATTGAAGAATTAGGATGGGGCTTCTATTTCACCGTAGGCTTAAACACAGGTTAAATTTACTGCGTTAATTTGAGGCAGATTAATTTTCTCAGAATGTTAAGGACACATTATATAGTAGGCCCTGACTTACTAGAGTAGATACGGTGATCAAATGGAGTATTAACTAAAAAGAGAAGCTACAGACGAAATTTGTTCAGCAATCGATGACATTTGAGTCTATTTTATTTATGTTATCATATTTTAGTCAATTATTTTTTAAAGTTATTTAAGGATAGCGTAAATCATTGTCTACAGTTTTGATCAATGCTGTGTTGGGGCGAAAGGATTTTTTCGAATTTCCTAGCTAAACATAGTTACTTTTCTCATTCTCTACTCGTTGCCTCGCCTATTAATGTTGGATGTGGTCAGGATTTTATTCCAGGAAGTGCGCAATATACTCATAACATTTGAATTAACTCATAACACTTGTAATGTGAAATGGACCAGTTTCACTCTTGACTGAAACTAAACCGTACGTTTGAAACATTTACTGCGTAAATTTGAGGCATGTTACTGATCTGATGATGTAAAAGACATATAACAGGCCCCGAATTACTATGGCAGACCAGATTATCAGCGTTAAATCATCAAGATTTATTGTAGGACGGATAAATTTCAAATGTCATTTTTTTCTCGAACCATTACAGATCATAATAGTTTTGACAAAAATCGTGTAGTAGATAATTAAAATTGGTAGTTTATTTATATTTGCTGATATCTTGCACGTTTCTTCCTGCATGTTATCTTTTTTATTAAATAGTCCCATCGTATTAGCAGCTCTTCAGAATGATTTCAACATACGTGCAGTGTTTTTTAATATTTTTGCATAAGTGGCAATTTCTTTCGTGTGATTAAATTTTATCGAGTGCATGAATAAACTAATATTTGTGGAGATATAACAAGATTAGGTTTTGTTTGCGGTTTTATTCTATCATACGGGGGTTGACTTAACACCCCCTGCCACACGTCCCCACGGTGGCTTGCGGGGTATTATGCAGATGTAGATGTAATGAGGAATCGAACGGATAGCACACGGGTAAGGCTAAGAAACAATTCCTTGTTTGGCCTAAAAACGAACATAATTAAGGTCAGTCTTATTGAACTCAAAATATAAGTTATCCTTTATAGGGAATTATCGAAGGAAGGATTTCTAAGTCGATTTGTTGTATATTTAGTCAACACGTGCAGAATCACCATTCAACTCACTTATTTTCCATAGGTTGGAAGGGAATACTTTCATAACATATTCATCGGCTTCTGTGTGGAAATTTCACCGGCGTCAATGAATATTACAATTTGTAATGGCAGTAATCATGAATGACTTTTTGACTCAGTCTGACATTATCATTCAGCGATACAGGAAATTTAATTGCTATAATAAACTTCCATAAATATGGCTAACCCGCAAATTTAATCTCGGAAATATTGTGAACTGGTTCACGTTCGTAGAATAAGCGTCGTTTATGCACGATTATAGTTAAAAAAACACAAAACAAAATAAATCCAATGTAAAGGGGTTTTTCGAAATTTATTATTTAATTTGACTTGGAATTTATGATCGGTTTGAAAACCAGCGAAATGCATAATTACGGTCATGTTTGGCCATACGTACGGTCAACTGGTACGATTTTAGTAATTAGACGTAATCCCCATTATGAATTTGCACAATTTATTCAAATTTTCTAGTAATTGCATTTTTAATCCTGCTCATTGTGGATTTCGCATTGTGATTTGAAAATAAAATATTAAATTCCCTCTCCAAAATTTAAAAAAAATGAGGCAAGGGAGCTAATCCGTTGTCTTTCATAATTTAGATGTTCCTTGGTATATCCGAGCCAAGTATTTGTGAATATTACTGCGTGCTAATGACATACATCCTGAAAAATAATTACTCGAGGTTACCATGGTAGTAGTAGGGTAATAGCTGAATCGCAACGTTATGTGCAAATTATAAGCTAATGCCAAATGACGCAGTTTCAGGCGTAACATGGCGGCAATTCTTCATGATTAAAGAAGACACTTTGCTTTTCCGCATCAAATGTTTTTTTATTACGACCTAGGTTTCGTTGCAGCTTGGCATCTTCAGACAAAGCGTACAGCGTAACATCTTCAGACGTGAAGATTTTACGCTGTAACGAAACCTAAGTCGTAATAAAAAACATTTGATGCGGAAAAGCTAAGTGTCTTCTTTCATCTCATAAGGCAATGCATTATCTCATTCAAAGTATTATTCCAAACAATATTCATCCCCCTCATTTTTTCTGGTCTGGAAAAATGAATTTTTCAGGATTCAGTTTTTGACTCACATAATTTCGACTCATTTAGTAAGGACGCTAAGAAAAGGCAAGTCAAAACTTTTATATGAAGCATGATTTTGAAAAGTCGCGGAAACATGGTCATTGAAGCAGGATGATAGGCGTAGATTAGAGATTATGGCGTTAGCCAACTAATCTCATTTGTACTTTGTTTTGAAAGGTAAACTGTTTACGGCTATTGGAGTTTTTCACTTGTCCAATACCACTAGCCGTAAGAGTTCAATTCTATCAATATCGTAGATTAGAGGTTTTTGAATTGCGGGCAAGGAGAAAGATGGAAAAGGTAATTTGGACAGAAAGGAAAACAAACGAGGTAGTGCTGGGTATGTTGAGGTAGGAGAGGGGATTGTTGGGAGAATGAAAAAGATGAAGGTGGAAGCAGAGCGTTTTGATAGGCAATGGAATGTTGAAAACCGTGATAGAGGGGGGAATATAAGGCAAACGCGGAAGGAGCAGGAATAGAGGAAATGGATGTTGGATGGGATGAAGGAAGGGAGGAAGTATTTGGAGATGAAGACGGGTTTGGTGTAGGGTAGGATGCTGGGCTGTGTTTATTTAGGAGAAACCAGAGAACTGTCGCCGCTATACTGTTAGGCAGCTTTGGACGTACCTATTTCCCAAATATCATGCACGCAAAATAATGGTCTAATCGTGACAAAGGACCCTCCTGTCGTTCGGTATACTTATGTTCTGAACACAAGTGGACTTTAAAAATAGTGTTTTGCCGCAGAAATCGTAAAAATAAATGCACAATGATTATTTCCGTTAAGTTCTTTTACTCATTATTTTCTCTCCTAGATATTTCACCTTCTGTCCTATTTTCTAGAAGTTTCATTATTAACTGAATCAAACTAGGTCATATACTATCTGCCTTAAAATAATATTTCTCCAGCGATGAAATTATTATGGCTCATTGGTCATTAGGCGTATTTAATAAAGGGTGATAATAAAAATATCAAAAAACTGCTTGAACGGGTCCTCAATATAAGTTTATTTTAAATGTAAAGGACTTCTGATCGACCGATCAGAACCTAATTACCGAGGACCGATCTGAACCTAATTATTTACAATGCAAACTCTTTATAGGAAGTCAATGAACGATTCTCCTTTTTCTGTTTATATGTGGAGCAAGAAATTTTATTTCCATTTCTCGCATGAAAACTGAATTCTATCTTTAGAAGTCTCCAATGTCCGGTTGTGTTTAAGACAAAATAATTTTAAATGAAACTGCTTTTCAGATGGCAGGGATCACAACGGTTACATGTGAATGAAAGTGGTGGTAGTGAAAAAGGAAATAGCTATCAGGATGTGGTACCAATGGTGGAGAGTGGTGACAAGAGAAAATAGGTGAAGGCCGGAAAGGTGGTAAGATGGGAGACACTTGAAATTAATGAAGAACGAAAAATATTTTAATGCAAAAATTTCAGAGTGTAAAAATCATTCGCCTTGACTGGGATTCGAACCCAGAGCCCTCAATATCCGGTCGAGTGCTTTAGCCAGTTAAGCTACCGAGGCGTCCTCTTAAACTCTGAAATTTTGGGGCTTTTAAAGGAACTCGATGTTGTGACGAAATGCCATACATACAATGTCACAGGCATTCGTGCGCGAGGCGCCACAGTCCACGAGGTTAAAGCCAACTTTAAACACTTATGGTGTTTTCACTTTGACAAATTCCAAAGAAACTGCGGGAGATGCCTGTGACATTGTATGTACGGCATTTCGTCACAACATCTAGTTCCTTTAAAAGCCCCAAAATTTCAGAGTTTAAGAGGACGCCTCGGTAGCTTAACTGGCTAAATCACTCGACCGGATATTGAGGGATCTGGGTTCGAATCCCAGTCAAGGCGAATGATTTTTACACTCTGAAATTGTTGCATTGAAATGCACATTAGCGGATGACTCCGTTAAAAGTTACTGTTGCGGCATCTCCCGCAGTTTCTTTGGAATTTGAAAAATATTTTATCATGATGGAGCATCGCCAAGGACTGAAAGAGGCGCTTTCTAGAACGTTGCAGAGTAAGGGAAAGGCTTGTGAGAGGTTATGTCTCTAGACGATAGATTAAAAAGGTAAGAAAAGAGGAGAAACTCAAAGAGATGTGGAAAGAGTACATTGAGAACCGACTTTGCCCAAGAGGATGTATTGAGGAAAGAGAAGCAAAGGGTTAAGCAGATATACGGAAATGAATAAGGACGGAGAAAAAACTTAGAAAATTTGTGTGGAAGGAAAAGAAGACACAAAGACTATAAAGAAAACACATGTACCCATTTCTAAGAAAAGGAGTAGAAAATAATTTCATTACCTTAGGGATTGTCACTTCCTTAAGTCACTGTGTAAAGGAGTACGAGAGGATTCTGGGAAAACTATCAAAGATGGGATCGAGGAAACGTTGAGAGAAGGTCTGTGCGATATTGATTCCGACAAAGGTGAGCAACAGTAAAATTTACATTCTCTGTAGCAGATGAAGAGCTCACTACGAAGTCGGAAATATTTTCATTTAAATCTCCTCTACGCATCCTACGCGAGTGTATTCTACGAGGGTAGGCGGAAAACTAATGCAAACATGCTTGCAGACTACATACCAAAAAACCTTCAGAAGCACTCTTGGTATCATGTGGAAGTAACATTCCCCCTAAGCACGCAGGTTTGAGATCATTGCATTAATCCTATGTATTTCCAGAAGCGGAAGTATTGAGACGTGTTCTAGTGCTACAGGTATGTCAACGCGAGTTAAACAGCGTGCTGTTATCGAAGTTTTAACTGCTGAAAAAGGGACGCCCTACTGAGATTCAACGTCGTTTAAAAGGCTGTTTAAGGTGAAAATGCTGTTGATATGTCTGCTGCAAAGCGATGGGTAGTAAAATTTCGTGGTTGCGAGCCTGGGAAATCCATAATTGTTACTGAAACACGCAGCGGACGTCCGATAACTGTCACAGACGATAAACACCGCAAACTCGTCGAAGATTTTATTCAAAATGACCTGCGAATCACTCCAAAGCGAATCGTAAACCATATTGGATTGTCAAAGGAACGTGTCGGCTTCATTATTTAACAGATGAGATACCTTACAATCTATGCACGATGGGTACCACGCCGTCTCATAGACGAGAAGAAACAATACCCTCCTTATTCCTTCAATCTTGCGTGATGCAATTTTTATTTTTTTCCTCAACCCAAAAGACACCTCAAGGATAATCATTACACCTCAGGCGATGAGGTGAAGGTAGCTGTCGAAAACAGCACGCTGTTTAACTCGTAAAATTCGTCTAACTATAGCCTTGTAAAACAGGCCCACCTATTAGTATTTCTCCTTCACTTTAACTAATCTAAATATAGATTTGCTCATTATCCTAAACTCCATATTCACTTACGGGCCTTTTCTAATATTCTCTCTCAATTACCCTGTCATCAACTCCGTCTTTCTTGTGAAAGCTCGTTTGCCTAGGGTGATTTTTCTTTTGATGTCCCTACTATTTTACCGACTTGCTCCAGCAAGGCGTTATCCATGAGAATACAAAGGGCGACGTCCAAAAAAGAGGAGCAAGGCAGACGATCCAGAGGGAGATTGGAGTCAGAGTGGTGGGAGGAGAGTGTTCGGAGAGGAGGAGGGATTCTGGGAAGAGGGAAGATGCGAGAAAGATGGCGGGAAGAGATGGCGATATTTTTGTTCCAAGCAGACCCGGAAGGTGGCTGGAAACTGTAGATGTTGATGATTTTAAATGTAGAGGAATTTCATTGATGAATTTTGAGTTATTCTCAGTTTCCACGGCCTACAAAATTATACGGACAGTGAAGTACTCACATGCATAGTCATCACGCAGGATATTCTTTTACAAAGGTATGTACGATGTAAAAACTCACCACAGAAATCATTTGATTCTTTAATATAATAATTTAATTCTTCAAGCCGTTATGGAAGAGTATTTGGGCGTCATTATTTTGGACCATATACACGTTTTTTTCATTGTTCTTACGGTGAGTGTTTATTTTCCTTCCTGATCATGTTTTACCTCGGCTAGTATATCATGATGAGATGAACCTCGCATCCTTCTCTCCAAAAAGCAGTGTAATTTACAACATGGATGTAGATATGAACACGTTTCTTTGTCCTTGTGAATACGTGTAAGCAGCATGTCGAAGTTATTGTAAGATAATGTATCATTCCTAATCATGGGCCTCTCACTCAGACCATATATGCTCTAGTTAGACCTCATTTGGAATATGCCGCAAGTATTTGGGATCCGTGGGAGAAAATTTGGCAAAAAGAATTAGATAAAGTCCAGAGAAAATCCGCTAGATTCGTTAAAAAATGTTATGATAAAAACACAAGTGCGACAGGTCTCTTAGGAGAATTAGGCTGGGAACCACTTGAAGTGCGGAGAGAACAAGCGAGGCTTAGACTTTTAGAAAGGTTCAGAACAAACGAGTTTAACTATGACACTGAAGGAATTATAATGGCCCCACACTACTTAGGTAGATCAGGCCACAAAGATAAACTAAGGGAGATAGATTCCAGGACAGATAGGTACAAATACTCATTCTTTCCCCGAACAATCAGAAATCATAATAGCAAGAAACCGAAGTCACTTTAGAAATATTAAAAACGTTGAATTTACAAGTCGGAACAAGATTAAACACTATAGAGATGTTAGGTATACTTTCAGGTGCATGTGTATGTTAGTTGGTAGTTTGAGTGAATGTTGGTAGTTTGAGTGAACACATGCAAAATGTGTGTGGGGTGTAAGTGTTCATGCATGAATGTATGCCATGTTTTTTTTTATATATGATTTTGTCGTTATTGCATGCGGTTTTTTTTTCTTTTTCTTTTCTAAATTACGGGTGGTGTCCTAGCACCCCCCGCCACACGCCCTTGCGGCGGCTTGCGGGGTATTAAGTAGATGTAGATGTAGATATAGATAAAATAAGGGAGAAAGATTATAGCACAGATAGATTCATATACTCATTTTTTCCCCGAACAATCAGAAATCAAAATAGTAAAATACCACAGCCAGTTTAGAAATATAAAAAAATATTCCATTAAGAAGTCGGATCGAAATCATACATTGCAAAGAAATCAGGTGCCTGTGTATGTTAGTAGGTAGTTTTTGTGTTATTGCATTTGAGTGGGGTGTAAATGTTCTAGCATGAATGCTTTGTTCGTGGACTGCATTAATTTGTGGCTTTTGAAAGCGATTTTTTTACTTTCTTAATTACGGGTGGTGTCCTAACCCCACCCGTCGCACACCCTCGTGGTAGCTTGCGGGGTATTAAGTAGATGTAGATGGGTTGTGTACATTACTCTCTGTAGATTTTGGTCCCTTCAAATTTCGAACGGTAAATTGATATTACTCCCAGCCTTCACCAGAACGAAAAATTTTACTAACCCAACGGTATTATTGTGTAATATCTTTGTATGTCGGTGATTCATGGGGTAATCTTTAATTCCTAAATCTTATCCTATTCTAGTAAAATATTGGCCAACTTTTACTCTCACGCTTAATATTCTATCAGATTAGGATATGAAAGATTTTATTTACTGCGGAATAAGTTTTCTTTTTGTGAGATATTCCGGAATTTGGGAGCAATGTGACGAAGATAACAAATATTAAAAATATCACGTGCGTGTCAAAAAATAAAAAAAAATATTTCTGGGCCCGCAAAAGTGCGTAGATTTCATTGCTCCTAAATCAACTCTTCTTTTTATGTCCGATGGAGTTTTCTCCTTAGTGCTTCCTGTCAAAGAGTTCGTAGCAGTCCATGTAACTTGTCGCGTCCCAATAAGCAAGTTATGTTTTACAGCGATAAGTGTCATCTGCAACTCCTCCCACGTGCCGAGAAAAAACCAACGCGAACTTTTCCAGCGTTCCTTCTTTTCCTTGAGTCCTCCGCACATGCTTTCCCACTCTGCCCCCCCCCCTCTCCCCCTTCCTCCCTCCCACCCCCTCCTCCTCCCTCTCCCTCCCCACTTTCCTTGTTTCCGGAATCCCATCCTCCCCTAATCTCCCCGTAAGCCGCTTCTTCCCCTCCCTCCCACCCCCTTTGCATCGCACACCCAAGCTTTCTTCCCTAATCCGCACTCGGGTGCGGGGGGTGGGTGGGCGGGGAGCCAACCCCCTTCTCCCATGATCCTCCTGGACATTCATTCGATTCATAGCAACCCCCCCTCCCATCTCGAACATCCTATCTTGTTCTTTTCTACGTTAACTGCCTATCACACTCTCTTTCCCTGCTCTTCGCCTTGCTAGATACGTTTAGCTCATGCAATGAAAATCTTCCGAAAAAAAGTAAGTAGAAAAGATATGTTGATCTCGTGCGTTTGGTTCTCTAAAAGACCACTTGAGGCATTTCATAACCGTAGTGAAGGAGAAGCTAGATTTGCAGTCAACTCTGTAGCGTATCCATGTTGCTATGAGAGCTGGGGCGTCATTAGGAGAGGAACGACTAAATTACAGATTAAGTCTTTTGCATAAATTGAAAGCGGTTCTCATTTTTTACTTAAAACTTTATTACTACTTTCATATTATAATGGTGGAAGGTTTCCAGAAAATAAATATATTGAGATAAACAGGAGAGTCGACGGGCAGAAATTGTCTTCTATCCTACGAAAGATAAGAGACTAGAATATCGTGTACCAGTGATGGGGCTAAGTAGATGATTTTTATTTTTTTTTGTATTGGCCTCATTTTATTTACAATTCTATCAATCTTTACATTTTATTTACAATTATTCAATCTTCATCATATATTTAATGCAAAGATTTAATACAATCAATGCAACGTACATTTGCAGAGACAATACTTAATATATACCATAGTGATATGATCTTCATAAAATACGAGAGTAGTAAACATTGAAACTTTATTAATGAAATACTCATTCTGGTCCTGCTAAGCCAGCCAGTTCTGGCTTGACAACAGGTGCCACGAAAACAAAAATGAAAGCTTGAAGTGTATACAATTATAAAGCCACATAGTACATTGTGTCACGTTCTGTTCCAAGCCCTATAAACCATTCTGTATGATGGCTAGTCTTTCATTCTCCCTTTCACATCATTAACTGACTCTAATATTCTTAAAAGTTTAGGTATTTCATTACAAATTAGAGGTACAGTATCATCCACTGTTCTTCTACCTTGATGTACATGAAATTGTTTTGTTATATACTTAATATTGTCCATTATATGTAATTCCTTTTTATTAAATTAGGTATTTTGTACGTATTTATCTTAAAAATAGTTTCCTATTATGATGGCATATCTATACAGCCAGTGTACAGGGAGAATTCCAAATTTTTGAAAGATATTTATTTCATCTAGAATAATTGTATTTTTGATGAAGCTTGAGAAATTTTCTTTAGGGTTTTTTGCTGTTTATTTTTTAATATATTAAATTTTGCAGAACTATTGGATCACCAGCCGGTTATACCATATCTTAAAATTTTCTCAACCAGTGAAAAATACACTATTTTGATGGCATTCAAAATTAAGTATACTTAGTAATTAATAAATAATATTAATAATAAGTAATATTAATTTTAAGTATTCATAGCTCTAAGAATTCTTAGTAATTATCTTACTTTACAATTATTATATTGTGACCATTCTAGGAGCCAATGCGCATGCCCAATGAAGTATTAAAACCCTGGGCACCGTAGTTCACATAAGCTTACATGATGCTACCAATTAGCGAAATGACATAGCATTGATAATTTAAGCATGACCTTACCAAACCAAAATTCACTCATTGGTATTCAGATTGTTTGTCTCATAAATGTAGTATTTCGAAGCGCACATTTCCCTTTAGCCTTCAGAAAACAGGAAACGACAAAAGAAATTGCCTCAGGAAGCCTCGGAAGGGCTTTCATTGTTCTTTTGACCGCGCGCAGTCGGAGAAAACCTCAGAATTTCTTCCTCGTTACCGAGAGTGGCGAGGAACAACAAATTGAATTTATGAGACGGCCATTGTTAATTTTTTTAGGATCTCTCTCGTCGTTTGTACAGCCGGGGTCAATTTAAAAGAAGCCCCCACTCAACGCTCCGATACCCCGCCTCCGCGAGCGCCCCTCGGAAAACAGATGACTGCTCTCGGAAGGCCGGCGATCAACACCGCCCCACTCAATACGCAGGCCGCTGAAACCAACGCCGACCGCCCAACCACAAATTTCCTTATTTTGTCACGCTCTTTCATCATTCGTTGAAGAACCTTTGGCTCCAGAGCCACTAATGCCCGGTATACTGTATATTGCCGTATAACCTATCAGCAGTCAACATATCACTTTCTATAGACAGGTATGGTCATGATGGTCCATGTACAAGGGTAGGCTGCAAGTAATGCACACATGCTCGTAGACCACAAACAAAATGTCCTTCAGAAGCACTTCTGCTGGCATGTTTAAGTAATATTCCCCCTGAGTACGCATGCGCAGGTTTGAGGTCGTTACATTCATCCAGAGTATTTTGAGAAGCGGAAGTATGGAGACGTGTTCTAGTGCTATGTCAACGCGAGTTAAACAGCGTGTTGCTAATTTTTAACCGTTGAAAAAGTGACTCCTACTGAGGTTCATCGTCATTTAAAGGCTGTTTATGGTGGCGATACTGTTAATAGGTCTACTTTATATCGATGGGTAGTAAAATGTCGTGGTTGCGAGCCTGGAAAAGTCATAAATTTTTATGCAACACGCAACGATCGTCTGATCACTGCCACAAACGATAAACATCTCAAACTCGTCGAAGATTTGATTCAAAGTGACCGACGAATCATTCGAAAGCGTATCGCAAACCATATTGGAATATCCAAGGCATGCATTTCAGACACTTATTACCGGTTAGTATTTTACGCATTATGGACGGACGATTCAAAAATACAATAGTGATTATATTAATTCACTTACACCCAAACTAGCACAAGGGCACATGGCGGAGGGCATTTGGACGCCAGACTTGGAGAATGTATTGTGGGAATTTAATCTTGTATACCCCTATTTTCGGCAGCGTGTACCTATTATTTTCTTAGTTATTTCCCCTTTTATTCCTGTCTTAAATAGTGCGTGGGAAAAGTGAATACCTGAATCTATTAGTTCGACAGTCAAACTCTCTTATTTTGGTGACAATTGTCGGCATTACCAATGTTATTAAGGGGCTTAATTGTATGTCTGATGTTGGATAATAACCACACACTTTATATCTTTGTAATAAGTTTAATCTAGCCCTTAGTCTTCGCATATCTAAAGGTTCACACCCAAGATTCTGTATTAAATGTGTGACCCATTTTATCCTTTGGTACAGGTTTTTCATGAACCTAGTGACTTTCTCTGAACCCTGTCCAATGCCGTAATTAATGTTTTTTTTTGAAATTTATCCAAATCGCTCACCGCATACTCAATGTGAGGCTTTACTAAAGATATATAGCATGTTTCCTTCACCTTAATTGTCACTACACCTTCCGACTATAGATGTAACGAATGTCAGCTTTTTTAGCGTCCCTTCACAAATAGTGCGTACATGTTATCTTAAGAGAGATCTGATGCAACGGTGGCCCACAAGTATTTTACTTCATCCGCGACGCTCATCCAAACACCCCCGAGTGTACTAGTTGGTAAAGTTTGGTTGTGTTTTCTATTGTTTAAGAAATGCACGATGGTACATTTTTCGTATTTAATTCCAGCCCCCATTCTTCACACCATTTTTGAATGTTGCTTAAGTCAGTTTTTAGTGAATCTCGATCTGCATCATTCGCTATTTCCCTGTAGAATACAATGTCATCGGCAAAGAGCCTTATGCTACTTTTTATTTTGCAGGTGATATCATTAATGTATAAAAGAAATAGAATTGGTCCAATGACGCTACCCTGTGGGACGCCGGCTGTTACTTGCACATAATTAGAGCTCCAGCCATCATTCGCCACCCTTTGACTGCGGTCAGCAAGGAAGTACCAAATCCAGTTTATTACTTTCTCGTTTATTCTATACCATTGCAACTTGTAAATTAATTTATCGTGTGGGACTCTATCAAAGGCCTTTTTGAAATCCAAGAATATCGTATCTCCTTGTTAGTCTTTCCCCCCAAATTGTAGAACGTCAATTTATTAAGGCGCTTTGCATTACTTTCTTTGTTTCTTTACGATGTGTATGAAATTTTTTTCGTGCATCTTCAGGAGTCGTTCCTTGGCCGTTTTTTAATGCTTTTTCATTTTTCAAGTGCAGTTTCCTCTGTTGTCTTTAAACCCTTCTCACCCCACTGTTGTACCATCGTGTTGCGTTGCCATCATTTTTCTCTTTGATAGTCGCGATAATTGGTTCTATACTGTGTCTAATTAATTCCTAGAAATGCTTCTATCTAGCCTCAGCCCAAGACAATATCATGACATATGACAATATCTGCACGCGTTTAGCCGGTACTGCATTTTCAGGAATTATTTCACGACTGATATTTGATATTTTAGTACCCTGCCAGTCACCGCTAGGGTGTAGGGCAGATAGCGAATACACACCAGGCTATTTCTGACCCAAATGTGACCCTTCCGCGTTCGGATAATTTTATTTTGATCCCTTGTCGTTTGCGGGAAAAAAAAGGCAGCTTAAAACTACATGCTCTACACTAAATCTCTCTAATTTTATTGAACATTATTTCTCATACCGTAGTACGATGGGGGTAATAATATATTTTAAACATTACTGCTATAGAGACATCCCTCCAATTCATGCAAGAGATTTAATTTCTAATTTAACCTTCGATCCGTGAGTGATTCTTAGCCAAGCCCTTCTAATAATTTGGATACGCTACTAAGTTTATCACTAGAGCGTTTTACATATCTAGCTCCTCTACGCTGCACGCCATCCAATTTGGTAATCAATCCAACTTCGTGAGAATCCCAAAGACTTACAGCATATTCTAAATGTGGCCTTACCAGCGAAAGATAGCATTTCATTTTGAATTTTTCGTCACATTTACCCAATACTCTTCCAATAAATCCTAATTTTTTATCAGACTGTCCACATAATACCCGTATTCACATTTTAAACGGAATTTGTTAAGTAAAGATGTGGTTTATATATTTATATAATTATTTATTGATGTATTATATAATACATCTAAAGAGAAACTAAAATAATGTCGCAGTAAAAATAAAAGTAATATGCTCAAAGCCCAGCACTCCTTTAAATCGAAAATTCTATGCGAATATCTTGAGGAAACTCCAAAGTCCTCCTGGTCCTATTTGAAGAGAAATACAAGGTAAACGTCCAACAGCACATTGTTTGAAAACGGATAATGGCGAACTATTCACAGACAGCGTGAAAAAGTCAAATACTTAAACAAGTTTTTCCAGAGCGTTTACAATAATGACACAAACGCACCAAACCAGCTTCCATTCCCACCTGGGGAACATATGAGTGCCATAATACTGACCAAGAAAGGAATAGAACTTTAGCTTCATAGTAATAAAAGCCAATAAAGTTCTAGGTCCAGAAGAAATACCTATTTGAATATTAAATATATTGCCCCGTTTTCATAAATTGTTTTATTGAAATCGATAGAAGAAGGCACCGTACCTCGTGACTGGAAGATAGCCCATAAAACTCCCATCTATAAAGGCGGCGATAGGGATAAACCAACCAATTACCAACCCATTTCCTTTACATTGATCTCTTGTAAAATATTGGAACACATTATTATCAGTAAAATTTTGAGATTCCTGGAGAGTAGGGAGATACTAAGCCACAACCAACACGGATTTAGGAAGAGCAGATCTTGCGAAACACAACTTGGTCTCTTCATTCACGGTATGCATAGATGGGGAGAAACCCAAACACGAGTTGATGTCGTATTTCTGAACTTCAATAAAGACTTCGACAAAGTCCCGCACAATAAATTTTTAAAAAAACTTAAATTCTTTAGTATCAATGAGAAAATAATAAATTGGATTAGCGACTTATTCTCAAATCGCAAGCAAATAGTTGTCATCGATAGGTTGTGCTCAACAGGAAGAGAGTAACTTCCCCCAGGGAAGCGTGATAGGGCTATTCTTAATATACGCGGCTTTATTTTTATTTACGTGTGGTGACCTAACGCCTTCCACCACTCTCCCTTGCGGCGACTTGCAGGGTACTATGTAGATTGAGCTTTATATGTACATCACCCAGGAGAAGTCGTAAGTGAGGGTAGCGCCTAAGTATTTCATCGACTCTACATTTTCTATTTCGGTGTTCCCGATGGGCGATGTAGGCGTTCGGGAGAGACATGCTATTTTTCCAAATTTCATACTTATAAAACTTCTTTGATATTAATTAATTAGGTTTGGAAGAATAATAATGATTATAAATGTTAACGGTGAGGGGTTATTCTCTCTGAACATGATGATTGGCTGAATTTAGGCTTGTGTGATGACAGATGTCCCTAGAAAATCTCCTATGCCAAGAAAACTCCATTGGGACATTGGTACATTTCTGTGCTTGGCCGTATGATCAGATTCTGATGAAATCTGAGCCGATTGACATTCTAATGATTAATTGGATTGTTTATCAGGAATGACTCTTGAATTTGACATCCAGCATTGATTGCTATCCCTGTGGCCTGGGGACGAAGTAAGTTCTTCAGATTCCACCGTTTGGAGGAGGAGTCCATTTATTCTATGGCTGTGCACGTATCCATCGCCAACACACGTGGCTTATATCTCCACACCCCCCCCCCTCTATCTATCGCTCTCTCGACGCCATTTTGTCCTCATTTACTGATTTTCCTCAAGAGATGCGAGAGGGTAGTGGAAGGGGTGGGGTGGTTCTCATCTCAGGGATGGGGGTGGAGGTTTGGGAGAGGGTGCTGAAGGGAGAATCATGGGAAGACTTCTCCTTGACTCCCCTCCTCCGCACTCGAGCTCTAGAAAGTCGCCCCAACCCATTCTCCCTCCAACTCACTCTCCCGAACCCGCCTTTTTTAATTTCCCATCAGCAACCTCATTCGCCTCCGCACTGCCGCTACCCCTACCTCGTTCCAACCCTTGTTCGTTGTGGTTTCACATCTTTCCTACCCGTCCACGCAAAACCCCCGAGTACTCTCTTCTGAAGACTTCCCCAGATTCATGTTTTCTTCAATTCGCTTCTCTTATATGGCAATCCGTCCCTCTCCCGTCGTCCTAGCCTAGTTTCTCTTCTTTCTCTCAGTTGTTTTCTCAATTCCTCCCAATAATCTGATATACACGGTTTGTATAAAATATATCAGGAAAAGTTGTTTTATTGTCAAAACCTATTCTTTCCGAACGACCTCATAAGTGTTCTGTTCATCTGTTTTTAAGCCTCCCCTTCAATCCCTCGTCCTTCTCCATGGGGGGACCCGCCCGCTACCTGCAACTTTAGATCGTATATCCTACTCTTCACAGTTTCCTTGGGGCGGGGGAGCGCTTTGTGTTGGAGGTTCATGTGGTGGTGGAGTTTCGCCTTCTTGCTTGTTGTGTCCTGGTTTACGCGTTGTTGGATAGCGTTGGTGCTGCATCCTGGGGTGCAGCTGTTTGTTGGTTTAGGGTATATGAAAAAATAAATAATTTTGATTGTGTTTTATGTGAACAGAATATATGATAATCACTATTAATTCCTAAAAATTACGTTTATTTAATTATTTGTAAATGACGTAGTAAGTACGATAAATACACGAAATGGTGCAGTCTGGCGGCCATGACGCGGACTTTAGTCCCATCCATTTGCGGCGCTAGTTGCCTGAGACCCAATGATCGCTTGCTGTCGTAGCAAATACCGTAATACCGCCAATGATGGCAATTTATTGGGATTTGGTAAAAGGTGCTCTTGAGGTCGAGTTTAATCATCCAGGAATCAGGGCTATAGCTTTAGCGGGGTCTAAAAGGGAAAACTTCGTTTTCCGGACTTGAGGCGTCCACGGGATTAAATGTTGTATGAAACGATATCCACCGTCGGGTTTAGGAATGGCGAAACATCGAAATGCACATTAAATGTGCCAATGACAATTATACCCGCTGTCAAGAATGCCTTTATGAATTTATCTCGGATTGTCGAAATTTTGGTTTTAAATTAGCGCCACTAGTGGGCGGGGCCCACTAGTGGCGCTAGTTGCCTGAGATCCAATGAGCCGTCTGTGCTTGGCGGATCGTCGCGCTGTGCGTATGGTGCCAGTTATGTTAGTTTATGCTGTCCTTGTTTTTACTGTTTGTCAAAAATGGAAATTGACGAGATCACGGAGCCACAAACAACATCATGTTTTTGGTGGAGTGCGGTAAAATTTTAATTAAATTCAAAGTTTATGGTTAAGTGAGGACATATCATCAAGAAAATACAGATATATCGACAGCTGTTTACGGTGATAATGCTCTAAAACAACCGCTTTCAAGTAGATTAAGCATTTTAAAGATGGCCAACAAGACGCCACGGATGATGGAAGGCCGAGACGACCTTCAACCACCTGTGTTGACAACAACATTGATCGTGAGCGGTCCCTTGTCCTTACCGATCGTCGAAAAATTGTTCGAAAGATAGCCGTTTTGCTCTTCATTAATATTAGCCCTTTAAATCCATATACGAATACTTTAGTTTTCGGCTCAACATGATGGAACTTCATGATGAAAAATAAATAATAATAAATTTGTATGTTAAACTGATTTTTAATTTAAAAACGACCGGTTTCGTCGAATATTCGTCATCAACAGATACCTGATAAAATAAAAATCAGTGTAACTTACAAAGTTATTATTATTCACTTTTCTCCAAATACAAGTACGGAATATGCCGCAAGTATTTGGGATACTTTTAATTTTGGGAAATTGTGAAGAAATAATTAAATAATGTCCAGGCAAAAATTCCACAGATTCTCAACGCAACGCAATTAATCCGCCCTTCAAAACATATTTGAATGCTCCAGGGTCCTGAATGGATATATTCCAAAAATATTTGTGCCTTAGCCGCAGTTTTTTCAGAGGGGGTCACCCACTCTTCTAGTCACCTGAATTAGCTTCCATTTTAAAACGAGACTACCACCCGAAAATTTGTTAACGGCTCAAGGATTGGTCACAAAAATGATTTCAAAATCATTATAAGCGTTCCGGTTGCCCTAGCTACATCTTAAAAACGATGTTTCACACACGCACAGTTCTTTCATTACACTGATTAGCAAAATTTCAGAGATGGATACAATTCGACATTTATAAAAACGTGTGTATGGAAAAATTTCAATTAGCTAGCGGGTTGAAACTTTCCACTCGACGTTGTTATGAATATGCCTAACGCCGCTTACCGATGAGAGTTGATGATACTATTCCACGTTCTTTCTACGAGGTTTATTCAATAAATAAAATAAAGCAATGGCCCCACACTACTTCATCTACATCTACATCTACATAATACCCCGCAAGCCGCCGCAAGGGCGTGTGGCGGGGGGTGTTAGGTCACCAACCGTAAAAAAGAAAAATACCACATGCAAAAAAAAAAACACGGAAAATTACACCCACAGCAGCGCACACACTCATGCAAAAATCCCTTCATCCAATACTCATGCAAACACATATACCGCAAAACCACTAAAAAACTGCACCCCATGATGCAGCACGAAAGCCATCCTACAACACGGAAGCCAAAACACAACAACCAAGAAATTGAAACATCACTACCACATGAAAATGCACCACGAAACACTCTACCCCCAAAGAGTCTCTAAAAGGCCGGGAATGCGACCCAACGTTGCAGGTAGCAGGAATTTGCCCCCGCGGAGAGGGACGAGGGATTGAAAGGAAAGAGACTTAAAAACAGATGAACGGAACACGAATGAGGTCATTCGGAAAGAATGGGTTATTATAGCAAAACACATAAGGTTAGTGGAAGAGCATGCATTTAAATACAACTAATTAATTTTTAGACGCTGAGGGTGGCAAGTGGAATTTTTGCTATCTATAACCCTGCAGTTGCTATCCCGTATTGTCCGTGGGAAGAAGGAATCCTTGAGTCGGCTAGTTCTGGCATCTATTTCCCGAATTTTATATGCATGATCCAAGCGACCAATGTATGTAGGAGTACGAATAATATGCGAGACCTCGGTGCTGAAACATGCGGATCTAAATTTATTTAATAATTTCAATCTTGCATTGAATCGTCATTCAGCCAATGATTCCCACCCCAAATCCATGAGCATTTCGGTGACGCTTTGCGTTTTATCGTAGGAATTTTTTACAAAACGGGCTGCCCGGCGTTGAACCTTCTCAATTTCCTGAATGAGACCTTTTTCACTCGGATCCCACACGCTGCATGCGTATTCTAAATGAGGCCTTACAAGAGCGTGGTAACAACGTTCCTTGACCTTCGAGTCACTTTTGCCGACAATGCGTCTAATGAATCCCAATTTTTTATATGCTTGACCGCAGACTTTACGTATGTGAGTCCCCCAAGTTAAGTCTTTTGTGAATGTGACACCTAGGTATTTTACCGTATCAACTACTGCCAGGTCACCTCCAGCTAATTTGTAAGCAAATCCCGTTGATCTTTTAAAGAAATTTACCACTGAACATTTATTATAATTTAGAGTCAATCCCCAGTTAGAACACCATTTAGTAATGCAATCTAAATCCTGCTCTAGAATAAAACGATCCTCATCCCCAGATATCTCCCGATAGATCACCGTGTCATCCGCGAACATCCTAATTTTACTTTTCACTTCGCGGTTCAAATCGTTAACAAAAATCAAGAAAAGCAACGGCCCGATCACACTTCCCTGAGGTACCCCCGACGTGACTCGAACGCTGTCGGAACTAGCGCCATCAAGGACTACCCTCTGTTCCCGCTCTGAAAGAAAATCTTTAACCCAACTTATGGCGCCCTTGTTTATACCCGCGACCTTTAATTTATGAATGAGTTTACCATGTGGGACCTTATCAAATGCCTTTTGAAAATCTAAGAAGATGGCATCCACTTGCCTACCTCTCTCACCCGATAAAAGTAAATCATGTGTAAATAATCCTAATTGGGTCTCGCAGGAGCGGGTTTTCCTGAATCCGTGTTGATTGTCACTTAAAAAGTTAATATTGTCAAGGTGTCTCATTATTGAACTGACAATTATGTGCTCTAAGATTTTGCAACAGATAGAAGTGAGAGATATAGGTCTGTAATTACTGGGATCCTCCCTGTCACCACCTTTAAAAATAGGCGTTATTTGCGCGGTTTTCCAAATCTTAGGTACTTTGCACTCTGTGAGGGATTTGTTAAATATAAATTCAAGGTACGGGGCAATGTTTGGAGCTAAATGTTTTATCACCCTAGCTGGTATATTTTCGGGACCCGGGGATTTGTTGGGTTTAATCTCGTTAAGCAATTTTAGAATTCCTTGTTGGTCCACTGTTATTTTTTCCATGGGTGGAATATGTATTGTTTCTTGGAAATGTGCGGTGGCAACATCATTCGAGAAAACGCTTTGGAAGAATGAATTTAGGATGTTAGCTTTACCCTCGCTGTCTGTATGAATTATATTGCTACAATCCCTTAAGCAAGCCACGGTTTGTTTACTCCCATTTACTTCCCTAACATATGACCAGAAAGCTTTGGGGTCAGTGTCCAAGTGCTCGCAAAGTACTTTGCGTTTAAAGTCCAGTAAGGCGTTGTAAATGTAATGTAAGGCGTAATTGTGTTTTGGTTTCAATTTTAGAGGATCTATATGTGTCCCATAATTGTTTATTCTCAGGGGATGATGTGTTCACGCCTGCCCTCTTTACCCTAGTGTGTAGCATTCTCTGCTTTCGAAGGGCTTTTCTAACGTCTTTATTGTACCACCTGGGGTCGCGATTTGCTTGAACGTATTTTATAGGTATGAAATCTACGATTCCTTTTTGCATGATATTGACAAATTCTGTCCAAGTTTCTTCCACGTTGACATGACTTAAGCGGGTTTTGAACTCGGGTAGTGAAGAGTTTAATTGATTGGCAAAAGATTCAAAGTCTGCTTTATGGTAATTATAAATTTTTCTTTTTGGTTTAAAGATCTTTTTTATTTCTATGTCCAAGTGGACATTAATTGCTTTATGGTCACTCAAGCCCTCATCAGTTGATACACTGATAATCCGTTCAGGCGTGTTTGTGAGAAATAGATCCAATATGTTCTTTCCACGGGTGGGCATGCGTACTGCTTGATGGAGGGAGTTTCTTTGAACCAATTTTATCATGGAATTGCAAGATTCGCGATCGCGGGTCCCACATTTATCGATATTGTTGTCCCAATCTATACCAGGGAGATTAAAGTCGCCACCAATTATGTTTATGCTGTTATTATATTTACGTGTAAAATTGTAAATTTGATCGTTGAGGGTGTGAAGTGTTTTCAAATCTGAGTCTGGAGGTCTGTAGAAAGAGCATAAATTTATGTTGGGTTGATTGGTCCGTATTAAGGTGCACCAAACACTTTCTATGTTATTATTTTCAAATGAAACTTGTCTGCTTTCAAAATGACTTTTAACTGCCACGAAAACCCCTCCTCCGGGTCTTGTATCTCTATCGTGTCGGTAAACTTTGAAATCTATTGGGAAAATTTCTTGGTTGTTTATGTCATTGCACAGCCAACTCTCTGTGCCTAATACTATATCAGCGGAATGAGTTTGGATTATGTGTTCTAGATCCGCTGATTTGTTCTTGAGGCTTCTGCAATTTATAACAAGTATAGTTAAATTATTTTGATGTTGAATAACGTCCTTATGTGTGCCTGACTGTAGTTTAGGACGCCTTTGTGGGGAAGTGCGTGTCACAATTCTTTCTAAATCAATGCCAGTGATGTCGGTGACTTTTATATTTTTATTAATAATATTATACGCGCTATCCCCAGATGTTACTGACCCACTAAGTGACCTTGGGTAGATCAGACCACAAAGATAAAATAAGGGGGATAGATTGCCTTACAGATAGATACAAATACTCATTCTTTCCCCAGGCAATCAGGAATCATATTAGTAAGAAACCGAGGTCCCTTTAGAAATATTGTAAACATTGAGTTTACAAGTCGGAACTAAATTGAACATTGCCAAGATATCAGGTATATTTGTAGGTGCATGTGTATGTTAGTCGGAAGTTTGAGTGTTTGCATGTGTGTGGGGTGTAAGTGTTCTTGCATGAATGTATGCAATTTTTTGTGGATGTATGAATTTGTGGTTTTTGCATGCGGTTTTTTTTCTTTTTTAAATTACGGGTAATGTCCTAACACCCCCCGCCACACTCCCTTGCAGCGGCTTGCGGGGTATGAAGTAGATGTAGAAGTTGAGAGACCAATGATTGCAGCTAAAAAATGGTTATATAAGGTATTTTTCAGCGCATTGCCCCCAACTTTTACTTACGTTTTACTACGTAATTTCTGCGGGAAAGCATAAAAATATTGGGATTTATTAGTCACCTTGTCAGCAGAAGTGACTCGAAGGTCAAAGAACTTTGTTATCACGTTCTGGTAAGGCCTCATTTAGAATATGCATGCAGTGCATGGTATCCGAGCGAAAAAAGCCTCATTCGGGAAATTGAGAAGGTTCAAAGCCAGGCATCCCGTTTTGTTGTTACCATAGAAACTCTTACGATAAAACGAAAAGTGCCACTACAATGCTTATGGAGTTAAGGTGGGAATCATTAGAAGAAAGACGATTCAATGATAGGTTGAAATTATTAAATAAATTCAGATCGGAATGTTTCAGCACCGAGGTCTCGCAAACCATTTGCATTCCTACAAACATTGGTAGCTTTGATCATGTGTACTAAATTCGGGAAATATATGTCAGAACTAGCAGACTCAAGGACTCCTTCTTCCTACGGACAATACGGGATAGTAACTGCAGGATTGTAGACAACAAAAATTCTAATTGCCACCCTCAGCGTTTAGGGAATGATTAATTCCACTCAATTGCATTCACCTTCACTAACCTCGTCCGTTTTGTTTTCCAAAACCTTCCTGCATGACCGCAATAGAAGGCCTAGTGTAGTGCCCTTTACAGTTTTGTTTGCTCGTTCTTTTCTATTAAGATTTCCCTTCCATCCCTCGTTTCTCTCCGTGGGGGGATCCTTTTACTACCTGCCGCGTTGGATAGCATTCCCTTCTTATATCATTGGAGAGGAGACCGTTTTATGTTGCATGTTCATGTGGTAGTGGAATTTCGCCTTCTTACTTTTCATATTCTGACTTGTGCGTTGTTGGATGGATTTCGTGTTGCATCCTGGGGTGCAATTGATTGTTGGTTTAAAATATATGTGTTTGCATGATTGTTGGATGAAGGGATATTTGCATGAGAGTGTGCGCCACTTTGGGTTTAGTTTTCCATGCATGAGTTGTTTTTGCACGTAGTGTTGTTCCTTTTTATGGGTTTTTGTTCCTACAGCTCCAAAAGTTCGGACTCGCTACCCCTGGTCAGTCCGCCTCTGCCCACTCAACAAGTTACAACGGAATATCAAAGCACCTTATTCAAAGTTCAGTATCAAATTACAAATTTTTTGCTCCTTATTCAATAATTAATAGCCTTGTGGCTGGCGTTGCTCTTTGTTATCGAGATAGGACATCATGATAAATTCATCATGACAACACTATTCCTTCCAGGGACGGAACTGAATAACGTTGTTCGATTCTCGTTACAGATGGTTGCATTGGCATACTGACATCAAGTCCGCGCTGACGTAAAAACGGAGGGAAAAAAGCCGAAAATTGCAAACCAACACTCGTAAATAAATTCACACCATCACCCATTTAGCGGTTTGCCGAAAGAGTTAATTGAAAAAAATGTTCAGGGCCATTAACTCGAGTCATTTACATATTTTAACATGCCTCGAGAGCTTCAGTCCCTTACAGAAATATTTAACTTTGCATCAAATGGCATAAAAGCTTCTAGATTCATTGAAATTCATTAACGATTAAACGTAAAGCGCCACGCAATCAACCGTGAATGATAGATGAACGTCGTATATCAAATTCAAACGTTGGGGATTGATGCCACTCGCACGGATTTGAATTTTCACAGTGGGAATCGTTACAACTACACTTTACACTCGTAGGATAGAATTCCATCATAAATATACATCTACATTATACCACGCAAGCCGCCGCAAGGGCGTGTGGCGGTGGATGTTAGGTCACCACCCGTAAATAGGAACAATACCACATACAAAATCAACAACATGGAAAAATACACCCACAGCGGCACACACACATATGCAAAAATCCCTTCATCCAACACTCATACAAACACATATACCATAAATCGACAAACAACTACATCCCAGGATACAGCATGAAAGCCATCGAACAACACGCAAGCCAGGACATAACAAGCAAGAATGCGAAACTCCGCCACCACATGAACATGCAGCACAAAACGCTCTCCTCCCTAAGGAGACTGTGAAAGGCCGGGAATGGGACCCAAAGTTGCAGGTAGCGGGCGGGTCCCCCCCACGGAGGGACGAGGGATTTAAGGGGACACTTAAAAACACATGAACAGAACACTAATGAGGTCATTCGGAAAGAATGGATTTTGACAACAAAACACGATGTTAGCAAAAGAGCATGCAATTGAGTAGAACTAATTATTCCTTAGACGCTGAGGGTGGCGATTGGATATTTTGCTATCTATAACCCTGCAGACCCCTAAAGCTTCAAATCGACTGATATGAAGCAATACTTTCACAATGCACACACAGAAATATCTAGCGCAAGAAATAATATAATAAATATTCAAACGGCAATTCCATACCTCTTTTCTTCCTATATTTCATGTTCAAATATGGAATTCCCATAATGGCCTTGCATTTTTCCCTCACCGCCATCCATGTAGTTTAGTGTCCATATTTTGTTCCCTCTGTTGTCACGCTTTCGTGCATTGGACCCCTTCACATCCTTCACGTTGTTTCCCTCTACCCTACCAAACCTCATTCCCCGATTCCTCTTCCCGACTCCCGCACCCGTTTCCAATCCTGCAGCAGAGGGTTGAATTGTCGGGAGGTTGAGTGGGAGATGTTAAAGGGTGAGGAAGAGAGAGAAATTCCCTCCAACCCCATCGTCAACCGTCGTGGTTCGCACCCAACTCCCTCTCAATTCTCGCCAACTCCCACCCCTTCCATCCTTCAAACTACCCCCTCCACCACCCTCTCCTCGTGGATACGGAATTGGACACGAGGGACCCTGGAAAAGGGAAGTGAAGGTTGGGTTGGCCGGGCGTGGGACCGGGGTCCCACCCCGCTTAAATTGAACCGACCCTAGAGGAGACAGCATGGAGAGCTGCCCATGGCAGGGAGAAAGAAGGACTGTGTCGAGAGCGGAGGGGGAGGGGCTGTTGTGGAGGGGGAGCTTGAGGAAGAGCAGTTTGGAGGGTGGGTTAGGACGGAAGCGGGGGAGGCAACACTGTTTTACTCACCAGAATTCCTATTGATACGTACATTTTTCAAAGTGTCCCACTTGGCATTGGAAAATTTCAAATCAGAATGAGGATATAGGCATCGATATACATATAAGGTCTGTCCAATAATTACGCGAACTGAGGCCGTAAAAATTTCATTTTACAAAATTTAGTCTACATCGATTTTGCCCCCTTCAAAGTACTATCCAGTCGTTGCTATGCACTGATTCCATCTTCTTTTCCACTGTTTAAAGCACCCTTGAAGTCCTCGGCAGTTAGGCTTTTTAGTTGTCTCATCGTTTCTTGCTTCATTATGCCCACATATTCCCAGTGATTTCCCCTCATCACATTGTTGCATTTGAGAATAGGAAAAAGTTGCAGGGGGCGAGAACTGGCGAATAAGGGAGACGATCAAGGATGATGATTGAATTTTTTGCCAGAAATTGGCGAACAATCAATGCTGAATGTGCAGGTGTATTGTCAAGGTGAAGGATCCATCCATCGCCTTGAGTCAAATTTGGTCGCACACGACGCACGCGATTATTCAAACTGAAAGGTAGAGAGAACTGTAAGGTAGAACTCAGCATTTACGGTTGAGGACAAGGGACCGCACACGATCAATGTTGTCATCATCACGGGAGGTTGAAGGTCGTCCCGGCCTTGCATCATCCGTGGCGCCTTGTCGGTCATCTTCAAAACGATTGATCCACTCCAAAACGGATTTAATTTCTTGGTAAGTTTTACCGCACTTCACTGAAAACTTGATGATGAATCGTTGCTCCGCAATTTCGTCAATTTCCATTTTCGACAAATAGTAAAAACAAGGACAACAGAAATTAACATTACTGGCACCACGCGCACAGCTCGACGATCCGCCAAGCACAGACGGCTCCTTGGGTCTCAGGCAACTAGCGCCGCTAGTGGGCGGGGCTACAGTCCGCGCCATGGTCGCCGAATTGCACCATTTCACGTATTTATTGGATAGATCTCATATTTTGAAGATATTAGCACAGATAAGTGCTACAAGTACTCATAAAAGTAATAAAGAATACGGAGAAAGAAAACGCATCAAGCCTTTGCTAACTGATGATGAATAGTTTTTCTCTAGTTGATATCAATCAAATTTGTGTTTTTTTTTCTTCTGTTGTTTTTGAAAAAGAAGACGTTTCAAAATCTGTTTTTAATTATGTCATGCTGATAAGAAAATGATGACTTCGATGAAATGATCCAGTTTTCAAAATGTATTAGGCACCTTCCATAACTTGATGTCGTAAATTAATACTTCAGAATCTCAGCCTATAAACTAATCCGGTAGTGTAGATTTTGTTGTCGTTCGCACCATAAATCCTTACACAATTTTGGTTGTATTTCAGTTTCGTTTTCAATTCTGATAAAAATATCCCTTCCCTGCACTTGACGATTATATTTTTACCCAAATTCTTTAAAATTAACCCTTAATGTGGTTTAGTAGCTGATAGGTGATATCGCACCTTCACTGCAATGCTCTGTAATTGAATAGGTTGGAGGGTAGTGGGGTGCTTTAAAGTTGTAGCCTTTCCACTTTAAAGCAACTAATTTTTTGTTCTTTTCCTTTTTTTAAATAAATGTACAGAGAGCGTATTTCAATGAATTTTCCTATATCGCTTATCTAAAATATCATCTCCACAATATTCTTGCGTTAAGATTAAAAATAGATCAACATGGATGAACCCACTTCCTGTAATGGTACGTACCTATCTTAGTGGTAACTTTGTCCCCAAGAGAATTCTGATGGAGCTTGGCTCACGGCGTGGGTATTTGGGCTACTTAAAGGGAGATTAATGGCGTGGTTGGAGATGGTATTCACTTAAGTTTGGGCAAAAATTGAGCACACCCTAATGAAATGTTTTTTTATGTGTTTTTTAAAACTTTCCGAAATATTTTTAAACGTAAGCCGGAACTGAAAGCATGCCAACAAAGACAAATTTTTCGGTGTTACTGTCACTGAAGGAATTAAAAATTTGATTGTAGACTGAAAGGAGAGAACCGTTATACGGACTGGAGTTCAGCGGTTTATTGTGAAAGAGAAAAACATTTTAAAAGAGCGTTCATTAGAAAATGAGGATGCTCAAAAATCTTTGTTCCAGGTGAATTCTTTGAATTTGTAAAAAATATTTAAAGTTCCCGATAAATATCCCCCTTTCCACACGGATTTTGGTGGCTCACGGGTTGCCAGGTGCATGAGGAAATAGAGGAAATATATGCAGATTTTGGACGTGTGGCAGAGGGTGATCTACCACCCCCTGCCACACGTCCTTGCGGAATACTGTATGGTTGCAGATGATTATAGTGCTTGTTATTTAGGTTCATATGGAAATGGGCTCGTTGACAGGACAGAGCTATGGGATTAGAATAGTGGGATGAGAATAGTGCACGCGATGCTAGACCACTATGCCAAAGTTTTAAAGCAATATTCACCATTAATTGCATTTCATAGGAGTGAATAAAAGATGTTATTTGCTTTAAAAGAAGAGGGATATTTTTGTAAATTCTGTTATGAGAGGGAATATTAGGTTTTTTTTTAAATTTTATGCCGTTCATTTGATAAGGAAATTTAATCGTTTCAAGACAATAAACACAGAAATATTTCATTTTCTCATGATTTAATTATGAATACGGAGAGGATAGAATGAAAATAAATGGAAAAGAAGAATGTCAACATAGATATAAACAGCAGGATCGCTTGAAGCTACACCGAGAGTCTATTTAGGGTGTCAGACCTTGGGAAGTGTTGGCACAATGAGAGCTGACTCACCACGAATTAACGAAGTGGGGCGGCATGGTACATATTGAACTGAAAGGGGGGTGCTTATAAGAGGTGGTGCAGGCTACATACAATTTAAAATAGATAAAGGATACTATAATAAAGGAAAAAGGATTTTGCTAACTTGTAATTTTCCATCGGCGCTGGAACCAAATTGATGAGATTTCTATAAAGAAGCGTTTTTACGACAAATTAGCAAATCTCGTAACCGACTAATTTAAGGTGTTTTGATGCAACGTATCATAAGTACATCCTTGAGTTGAAATTGTAATATTCTCCTCTTTGAATTCAAAAACGTGTGGGGAGGTTTTTACAGTTTCAATCATCTTCGATTAATCGTTCACCGGCATTGGAAGGCCATGGCGCAGTCATCGTATAATGGAACAGTGTTAGGTCGAGAGAGGACTGAAAGGAATTTATCTATGCTAACTCTAGCGTGCATTTCTAGTACTGGATACTCTGGATATATCGTCCGTGTGGTGCGTGGCGAAAGCGCCGCTTAAGAATCGTAGGAGCCTGAAAGGAGGAAGGGGAGAGAGATGGAGGAGAGGGGGGGGGGAGTTGAAATGGAGTCAGCGCTGATACGGAGGCCGAGCGGAGGAAACGTGGAAGCTCTAGAAGAACGTGACGTGAATCCAAAACGGACAAAATGGGTGAAAAATACTTGCCAGGGATTTTATTGTTACTTGTCCAGTCGATGGTGTAATTCAATGGATACATTTGAAGCACAGAGACCACTACATGCGTTGGGGCATGAGGGGAAATGACCTATGATGTCGATAATAGCCTTATTTAGAATATCACATTACTGAGAATAGAAATCATTTGATTGCATAGGAACCATAAACAACGCACAACGTCTTCGTAATATAATTAGTCGAGCTGAAAGATATAAACAAAGTTTTTGAGACACAGGTTTCACAAGAGTGCGGATTTGGCCGCTACTATTTTTCATCGATGGAGACGGACATTACTTAATCATCGAGTTTCATTTCTGAGGTTAAACAATGACATTTAATAAACTTAGCAAATAATAAACAAACTCACGAAAACATGACATCATAGTAAATACATGGGGGCATAGTTTTTAAGTAATTATCAGTCATATACAATCGAGATATGTGGATAAAATATATTATGCACATTATGAGAAATGCTCTTAATTGGTTCTTATGTACATAATATTGTAAATTACAACTATGAAGGTTGGTTTTTTTATCTTCCCAGAAGCCGCGGATTGAAGTTACTACAGTACGGAGAAGGTAGGGACTTGCGGTTTAACTAGATTCTTTCATTTGAAAGGTTACAGTGCCCGACTAAGCCACGAAGAAATAATGGCTCCTTTTGGAAATAATAGCCCTTCACATGTCACAGCCGTGACCGAATAGGTTTAGATACAAGGGTGAACCTATCCGCTATACGAAATACGAAGAGAACACAAGAGACTGGGACTTTTAGAAAGGAAAAGAAAAAACGAGTTTCACAATGACATTTAAGAAATTATTATGGCCCCACTCTATTTGTAGATGGGCCAATAAAGATAAGGGACATAGATTCCAGTACAGATAAATGCAAATACTCATTCTTGCCCCGAACAATCATAAATCATAAAAGTAAGAAACCGAAGTCCTCATGTAAATATTAATGACATTTAATTTACAATTCAGGACAAGATGAAACGTTGCGTAGACATAAGTTACATTCGTTGGTGCATGTGTAAGCTAGTTGATAGCATGTAAATGTATTTGCATGCGTGTAAGCAATTAAGGTTTTTATGAGTCTATTATTAAAGTTTTTGCATGAATATATACGCCTTTGTGGGTATATCGTAGTTTGGCATTAATATGTGGATTTTTGCATGCGGTTTCAATTCTCTTTTACGGGTGGTGGCCTAACACCCACCGCCAAACACCCTTGCTACGGCTTGAGGAGAACCATATGCATGAAGAAATAAATTGGTTTTTCCAGAATGGACGCATATATTTCGATTCTCGATTCCTCTACACATCGTTGAAGTCACGACTCAGCATTCAGAAATGTGCTAGTGTAATCTTAATAAAAAATAAATATGAGATATATTCCGTCATCAAGGGAAAGGCCTGTTTAAAACTAAGATCATCAATAAAATATTCCAGCCGGCAGTAAAAAACCTTGTGTCACGAGTTGGAAGTTATTCTGTCTCAGCATTTGTTTGCGTTGATGCAGTAAAGTTTACATTTTACATCGATCTGTATCGAATATAATAAATGTAAATACCACGAAGAATATTAGCGGTATCTATGATTCGCCATGACTTTATGCATAGAAATCTGCGTGAAACGGTCTATTTTTATAATCCCGCGACGCTGAGCATAAAGGCACGGAGTCCATTATATAACGCTGCTCATTGTGGGTCAGCTATTAATGCAGGGGTTAACTGCGAAATGCGCAAGCGCTTACGCGGGGAGTAAAAGCTGTCGCGGAGTTAGCAAGCGTAATCGTAGTGACCTTGAGTAATGATCGTATCTCGAATTGGCAAGTGGTTGCGAGGCAATAGTTAATTATCCGGAAGAGTGATCAGTAACACAGTAGGTGAAGCAGTCGGCAGTGTTAAATAGATCAGCTCCATTTCACAGCGGGAGCGGTAGAAATTACTTCGACAGCAGAGGTGCAAACTGACCCCCGCCCTCATTCCGGATCCCAGGTCAGTCCGGAGAACATTATACATTTGCGCAGATACGTATTTGAAGAATAGGTCAGCTCGGTTTTGTGGGAGCTTAGCACCTAATGTACGAGAATCGTTCGCATGAATGCAATCTTGAAGAAGGAATGTGTAATTTTGGATCAGACACCTGTCATGTCAGTCAAATGACCCAACTATAAGAACGGGGCCTCTAAGCAATCGAGGTTCTCTCACACAATATCGAAAAAAGATGTTTTGAAGAGCGTAAATGCAGTTTTAGGCTGTTAAAATGTGAACGAAAAGATTTCTGCAATAAAGAAAAACAATTTCAAGGGCTGTAAATAGGATTCAAACTTTTGGCGCAACGGCGATACTAATTTACATATATTTCAGGCTTCCACTTATTATTGTAGATCACATCACCGACGTAAAATCAGGAAGACTTACGAACGGATTGATTTAAAATGCCGTTTTTTCCTCGAAGCATTAAAGATCAAAATATATATGACAGCAGTCACGCAGGAGATAATTAGAATTGGTAGTGTATGTATCTAATCTACTCTACTCAATGCACCGCAAGCCGCCGAAAGGGCGTGTGGCGGTGGTATTACGACACCACCGGTAATTAAGAAAGAAAAAAACTGCATGCAAAAGCCACAAATTTATACTATCCACAAACAAGACATGGTATACATTCATGCAAGAACACTTGCATCCCACACACTTGCAAACACACAAACTACCAACTAACATACACATGCACCTACAAATATACCTGGTATCTTTGCAATGTTTGATTTTGTGTCGCCTTGCAAATTAAATATTTTTAATATTTCTGAAGTGACTTCGGTTTCATACTATTATGATTTATAATTGTTCGGGGAAAGAATGAGTATTTGTATCTGTCTGTACTGGAATCTATCTCCCTTGTTTTATTATTTGTTAAGGCATTTGGAGGAATATGGGTCGCGGTAGTCCAGAGCGTTGGGTCCGGTCAGCAGTCCAACGCTCTACCCACTTCGATTCCCGGGCAATACACTCTGAGCACCTGCAGCTCCACCCAAGCTAAAGTGATTTTTCGGGTACCAGGTCTTCCTGGGAAACCATGACCGGCACAGGGAAAGGAACTGGCCCCCCTACCCTGATGTGTGAATTTTCACACGCCGTATAGGGCTTAGTACTGGGTGATCTCTACCATCACCTACTAAACCGACCTTCGGGTTGATTAATGTGTTTACGGTTTTTTATTTGGAGGACTAATTCAAAGCTTATAAAATAACATTACAGGTAACTTTTTCTTGAGTAACACCATAGTAAAAATATTTCCAATTAGAAATATTTACTATAAATCATCTGTATTACTTCGAACTGTGACAGGAATGTTTTCTCAAAGTTAAAAGGGAACTGTACTGACGAAATCTAAGGCATTAAATTAAGTAGTAGGTATGAAATAAGGCATAAGCGAACACAATTTTTTTCTAATGGACTAAACATTTAACCAATACTTAAGTATTGCTAACTAAAATGGCTTTAGTTTACCTTTCTTCGCACTTTCCCTTTCATTCTTCTTCTCCTCCCCTATTCTTTGACAATAGCCTGGTCTGAACATCGACCCATTCCTGCTGTCACCTACTGCTTACGACCACCTCCTTCGCCCTAATAGAGTCCGCCCCCTAATACACAGGGAGCAAAGCTATATCAAAGAAACGGGGAGCACAGCGATATAACACAGGGAATAGAAAATCCACTTCGTCGTGTCAAAACAAAGCACCTGGTCTGGAAGGAATACTTGCTACAATATTAAAGGAATTAGCAACATCTGCATGCATATATTTTCGATGTTTTGCATGTCTCTTCCTGCATGACATTCTTTTTATTAAGTAGACCCATCTAATTAATAGTCCTATGGCATGATTTGAGTATTCGTATTCTTTTATTGAATAATGTTCCATGCAAGTACTTTCTTTCGTGTGATTTAAATTTTTCGAGCGTATGATCAAACTAATATGTGCGCGGCAGTGACATGATTGCGATTGTGGTTGGCTGGCTGGTGACCTAACAACCCCCCCCCCTTCCACACGCCGTATCGGTCGCTTGTGGGTTATTGTGTAGATGTAGATGAAGATTTAAATGCCTAAATTAAACTAAGATTATGGAGGAGTGGAAGACAAACTTGATGTTATCAAGATATGTACAAATAATATCTAAAAGAAGAATGGCAACTAATCATTCGGGGAAAATACACAAAATGGCGGGGTTTCCCCGACTCTGTAAACGAAAGAGAAGAATAATCAAATTCAATTTGCAGCCGAAACAATTTAATGTTACATACACAACGTTTCATAAATGATATCACGAATAATATACACGTGAAGTTTTCGAGGGAGATAAAAGGTCATTTCCCTGAAATTTCCCGGAAAACAGAAACCCATTCTTGTGAAGAAATGAGCGGTGAAAACTAAGTAACACAGGTACGTAATGAAGTGACCACTTTATTTTAAGGAAACAAAGGACAAATGCCTGTTCAAAAGATGGATGGAAAGAGAGCATATGGTGGCAGTCAATCGTTAAATTGGGAACTTAAAAGCAGGGGGTGGGGGTCGGGTCCAAATAGGATGGGTCAAAGGAAGGTGGAAAGCATTTTAATGGAGAAATGTTGGAAGATAAATGGAAGCTGTAAACCAATTCAAACCGATAAAAAAAATTCAGAGGTAATATCCTCGTTCCCTCCCAAAAGTGTTCAAGAATTAATTGCATTGACATCTGATAGTCCATTTATTTCAATGGATATTATAGTATGTACAGCGATTCAAAGATTCAATTTACAGATTTAAAAAAAATATCAAAAGATACAGGAAAGATGATCCTTTTCCACCAAAGGTCATTTGATACATCTATTTTGTTGATGCAGTTAAGTTCAGGATTTTTCCTTTCATTCTTTACGTATTTTTTTGACGTCTGGAGTTAATCATCCATTTAATGAATACTGAGAAGCACAAAGGATAAAGTTCGAAATCATGGTCTTTTAAATTTATTGCGCTGTTCGTAGCGACCTCTCATACCAACACTACTACACAATGAAGAAAAGTGAAAGCTTATTTTTGAAAAAGAAATTTCTCTTATTTACCTCGGCTGCTTTCATTTTCTTCGCGGGTACCTAACATATCCCTTTTCATGGATGCAAAATAAAAAAGAGAGTGAGAGAGAGATAAAGTGAAAAACTCTCGGCGAGATCAGAGGAGATTTTTAAGAGCACAGAACTGGATGGAATAACACTTACAGTGGGTAATGTTTAAAAAGAAGGGATGTGGGTAAGGTGAGCGTTTCTCGTCTTTTTTCTTTGCCCTCGGAGGGAACACACAGCCCTTGAAGATAAGCCTACGCAATTGCAAAGCGTCGCGCTGAATGGCGACCCGCGTCTCACGGCAACTTTTTTTGCTTCTCCTTTATTCCTTCCGTGGGAGAAGGTGGGGTGACGTGGAGACAAAAAGGACCCTTTTATTCCTTTATACAGATTTTGGGTTTTAGCGTTGAAAAGGGGTTATATGCCCACAAATGTTTGGAGCTTTGCTATTTAAATATCTTATCGCCTGCGTTGAATAGGAATCCAGATCACCCTCTCTCTCTAATTCTCACATATTGGATAGATATTTGCTAAACGTGTATGTTCATGTCTATGCTGGTTGATGGTGTGTGTATTTGCGTACATTGAGAGGGTTTTCGCATGAATATATACGCCTCAGTGGGTATGGGTTTGCATGGATGTGTTGCCTTTGAATGCGGTTATATTTTTCTATTACGTGTGGTGACCTAACACTCCAGCCACACGACCTTGCGGCGGCTAGCGAGGTATTATGCAGATGTAGTTGAGCATGGGGTACGTTTCAGTCGTGCGACGCCCTGTCACGCAATAAGGACTTGTTGAAAACACGTTCTGGGCAAGATGTAACTTCTGGTGCCAACTCTTCAAGTGCAACCTTCGGACGCTACAGTTTTCATTGCATTGGTAGCTTAATTTACTTAATTTACCCCTTTTAATTTTTAATTCTCATTCGGAGGTTCATTGATGTCAAGGGAGATTTGCGTATTGGCTTCTACGTTGCATGTTCATGTGGTGGTGGAGTTTCGCATTATTACTTTTAATATTCTGGCTTGCGCGATGTTAAATGAATTCCATAATGCATCCTGGGGTGCAGTTGTTTGTTGGACGATGGTGTATGAGTTTTCATGCGTGTTGGATGGAGGGATTTTTGCATTAGTGTGAACGCCAATGTGCGTATAGTTTTGCTTGTGTCTGATGATTTTGCATGTGGTATTGTTCCTTTTTACCGGTGGTGACCTAGCACCCCCCGCCACACGTCCTTGCGGCGGCTTGCGGGGTATTACTATATGTAGATGTAGCTTTACTCCTTTCACAATCAGAAATCTTAAAAGCAAGAAATCGAAATGACTATGGAAACATTAAAAACATTGAATTTACAAGTCAGAACAAAATTAAACATTGCAATGATATCAGGTGTATTTGTAGGGTCATGTATATGCTAGTTGGCAGTTAGAGTGTTTGGTGTGTGAGGGGTTTTGCATGAATGCATACCATGTTTTGTTTGTGGACTGTATAAATTTGTGACGTTTGCATAATTTTTTTCCTTCATTACGAGTGGTGTCCTAACACCCCCCGCCACACGCCCTTGCGGCGGGGTATTAAGTAGATCTAGATCTACTGTGCACATTTACATAAATTGTGCATTGAATACACTAGATCTGGCAACACTGTCCATCACTCTGTGGCTATTTTAGTCCTCGGACGATTCAACGGTTCCGATTTTACTCTCCAACTCACAAATGTAAGACTTAAATACTCTGTGGTTTACCCCATACAACTCACGCAGTTTTAAAGTTTCGTATATTTCTGCGTAAAACATTTTCAGTTTGCTGAGGTTTTTTTTTTAATTTCCTTAGTGCGCGAGTGTTTCTAGTTGAATAAAATGGTGAATAAGCATATGGAATATCATAACTTCTGTTTCCTGAATTTTCTCTATTTTGTTTGTTAACCAAAGTGGATATATACGCTCGCATTATTCTCTCTTTGCTAAAAGAATATCCTATTTATGCCGTTGTAAAGTATTGTACTATTTAAATGTTTGAAGTTTACTGACTCAATAGACAAGTTAGAAAAACGCTTCATCTATAGATACTAAACAATTATCTAAGCTTCATGAAATGATCAAAGGAATAAAATGGTGTTTTAATGATTATTTATCTTGTGAATTTGAGAATAATCTTGTTTCCTCAGTCCAGTTCTACCGAATGAGAAGCGAGAGCCTTTGTGGAGAGGAATTATTCCATCAGGCAGAAAGGTTTAATTAATTTCTTGTTTATTTTCCCTTCCATGCGCCCTTTATCTCCACATTCCGTGACGAATTATTCAACTCCCAATTGTGACATTGTGACTTGAAAAAAAACCATGCTGGTGAATTTAGTGAATGACTGATTGTTGATTAACCAATCAAAATAATTTAAGGAATTGCGGAATATGGCGTGTTAGTTACTTTGACGGAGCCATTCGCTGATTAGCATTTAGTGGAAAAATATTTGTATTTTAATGGAAAGTATAATAAAAATCAGTGTTAATAGTATAGGAATTTTCATATACAACTCAAACGTCATGTTAACTGCGCACTTCCTGGAATACTATCCTGACCACAACCGACATTAATAGGCGAGGCCACGAGTAGAGAATGAGAAAAGTAACTGTGCTTAGCAAGGAAATTTAAAAAAACTCCTTTATTACCCCCAACACAGTATTGATTGAAACTATAAACAATGATGAACAAGTCACTTTAGAAATATTAAAAACGTTGAATTTACAAGTCGGAACAAAATTAAACACTATAGAGATGTTAGGTATACTTTCAGGTGCATGTGTATGTTAGTTGGTAGTTAGAGTGTTTGCATGTGTGTGGGGTGTAAGTGTTCATGCATGAATGTATGCCATGTTTTTTTTAATATATGATTTTGTGGTTATTGCATGCGGTTTTTTTTTCTTTTTCTTTTCTAAATTATGGGTGGTGTCCTAGCACCCCCCGCCACACGCCCTTGCGGCGGCTTGCGGGGTATTCAGTAGATGTAGATGTAGATGATTTACGCTATCACTAAAATAACTCTATACAAGAATCAAATAAAATACTTTGGAGAATACATAAAAACACATAAACAAAATAGACTTAAATATCACCAATTACTGATCTATTTATTTCAGTAATTTTTCTTTTAGCTAATACTCCATTTGAACACCGCCGCGGGTTCTTGACCATTTTTACTCGTTCTCCGAATATGCGCCTACATTCATCTACATCTACATAATAATACCCCACAGGCTGATGCAAGGGCGTTTGGCGGGGGGTGTTAGGTCACCACCCGTAAAAAGGAACATTGCCATCTCCCTACCCCCAGCCATCCCTCTTATACAACTGCTCGTTCATTCGTGAAATATTTCTTCTGTAATGACGTAAATTTTGGTTCACACTATCACTGGTAACATAAGAAGGGTAGCTGCCCCTAAGCATTTGAATTTTACCATTCGTCGAACTCCTGTCCGTAGCTGCTAATTGCAATTAATAAACCAATGAGCCCAAATTTAAATTTAACGTATGTGCGTCTGCAGAACTCAAAACACAACTTACGGCATACAACTGATGTCTATTATTATAGGGTCTGCGTATTATAGCGTCTGAGGGTCACTTGCTGATATTGGTAATAATGAATAAAATGATTAGGCTAACTTAGTGAGATTGAGTGGACCTACCTCGAAATAGCTTATGCCCTCCCTATCTACCTTAATCAAGCATATTTCAATTGATGAACAAAGATTAGAAAATATGCGGGGTGGGAAGCCAGTAAGTTAGACACCGCAACATACCTATCCCCCACGCTAGAGTATATGGCAGGGTGTGAAACAACACAAATTTTGACCCAAAAATGACCCCTTTTGCGATAGGACAATGTTATCCTGATCCCTTATCGTTCGTGGAAAAAATGGGTTCCTGAATTTATCTGTTTCACACTTAAGCTCTCTAATTTTATTAATGTGATCTCAGCTACATTTATGTTAAGTTTCTCTATATTACTTGACCTTTATGAAATTCCGAACTACGCGCAAAAAATATGATTCCATAAATATCTGAGAAATAATTGATTTTAGGCTTTTGATTGCATGATTTACCATCACTATCTCGACGTAATATCCTACCTAATAATGCTACGCTACATGTAATTGCTCCACTGGTACTTTTCTCTGCATTCAATCTTCTTAATTTTCAAGATTACCATTGGGAATTGTAATTCAATTGCCATTTTTAATCCGTCATGAAATAATATAAAATATTGGCAGTATAATATTTTGAAGAGACTCGTAAAAACTTTGATATGGAGCGTAGCTATGTACGGTGCGGAAACGTGGTCATTGAAGCAGGAGGATAGACGTAAATTGGAGGCTTTTGAAATGTGGGTGTGGAGAAGAATGGAGAAGGTGAAATGGGCAGAGAAGAAAACAAACGAGGAAGTACTTGGTATGGTGGGCGAAGAGAGGGGTGTGTTGGGAGCAATCCTATGGAGGCAGGAAAAGTGGATGAAGGGGGTGTTGACCGGCAGTGGGATGTTGAAGACTGTGATAGAGGGGAGAATGTTGGGCAAAAGAGGAAAGGGGAGGAACAGGATAGGGATGTTGGACGGGATGAAGGGAGGAAGAAAGTACTCAGAGATGAAGAGGGACCTGATATAGAGTAGGATGCTGGATTTTGTGTTTTGTTAGGAGTAATAAAATGTTTGTTTGGTAGTTGTGTCCATCCAAAAAACCTACCTTAACCGGTAGATTACCTTAAAAAAAATATTTTGAAGATAGTGCAATTGGAGTGGATTTGGAAGGAACGGACCGCCAAATGAATTACGACAGCATTATATTGAAGTCCTTACGTCTGAAATTCGAAGTTACGTCCAAAGTTACGTTACAGTCCAAATTAATAACGAAGGCATAAAGTCCAGACATGACTCGATATCATTATATGACCATTTATTATGAAACATAAACCGTTTTGAAAATGCAGGTATATTTACGACAGCCTCGTACAAGTGAGAGACAGTCAGCGAATTAAGTCTTAGGAAACACCTTGAAAATGTGGACCTTACTTTCTTCGTCGCAAAACTTCAGCTTTCTCTCCTCGTGGAACACCATCCGGGAGACGGGACGGCAGTCGGCTGGGACGCAGGAAGCAAGGGGTGGCGTGACACAAAGAAGGGGGCGGAAGAGGGTTGACGCGTGAGGGGAAGTGAATGACGCGGACGAGTGCGCTTATTAAAAGAGGGGCACTGAAGAGGGGAGACCTGTTGGTTGGCGGGCGAGGAGGGTTGAAATGGTTGGGAGGCATCGCATTGCACTAAATTGCCACCCCATAGTGCGATGCGGTTTCAACGAAGCGGTGCCTTATTTTAATTAAATATCTTGGTTGATTGCTGTCCCACCATTTGTTAAATTCACCCCTGAAGCAACACTCATTTTGTCATCTCGGGTGCTCACTCGCATTTACTTTAAAACTCCGTATTTTTCCCTATTCTGTACTTAGATCCGGTGCATTAAGATACTACTCGTGCAGCAGCCTTGGGTGTAAGTGATATTTTATTAATATTCAAGTCTGCCCTCCGCACTCCCGATTTTTTTCTTCTGGTTTAATTATTCTGTTTTATTTACATTTGATCTTTGTTACTTTAGCCAAAAAAGCGTTGAATGCCGCTTAATTTAGAAGCTCGTACCGTCCGCTTGGCTTCAAGTTGAGTATGCCAATTTAATGGAATTTAAATGATTTTTTTAAGAATTAACTTTACGACGGAAATTAACTGCAATCGCGATTTTATCACGGTACTTTGTTCTTAGTATGAAGATGTAATAGAGCTACGTACATCGCTATTTTCGGGAAATCGCGATCGTCAATATTATATATATATATCTGACGTTTGAATTTGCCCAGTAAATGTGTCTCGAATGACCTTGGTTACCAAGCAATGACAAATTTAATGTCTATTTTGATGCAGCACTCGGAAACGTAAGAATCGTACCATTTTATAATGTTCTCCATATTGAAACAAAGAAGACATTTCAGCTAAGGACTGTGAATATGAAGTTAAGATAATTCCTTTAGCCAATAATAAAAAAATTAGAAGCGTCCAATAATACTGACATCCTCTCGCTGTCAAGCTCTTGCTCATCCCGTTGATAATTATTGGCTAACAGAAATAACGTTATTGGAGGCTTCTAAATATCTTATTATTTACAATAGGAATTAATATTACTTTAGCGAGGATACGCCTGCAATCTTCTTTATGAATGCCGAATTTGGGAAAGAATTGCTCTAAACAAATGGAGGGAAAAATTAAATATAGAGTATTTCAACCTCTCGTTAGATGTAGAAAATGCAGTACAAATATCAAAATTAAAAAGACTACTGAGACAGGAAACACATAGAGAATGGAACGACGAATGGAACAGAACAGAAAAGGGAAGGAAAACACACCGTATATTTCCGAACATAGATGACCGGATAAAATTAAATATTAAACACACCTCAGCAAGCACACAAGTGTTAACCGGACATGGGAACTTTAGCTCCTACTTACACTTCATAGGGAAATGTTTTACCCCTCTGTGTAACTGTGGAAAAGAAGACACAGCAGAACATAGAGTGGAGGATTGTGTTTTCTATGAGACAGAGCGACAACTCTTATGGAACAGTATGGAAGAGAAGCTAACGAGCTTTAGGGAAATGATTACATTCTGCCTTAAGAACAACAATAACCTGCTTGGAAAATTTGCAATAAGAAAACCAGCAAATAGTGAACCACAACAAGCGAACTAACTGGGAAATATTTTGTGTAAAATGTAGCAATGTATTCTATGATTATTTTTGTCTTTTTGTCTGTTTTGTTATGTCTGTTGTTTCCTTATGTCTCATTATTGTTTGTAAAAAGGGGAACTAAGATTCAAAGGAATCCCCAACTAACTGTGAAGTAAAATAAAAGTGGACCCAGGAAACCATTGGTCAAATGGGTCCAAAAATTAAAAAAAAATTAAATTAAATTAATCTTCTTTATGACGCTCAGGATTCTCTCTTAAAGGACATCTTAAAGGACGTCACCATGGTGATGTCCTTTAAAGAGATGACTTAACTTTTGAGAATAGGAATAGTTTGCTTTGGCCAATCCAGGACTGTAAGAGGGTTGGGGAATCGTCGCGATGTCATTACAGAAGGTCTTCGCAATCAAAACCTCGACTTGGTCTTGGTCGGCCGTCAAGATATTCGGGATGAGTTGAGCGCAGATCTATCGCCTGGCCAAATTTTACGTAATAAGGGTGTGTACTGTCTTCTTATATTAACGTCAATGATGCGATCTGCGATTGTGTGCACACTTTACGGACACGGTCTGAATTCAGCCCTTCACGCACACCTAGCACGTTGTCGTCGGTTCTTGGCGTCGACGGCCGCCCAGCGCGGGGCTAGTCCTTCACACTCTCTCGGCCATCTTTGAAGAGCCTGAGCCCCTCAAAACTACAATTATTGAGGTGATTTCATCCTGCAATACTTGGTAAATTATGCCCAACGTCTTCGCACCCGATTTCCCCAGTTCAACACCAAAAATTTGATGGCTTACCGCTGCTAAATCGTTCGCTGCATTTTGCGCTTGCACCTTAATCACTCGAGAGGGGTCCACTACGATCTAGCCCGAACGAACGCTCGCAGGCGATTGGCGGTTGGATCGTGTTGATGGTCAGACTGCTGACTTAGTCAGTGACAATTCTGAGAATATCTGAGTTGGATTTGTTGGAAGTCTTTCACTTTCCTCTAGCTTCCCACCGGAATGTGAAACAAATTAATAATAAAATCCAAATGCAAAATAGTTTGAATTTATTTATTATGATGCCTAAGGGGAATATAAAATTTTTCTCATCATAAACAATATATTCTTTGACAGTTTTTTAGCTATTTATTTGGCGGTACTATTTCTTCTTGTTGGAAATTAGCAAAGTGTTAAACTTTAATGGTAGGGATGAATTTGTTATGTGTGTAAAAAAACTGTTATTTTTATTTCCAGGGCAATATTACACGAGGGTAGGCTGAAACCCAATGTACACATTAACTGCTGAAAAATTGATTACTACTGAGATTCATCGTCGTTTAGAGGCTGTTTATGGTGACGATGCTGTTGATAGGTCTACTGTAAATCGATGGGTAGTAAAATTTCGTGGTTGCAACCCTGGAAAAGCCATAATTGTTGATGATACACGCAGCGGAGGTCCGATCATAGCCACAGACGATAAAAATCGCATACTCTTTAAAGATTTGATTAAAAATGACCGGTAAATCGCTCAAAAGAATATCGCAAAACCATATTCGTCGAATTAGTTGTGTTAAAGGCGGCCTGCCGCTAATAACCTTTCAACATGACAGAGTTGCATAGAAAGTGCAGCAATATCCCTCTGTGTGGAGGGCCCCCCCGAGGAGGAGGGGGACCCTCCACAGAGAGAGTCGATGCTTATTGTTGGGAGGGAAACTTGTTCTTAGCTTCTAATCAGTTTCATTTTCAACTATATATCATTTTTTTTTAAACATTCTATTGGGGAGACTGATGTATGTCAATCCCATCTGATCGAAAGGAAATATCATATGCCTTAACTTGTGCAGACCAATATTTGTATTACTTGTTTGATTTTATGTGTTTTATTAATGATAAAGAATTCTTAGATAAATGTGATGCCTGAAATTTTGAATAGCTTGAGTAGTTGCAATTTTGGGTAGTTAAATCTTTATCCTGTTTGCTCACGCCTATTAGTCACTAAGCTGTCAATTTATACACCAACGCAAACATTCTATCACAAAATGATCCAAAAAGCGGTGAATAATGCTGAGAATACTTTTAAATCGGTCCAGGCCTTAACAAGGTTGTACATTTGATTATAGCGAAGTTATTAACGCTCCGAGGAGGAGGTGAGACGCGAGTGTACATAGGATAAGTTTCATTCTGAAGAATATTCAGGCAATAAGTTTATTTTATGCTTGCTTCACAAAAAAAGATGGCTGTTGGCGCCAGCATACATACAGGTATGTCAACCCGTTCTTAGTTCACGTTTTCCTTCAACAGCTAATCCAGAAGCCAAGCGTATTTTTTTACATAAATCGAGGTCACGTTTATTGTCTGGACCAATCTCGAAATATTTCGTGAAATTCATTTAGAATTTAATTTCTTACTGCAAGTTTCCATGACCAACACCATTTTTTCAACACCTTGACCTAAACAATCCCACCCTCCGATGAGGCCAAAGGTTTAGCTTCTTTTTCGCAATAGTTCCTCCAAAAGTAAGATGTACTTACAATACAATGAAAAGAGATTACTTTTGTGTATGGTAAAAGAAATCATACGAAGGAGAAGGCTACGAGATTCTCAAGCAGTAAAAAAAAGTAAACAAAGAACAACGAAATTAAGAAGGTATGAGTTGAAGTTGGTGGAATTTCATTTATACATGTACTTTACTAAGAGATTAATGTTTTTATACAAATTTTGTCCTTTCATATAAAGTATGTTGATAGTTTTGGCTTAATATACTGTAATTCTCACCATTGTCATTGTCCAATGCCAAGTGATTCATTAATTAAATACTGATTTTATCTTCAGTAACTGATTTTACAAGAAGAAAACCTTCACAGTCAAAATCATCCAGCCTCCACGATTTATCTTACATAAAAGTTGTAGTGAAATCAGAATTTCAAATATGCCAGCACCTAGGTGAGACATAATTCCCCGTCAAACATTTTCGGGGGTAGAGATTCCCTTTCGAATATCTTCGCAAATGAAATGAGATGAAGCAAACTTAAATATTCTGAGTTCAGTGTGATGGGGTAAATTCTCAGAAATAATCCCTGCGGATGACCTAAAAAATCACGAAAGAGTCTAACAAATTAAACACAACGATGATATACCCGAAGAAATCCGGAAGCTTTTAGATTAAATTCCTAGTAGGATACTCCCGTCAATGTTGGGCATGCATATTTCAGGTGGAGTAAAGAAATGCGACTAAATTTCTCCTAAATTTTGACTTAATTTTATTTAAATATTATGTGTTGGTATTTTATTTTGCAACGTTTCAATGAATTACTTTTGAAAACCGCATAATATAAAATATCAATTAGAAAAAAACAAGGAAAAATTTTTCTCATTAAGTCCCCAAAATTTTAACATATTTAACACTTTAAATTGTTCTTGCAGCAGCTGTTCGTCGTGTTAGTTTGACTCATCCACACACTACCCTGCAAGCCACCGCAAGGGCTTGTGGCGGGGGGTCTTACGTTCTCACCCGTAAAAGAGAATCAGGGTTGTCTTGGTCGTGAATGACCGGTTAGAAAGAGGACTTGGCTTTCCGTGATGGAAACTATTAATGATCGCTTCCCTAAAGGTTCAATTTACTTATTTTGTGAGCCAACGGGCTCCTCAACAGCTCTTTTCCGAGATCTATGATCGCAATAAAAGCATTGTAGAATTAAATAAATAACTTCGTGCATTTTAGTTGTTTTGCCTGATTGTGGAGTAGGATAGCCCAGAGAACGAGAAAGGTCGGTATATAATTGTCAACTATCGTCGCACGGACGTTTTTCCTCAATGCGAATTCGGTCATTGTCGCTCAGGTGACACCGCCCGCTCTCCTTCACCCCGAATTGTTACTACCCCGCAGCTTCCGCCTAGCCTCTCGTCTCATCGAGGGGAGATATCCGAAAAGAGAAAAAATCTGTAATATGTACCTATTTTCCAGAAGGGGTTGAGGAAAAAATCATAGGTTCAATGGAAGAGATCAGCAGCAAAATTAGTATCCGCCTTGTGTAAGAACACCTCTGCTAGTGGGCGAAAAATCTAATTTTAGCCTTCCTGGATATTGGCTAGGCATAGTATGACATTTTTGAAGTCTCACGTCGTCCGCTGCCTTCGGCGCTGTGTCACATTCCCTACCTGTGGCTTCAGGGGTGGAGACAATAGGTTTGCATGTCCATGTAATAGCGAATCACCACCTTTTACTTTTCAATTCTGCATGACCTGTCTTATTATGGTGTGGAGGTCTGGGTAATAATTGCTTTCGGTTAATTTTTATTTCCCTTTTTTTATAACAAAAGACAAATTTATCAGATGAATAACCCATGATTTAAATTAAGTCTCCATCCAGCATGTACACACAATTTCTCGACATTGAATAGATTTTTACTGAATATTTTTCCCTTTCCCCTTCCTCTCCCATGTCCTACCTGGTCACACAGGAGAAAATTTGGCAAAAAGAATTCCATTAAGTCCAGATAAAACCCGCCAGATTCGTTAAAAATTGTTATGATAGGAACACAAGTGTGGCAGGTCTCTTAAGGGCTTTAGGCTGGGAACCACTTGAAGTACAGAGAGAACAAGCGAGACTTAGGCTTTTAGAAAGGTTCAGAACAAACGAGTTTAACATGGTACTAAAGGCATTATAATGGCCCCAGACTACTGAGGTAGATCAGGCCACAAAGATAAAATAAGGGAGATATATTCCAGTACAGATAGATACAAATACTCATTCTTTCCCCGAACAATCAGAAAACATAATAGCAAGAAACCGAAGTCACTTTAGAAATATTAAAACATTGAATTTACGAATCGGAACAATATTAAACATTGCAAAGATATTAGGTATATTTGTAGGTGCATGTGCATGTTAGTTGGTAGTTTGTTGTTTGCATGTGTGTGGGTTGTTAGGGTTTTTTTATGAATGTAATACCATGCTTTGTTTGTGGATTGTATAAATTTGTTGCTTTTGCATGCGGTTTTATTTTCTTTCTTAATTACGGGTGGCGTCCTAACACCCCCCGCCACACGCCCTTGCGCGTGGCGGGGCGTGTTAGGACGCCAACCTGGTGTTGGCACCCCCTGCCAGCCGTTTTGGTTGATCACGGGGTATTTTTGCCGATATCAATGACAGTGGGAACAGAAGCTAAGTATGAGAGGCACTCTTGAACAAGGTTACATGAATTATTAAATAGAAAGAGTGAAGATTTGATAGAGATGTGTTATTATTTTAGCATAGAAATCCGTCCTGTTTTTGACAAAATATTAAGTCTAGAGAGTAAAAATGTCACCTCTGGTTTCCATTGGGCGAGCTATGGAGGATTTGATAAAAAGAGTAGCAAAGTGGACCGTGCGAGTGAAGATGGATATGATGTGGTTCGCGGTCGATCAGTTAGGAAGGGCAGAGAATATCCAGGCGCGGTTGTACGCATGAGAAGAAGCCTTTTGACATATTCGATAAGGTGTAATGTCAAGAAGAGTGATTGTATGATTAGCACGAGAAGGAAAAGGCAGTGACATGATGCTCAGAGGGGACAACTTACAGGAATGTGAAGAGCTGTGAAGTTCTGGGAAGTGACCTCGATGATGAAAGCGGGAGCAATAATAAGAAGCGAGTGTGGAAGAAAAGAAGAATTGTTCCTTAAAAGTATTTCTTGGGTCTGGATTGGAGTAAGAATACAACCAAAAGTGATGCGAGACATTAGAGCCATACTTAAATTTGAATAAATGTGCTTCGATAAATTTTTGGGGGGTATATCACCCGAAAACTTTTACAACATGCTGGGAACCAACAAAATAAACGTCGAATCGGTAAACTAGTTGGTTTCAATGATAACTTCGGATATTTCCAAGGAAAAACATATTGGTAGAATTTACATAATAGCAAATTAAAAGATAGGATTCATAAAAGAGATAATTGGGAATAGTAATGAAATGGACAGGGAGCTTTGTTATGCTACGTTAGTCAAACCCCCCTCGAGCAAGCTGCAAGTGTAAATGGATCCTCTTAAAGAAGGCTTAATCTTGGAACTAGATCGAGGGAAACGTAAAACAGCTAGGTTTGAGAAAAGTTGTTATGAACAAGGCAACGGTGTCACCGCGACCCTATTCAAAAAATTATGATGGGAGCCACTAGTTTACCATAGGCTTGAATACATTTTTAATTTGCTGCGTAAATTTGAGGCATATCAATAATCTGAGGACGTTAAAGGCATATTACACACCCAAAATTACTGTAGCTAGCTCAGATCACCAAGGTAAAATCAGGAAGATAGATAGTAGGACGAATAAATATAAAATATCATTTTTTAGTTGAACTACTACATCAAAAGAGATATGACAGTAATCGCATAATTAAAATTGTTAATTGGAATTAAGGTGATAATTAGAATTGTTATTGTACATATATTTCGATACTTTGCATGCTATTTTTTTAATTTATAGAACGATATTTTTAACAGTTCTACTACATCATTTGATTATACGTATCCTGTTATTGAATATTGTTTCATATTGGTACTTTATTTCCTGCGATTAACATATTTCAAGTGAATGATGAAATTAATATTTGTGTATATGTAACATACTTGGGATTTTTGCAATCATGGCTGGTAACCTAACACCCCCCGCCACACGCCCTTGCGGCGGCTTGCGGGATATTACGTAGATTTATAAGTTGTTGAAGAATTCCCGTGCGTGAAGCAGAAGAATGATATTCAAGTCATTATAAATACCTGTATTAACAAATGAATCGTAAGCATGGGTAATGGCAGGGAAGAGACGTAAGTAGAATACAAACTCGCGGTAAGACATTTTGAGAAACAAGAAAGAGTTGAAAAGCATTAATATTATAATGATTAAAGAGAGCAGGGATATAATTAAAGAAGAGCCAATGCAGAAGGGGGCTTGAATGGCACGGACAAAGCAAGGGTGAGCATTCCCAGGAGTGTGTACGAGATGAAGTTACAAAGCAGGCTGCTGTCATTTGGGAGACTGACAGCTATTACAAGGAGTGTGTGTGCAGCAAAGAGGAGGGGAGTGTCAAAAAATGAAGGCTGAGGTCATTATCGGATCTTTTGGGCTTTATCTGAATTTCCCATCACCCTCGTCACAACATTGCTATAACTTTTATTCATGATGTGTATGGTAGGCGAATATCCAATACAAGTTACGCGAATCGTCACATCACACGTCATCCCACACTGTCACGGTATGTTTGCGACTGGTCGTTGACTAAATGAATGAGCCACACGTTGACAGGCAGTATTGCTAACATTCGCAACACAAGCTCATTCAGTAATATCATTGCTTTTTGAACGGTCCTCGTTCGACTAAAATCTAGCAACAGCGGAACGAATCAATTGCACCAGCGATGCCGGGAATAGACGCTAGAACCTCTACGTGGTGGAAGGGATTGTGCGTTCCGATGACCCCTAGAGCTGTGCCGGCGGGAGTAATAATAATTGCTCCTGGTAGGGTCACCCATGCCAGATAGGTCGAAGGTTAGGAGCCAGACGAAAAAGGTAGTCCTCGCAGCGTCTGTTCCTCAGTGAGGCGGCTGCAATGGCGTCTGACCCCAGAGGGGCGGCCAGGAAGTTATGGTGTCACGTTAAAAACACTATTGAGGAAGGCAACAGGAAACCACCTCAATTATCATTATCAGTATGTATATACATATCTAAGGAAATAGTAGGCATGGTCGGCGAAGAGAGGGGTTTGTTGGGTGATATCCTAAGGAGGTAGGAAAAATGGATGAAGGATGATCAGCAGTGGAATGCTGAAAACTGTAATAGAGGGGAGAATGTTAGCCAAACGAGGAAAGGACAGGAATAGGATAGGGATATTGGTTGGGATGAAGGGAGAAAGGAAGTACTTAGAGATGAAGAGGGAGTTGATGTAGAGTAGGATGCTGGATTTTGTGTTTGTTAGGAGACAAAATATTTATTTGGTAGCTGTATCTATCCAAAAACCTAACTTACCCGGTCGATTACCTAATAATAATAGTAGTAATATAATGTGTGTATAGTTATTTTCTCCTTAGTTTCCACTCCTCTTAAGGAAAGGGGGAGATGAAACTCAATGCCTCTCACTCCCCACCCTCCCCTCCACACCCGCGGTATCCCTTTCCCTTGTATTCGCTCCACTCTAGAGGAGCCTTATCGAAAAGCTGCCTCCGCGCTCAAGCCTTCCTTCGCTTCGAGTGCGTAAGCGTGTGTATACCCTCCGTCAACCCCCCGCTCTCCTGCCCCGAACGCACTCATCCCTATGGCCCTTCCGTCGCAACATCTTTATCCTCCCCTTTCATCTCTTCTGTTCCTTCACCCCTCGATCTCCCTAAGCATCCCAGTGCTCTGACCTGTGGATCGAGATATTTTGCCCATGGTATAATTTTAAACGCTAAAGCATTATGTTTCTAAAAGTTTCAATCTCATATTTTTAACGTTTGTTTGGTAGCTCTAATGCCAAACCATTGCAGGATGCAGTGATTTAACATGGCTCTCATTCTACAGAAAATGATAAATTATCTGTGGTTTTCTAGGTGACAGAGGTTCGGTGTAATCCTAATTATCAATTAGGAAGGAACTGATCTCACTGACGAAATGGTGCATATTATAACATTCGTGGCGAATTCATTTATCTGGAGTTATCAGATCAAGAAAATAAGATTAGGGAGATCAACTGTAGAATCGACAGGTTTAAGTAGCCATATTTCTCCACACAAATACGGGATTAAAATAACTGAAAACGATTACAATATGAAAAAATAAACGAAATACCAATATACTATATATCTATTCTTTCCAAAGAAACTGCGGGAGATGCCGCAACAGTAACTTTTTAACGGAGTCATCCGCTAATGTGCATTTCAAGGCAACAATTTCAGAGTGTAAAAATCATAGTCAAGGCGAATGATTTTTACACTGAAATTGTTGCATATATATATATATTCTTTTTATATTTCTATATTTCATCTAGCTTTCATTATATTTCTTTGCATTGCCGTCTTAGCTTGTCCCATATGAATGGGGAAATGTTTTGCCGTTGGATATCATGGTGCATGTAATTTCTGCAGATATATTTCCATAATTTTTATTAATATACATACTTATTGGAACATTGAGTAAGGATGTTAAGAAAGGGATCGTGAAAAATTATATGGAGCGCGGTTTTGCACGGCGCGGAAATTTGGTAATTGAAGCAGAATACTGTAGAGGAAAGAGAAGGTTAAGTGAAGAGAAAGAATAGGAGATGGGGAAGAGCTAGATATGGCGGAGGAGTATAGGGGATGCCTGGGAGAAGTCGAAATGAGGAAAGAGAGATGGGTGCAGAGCAAATTGATTGGCAGAGGTATGTTGAAGACTGTGATAAAGAGGAGAACGTTAGACGAGTGAAAAAGGAGCGGGAATAGTATATGAATACTGGAGGGGATGAAGGGAGGAATGAAACGATAAGGATTGAGGAGGAGCCTATTTTAGTGTTGGATATCAGAGAGTGTGTTTTTAGGAGACCCAAGACACTTTTCTCTATACCGTTTGCCTGCTTGGTAGCTTGTTTCCAACCATAACCTATCTAACAGGAAGATTACAGTTTAAGATAATAAAAATGTTAAAACATTGAATTCAAGCGATGTTCCGCAGGAAGACATTTGGTAAATATCCATTTGCAGTCACTTATGAACTCGGTATTTTTTCCAAACCCTTGGTATTCATTTTACTTATTATGGGACACCGGTGAATGATAATCATGATCTTAGAATCGTCGACGCTGCCTACCACTTGCTTGACGTCGCTCTTTCGATCCACCTGCCTCTTTTTCTCCTCCACCATCCGCGGAGAACTCTCTGCCAACTGCCAGCAGTTCATCCTCCTGGCCCCTGCCTCTCCATTCCTTCGTCTGGTTGTTACCAACAAATGCCTCGAGGATGGGGCGAAAAATTAATGGGAAAACAAACAAACGTTCCAACAACTCTCCTTCACTGTCTCTTTGAGTCTTTCTTTCCTGCGTCCTTCAAGTCCTCTTTCTTTCTCCATCCCTCACTCCTTTCCCCGATACCTTTCACCGACGTGAGTGAAAGGGTCGAAAGTAGAGCGGGGAGTCAGCGCCCTTTGCGTCCTTGGATTTTTCCTTAACGGATTCAAAAGTAGTATCACGCGGCACGGGGTCCTCTTGTTCCCTTCCACCTCGCCCCCCAACGCAGAGGCACCCGAGGAGCCCCCTCATGCCCTTGCATCGCGAAAGGTTCCCCTACCAAATGCAAAGAGGAAGGGAAGTTATGCAGGCGACATTCGTTTTTGCTTCCCCTGGAGTTGTGGCCATCTTGCGCGGCGTGTTTTGTTTGCGTCCATTCTTGCGTGAGGGACCCTAGCGGAAAAGGAGCAGTGCACCGCTTCACCGGCGTCGTCATCGAGTTAAGGCTACCGTTGAGGAGTGGACTTCGACCAATTTCCCGAAAGTTAAAAAAACATGCTTGTTTGAATCTGAATCACCTCCACGCGATAGGGACATCTTTCGGTCTGTCTTAACTCAATAGCCCACGTTCTAAACTCCCCCTCGTGCCGTTCGAAATGCTCCTGCTTTCTTTCTTTCCTTCCTTCGGGCGGCTCAACATTTTCCCTTACATCCCAACTCAGTAGCATACATATATCTTCCATGTTCACTTCTGTTCTCTTCGAATTTCCTCGAAAAACTTTCTACTACCCACTCATATCGCTTTATCTGCACTGCTTCTTAGTTTTTCCATATTCCACCATTACAATTTCCAACCTACTCACATTATTTTCCAAATACACACGTACGCAATAATCTACGCAGTTGTGTACTTTTAAAATCTTTTTTTGTCTACGTATTTGAACATTTTTCTTCAACTTTCTCCTCTATCAGACCGTTCTTGCTCTAATGTTTCTCTGATATAATTTTCCTAATGAGCATGTTGGTTTATGTGGATTCCACTATGCACATTTTTTCATTTCTGTATTCGATGCAAACAAAATTTTAAATTAACTGGATGACGAAATGCTTTAAAGAATTGGTTAGTTAAAATTCGAAAATTCAATTTCGTCCTTTCGCTTTACCATGAGTTAATGTTACTTTTAGTAAGGGTGCGTTTATTTTATTAAATATTTACATACCTTTTTTACAATGTAGTATATTTTGCACTCAATGACGGGCGATAAGACTTTATTTTGCGATTTAATTTTGAGAGACTCATAGGTATGGTTACGGAGTATAATAATCATTGGCGGATTTTGTTATGAGGCAAGAAAATATGAATTAAGACAGAGTGGGTATTTGGATCTTGACGGCTGTGATATAAGGGAGTCGTTGCAAGTATAAATTGGAGCAAGAGGTGGTAATATTTATTCCTGATATGACGAGTGCGTGTAATATACAGGTAAATGCATAAGGTATTATAGTAATAAATTAGTTTTTATGCTCCTGAAAATGGAAAAATAATGTTACAATTGTCCGAAACCGCGTGTGACATCTATTTTTAGGATTATGAAGATACGAGCGAAATTATAAATATTTATTTATTAAAGAGTAGTAAACATCATAAAAAACTGAATCCATTGAAATTAGTAGACATATTAGATGATAATTTAGTTTTTTAGAAAAAAAATATATCCCTCAGTACATTGTAATTACTTAATTAAATATAGTGAATTAAATAATCGACGCCAGACGGAAGTCACATCGAATCCAAACTTCCGTTCTTCATAAGTAGTGCGTTTTGGGCTCTGTCCGTCCCTCTGCTTTCATCAACTACTTTAGCTCTTACTTCAACCTCACCTCACCCATCTTCCCTCCCACGTAGCTTCAATCCGTTTGCCCACAATCCCTCTTCTCTATTTCAGCCAATCCTCAGGAATTTCTGAAGTATTTGGCCACCTTACCCTCTTCAAACTCCACTGGATTCGACCATATAGGTTCTCTTTTTCTCAACTTCACTGCATCATCACTTTATATCCCGATCTCTATTATTTTCAACAGATTCTTTTCCAGTGGCTCCTATCCTTCTCAATAGAAGACTGCTAATGTAACCCTAATACTAAAATCCGGGCGTAATGCTTAGCTCAAAACTACCGCCCGATCTCCATACTGCCCGTGCTTGCAATAATCTTCAAGCTTATCATTCATGATCGCCTTCTTTACTTTACTTTCCCTTACATCTCTCCCCATCAGCACGGCTTTCTCCCTGGTGGATCATGTCTCACTAATCTCGCCGTTTTACACCGCCATATGACAAACTCTTTTGAGCCTAACTCACAATTAGATGTTTGCTATATCGACTTCTTGAAAGCATTCGTCAATAAACTCAGGCATCAGCACAAGTATGGTATTTGCCTTTCTTTAATCCGCAGATTTCTCAACTCTTGGAAACAGCGTTTTCTTATTGACGAGATCTCCTCCACTCTTCTTTCTGTACGATCCAGGGTACCACAGGGCAGTGTCCTTGGCCCTATTCTCTTTTCACTTAAATTAGACGACATTATTGTCTATGTCATCCCCCTTGGATCCAATATCTTGCTTCACGCAGCCGATTGCAAAATTTTCAAACGGATTGATTGCCCATCTGATGTCGTTTCCCTTACAATCTGCTCTTACTTTCGTCACTGCTTAGTGCTCCGATTGGCAGTTATGCAATAATTCCTCAAAATCAGCTATTATGACCTTCTCTTGAAAGCGCAAACCACTTTTGCTTTCATGCACTATTTCGAACAACCCTATCCCATCTGTCAGTTTTCACTGCGATTTAGGTGTAATTTTTTGACGCGAAACTCACTTTTCGCGAGCACTTTCAAAGGAGTGTCTGGAAAGCGATTGTAATAGCCGGCCAGCTTTATGACTACACTGATGTTCGTGACCCTCTTACCCTTTGGACGATGTTTTTTGGTTGTGTCCTTCCAATTTTAGAATACTGTTTACCAATCTGGTCGACCGCCTCCCCCATATACTTCAGAGTCACTCAACAGACCACTTAATTTCTTTATTGTCATTTCTCGTTACCGTATACCTTCCCTCAAAAATACAACCCTTGACTTTATTTTCTCATCCTTTGGTATTTCCCATCTCTACCGCCGCCGGTGCTATCTGATTTGAAAGTCTAACATAGCATCTTCAATGGAACACTCCGTACTAACGACCTTCATCCTCTCCTCTTAATTCGTGTTCCCCTTCGACTAACGCGTAACTTGAGTCTAATGAAGATTCCAAATATCCGTCCCTCGATCTCTCAACGGTCCCTATTCCATCTACTCCTCACCACTACATTCCATTCCCGAACCATTCAGCATCCTTCCCTGGACCTCTCTCCTTCACTCAGGTGGGTGGGTGGCGGTTAGGCGGCAGCGGACAGGGGAGCTAAGTCTTTTTGTGCCGCCCAATCGACACAGAGGTGGTGCGGGAGGTTAAATATTGCGAAGATTCGGCAGGGCGATGGCTGAGCTAGACCTGCCATCAGCTGTCCATTAAATTCTTTTCATTTACTTGTCATCTATGTACATCCAAGCAACACTCCTGCAACCGCGTGTCTTGGGGGTCATAGGAATAAACTGAATACTTGGGAATTGTAATAAAAGGGTCAAGGAACTCTGTTATTTCACATTAGTTAGGCCCCACCTTGAGTATCCCGCAATCGTATGGGATTCTAATGAGGCAGGATTCATTTTGGAACTAGATCGAGAGCAACGGAGAACTGCTAGGTTTGTGAAAAGTTGTTGTAAAGAACAAGGTGGTAGTGTCACTACGACACTGTTGAAAGAATTAGGATCTGAGACACTAGTTGAATGCAGGTTTGAATACAGGTTAAATTTACTGCATCAATTTGAGGCAGGTGGGGATCGAGATGGTGCGGGGGCTAACGTACTGGCTTCCCACCCAGAAGGCCCGGGTTCAAATCCCGGCGCTTTTGAATATTTTTTAGTTGGTATCACGATCCCTACTTGAGGTGCTTTGTGGAGGGCACTTGGAGTGAGTACACCGTCCTTCGGATGGGACGTTAAACTACGGATCCCTTAGCGCCTTTCGTAAAGAGTAGGCTAATGCCGACGCCGGGTTTCTCTCCAACCTTCATCTTTTCCTGTCCATCCCAAATGGCGCAAATGACCTCAGCTGTCGGTCACCTCCCCTAAATACTACTACTACTTGAGGCAGGTTACTTATCTGAAGTTGTTAAAAACATTTAATAGGCTCCTGTTTAACATGCTAGATCAGATCACCAACGTAAAAGGGAGATTTATTATAGAACGGATAGATTGAATATGTCGTTCTTTCCTCGAACCATAATATACTTGAGATCATAATATACTTGGCAGAAATCGCGTAGAAAATAATAAGAATTCGTAGTGTATGTATTTTTCGATGTCATGTTTCTTCCTGCATCTTATTCTTTTTATTTAGTAGACCCGTCTTTTTAATAGTTCTACAGCACGATTTGAATGTACATATCCTCTTATTAAATATTTTTACATGCACGTACTTTCTTTGGTGTGATTAAGGCTTGTTAAATGCTTGGAAAACATTATATTTGTGTAAAAGTGACATACTTTGGTTTTGTATGTGGTTTTATTTTCGTTTACGGGTGATGACCTATCAGCCTCCGCCATACGCCCTTACGGCGGCTTGCGGGGTATTGCGTGCATGAAGATAAATGTAGGAAGGGGCAGTCAAATGAAAATCGAACACCTGCGGCATCAATCAGTCCGCGCACCAAGAAGGGCAAAACTAAACAACTGCGTGCGCCTGTATGTTGTCACTATGCAGTTCTCCGACTCCAGTAATGGTTGTATCGAAACAAAAAACAGTGATGACACCTTTCGCTTGGAATATATTATGGGGATATATATATATAAATTTTTTTTTTCTCATATGGATGTAGATAAAAAGAAAAGGCAAAAGAATACGTATAAAAAGAAACACAAGCCTTCGCCACTTCTCCTGTGTTCGTCTTTTATATGTATTTCTATCCATTTTCCTTATATCTACATGTATTTCCATATGAATGAATATTTGTTCGCCATTTGGCGGGATTTCGTGTTTAATGTTCGTGTTCTAATGTATATTTGGCCATAGTGGCTCGTTTCCTTCTTCTGGCAATGTGTACCACTAACGCACTGTACCAATTTATTATGACGCTGTATGATTGCTTTTCCGCTGTCTTTTAATCTTATGTGTCGTCTATTTCTCCTTTGATTTGGTGAAATCGTTCCCTAGCGCCATCTCTTGGCCAAAGAATTGGGACACTATGTTGCATAAAACCCCCGCGGATTCCATTTTAATTTACGTTTCTTCGATAGCTCAAGTGGTGAGAGTATCGAAGATCAAGCATCGAATCTCATCGAGAGAGGCCAGACAACTCGAAAGATCCGGTGTTCAAGTCCCGCTCAAAGAAATATTTTTGCACTTGTGATCTGCTCGATTCCGCCTTCCACACCTATTCTAATCTTGTCATTTAGATGTGTTCATAACCTTTCCTTTATATCTGTATCTTTGTGAATGAATGAATATTAACATTGGTTTTCTGATAGCTTGTTTTCAATGGTCCCTGTCTGCCAGCCGATCGTTTTTGTATTGCATTACTGTACCCTTTAAAAATTCCTCAATCTGCCGCTGACATAACCCTATGTCATTATTCCAAGCAGTCATTCTTTGGTTCTACATCCGGGCATTTTCATAGTTTCTCTTTGTTGACTTAGTTGGCTCTAGGCTCTTTTTATTGCCTGAGGTCTTTCTCTGTTCTACCTTTGTGATTACGGGTGGCAATTCGAAACCCATAACATTTTTGTGGAAAAGAATATCCTACTCTATTGTGATCTAGACAAGTACCTCGAGTAGGCAACCTTAGCGAGAGTTAACAAATTTTATGATTCATGAGTGTTAACTCGCCCTGCTTATTTTGTTTGCTGCCAGTTTTTCAAAACACAACTCGTATCTAAAGTATTAATAGTCTGATTTAAAGAAGAAAAAAGTAAGATAGGTGACGATACAGTGAAACAATATACTTTTGCGATTTATAGGTTAGTCCTTACAAATATTTCTTGGTTAACTGGGTGAAATATTTCGTTTTGGAATGTTTAGGCATTTCGAAGTATGAAAAAGAATTTAAGTTTGGGACAACCCCACAGTATTTATGCAGGGGCTATCGAGAATATTTCATCCTAGAAGCACACGAGAATTTTTTTTCCACCGAAGCATCATTCGATTTCATGGCGCACGCTTGGAAAGGTTATGACTCCTTCTGGAAAACCTCCAAGAGTGGCTTAAAGTGAAGCAATGAAAATCGCTGCCTGCAATAAATCCGAGCTTTACGGGCCATATTTCTTAGAACGAAACAGTATGCGGACCAAATGGAGCCTGTGAGAAGGAAGAGGAATTTTATACACGTAAGGGTCGAGTGAGAATCGACGTCATCACCCTTTCGAATAAAATGTTGCCTCTTGTCTTTTAACGTTCGCAACGTGACTGCCGACGTGGGTCTTTCTCAGTCAGTCATTACGGACGGGCTTTGCGTGGGGAGGATATAGAGACCTCGGTCCCTCCAAGCGTTTACAAAGACGAAGCGAATGACATATAATGGCCAGATGATTCGCACTTCCCTGGAGGACTAACATTTCCCCGCGGGATCAAACACAAAAAGATTTACTCGAGACTACAGTGGGTGCTTGAAAGATTCAAGAGCTTGCTGGACGTCCTCGTTTTTTTATCAAAATGGTTTATCGCCATTTTCATTTATTTTTTAAGTCCTCATCGTACTGTTTATCTTTTTCAAATTCTAAATTGCCGTAAATTAATTCAAAGGAATTTTTTTAGATACCATCAATGACAATGAAGGTTTATGAGATGTATTGCCCATATTAACAGAACAAACAGAAGTGGGATTCTTACCAAATCCTTCTGATATTCAATTTTAAACCTAACTACGCAGTGAAGGACAACCGCGTGTGCCAATATTATGTTAACCCATTAGGATGATCAACATTTTATTTGGTTATAGCGACAACTGTGATATTTACAGAATTTATCTTAATAATACTATTGCATTAAGGTGCCCTAAAATTATCACTACCTCATTCTGAGTGATTATTCTGATTCTCTCCACCGTTTAGTCGTCCTTCTGTTACGATTTTGTCGAAAATGGTAAATTCCATACAGGCCCTACGAATGTTGCTTCTAAATACCTATCCGTCCTGTGTTTATATCTTGCTCACAGAGAATTCTAAATTATTTGTATGGTGATATACATTTTATTAGTTTCAGTCACATATAAAATATTTTTCTGCCACATTAAATTCTTTAGATTTTGTTTTTATTTCATTTTCTCTTTCGTAGAAGGAATAATATTAAATGTATACAATGAATAATATTAAAATCTAAGATGTCCCACTCTGTAGGGGGAGGGGACGTCTCCGCTGCCTACCTGCCGCGGTGGATCACATTCCCTACCTGTGTCTTTGGGGGCGGAGACCATGAGCAGGCATAAGTATGTTCATGTGATAGTGGAGTTTCCCCAACTTGCTTTCAATTTCTAATTTCCACGATAGTGGATAGATTTATACTAAACTGGTATGTGTATGTTGGTTGATGTTGTTTGTATTTGGATGAGAACGTTTCCGCATAAATATATGCGCCTCTGTGGTTGGAGGTTTGCATGAATTTGTTGATTTTGCATATGGTTTTATTCTCTTTTACGGGTGGTGACCCAACACCCCCCGCCACACAACCCTCTGGCGGCTTCTAGGGTATTAGGAACATGTAGATGTGTGTGTTTTGGACTCTGCTACAGGTTAAACTTGACATAGACCTTTTTTCTAATATACCGCTCTATTCGATTTTAAATACTGATATAACTGATAAATTAGTATTTCCAAAATATCAAGTTCAATATTTTCCATTTTCTGGCCTGTTTCATAGACCAAAATGTGTTCATGATATTTGAATTATGTGTACATTTTAAGATCTAGATGTTCTTGTTTTACCCTAGAATATTCGGGACATAACTCTTATTTGTTCTCTTAGCGTACCCAACTCAACGATACATTGTGAATAAATAGAATAATCTCCACGAAGTTAAAACAAATCATGTTCTTCCAACGCCAAGTCAACCTCAGCGAATTTTTCTATGATTTCATTGATTCCCAAAATACTTCGACATAAATGCATATAAAGCCTATGGCGTATCTCAATATCTCGTAGATTAACACGGTTTTTTAATGCTTTTTTGACTGCGAATGATTATGGAAGAACCAATTCTTTAAAATTACAATCTTCTACTGATTTCATACAAGATTCTTTCAAGGTCATTTATTTATTTACTCTCCGGAAATGACTGAGACGCTTGTCCAATAATCCGAAAAAAGCCATAGTTATTTTTCTGTTGCTGATGTCTCTAAAATCGTGAGATATGAGGTATCCCAAAATCCGACCTTCCCTTTTCCTGACCGTAACTTTGCTTTTGACCCATTCCTGCTTATTGCTCCCGAGAGGGTTCGGCTAGGGTGATAAATTCCAGGTGGCCCCTGGCTATGACGAGAGAGACATTACTATCGTTTATGGATGAATATAACAATGGTACTGACTCCGATACGACGGATATATGCCTAGGGGAAAAGAAAGAGAATTTCACATGTTTTTCCTCGAAAATTATTTGAAATGAGTGACTGAATAAAACGTTCTTTGTTGGCAAAATGACCTTCATTAGTGATTAATCTACTGGAATGTCAATTGAGCGTACCTTTCTTTCTTCTTTCCTAAATGTTTTTTTAATTGTTGGGAAACAAATTCAAATGAACCGTCGCAGTTAATTGTGATGAAAGGGGATTGTCTGCAGTTGACATTCGTTCCTATTTAATTTAAATTACTGAGTCAGATTAAAATTATATATATATATATATATATATATATATATATATATATATATATATATATATATTATTAAGTAATCTACCGGTTAAGGTAGGTTTTTGGATGGACACAGCTAATAAATAAATATTTTGTGACTCCTAGCAAAACACAATATCCAGCATCCTATTCTACATTAGGACCCTCTTCATCTCTGAGTGCTTTCTCCTCCCTTCATCCCGTCCAACATCCCTATCCTGTTCCTTCCCTTTCTTCGTTTGCCTAAAATTCTCCCCTCAATTACAGTCTTCACCATCCCTCTGCCGGTCAATACCGCCTTCATCCACTTTTCCTGCCTCCATATGATTTCTCCCAACAAACCCCTCTCTTCGCCCACCATACCAAGTACTTCCTCGTTTGTATTTTCCTCTGTCCATTTCACCTTATCCATTCTTCTCCACACCCACATTTCAAAAGCCTCCAGTCTACGTCTATCCTCCTGTTTCAATGACTAGGTTTCCGCGCCGTACATAGCTACGCTCCATATCAAAGTTTTTATGAGTCTTTTCTTAATATCCTTACTCAACGTCCCTATCATCAACTCCCTCCTCCTTGTGAAAGCCTCTTTGCCTAGCGCAATTCTTCTCCTTACGTCCCTACTACTTTGACCGTGTTGGTCCAAAACACTACCGAGATACGTAAACTGTTCTACCTGCTCTAGTTTTTGCCCTCCTATTTTAATGTTTAGCTTAGCCTTTTTCTTTCTAGAAATACGCATAACCTTTGTTTTATGAATATTGATTCTCATCCCATACCTGTCGCACTGAATTTCCAATTCACTCAGCAATGCTTGCCACCCCTTGGCTGACTAACAAACTAAAGCTTGGTTAGGACGGTTCATAGACATAAATACAAACACCTTGTACACATCTCTGAGGTCAAGGGAGGGTGTGGGGGAATTAGAGGGGGGTTTCCCCACATAAGCGCAGGTATCGAGAAGTGGTAAGTCTAGGAGGGGGAAGTGGGAGGTGTACAAAAGATCATTAACAATACTCTCTTTGGAGCGTACACTTTTTAAAGTTTTAAGCTCCTCGAAAGCGTCTAGTTTAAGTCCTTTTTTTCCACATCTAACATTTCAAATTTAAAGACCCTACCGTGGTTATATTCCAATAAATATTTTGCAAAATTTTACTATTTTTCATTTCCAATATCAATCGATTCCATAAAGTTACGCCGAAAAACATCAGTTAATTACAGCTTACTAAGCCATTTATTTCACCTTTAAAGTATGGCGAGGGTATTTTTAGGAAATTTTCTGAGAAATCACATTTCCTGGAGTAAATTTACCCATTAATTATACCAAGTAATAATAGTTTAAATTTTAATATTAATAATTTTAATATATCCAACAAAGTCTGGTTGTAGCAATTCTTTGAACCCAAGGAAGACATACTGACAACCATGTAGAAATAGGGGTGTTTCAAAAGGTTCTGAGAGGCAATGAATTGAATGACCAATCGCTGAATGCTAGGAAAGTGACGCATTAAAATAATAAGGCAATTGTGGGGGTGAATTGGAAGGGTTGAAAAAATATAATGTTACTAAACAAGGATGCGTAATGATACATTTTTTTCGTGGATAATTATTTACAAATAAAAGCACAAGGCGTTCAAACAATAGATTTAAGGGTACTCTTTTCTTTACACTTTCATTTCACCTGCATACCACCTTGCTCCCGTTCTTTCGATAACGATCAGGCTCCATTCGGAACGGCATTGCCTATGCGTTGACTTTGTTTGCCATTGTTTCATTGCAATCCACCGGCTAAACAGATCATTAAATATGAATAGGATGAGGATAAAAAGAAAGCCTAAATAAAGTGCGATCCACACGAAAAAATCGATGTCGTACTAGATTAAATGAAAAGAGTCTTTACGATAGGAAAGTGTTACGAAAATTATCCATGATATTGGATTCTTGAGAGACAAATTGTTTTCAATGCATAAATTGAGACAATACTAAATAATTAAAATTACTCAACGCACGGAAAATGAAAGATATAAATTTAAAAAAACTGAAATTCTCCAGATAAAAACAAGGGAGTTTAAAACTCCGGCCTTGGTATTTTTCCAATAGCTGGTCTGGTAATCGTCTGAGAAATTTTTTTATGCATTTGAGTTTTGTTTTAGTGAATCATAACGTAGTGAATCATATTTCAACATGTCATATTTAATCATATCATAACCTAGTTAATCATATTTCAGTGAATAAAAAGTGAGCATGGAATTAAATTTATTATAACTCTGGAATAATTTTACAAACTCTGTCAGAGTCAGAAGCAGTAACAGCCGACTCGTCAACACTATACGTAAATTTCCATAAAATTACGACTTAACCTTTTTTACATGGTGTAATCATATATTGTCATATCTTCATCAATCTTCGTCCACTTTCTACTCATAAGATCCCTTAAATCATCCAAGGGATTCCATATGTAATTATTTGAAATAAGTTTATGAGCCCCATAAATCGCAAGCTCTCGGACCGCAGTCTGAGAAACCTAGCCCCGAGTAATAAGCGCCCTCCCGCCCACATCCCCAGCAGAAGCCCCTCTCCCGTTATAGCATTCACTCGACGGCGTTTTCATCATTTTCTCCCCGCTTTTCTTCAACTCGGCCACTTCAGTTTTCATTATTCCCTTCTGCTTCCACCAATATACTTCAACTTCCCCACACCCTCCTCCACCCTCCGACCATCCCCACTCTATCTTCCGAGCTTTCGGATTTCCCTTTTATTACTTTATAGCCAGATGCCTTAATTCCTACTAGCTTTAAGCATGCGCTGAAAACACTAACCCCACTCCTCCCCCTTCTGATCCCCGCCCCTTCTCAAGCTCCAGACCTTCGTCTCCAGACAATTGGTCCCCTCAAGGACACTCCCGGGCTCACATATCGCGAGGTCAAGGGCTGGTCGATTCTATGGGATGTTCCGTTGGGTAAACTGTTGGCCAATACTGTTGCTATTAATTTTCATGTTTCGTTCCGTTTTTGATGCTAAAGATTTCCTCGCCTTTTGGTAAAATTATTCTCCCTTCCGAGGTGGATACCCTTTTGTGCATGGACAATTCGTTAAGTCTTTACGAGCATTATTATTGGGCATCTACTCGTTATAGTTGCATGTGTGTGGATTGAGGTTTTCGCATGAAAATATACGCCTCTGTGGGAGTGGGTTTGAATGAATGTGCTCGTCTTGCTTGTGGTTATATTTTTCTGTTACGAATGATGACCTAACACCCTCGCCACACGTCCTTGCGGAGAAATGCTGGATATTACGTAGATATATATGTAATATTAGGCTTTAAAAGTAAGTTTTCCCTTAGGTTTAATTTTTAACAGACGTGCTGCTGTCTAAAAGTCCTTTCTGAGTTGCTTGAGTTCTTCTGTAAATGAGCAAATATGTATATATTTACTTCTATTCATATATATGTACGAGGGCGACTCAAAAAGTAAGGTCTCCTATTTTTTTCATGAAAAATCACATTATTTCTCTAATTTGTGCACATCGAAGGAAAGGTGGAGCATTTAGATATTTCTCTACATAGTCGCTTGGACGATCAATCACTTTTTATATCCTTGAAACCAGCTTTTTAAAACCGGCGTCGTACCTTTCTCCCCCCGCGTCACGAAGCGAACTGACGACTGCTTCTCGCACTTCCTCGTCTGACTTGAATTTCCGTCCTCCAAGGTATTTTTTGAGATCGAGAAACAGGAGGTAGTCACTGGGAGCAACGTCCGAGCTGTAAGGAGGGTGGTCGATGATATTCCAGCCGAATTCATTGAGTAGGGTGGTCGTTTGATGTGACACATGTGGACGTGAATTGTCATGATTGAAACAAACTCCTTTGGTGAGACACCTTGTTGTAACCAAGGACCTCCGAAACAATATTCTCAATATTCTGCACAGGATGGGCAGTGATAGAAAAGGGTGTACGGATGGGTTGCCCATTATCACCGTTGCTGTTCAACCTGAATGCAGAGGAAATGATCAAAGAGGCATGGGAAGAACTCAAGGTAGGAATGAAAGTGGGTGGGGAATTCGTAAATTCAGTTAGGTTTGCTGATGACCAAGCTTTAGTTTGTCAGTCAGCCAAGGGGCTGCAAGCATTGCTGAGTGAATTGGAAATTCAGTGCGACAGGTTTGGGATGAGAATCAATATTAATAAAACAAAGGTTATGCGATTTTCTAGAAAGAAAAAGGCCAACATGTGGAAAAAAAAGGACTTAAACTAGACACTTTAGAGGGGCTTAAAACTTTAAAAAGTGTACGCTCCAAAGAGAGTATTGTTAATGATCTTTTGTACACCTCCCACTCCCCCCTCCTAGACTTACCACTTCTCGATACCTGCGCTTATGTGGGGAAACCCCCCTCTAATTCCCCCACACCCTCCCTTGACCTCAGAGATGTGTACAAGGTGTTTGTATTTATGTCTATGAACCGTCCTAACCAAGCTTTAGTTTGTTAGTCAGCCAAGGGGTGGCAAGCATTGCTGAGTGAATTGGAAATTCAGTGCGACAGGTATGGGATGAGAATCAATATTCATAAAACAAAGGTTATGCGTATTTCTAGAAAGAAAAAGGCTAAGCTAAACATTAAAATAGGAGGGCAAAAACTAGAGCAGGTAGAACAGTTTACGTATCTCGGTAGTGTTTTGGACCAACACGGTCAAAGTAGTAGGGACGTAAGGAGAAGAATTGCGCTAGGCAAAGAGGCTTTCACAAGGAGGAGGGAGTTGATGATAGGGACGTTGAGTAAGGATGTTAAGAAAAGACTCATAAAAACTTTGATATGGAGCGTAGCTATGTACGGCGCGGAAACGTGGTCATTGAAGCAGGACAATAGACGTAGACTGGAGACTTTGGAAATGTGGGTGTGGAGAGGAATGGAGAAGGTGAAATGGACAGAGAAGAAAACAAATGAGGAAGTACTTGGTATGGTGGGCGAAGAGAGGGGTTTGTTAGGAGCAATCCTATGGAGGCAGGAAAAGTGGATGAATGGGGTGTTGACCGGCAGTGGGATGTTGAAGACTGTGATAGAGGGTAGAATGTTGGGCAAAAGAAGAAAGGGAAGGAACAGGATAGGGATGTTGGACGGGATGAAGGAAGGAAGAAAGTACTCAGAGATGAAGAGGGACCTGATATAGAAAAGGATGATGGATTTTATGTTTTGTTAGGAGTAATAAAATGTTTGTTTGGTAGTTGTGTCCATCCAAAAACCTACCTTAAAACGGTAGATTACCTTAATATATATATAAATATAAATATATATATATATATATATATATATATATATGTATATATATGTATATATATATATATATATATATATATATATATATATATATATATATATATATATATATAAACCATAAACATAGTAATCAACCATAAGGTCTGTTTAGTTTTAGTAGGTGATGGTAGAGATCACCCAGTACTAAGCCCTATACAGCGTCTGCAGTTCCTTTCCCTGTGCCGGTTATGGTTTCCCAGGAAGACCTGGTACCGGAAAAATCACTTTAGCTTGGGTGAAGCTGCAGGTTCCCAGAATGCCTTGCCCGTGAATCGAACCCAATGTTCTACACCACTTAATATTAGGATTAATAACCACCGCGCCTCGTGAAATCCCTCCTCCCCGTCCGCGGGTCCCCCCATCCCTAAACATGCTTCCCATCATAATACCCCTTTCAACCAGTGTTACAATGTTTCCGTCCTAGCGTCCCTTCCCACATCCGATAACCCTATAGAATTAAAAACTCTTGAAATGGCATTCATTTACATCTGTATGGCCTATCAGCATCCGGGCCTCAATGTCGTTCACTGATGGGAGTGGCCTAAAATTGTTACTTCCACCCCTTCCCTCTCCCTTTCCTCTCCCCAACCATTCCTTTCACCCCTCCTTCGCCTCCCGTTCTCCCCTTCTCCTGGCCCTTTTCCCTTTTTCTCGCACCTCTCACCTCAACAATTCCAGCAGTCATTACTTCTATATCTTCAGAGGAAGGCGGATTGTTTCCGTCGAAATATCAAGAAAATACGTGTAAGTATTCTCTTTTTTTGTGTTTCTGTATTGTATGTTACTGTGTATTGTACTATTCGGCACTTCCGTGTTACGTCTATGAAAGCATATATATATATATATATATATATATATATATATATATATATATATATATATATATAGAGTATATGTAGAGGAAATGATTAAAGAGGCATGGGAAGACCTGGATGTAGGAATGAAAGTGGGGGGGGGAATTCATAAAATTAGTTAGGTTTGCTGATCAAGCCGTTTGTGCTTATGTCTAGGAACGCTCCTAATAGTTGATACGCTCATGAGCTCATACGCTCATGTTTTTACCCTTCCATCCAACTATCACAGCTCAATTCCCTCCCCCACCCACCCTCCGACAATCACACCCCCCCACTCATACCGCAGTGAAATGTATATAGATGGATGTCTGCTAGAGTTGTCACCTGAAGATGATAGTGAACGTCGAAACCCGGGACGTCTCGTATTAAAATTTCAGTGGAATCACAGAGTTACAATTTTTCATTTCCAAGCTGTAATTACTAAAACATCTAAAATTAGAAACTCACTCCGTGATATTTCATTATTCTGATACATTACCCGAATCACTCTTCCTATAAATTGGAGGAAAAGGGAATTTGTGTGAAGTATTTGAATTGGCAAAATTGAAGTTCAAAGACAAATTGCATTATTAATACGTTATATTTCATAAAACAATTTCTGTTACAATGTAATGCATATATATTTTCATTTAATTTTTACTTACGTCTTTATACCTGCAATTTTTCGGCACTGGCGCAAACAATCAATATTGGCAGTCTACCGGTGAAAGCAGACATTGGATGAACAGAGCGTAAACAGTTGTACAAAAAAATATTAACTTATTTTTCCTAACAAAAGCGAAACCTGAAATCGGGTACCTTAGAAAGCCCCTCTTCGATTACGCATACTCACTCCTTCCCTTTATTCTGTCCAACATCCCTATCCTGTTCCTGCCGTTTCCTCGTTTGCCAAACATTCTCCCCTATATTACAGTCTTCAACATCCCATCAGCAATTAAATCACTCTGCACTCATCTTTCCTGACTCCTTTTTATTTCTCCTAACAAACCCCTCTCTTCCCCCACCATGCTTACCACTCTCTCGTTTGTTTTCCTTTCTGTTCATTTCACCTTATCCATTGTTTTGCGTCTCTGTTTATTATTGAACTCTCTGTACTTCCTTCTACCTAACTTCGTATGTATATTCTTCCATTTTCGTTCGTCTTTCATATTTCTAATTATCTCATCCGTAATCCATGGTTCCCTCGTTCTTTTCCTTTACACTATTCCTATAGTTTCATTTTCGGATTTTGATATGCCTTTTGTGATATGTATTCATTTTTTTCTATGCAGTTCTGAGCTCTTTCTCCCAAGTCCTTCAACTTTTACCTGCACCTTTTTGGTGACTCTACATCCCTCGCCATACGCCCTAGCGGCAGCTTGCGGGGTATTATTTAAATGTATATGTAGATGTTATCGTTATCTCAACAGCATGCTGATTTTCCATCATTGTCAATTTAGTTAACGCTACTTGTAGATTCCATTTCTTAAACCGCGGCCCATGCCTTATCAACTTGGACTTGACCAAACACTTCATGAGCACTAAATTCCAATCGGAGTCCGCATCCGCTCCCGTAAAACTGTGTGAATTGATCACGCTGTCGTTAAATCTGAGACTAACAATAAAATTTTTCTAAATTATGCCTTCTTGAGTCACCTGGCATTTTTCATGGGCACGAGTACCTCCGCCTTTTGTGGTGTCCAAACCAAGTTTTGGTTACAGTCCTGGCAGAAATTGTCCCTTTCTCCACGTGGTCATTCCTTGCACCTAAACCGCATTCATTCTATTTATCACAATATTTTCCTTCACCTACAATGGCAATCTAATCGACATCGGCATAAATACCCCATAATCCACCAAAAAGGTGTGTGGCAGGAGGCGCAAGCACCAGGTAAGAATGGTAGCTGACAAGGGAGGATATGGGAGATGAAGGGAAAACTTTGAAGTATAAAATTAAAGAAATAACATGCAAATTTTTGTACATGCTGGAGTGCGATTCAATTTATAAAATGGGTAAATAAAAGTAATAAATTAGTCATTTGTGATACGAAAAGAGGGAATAAATAAGATCCACAATCATTCATACGACAGCCCTCCACCACCATAATATGACAGGTCATGCAGAATTGAAAAGTAAAAGGGGGTAATTCGCTATTACATGGACATGCAATACATGGCCTCCCCCCTTAAAGTAGCTGGTAGGGGATATGACACACCGCTGTTAGCTACGGACCGCGTGTACCGAGCACTACGTACTTTAATGTCAGTCCCATGCGGTCATGCGGTAAGGTTTATGACAGCAAAACAAATGGCGTGAGTGAAAGTGCATGCATTTGAATAGAACTAATTATTCCCTAGACACTGAGGGTGGTGAGTGAAATTTTCGCTATCTATAACGCTACAGTTCCTATCACGCTTTGCCCATGGGTCCTTGAGTCTGCTAAATCCAGGAGCTATTTCACGAATGTTATATTCATGATCCAAGCGACCATTGTATGTTGGAATGGGAATAACTTGCGAGACCTCAATAATAATGCCATACTTTGACTGCTGTAATGTCTCTAAGGTGGACCCAAGTTTCATTTGTGATCACAAACTGGCGTAAAAACTATTATTGGTTGCTATTAAAATTGGTCAAACATAGCTCGGAAATTTCCCTTCTGATGCGTTAGTGATCCTACGTCAAGAGTCGCTGCACGCATCTAGCAGATAACTTTCTCATATCCTAATTCTCTGATAAAATGTGACATGTCCATTCAGATGACACCACTACAGCTTCAGCGATTTCTCGCACTAACAATTGGCGATCCTCCAAGACCAGATGCACTGCACTTTTGTCATAATTTATGGGGTAGTGACAAATTTTGGGCGACCACTACCCGCATCATAATCTAAGCTGTGGTAGGTGAATTTCCCATTCTTACTTTTCAGTTCAAATTTTTATGTTATTGGATAAATTTTAACCTTATTCTAAGGTGCATGTGTTTGTTAATTGATAATATATATATATATATATATATATATATATATATATATATATATATATATATATATATATATATAGTATATATGAATGCACGCAGGTTAAAAAGGTTTTTGCATGAATTTGTACGCCACTGTGGGTTTAGGTTTGCAAGAATATGTTGTTTTTGGATGTTTTTTTTCTCTTTTACGGGTGTCGATCAAACAACCCTCGCTACACACCCTTGAGGTGGCTTGCTGGGTATTATAGAGATTTAGATGTGAGCTGTCCCGACCAGTACTGGGGGTTGTTCTAACACCACGCCCTTAATGTGGGACACACATCAGGGCAATATGCGGATCCGCTTTAAAGAAACTCGGCTACACTGAACGGGTGGTGGTGAAATGTAATGAGCTAGTGAAATATAGGGGTTCTTTCACTCAAGTTAGGCCTCATTTGGAATATGCCGCAAGTATTTTGGATCCTTGAGAGAAAATTTGGAAAAAGGAGTTAAATTAAGTCTAGAGCAAAACCTCCATTTCGTGAACAATTGTTATATTAAGGAAACAAGTGTGACAGGCCTTTTTCAACCGAAGTTTTATCACCAGTGATGACGTAGTCCAAATAATCAGGTTCTTTTTCAATAAATTGCAAAAGTTCACTTAAAATTTCCGCTCGGTTGGTCCGTCTTCACACGGTCGGCGAACGGAGGTTTACAATAACTGACATCCTTCAGCTTCCACAGCTTAGAGAGTACTGAGACCGGTTTTGCGGCAAACTTTAGCGTCTTCTTCACCTACTCCAAGTAGTTCGATCCCACTCCAACCAATCGGAGCGGCGCGGGAAATTTAATTGCATTAATTTCAGAATCCACCCTGGATCTCTTCTCCTGTTGAAAAATCAACAGACCATTGAGTAATGAGGTTACCTTTGGGAACTTAGGAAAGAGTTCTTCTCGTCTAATGTTAGAAAACACCAAGGAAGAGCAACAATGCAGAGTGCAAGCTTCCTTTCTCCCTACCTATATTCGCCCCACCACTTGTTCGTTGGCGATGTACGTGTGTCAGATGGAACTCCACATGTAATCACTTTCAATTCATCGCTCTGTCTCCCTCTCCTCCTAATGCGGCACGTGTGCCGGCGGGAATGGATTGGAACACAAGGGGAACATATTGGGAGGGTTCAGACGAGAAGGAGGGACAGGAGGAAATTCATGTGTCTAAGCTCTTAATACCCCGGAGCACATTCTGTCGCAGAGGGTAGTGCCATTTCAGTGGGGAGGATTCCCACCACAGAGCACCCACCTGCAGCCTTAACGTGCCGACTGATATATGCAAAGCTTTCGAACATAGTTCTACATTCTTTTACACTCACTTAGTTACCTACACCGTCAAACGATGTCGTGGAACACACGAAGCTAACAAATACATCCTGACTTTTCTAAAAACCTATCCTTCAACATTCCTAGCGTTTCTCTGACTATTATTAAAAGATTTAAAAAAACAACTCCACAAATTACTCGCCATTTCAATGAAAAAATCAGCACATTTAAAAATAAAACAGCGTTGCTTATGGCATGATAATATCAAGACGTAACTTAATTGGTTATTTGGAAAATTAAATTTAAAAATTTCTGCAAAAAAGAAAAAGTAAGCGATTAAAAATAGCTGCGGTAATATATGAGGCAGTCACTCATCATTCACAGTAGGAATATTAAGATAAAAATATTTCATACTCTCTGATCACAAAAAGCACTTTGATTAATTTATAATTACCTCTACCTTTACTATGGAATTTGATAATGGGACACCCCGGTAAGATTAACTTTTTAAGTAACAGTCAAGACGGATTCAGGAAAATTCGCTCATTCGAGACTCCATTGGGGCTATTTACGTACTCGTGACTTACTTTTAATCGGGTGAGAATGTTAGGCAAGTGGATGCGATCTGGAATGTGGTTGTGTGTGGGATTAATTAATTAATTTATTTATTTATTCAGTATTAGTCCGAAAACAGCACATTTTGGCCTTAAAATCGAACTATTAACAACGATAACAACGGTCACATTTACAAACACCCAAGCCCTAGATGGAGGGAAACTCTCCCAGGCGGAAATCGAACCCACGACCCTTGGAATGGCAGACGAGGACGTTACCCCGTCGCCAAGGGATTTTTTCATGAGAGTATGCGCCACTGTGAGTAAAGTTTTGCATGAATGTGTTGTTTTTACATGTGGTATTGTTCCTTTTTACAGGTGGTGACCTAACACCCCCCCCCACACGCCTTTGCGGCGGCTTGCGGGGTATTATGTAGATGTAAACGACCTTTTTTAATTATCAAAAGGCATTTGATAAGGTTCCCTATGTTAAACTAATCCAAAAATAAAATCTAGCTGGTATGAAATAGAGTGAAAAGAATTGGGTAAAAGACTTTCTGTCAGAGCGGGAACAAAGGGTAGTCCTTGATGCCGCTAGTTCCAACAGCGTACGAGGGACCTCGGGGGTAACTCAAAGGCATGTAATCAGGCCGCTGCTTTTAATAATTTTTGGTAACGATTTGAACCGCGAAGGGAAAATTAAGATTAGGATGCTCGCGGATGACGCGGTGATTTATCGGGAGATATTTCGAGATGAGGATCGTTTAATTCTAGCGATGGATTTAGATTGCATTACTAAATGGTGATCAAAATAGGGATTTTCATTAAACCTTGATAAATGTTCGGTAGTAAATGTCTATATTGGAGAGATCATGTAAAACACTTATAGAGATTAAGTGTAGAACTGATAGATTTATGTAAGATGTCATTTTTCCCGTTTACAATAGGGGTTTAGAATAATGTTGTCTGACAATGCTAGGGGGTAAAAGTGTTTCGGGGTTAAAATTAGTCTGTGGTTTAATCACCCCCAGCCACACACTGCAGCGGTGGCTTGCACGGTACTAAAACAAAAATAACTCTTTCGTTTTGGGGATTCCTTCGCCTAACACTAGCACTTTGCTAATAAAATAAGATATCAAAAAGTTTTTCATCATTTTTTTAACAACCTTCATTTCTGATATGAATAGTTTATCTTTTTCTCAATATTTACTGGTTGTAACTTTGTAATTCAGTTCTTGCCGCATATCACGTCGATTTCGTATAAGTGGATCGAGATTGAAACATAAAAAATTATAAATTCATCCATCTCATCTACATCTACATATTTCTCCGCAAGTCACCACAGGGGCATGTGGTGGAGGGTGTTAGGTTAACACCCCTAAAAGAGAATATAACCACATGAAAATCTATGGCAACAAAGGCGTGAAAAATTCATGCAAAAAACTTTTCAACTTTCAAACATAAATAAATAAATATATATATATATATATATATATATATATATATATATATATATATATATATATATTTATATACATATATATATATACATATATAATATTTATATACATATATATATATATATATTTATATACATATATATATATATATATATATATATACATATATAATATTTATATACATATATATATACATATATATATATATATATATATATATATATATATATATATATATATATATATATATATATATAAATTAGTATCTAAAATATGCATACATTTTCGTAAAAATCTATCCAATAACATCTATGTCTACACATATGCATGATACTCCGGAAGCCGCCGCAAGGGCGTGCGGCGGGGGCTGCTTGGTCACCACCCGTAAAAGATAACAATAGTACAATACTTCATGCAAAAACAACAACATGGAAAACTAAACCCACAGCAACGCACGTACTCATGCAAAAATCCCTTCATCCAATACTCATGCAAACGCATATACCATAACCTAACAGACAACTGCACCATAGGATGCAGCACGAAAGGTATCCAACAACACGCAAACCAGGACATACCAAGCAAGAATGCAAAAATCCACCACCACATGAACAAGCAAAACCAAAACGCCCTCCCCACGAGGAGACTGTGAAAGGCAGGGAATGCGACCTAACGTTTCAGGTAGCAGGAATTTCCCCTCGTGGAGTGGGACGAGGGATTGAAAGGGAGACTTAAAAACAGATGAACATAACACTAATCAGGTCCTTCGGAAAGAATAGGTTATGGTAACATAACACACGAGGTAAGGAAAGAGCATACAATTGAGTAGAACTAATTATTTTTTAGACGCTGAAGGTGGCAAGTGGAATTTTTGCTATCTATAACCCTGCAGTTGCTATGCCGTATTGTCCGTGGGAAGGAGTCCTTGAGTCAGCTAGTTCTGGCATCTATTTCCCGAATTTTATATATACGATCCAAGTGACCAATTTATGTAGAAGTGCGAATAATTTCCGAGACCTCGGTGCTGAAAAATTTGGATCTGAATTTATTTAATAATTTAAATCTTGCATTGCATCGTAATGATTGTCACCCCAATTCCATAAGCATTTTGGTGACGCTTTTCGTTTTATCGCAAGAACTTTTAGCAAAACCGGCGGCCCGGCGTTGAACCTTATCTATATCCCGAATGAGGCCTTTTTCACTCGGATCCCATGCGCTACATGCGTATTCCAAATGAGACCTTACAAGAGCGTGGTAACAACGTTCCTTGACCTTCGAGTCACTTTTGCCGACAATGCCTATTATAAATCCTAATTTTTTATATGTTTTCCCGCAGACTTTAGATATGTGAGCCCCCCAAGTTAAGACTTTAGTGAATGTAACACCTAGGTATTGAACCGTACTTCTAGGTTAACTCCAGCTAATTTCTAAGCAAATGCTGTTGATCTTTTAAAGAAATTAGCCACCGAACATTTGCTATAATTTAATGACAATCCCCAGTTAGAACACCATTTAATATTGCTAACTAAATCCTGCGCAAAGATAAGACGATCCCCATAACGTGTAAATTAAAATTGAAAAGTAGGAATGGGAAATCCTACTATCGCATGGACAGTCATTCATGGTTGCAGTTGATCAGTTGTCATAGTCTTCTCCACCATCAATATTCATTTCTACTCGTGGCAAAAAATTTCAAGAATTACCTCTTCTTATATAACTAACGAGCTGCTTGTGTGGGAATATTCTTACTCACATTACATTGTACATTGTATTTGAGCGAAAACTTATTTTAAATGTTCACTTGTATTTTCATTGTTATTATAAAAATTGACCCGAAGAAAAAAATTTTTTTGTAATATGAATCGGAATCGTCTATTTATAGTTTGTATTTTAGGTTTGCCAGTGATTTTAACAGCGGTGGGTGAAGGACCCAGCATCCGGTCGGATTGTCGCCCTTCCTTTACTCATATTTTTCGACTGATTGCAGTGCCGTCACTCAACATCCAGACCGAAAGACTAAAGAAATGGCACGCGGTTTATTTTTGTCAATCAAACAGTGAAGTTTGTGAGCAAAAGCATTTGAAATATTAAAGGATTTTTAATTTTTGATGGGTTAGGTTATATTTTCGAGGACCCGAGGCTTTGATTGAGCTTCTGTGAATTGCGCTTATTTTTATTTCTTTGAAGATGATTCTCAACTTGATTTGTGGCTGATACTGTTTGCAGTCTGCAGTATTTCACACAAATTCATGTGCAATCTGGATTTTTTCTTTAGATTCCGCATAAGTCTGAATCACTATGCACACATATTGAACAAAGCCGGCAGAGTTATATTTTTCCATATGTAAAAATTCCATTTTCGATCGATGTGCAACTGACAGCTGCAGGGACGACGACTTTGGTGGAAACGCAAAGTTTCACCACTTAATCAATAAAAGAAAAATGAAAATTATAAACACTTCCTTTTCAAAAGTTCCCTTTGACGACGATGAATGTTACATATAACGAGTCAATCTTGAAAATTTACTTGCCAAACCAACGTACGCGGCTTCAGGCTGATCCATAGTATTAAAATTCGTCACATTTCTTGCCAATCCTCCTACACTCCGTCTCTGAGAACAGCTGTAAATGGAAGGAGCCGAGATGGTGCGGTGGCTATCGTACTGGCTTCCCAGCCAGAGGACCCGGGTTCAAATGCCGGCGGTGTTGAACATTTTTCAGTGGTATCTCGATGTGCTTTGTGGAGGGAACTTTGAGTAAGTAAGCCGTCCGTCGGATGGGACGTCAAGCTGTGCACCCCTTGGCGCCTTTCGTAAAGAGTAGGCTAATGCCGACGTTGGGTTTCTCACCAGCCTTCCTCCTTGCCTGTCCATCCCCTACGGCGCAAATGACCCAAGCAGTCGGTCCCCTAAATACTACTACTGTAAATGAAAGAATCTCTCTTCTGTAACTCTTTGTGCATGAAAATTTGACATTTCCATGGAAATTTAAAATTACAGAATAAATAAGGAGAATTAAAATTAAGATTCCATAATGTTGGCAACGCTCTTAGAACGTAACGCGGACAAAAATCTAGTTATAAGAAAACTATAAAAAATTATGAACCCGTAATTAATATCAGGTTCAGTTAAATAGCATTATATTAAATCTGCAACTATTTCTTTAATTCATTAGCTATTGATGTGATATCTCCTTACTTCCCTTTACACAAACGTTTCTGAATAGTTACAGATTTCTAGCCCTTCGTTGGCAATTGAAAAAAATATCAAAGAAAAATTGTTTTATAATTAAAATGGTCAATACCGAGATTTAATTTGATGTAGTGCTTCAAAGGTGAAATTAAAATATGTACATTCTCATAAAGTGGTGCAGGAAATTTAATTATTGGTTGTCAGAAAAGTTGTATCTTCGTTATGCGTACGCTGAGAATTTAATGTTAACTGAAATATAGAGTCAGCTGGTAGAGCAATAGTGAAACGCACTGTATTTCAGAAAAAGATTAATACGATTATTCGACTGTTTTGAGGAAGGTTGTAACACTACCTATTTTTAGAACACCCCAATGATTATACGGCGAAAACCAATTTGTTCATTTAAATTAAGTAAAGGAAGCAGGAAAAATACAAAGCGTGCCGCGGATCCATAATGCGGGCCGCCAATGCGCGTTCCCCACGCGACACATATATAATTGTGGCTTCTTCCCAGAACCAATTCCAGGACTGAAAAGGGTATCTGAGGGCGAGAGACGTCCTCATAGCGAAACGGAAGGCAACGGAAGGATCTTCGAGGATCTGTTAGAGACGCGGTATGCTTAATTTTGTTTAATAACTATATAAAGTGGAAGTGTAGGAAAGCTAGGTTTGTGAAGAGTTGTTATGATCATAGTAGCACTTTCACGACACTCAGAATACTATTGTGAGAATTGAAATGAGAGCTATTAATTGACTAGGTTTAAATACAGGTTAAATTTACGGCGTAAATTTGAGGCAGATTACTTACTTGAAAATGCTTGAGATATATTTCATGTCCGATTTACTATGATAAATCAGATCACCAACATAAATTCAGGGAGATATATTGTAGAACGGATAGATTTAAAATATCGTTTTTTCCTCGTACAATTAGATATCAAATTAGATATGACAGTAATCGTGTAGGACATAATTAGAATTGGTAGTGTACATAATTTTTCGATATCCTGCGTTTTCTTCTTTTTATTCTATTCTATGTGGCGGAGGGTGCTAGGGCACCACCCGAAATTAAGAAAAAAACCACATAAAACACTCTAACTACCAACTGACATACAAATATACCTGATATCTTTGCAATGTTTAATTTAGTTCCAATTTTAAAATTCAATGTTTTTAATATTTCTAAAGTGACTTCGGTGTCTTAATATTATGATTTCTGATTGTTTGGGGTATGTAGTGGATTCCATTACTGATAGATACAAATGGGTATGTGTATCTATCTGCACTGGAATCCATCTCCATTATTTTATCTTTGTGGTCAATCTACCTACTTAGTGTGGGACCATCATAATTCCTGTAGTGTCTTCGTTAAACTCGTTTGTTCTGAATTTTTCTAGCAGTCTAAGCCTCACTTGTTCTCTTCGTATTTCAAGTGGTTCCCAGCCTAAATTCCCTGAGAGACCTGTCGCACTTGTGTTCTTTAAATAAGATTTTTTAACGAATCTGGTGGATTATATCTGGACTTTATCTAATTCTTTTTGCCAAATTGTCTCCCAAGAATCCCAAATACTTGCTGCACATTCCAAATGTGGTCTAACTAGAGCGAAATAACACCTCTCTTTAACTTTTTCATCCCCATCCCCCGTTTAATGTAGCCGAGTTACTTTAAAGCTGACCCGCATATTGTCCTGATATGTGCGCCCCCAATGATAGACGTGGTGTTAGAATTACCCCCAAACGTTATTATTTAGATCTATCCTTTCAACAATTCTACAGCGTAATTTGAATGTACGTATCCGATTATTAAATATTGTTGCATGTAAGTACCTTCTATCGTGAGATTAAAATTTATCAAGTGAACGATCAAACTAATGTTTGTATAGATGTAACATGATTGGGATCCCAAATGATGGTGGCATAACACCTTCCGCCACACGCCCCCAGGGTGGCTTGAGGACTTTTGTGGAGATGTAGAGGAAGGGAAGTGCGGAGATCGTAGAGGACCCACAGGATCGACGTCCTGCATAGGTTCTAGGGGCATGGGAGTCGAAGGGGAGTGTATATGGAGTGGTTTGGGCGTCATAGGTTCCGGAGAGTATCGAAAGAGGGTTTTGGGACGGCGGAAGGGAGATTGGGGCAGGGAGCCCCGGAGATAGAAAGAGAGAGAGGTCAAGCCGGAAGAAATACGGGAAGAATTCCAGGGAGAGGTAGATAGGTTTTTTTTTGAGATGGATGCGTTTTTTGGGGTCGGAATGGAGTTGGGGGAAGGCGGAAAAAATAGTGGGGACGGGTCGGAGGATTCACGTCTTGGGGGAAGGAAGGGTCAGGGTATTCAGGCGCACTATCCTCGGAGAGGAGGAAATCGGGGGCAAGGGTACTGTATGTCGACACGTGCGAACGATTCCTCGACTGTGTTTTGGGGGTTCGGGTGGGATATTCAAGATGGAGGGATGTCTTCCCAATGGAATGATGTCTCCTTGGTGTTTTCTCGCTGAAAGAGAATAGGAACACGATTCCAAGTTCCGCATCACCCTTGAGCCACTACCTGCCATTCATTCCTTTCGGTCCCAAGTGAACACGCAATCTTCCCCTTTTAGTGCGCGGATGAAGTCTCCCCGAATCGCGCAGGCGTGCTTGACCAACTTCACTTCCCATACTAAGAATGTCGTGCGCAGCTGCACGCGAAAGCAGGATGACATTTCTCTCGAAGGCTTTCCCCTGCGTCACTTCGTTAATGCCCGTTTCTTCCGGTGTCCTCGCGTGCCTTTGGCTTTCTTTACCGGCGACCTTTTCGTCCAATCGCAGGGAACGTCGCCAGGGCAACTAAATCATCGTCGAGTGACAAAATTAGCCATCTGCGTTTCCAATGACTAAAGTGCAGCTGCTTTTGAGATACGAGTATGTAAAAGGAGAGGGATGGATAAAGCGGAACGTAGTGGAAGGGCTGGGTAGAGAGAAGGAAATTATATTGGGAGAGCTTTTGGATGCGGTGAGAAATGCTGGTGGGATTGGAAGGAGGAAGACTAATAGCATTGTGTGGGCTCGGAGTAGAAGTGGGATGTGGAGGACTGTGCTCGAGGGAATGCTGTTTGGAGATATTGGTAATTTTGTAAGCTTGAATGCAGGGGGGATGTGTGCGAGTGTATGAAGGAGACTTGAATAGGAAATGCGAATATTGTGCGAAAGTACACGGTGTGACCAAAAAAAGAGACTGGACTAACTTTATTCTGCGCAAACCGTTCAACGGATCGAAACAAGACACAATACACAATGTAGCGACACATCTGACGACTAAATCGAGAGGTGTTGCGTTTGTTTACGCTGTTGCGAACAGGTTAAGACACGTACGCTGCAGCAGCGGTACGTGTCTTAGCCTGTTCGTCGCCGCGTGCAACGGCAGCAATGAAGGAGATTCGGCGCGCCGGCTCACACGGCGCTGATCGTGACAGTTTTTCGCCAGAACCGGAACTTCCGTGATCTTACAGCCACCCTACTCCCCAGACCTTGCTCCATAAGACTAAATTTTGTTTCCAAAGTTAACATCATCTTTGGAAGACTCTATTGCGGACATTAAAACTAATTGTACGGCAGATCAGAAGAGGATCCCTAAAACAATTTACCAGGCAGGGTTCGAGAGCTGGAAGAAACGTTGGCAAAGGTGTGTCCTCAACCAAGGTATGTACTTTGAAGGGGACAAGGTCGATTCAGCTGTATCCGTCGAATTAAACAAGTTATAAAAAAAGGAGTCATGTCTTTTTATGATCACACTTTGTGTGTCTTCAGTTTCACCACACACTATTGGAAGAATTACGATGGGAAGTATGAGTTGAAAAACTGTTGAAATACAGGATAAATATAAAATCTGATTAATTCCTAGCACCATTCGATATGACAGTATTCGCGTGGGATATAATTAGAATTTGTAGTGTATACATTTTGTCGATAGCCTACATGCTATACTTTTAAATTTAATATGCCCATATTTTCAACAGTTCTGCAGTAGGATTTGAAAACACGTAATATCCTGTTATTAAATATTATCACAATTAATATCTTGCGTGTAATTTTTGTTTTTTCGAAATCATGTTCAAACTAATATTTGTGGGTAGGTGACATGATTGGCATTGTGTTTAGGTGAATGAACCTATTTTTTATTAGAAATTGGCACGCTATTGAATAGATTTTTACTAATTATTTCTCCCCTTCCTCTCCCATATTCTCCCTTATCACTTACCCATTTCACCTGGTGATTGTACCCTCTGCCACACACCTTTTTGGTGGATCTCGGGGTATGTATGTCGATATGTATGCATGGCTGGTGACCTAACAGCACCCACCATACGCCCAGACGGTGACTTGCCGGGTATTTTCTAGATGCAGAAGTCAACCTTACTGCAATGTCATGAAGTCGCAAAGCAAAACTTCCCCGATGCAGAGAAGCAGGGTACCACACGCTATTTCCGATAATAGCTGGGAGGAAAGCCTTAGGTACATTGCAAATATTCACGACAAGTAACTCATAAAGGTATTAAACAAATATACTATGACAATAAATCATTTCACTTTCAAAGGTCAGTCCTGGCCAGAGAAAGGATTAGATTAAAACATCTTCAATCGAATATCATTTAATAGACCGAAAGTTTTGCAAAAACACTATAAAAAATAAAGCTCGCATATAAATAATTAAAATATTATGTTTGAAATTGTATTTCCGCCTCTCGCAGATAAAAAAACAACATATTCACCTAAGAAATATTTTCTAACATCACAGTAGAAATAGTCTATCATAGGGAAAACATCTAGTTTACCTATGCGTTATATTTAAAAAAATCACTGCTTTCACAGTTTTTCGCGTAAGGCAGAATCCGACTTTGAAATATAAAATGGATATTATATCTCAGGGAATGTTCAAAATCTCTCCCAAATCACTCACATCCTTCGTTTTGCGCTGCTCTTTTTAAGTAGGACTTACACTACTATCACGTTAGAAGATATACTATATATTCCTCGTCTGATAAAAGAGATAGAGAAAAAATATTTAAATAAATCAAAAAAATTAAAATTTTGAATGTGACACAACAATTAAAGAAACAGATTGTGCGACTAAAAAGAAGAATGGGCCATTATTAGTTCAAAATGTTACATCTACATCAACTTAGTACCCCGCGAGCCACGTGGCCGTTGCGGCGGCTACTAACTATCGTATGGAAGGTTTTGGTTAACTTTTATTCCTTTTTTATGCATCAAAAGTTACTAGTTTGTTATATGTATTAACACTTGTGTTGAATTTAGTCTTCCTCCAGCTATTAAACACGTTTAAACTTTATATGATAGTTTTTGAACGAAAATTTCCCATTCCTCTCCCAAATCCGACTTCATCGCTCACCCTTTCCACCTGGTACTTGCACCCCCTGCCACACGCCTTTTGTGGTGTATCGCGGGGTGTTCATGTCGATGTCGATCTCATATTAGAAATGATGTAAGGGTGACAGTGGTTGACAAAAATATTTCTTTCGTTAACGAGTGAGAAAATTGAATCTGAGTCGTTGACGTGATACAAGGCGCGTTCCAAAAGCAATGCTATTGAGTTTCTCGCGTCGCTCCTATTGGTCGGAGTGGGATCGAACCACTTGGGTAAGTGGGGGGGGGGGGGTGGTGCGATAAGCTTTGCCGCAAAACCAATCAGTGGTGAAAGCGGCAGGACGTCAGTTATTGTAAACCTCTGCGCGCCGACCGCGTCACGATAGACCAACCGAGCGGAAATTTAAAGTGAACTTGATTATTTGGACAACGTCATCACTTGATGGATGGATGAAACCTGGGATATTGAATACGACCCAGAAACAAAACGCCAAAGCTCTGAGTGGCACACCGACCCAAAAATGCAAGAATGAGCACATAAAAAGTGAAAACAATGCTCATTGTCTCTTTCGGCAGTAAAGGAGTGGTCCAGAAGGAGTTTGTTACTCATGGAGAAACAGTTAACGCTGCCTATTACGTGGATGTCCTGGAAAGACTCCAAAAAAGGATCATCAGAACGAGAAAAGACATATCCTGCCTTGCCTTGCTACCACTACGTACCTTGCCACAACGTGCTACGAGTCCGCGAGTTCCTGGCCAAATACCAGGTGCCTGCAGTCCTTACGCCGCCCCAGCAGACTTCTTTTTGTTCCCTCGAATTAAGGCAGCCCTATAAGGATCCTGTTTTTCGTCTACGGCAGGGATCCAATCAGCCGTGACAAAGACCTTTAGAGAGGTTCCCGAAGACGCCTTCCAGGGCGAGTACCGGTCCAGGCAGAGTCGCTGGAAAAAATGTGTAGAGGCCCAAAGAGAGAATTTTGAAGAATTTAAAGTGTTTGTGCAAATATCTTCAATAAATTAATATTAAAAAATAATTGCATTTCTTTCGGAATGCACCCTGTAATTATCACAAATGCATTTACAAAATACATGGTTTTAAGTACCACTTTAGAAAGTGAATACTCTAATATTGTTACTTTTCTGTTAGAGTATTGCATTCCTTAGAATTAAATCTAGCGCCGTCTCTCCTGAAACAATTATTATGCGGATTATACGAGAGGGTAGTTTGAAAGGTTCTCGGAACAACTTCCAGATGTCAGCGCTAGCGACACGAGTATACGTACATAATCTACCTACCTTTTCCGGATATCTTCCAACAGCTTTCTCTCTGCCACGGCCATTCTTAGCACTTCCTTGCTCGTGTTTTCCATTTAGATATGTTCATTCTTGTGTACACCTTCATTTCAAGGCTCTTCAATCCAAGCTTACTCTTTTCCTCAACGGATGAATTTCAATACTCTGCTCCATTTATCATTTTTACTATTAATTATTTTAAATTAATTTTATATCTGGTTTTAATTAAATTTATCATCAACCTCTTTCCACAGTTAAACATAACTGTATTATTTAACAGCATTCTTCTTTCATATTATTTCGTTTTACGTAACTTAAATTGCTGCGTTGATATATATGCTCTTAAAGCAAAGCTTAATGTAGCGTAAAGGAATACACCCATTTACTTACGTATTTATCCAAAATTGGAAATCATTAGGTCACTGCTATCAATACGTAGCAGCTGATGGTATTAGCTGAAATGAGATGACTTAACGTGAGCACAGCACAGGGAAAAGTAAAACCGCGCCAACCCTTAATTATAAGAGGCTTACTAGAGGCGGGGAACCCAAATTTTATGTGGAAAAATTACAACAAATTCAAGGTAAAATGCCGGGCTCTAAGAACGAATAAAATAAATTTTCTTTTCTAAATAAAACAACTCTTGATTGGAGAACCTTACCTGCAAAAATATTCGAGCCCTTTCCTATCAGAGTGCATACTTTTAAGAAAAGATGTAAGGAATATACGTACTATATGTAATAATTTGATTGATGTGTGGTGTAAAATTATATGTAATAGCTTAATTTTTTTAAAAGATCTTTTTTATTTCTTGCTGATTGATTGATGATAATGAGATGGGTATTTTCTTGTTTTGTGAAAGAGATTTGTGTTTTGAAGTTCCCTTCAAGTGTACTTTTGTTTTACCGACTGATTTTATCTATTATCTTTTGTGATTACTTGGGACTTGTGTGCGACCTGACACTGTCTATCTGCACATTTAAATTTTAATAATAATAATCAATCCAACTTTATGAGGATCCCGTATACTACGTAGCACCACATACAAAAAGAGGAATAATTTTTTAAGACAATTTCGAGTGTAAAAAACCCTAGGATACTTGCTAACAACACAGTTTAATCAGAACAATAAATATTCTCTCCAATGGTTGGTTTTTATGGTCGTCAAAAGTAAACCATAAAACCCCCAGAGGGGTATTGGGATTTGGATATTGAGAAATTTATAGAGGAGATATTCCTTAGCCCGAAGTTTTAAGTGTAGGTCGAGAATTTGGGTTTCCGCAGTCAGGCCTAATAGTTTAGACTTGGTAAGGACTAGTAGTTACGGTGAATGCTATGTTTCATAGATTACTGTGAAAAGGAAGTAAATTTTACGTAAGGGAAGGTGACTTAACACCCCCTCTCACAAATGTCCGCGGTGGGCCTAGGATACAAGTACGAAATTTAGTTGTGGTCTGAGCATTCATCTCCTGTTTTTTTCAACAATTTAATCAAGTTTATAGAAATAGTTTGTGCGTGAAGGAAAGTTTTATTTGAATTCCAAAAATTTTTCCTTTTTTGTTGCAACTAAATTTTTTATTATTGCATTCATACAAAAAGAACTAATTGCGGCACTTCAATCGACGCCAGCCGTTAAATCCTGTGCGGCAATTAATTTTAGATCGCAGTTGGACAAAAAGTCGAGAAGTGGTGAGAGATATGATTGCATGGAATATAGCGGATTTCTCGCGAGCAAGAAGCTCCCCGGCGAGGGGCGGAGGGAGGGTGCGAATTGGGTGAATTGGGAGGCGGGTAGGGGTGGCGGACGATTAGGTGTCGCCGTGTCCCGGGCACTCGGAGGCGTGGTCTCGCGCGCTGTGGATGATAGCATCGCTCCCTCGAAGGAAGGGGTGTGTGCGCGCCTACGTACCCGGAGGATGGGAGAGCCGGTGGGGGAGGAAAAAGGGCTCTCGGTGAATCCCACTCTACCCCTAGTGAGAAATAACGTTCGAGGCAACCGGGTGGGGAGGGGTGAGGAGGGTGAGATGAGGGTTTAGGTTAGATATAGGCGGGGGTGATGCGGGGTAGAATAAGATGCCGAATGGGATTCCGAGAATTTACTGTCACTATCGCACGTTAAGAAAGAGATTGGATTCGGCCGATGGCCAAAAACATCGGTCCGGCCGTGGTGGTCCAGGGGTTTTGAGGGGGTGTGGGGGGCGACGGGGGGATGGGTGGGTGGGACGGTCGGCTGATCTGGAAGCCGAGGTGACCCGATCCGCCGCAAGGGCTCTCGGGAAGGGCCGGGCGGGAATGCATAACGCATGGGTCGCCGTGGACCCACGGACATAGAAGGGCCTCTCCCTCCCTACCAGCATTGCGCCCCTTCCCGGCTCGCTCTCTTTCCGCATTTATGGTGAGTCAGCTGGCGAGTATTGCGTACGCGATGTGTGCCTACAAAATTTGACCTGCAAGCTGGCTCAGGGTCGTGCGCTGGCGATAATGGCTCTAGGGCTACCCCGGTGGCCTGCCAGGGGGGCCGTGGTGACCCCCTCGAGGCCTCGTGCCTGTGGTCTCCGAACTACTCGCCGCGATTCCAGGGGAGGCGTGAAAAATATCATGAGGGAAAAAAGCGAATACCCATTAAATTTGAATGTTTAATCCGCTATATCCGAGTTATCAATCCACCTTCCTCTCTTGGCACATACATGGAATGCATTTCTTTTGGAATAAACTATTAAAACGCCATCACTCCTGATATCCTTCCTCGTGATAATAAGATATCACCTGATTTTAGTTTTATAATTATCTTTTCTCATTACATATTACTGAAAATTAAAATAGTTCTATATCCAAATCTACTTAATACCCCGCAAGGGCGTGTGGCGGGGGGTGTTAGGGCACCACCCGTTATTTAGAAAAAAAAACGCATTCAAAAGTCACACATTTATACAATCCACAAACAAAATATTGTATGCATTCATGAAACAACCCTTACGCCCCACACACATGCAAGCACACGAACAACCAACTAACATACACATGCACCTACAAATACACCTGATGCATTTACAATGTTTAATTTTGTTCCGCCTTGTAAATTCAATGTTTTTAATATTTTTAAATTGACTTCGGTTTCTTAGTATTATGATTTCTGATTGTTCGGGGAAAGAATTATTTATAGAAATTTATTTATTATATTATTTTATTTATTTATATTTATTTAGAAAGAAGTATTTATATCTATCTGTAATAGAATATATCTCTCTTATGTTATCTTTGTGGTCTGCTCTACCTAAGTAGTGTGGGGCCATTACAATTCCTTTAGTGTCATCGTTAAACTTGTTCGTTCTGAACCTTTCTAAAAGTCTAAGCCTCGCCTGTTCTCTTCATATAAAAAGCCCTGAGAGACCTGTCACACTTGTGTTCTCATTTAAACAATTTTTAACGAATCTGGTGGATTTTCACTGGACTTTATCTAATTCTTTTTGCCAAATTTTCTCCCAAGGATTCCGAATACTCGCGGGATATTCCAAATGAGGTTTAACTAGAACAAAATAACACTTCTCTTTAAACTTTTCATTACATTTCCCCACCACCCGTTAAATGAAGCCGAGTTTCTTTAAGGCGGATCCGCATAGTGTCCATATTAACATATTACAAAGAGGAGAATGAACATTTTTAAAAATGAAATATTAAAAAAATCATCAGTTTTTAATATTTAATATTAAAAAATTATGAAAAAAAAATGATTTCGACAACCGTTACTTAGGTCACAGTCATCGAAATAATTTTAAAAAGACAATCACCAAACAGGACAAATGAATTTGGCGTTGATGAATGAATCGTATGCTGAAATGAATGAAATCAGCATTTAAGTTTTCTAATATTCCTTGTCCATTCTCGCTGCTAACGTGAGACTTAATTTTATCGCGGTCCACTGAATACCATTTCCTTCTCGTAACGATGTCATGCATTCTTCATGCCAACTTCTAATATTCCCTTCTAATTTTCTTTCCATTCATCCCCACTCAACGCCTAACTTGCCCGTTGGCCTTCTATTGCCGTTCTCTTATTAAGTACCCATCCCTTAATAATCTCTAACATTCTATTTTACCCATAAGTTTACGGTCAGTACCTATTCATCTCAGTATCTTGAAAACCCGTTCTAATGCTCAGCAATCTGTTGAAATCAGATTAATTCCAGAATTGAATTTGGTCACATTCCCTACCTGTGTCCTTGGGGAGAAGACCGTTTTATAGTTTCAAATTGCACGTTATTGGATGAATTTTATTTCTGCATCCTAAGGTGCCATTATATTTTAGATAATAGTATATGTATTTGCATTCACGTCGAATTAAAGGAATTTAGCATGATTGCATAAGCCACTATGGGTATAATTTTACATTTATGTGTTGTTTTTGCATATGGTTGTTTTCCTTTCTAGGGGTGGTGACCTGACCACCCCCGCCACACGCCCTTGCGGCGGCTTGCGGGGTATTATGTAAACGTAGATGAATTAATTGATGGCCCAAATTCAATTAAAAATCGAATAAACTTCCGTGTATCAAGTATCTTCGAGTAAATGTAAATTTACGTCAATGTTACGTTAAAGTTGAAAACAATGAATGAATATTTGAGAGCTAAAACTATTCAACCACGAGAAAATATCATTTCTAATGCATAAGATTCCCTGTAAATATTTTTAAAACCTTCCAAATAATTCGCTAGAACATGAATAACTTTTGGAAGCTCAGGAAATTAAATATGCCGAGAATGATTAAAACTTTGGCTAATGGAAAACATTGCACTCTTTAATTTTGAATAAAGTACAAAATTTTGTAAATACAGTTTTACCCATCATTCCTCCTGCGATTATTCTATTTTCCTAAATTTTAAATTTTTCATGCTGTTAATTTTGCATGTGGTATTGTTCCTATTTAAGGGTGGTGACCTAACCCCCCTCCCCACACGCCCTTGCGGCGGCTTGCGGGGTATTATGTAGATGAAATGCGTGTCTATAAAAATTAAAAACCATGGCATCATCAGAATTGTGAACTAGATATGAAGGAAAGTTCCAATGTTCCATGACTATGTATGTGTATGTTCTCGTAAGTTCTCTTTGGCGAAAAACACGCCCTAGAGGACAGCATGATAGTTGCAAATAGAACTGAGACGACCTTTTCGGTGGAGCTTTCCCTCGCCGCACAGGCTCTGGGCCCACGGTTCACGTCATGTTGATTCACTCCCTCCGACATCGACATAAATGCCCCGATATCCACGAAAGAGGTTTGTGGTAGGGGATGCAAGCACCAGGTGGGAAGGGTGAGTGATATGGGAGGATATGAGAGTGGAAGGGAAAAGGGAAGAATATTCGTTGAAAAACTATCAAATAACGTGCAAAATGGTATACATACAGGTGGTAGACTTAATTCAAAACACGGGTCATTTCACTTAATAAATTATTCACTTGTCATACGAAAAACAGGAATAAAAATGAGCCAAAACATCAATTCAATAGACCTCCACCAAAGGAATACAGGTTATGCAGAATTGTAAATCAAGAAGGGGTAATTCTAGTATCACATGGTTTGCGTGGTCAAGTTCTCCGCCCCTAAAGACACAGGTAGGGCATGTAGCACAACGCTGCAGACAGCACACATTCAGAACTAAAACATAAGTGACATCCGAGCTTATAATCAATATTTCGCGATTTCCTTCGTTAAAGCGTGTTTTCTGATAACATCGGTCGAAACCAAATAAGACCAGCACTTCATCTTCCGTAACATACTATTTAATTGAGCCAAATACTCGAGATTGGCAAAATTTTTCATTCGGACGAGAAATATCAAATCTGATGCCTTCTGAGACATTTAAATGCCCTTAAATGAGATTTTCCTCAACTTCGGAACCCTATGGGTTAAAGAGAGCCTTTCGTTACAAAACCATTTACTCATTCTTCAACCTCGAGGTAGCTTCAAAGTGGATTTTGTACTTTCGAAGATTCCGAATTTTTCTTTTTTAATGCATATCATTTTTTTATCATGATTTTTCGCTTTAAGCATTTTTTAAGAGATGTAAAGCTCTTCTTATTTACTTGCGTGGCAACGATGCTGATTTTTTTTTCACAAAATTAACATGCATTTTTGAATTGTGTAACAGGGTATCTGTTTTTTTAAAAGGGCAAGTATTTTATGTACATTACGTGGTAGATTCTCTTCTAGTGCTCCACATTCCTAGTTTCCATTCACCTCCTGCCACATACCATGTCAGTAGCATGCGGGATATCATGTCGATGCATATCCTAAATTGTCTAATCTGCCACCATGCCCACGTCGAAATTTAAACCGAACTTCTCAATCAACGTCAGGGCAGTTTACGTGTTCGAGATCGCAACCTACCCCATGGAGAGAGTCACCAGGACAACAAGGGCGGGTGCTCCCTGCGGCGAAAGATGGAAAGTTCTACGAAGCCAGAGACTCTCACGAAACTAGGGATGGACACTGTACATGCGTATTCCTTACACCGGAAAATTAGGTGAACCATGATGTATTAAGGGAATGAGACCCCAACAGTGGCATGTCTGAATATGAAGAACTCACTCGCATACTATGTGAGAACAACACGCCAATGTTCAAAACCCAAATAATTATAATTAAAATTACTCATTCGTCTTCATCGCCCCTTTGATATTTACTTAAAACCATGAATTAAATAGGTAAAGGGAGAAATCAATCCCCAAAATGGCGAATGTGCAGACTTTAAACTTAAAACGTTGACGCAGAATAAAACACGAGGAAAATGCTTTAAAATGCAAGTATTATTTTTTTGTTTATTTTTTATTTATTAAAATCCACATGTGCAGATAGACAGTGACAGGTGGAAGACAAGTCCCAAGTAATCATAAAATATAATAGATGAAATCAGTCAGTAAAACAAAAGTAAACTTAAAGGAAACTTCCAAAAACAAATCTCTATCACAAAACAAGACAATCGTGAGAAGTTTATTCAATTCAGATGCAAAATCTTTCATGAAGGACCAAGACAGTTCGATCGAGTACCAGAGCAAAGGATGCAAAGGGAATTTCATTGAAGCTTCAAAGATTTTAAGAAAGTTTTAAAATTACTGGAAGAACTGATGAAGATTTCGGGACTCAGAAATAAGCCTTGCATCTACATCTATCTACATCTTCATAATACCCCTCAAGCCGTCACAAGGACATATTGCAGAAGGTCTTAGGTCACCAGCTATTCTACATGTATGCCTTCTATTTCCTCATGCACCTGACGCCCCGCGATTCACCAAAAACGACGTGGACAGAGGGCGACCGAACCCCAGTCATGGAACGTGCATATGAACATATTACGAGTATTACATGGTTAGCAATTATTCTTACGCTTACACAGAGAGGATAAGAAAATACATGTAAAGAGAGCAGACACACATTCAATTCAGACACTTATTACCGGGTACCATTCCACACTTTTCGGACGGGCAATTCACAAATACATTAAGCTTTGTATACATTCACTTCCCACGTAGGCCTAACGTACCATTGAATAGAAAATGTTACAGGAAAATTTAGAGGATAACACAAACATATTTTGGTGTTATGTCTTGAAAACACTAATCGTTTAGCTGCACAGTCTTTAAAGGCGGATAATGGAGATATTCTTACAGAGAGCGTAAACTGAGACGGTTATCTTAAAAATTTTTCTTTCGGGAAGTCTCCTAAATAAGTTTAGAGCACAAATCGAAGTTCGTCACTCGCATAAATAGCTCATTAACTACATAAACATAACAGTTTTAGGTTTAAGTTTGTGCAATTCCTTCTTGATGAGGGTAAAAAAAATTTGCACTTCCATATAAAGATTTAATATTTCACAACAATGTTTTCGATGCTCTTGCGTCATCATCAGGTGACATCAGTGCATTGCACTCGATCTAGTTCCAAAATTAAGCCTACTTCATGAGGATCCCATGCACTTGTGACATACTCAAAGTGGGGTCGAATCAACGAGAAATAGCATAGCTCTATGATCCTCTCATGATGATTCCCAAATATTCTTTTCATGTATCCCCACTTTTATTAACTATTCCGCAAATTTCACGAATATGTGTTCCCCAGGACATGTCCATAGTTATCGTTACATCCAATTGCGTACGTATGAACTAATAGTTGTGTTCACTTACGACTGGTGCCCTCCGAACATGTCCTTGTGGCGACTTGCGGGGTTACTGTGGAGGGGCAGGTCGACTCCGAGACGATTGACCACGGGGAAATCTCGCCGAGCGGAGAGAAGACGCTCAACCATTAACCAAGGATGGGCCGTGTGATGGTGGAGTTTCCCGTTCTTATTTTGAAAGTCTGTATGACCTGCCTAGTTATGGTTGAGGCCTTGCGCATGGGCAGTTTTTCCTAATTTTTTATTCCAGTTTTTCGTATAACAAGTAACTACTTTGTCAGGTGAATTAACCCATGTTTTGAATCAAGTATTCCTCCAGTATGTATACAAGTTTGCACATTATTTGACAGTTTTTCAACAAATATTTTAAAATTTTTTCTTCTTTTCCCATATCTCCCCTTATCTCTAACGCTTTTCACCTGGTGCTTGCACCTCCTGCCATAAACCTTTTCGGTTGATCACGGAGTATATACCTATATGTCGATGTGCGTGAGTTAAAGAAATCGACGCATGTCCACCCCTTGGTGACCGAGATAAAAAGACTAAAATGGCTCTTGTGATTAGGAAAGTATTCCTAATGGCCTCAAATTTACTGTTATATGCTTCAGGGTATTTCTTTCGAGACAACTGAGCATTAAATTAAATTTTAAAATTTTTAAAAATTAATATAAAAAATATCCAAAAAAACGAAGATATAACATTGCCTATGTGACCTTCGCATCCGTGATATTCGCATCTAATTATTAAAAATCGCGAAACATCTCAGGTGGAATATGGTCTGGAGACCACAGATTTCCAACCTAAGCTCCATTCTAATCACTTGGTGACTTTAATTTACTATTTAAAATAGTAGGCCCATTTGAATAGGTTCCCGTATGCCTTCAATAGAGCTTCCCTTCTGGGCGTTGTGATGTTGGCTCCCGGCCCCCTTCGACATTTGTCTTCCCTCAGCTCCAAAACCCATCTCCCCCATTCTCCTTCGCTACATTGATCCTTCTTTATCTGACATTCCCCCCGGGGTAATCCTGGATATCATACGTTCACTGTTCTGTTAACTTACGGCCTTCTCCGTACCACCCTCAAACACTTCCTTATCTCGTTCTCCGTATTTCCTTTGACTTATTTCATCCACCACCCCCTCACATCCCCCTTTAACCTTTCACCTTTCCCATCCACCACTCTGCTGCAAAGATTCTCTTCCACTCCATGCACCACACGCGGATAATGCATTACTCTCAGCAATGCTGAGTTCCGCGCCCTCATTGCCTCATGGAACTTGATGAAATATGTAAGGGTTTCTTTTCTGGCGTGGGGATCTGTATCTTTTAGTGTTTTATTAAAAGATATAAATAGATTGGAATTAAAATGAATAAATAACAATCCACAATTATCGTATAGCCGCGTTGTTCAAAATCCTTTCCTTTTTGAAATGACCGTCGGGGCATATTTATTCTTAAGTGCTATTTTTTAATGACTTGGGAAAAATGCTGCGCTGCGGTAAGTGTCCATCCGCAAATTACCCCGAGTAAGAGGGAACTATACATCTACGCCCACATGATACCCCGCCAACTGCTGCAAGGGCGTGTGGCGGGGGATGTTAGGTCACCAGCCATGAATGTACAATACCAATCGTGTTACCTCTACACAAATAATACTTTGATCATGCACTCGAAAAATATAATCGCACGAAAGAAACTACTTACATACAATAATGTTAAATAACAGGATATTTATATTAAATAATACCACGGAACTGTTAAAACGTTAGTCATTTAAATAAAAATTTGTTGACTTTAGGCTTAAGCACAAGTTAAATAATTTGTGTAAATTTAGGGCTTTCTTATCTGAAGATGTAAAAGACAAATTACAAGCCCCCACTTACTATGGTAGATTAGATCACAAACGTATAATCGGGGAGATTTATTGTAGAAGGGTATGATAGTTTTAAAATGTCGTTTTTTTCCGCAAACCATTAGAGATCATAATATACGCGACAGCAATCGCGTAGGAGATAATTAGAATTGTTAGTGTATATTTTTGTCGATATCTTGCATGTTTCTTCCTGCATATTATTCTTTTTATTTACTAGACACGTATTTTTAACAGTTCGACAGCATTATTTTAATATACTTTAATATGACTTCATTATTTTAATATGACTTTATTAAATATTGCCGCATTTTCTTTCGTGTGATTAAATTTTTCGAATGAATGATCAAACTAATATTTGTGTGGAGGCAACATGATTGTGTTTTTGCTTGCATGGCTGATGATTCAACACCCCCCGCCACACGCCCTTGCGATGGGCTTGCAGGGTATTTTGTATATAGTATGTGCATAGATTTAGATGAATATTCGCTATCTCTATTGAAATTCCGACTCTCCACAACTCCAGATCATACATGATATACCATAGTAAGTCGGGGCCTGTATATCTGGGTGGAGCGTAATTCACGTTCAAGGAAAGAATGCTTCGTACGTGCTACCTTTCCGTAAGGGGAACATGAGGCTATTCTTCCATATCCCCATAAGCTTGGCCGCTTATGACGAAAATCCCTTGTATTTATTTGCTTAAGACTTTAGAAATGCTTGTTCTCTAATGACTGGTGCTTGGGGAGGCCCGGGGATCTTTAAACTCGTGCCTTTAAGACGGACTTGCCCCTTCTCCCTCCCCTATCCAATTATGTCCTTCCATGAACCCTTTTTATGCCCATACCTCCACGAAAACATTCCCTCCCCCCTTTACCACTCTCCCTTTCAATGCCCCCATTAGACTCTCCCCCCTTTAATCCCCTCAAATGGGCCGCGGGCCGGCCGCTTTGGCTGCGGTCAGGGTGGATCCGGGGTAGTGACCTCCCCACCAGTACCACCCGCTACCATTTATTTTCTTTCCCTTTCTCCTGCCCCGATTCCTCTCCCTCTTCCCCCAACCTCCCCTCTCCCTCTGCTAAAAGTCCACCTTGAGGCAACTCCACAACAACTCGCTTCCACCCTCCTCCCCCGTCAATTCCACAGGATTCGTCAATTTTATCAATGGAATCTTTTTCCCAAGGAATCACAATGACCGTTAAGATGTTTTGGAACCTTCGAGGAATATGCAGACCTTCCACAAGGTCATTGTTGAGGCCCTCGCTCTGGGACCCTTTCCTGACTGTTACGGCTTATTTAATTGCTCAGCTCAGCCTTAGGAAATGACTTCATACCATGATGTTCAAGCGACGTTTCATTTATGACATTCGCACAATGGAATTCGCTTATCACATACTATTTTTTGGGGCTGTCGATCATAAAAATTCAAATCATTACAATTTTTGATTTAATCAAAAGGAACAGGATATCACGAACATTTTGCAGGCCTATACACTCTGTTCCTCTGGCAAGTGCTAAAGGAAGTAAGAAGTGCATTCTTGTTAGTTGGATAGGCGTAAAGGTGAGCATATAGCTACTTTGCTCATTAAATAAACCTGGCGTATAATAAAATAAAGTATAAAAACAACAAGATTATATATTTCATTTTTCCCTCATCTATGCACCTCCATGACACATTTTCATTATATTTCCCAAAGGGCCTTTTATTAAACTGTACTAAATGTTATTCTTAGGAGGTAATTTAAAATAAAAACAGTAAAACTACGAACTCAAGCATCAGAATTTTACATAAAAACGATATTAAAGTCTCACAGCTCTCTGGACTGCATTATCCTAATGATGTAATATCTACAAAGTTGCATGCTCTTTCCTAGGATCACGACCATCCTTAGACATGACTCCCAAATTCTTTGCTTATTCTATCAGGATGACTGTAACCAGGACGGAAAATCAAATTAACCTAAAAATGGTTGAAAATAGCGAAGCGTGCATTTTACCTCAAGGTGTGCCTTCTCTTGCTTCCTGATCGAATAAATAGTAGTCATCGAGGAGGTATGCTCAACGGATAAATAGGCGCACAGAGGTTTACAATAATTGACGTCCTGCCGCTTCCACAGCTTGGAGAGCACTGAGACCGGTTTAGCGGCAAAACTAAGCGTGATTTAAATTGCATTACTCTCGGAACGCACCCTGTATATATTACTTCGGGCGTCCCTGGGTAAGTGTAATAGGGCCGCTCCTATTCTCTATGTACATTATGTTTTTGTTTATGTATATATATATGTATGTATGTGTATATGTATATGTATGTATAATATATATTATTATTAATATTAGGTAATCTACCGGTTAATGTAGGCTCTTGGATGGACACATTTCCGAAATAAATATTTTTTGACTCCTACCAAAACACAACATCCTACCCTACATCAGGTCCCTAGCTAAAGCAATTTATGTCTGTCTATATGCGTATTTATGTACTCGTATATATATATATATATATATATATATATATATATATATATATATATATATATGCATGCAATTATAAATTTAATGCCAACTATAATATATATACGACGTTGGGTTAAATGGAAGAAGGGACCATTAGGTCTCAATATCGTCCAAATAAAGGTATCTATCAATCTGTTCTTTAATGACATTAGTTCACACGTAAGTAGTAATGTCAGATTATTTGCTGACGAAACGGTGGTATACAGGGAAATAAGGGGCCCATCAGATTGCAAGCTACTTTCTAGAGACTTCAGATACAATATCGGATTGGTGCAAAGACTGGGAATCAGCAGTTTACATAGGTAAATGCAAAGTTTTCAAATTTTGGAACGAAAAAATTGGAAAGCATGATATAAATTATGAAATAGAGGGTTCAGTGCTAGCTGCGGCCGATCAAATTTAATATTACGGAGGTGGTTGTAACACCACGCCTCTTTTCGGGAGCACTTATCGGAACTTTATGCGGATCCGCTTTAAAGAAACTCGGCTTCATTAAACGGGTGGTGGTGAAATGTGATGAGAAAGTAAAAGAGAGGTGTTATATAACTGTAGTTCGGCCCGATTCGGAATATGCTGCAAGTATTTGGGATCCTTGGGAGAAAGTTTGGCAAGAGGAATTAGATAAAGTGCAGAGAAAATCCGCCAGATTTGTGAAAAATTGTTACAATAGAAGAAGACGAGTGTGACAGGCCTTTTAGGGGAATCAGGCTTCAATCCACTTGAGATGCGAAAAAACAAGCGAGACTTGGACTTTTAGAAATATTCAGAACAAACTATTTGAATGCGGACGCTAAGGGAATTATCATAGCCCCACAATACTTAGGTAGATCAGACCACAAAGATAAAATAAGGGAGATAGATTCCAGTAATGATAGATACAAATATTCATTGTTTCCCCGAACAATCAGGAATCACGACAGTAGGAAACCAAAGTCACTACAGAAATACTTGAGACATTATTTTACCAGTCAGGACAAGATTATCCGTTGTGTAGACATACGGCACATGTGTTTATCTGTGTTAGTTGATAGTATGTGTATCTGCATGTGTGTGAGTTTTTGCATGAATGGATACGATTTTTTATGTGGATTGGCATGTATTTTGTGGTTTCGCGTGCTGTTTTATTCCATTTTACGGGTGTAGACATAACACCCCCCGCCATACGCCCTTGCGGTGGCTTGCGGGATACTATGCAGATATATATCATCCTTTTTCCCTTCTAGCCTTGAAGAAAAGATCCTTTTTAACTTAGCCGTAAATCCCTGGTATGATGAATCACGGATGTCACGATGCATATTGGAGGCAAATGCTGCCTCGGAAGCCATTGGCTGAAAAATAAGTCAGTCGAGGGATGGCTCTACATCTACATCTACATAATACCCCGCAAGCCGCCGCAAGGGCGTGTGGCGGGGGGTGTTAGGTCACCAACCGTAAAAAAGAAAAATACCACATGCAAAAAAAACAACACGGAAAATAACACCCACAGCAGCGCAGACACTCATGCAAAAATCCCTTCATCCAATACTCATGCAAACACATAAACCGCAAAACAACTAAAAAACTGCACCCCATGATGCAGCACGAAAGACATCCTACAACACGGAAGCCAGGACACAACAAGCAAGAAATTGAAACATCACTACCACATGAAAATGCACCACGAAACACTCTACCCCCAAAGAGTCTCTAAATGGCAGGGAATGCGACCCAACGTTGCAGGTAGCAGGAATTTGCTCCCGCGGAGAGGGACGAGGGATTGAAAGGGAGACTTAAAAACAGATGAACGGAACACGAATGAGGTCATTCGGAAAGAATGGGTTATTATAGCTAAACACATAAGGTTAGTGGAAGAGCATATATTTAAATACAACTAATTATTTTTTAGACGCTGAGGGTGGCAAGTGGAATTTTTGCTATCTATAACCCTGCAGTTGCTATCCCGTATTGTCCGTGGGAAGAAGGAGTCCTTGAGTCGGCTAGTTCTGGCATCTATTTCCCGAATTTTATATGCATGATCCAAGCGACTAATGTATGTAGGAGTACGAATAATTTGCGAGACCTCGGTGCTGAAACATGCGGATCTAAATTTATTTAATAATTTCAATCTTGCATTGAATCGTCTCTCAGCCAATGATTCCCACCATTCCTTTCCCACCGGCTCTTGGAGGTGTTAGGACGATCAGTTGTTATTCTCTTCCTTTGGAGTTTACTCTTAACTGGAAAATTATTTTGCAGGACTAATGTTTTGATGGAAGACGTGTCTTGGAATGTGTGTGCAAATCGATAAATGAAGTCTATTTGAAATACAATCATTAAATTTTTTAAAAATCATTATAGCACAGGAAGCCTTTCGCTGTACCTTTAGGAGAAACTTGATTTCAGTGCATCGTATGGGAACTGTGATTGAACCCTATTGAATACATTTATGCTCAACCCCCGGCTAGTGAATTTGATGGAAGGAAACGCCTCGTGGAACATCATCCGCAGCTTGGGTGCCAAGCTAATGTTTATTTGGAAGAGGGGAGTGTAACGCAGTAATTGTTTAACTTACCGTAGAGCTATAGGTCGACTTAATTTAAAAGGTGTGTTATATCGTCTTTAAAATCCAAACTCAATTACGTTGGATTACGTTTGATCATCCGTGTTAACATGTTCATCCAGTTTTTCATATATTTTTATCGTCTTTTGTGAAACTAGTGACGTTCAGCGTCTGCCTATGTAGGTCCCCACTCACGTCACAGATAAAGCATTACACCAGTCTCAATCCCCACCCTACTTCAGTCGTCTCTTTCTGCTCCCGTCCGCCTTTCTAAAATTTGTTCTGCAACCGACAATGGTCACCGTAGTTTGATTTTTCTGACGCAGTTCTAACGTGTGAATCCTCTCATCCGGTCCATAATAAAACGCGGTAGCGGCGGATGGTCTGCTTCTTCCCCAACGTCAGGTTGGCCTACCGTTAAAATTTTCACATACAAGGTGTGATCAAAAAAAGACAGGACTGATTTTATAACTTGTTTATTTCGACGGATACATCTTAATCGAACTTGTCGCCCTCAAAGTACTTACCTTTACCAACGTTTCTTCCAGCTCTCGAACCCAGCCTGGTAAGCCGCCTTAGGGATCCTCTTCAGGTCCGCCTTACAATTAGTTTTAATGTCCGCAAAAGAGTCGAATCAGCGCCCTTTCAAGGTTGATTTTAACTGTAGAAACAAAAAAAGTCTGATGGAGCCACGTCTGGTGAGCAAGGTGGCTGCGGGATCACGGAAGTTCCGGTTCTGGCGAAACACTCTGTCACGATCAGCGTCGTAAGTCGGCGCGTTATCGTGATGGAAACGCCATGAATTGTTTCTCCACTTGTCCTCCTCTACATCCTTTTTATAACCTTTAAGTAGAAATCTTTGTTGACGTTTTGACCTTGAGGGACGTATTCGTAATGAATCAGCCTTTGTCAACAGTAAACTAAAACACAACAGCATGACCTTCACGTTTAACCACAACACGCGAGCTTACTTTGGTCGCGGAGAATGAGGGCCTTTCCTTTGAGAAGACTGGGCCTTCCTCTTAACATCATAACCGCAAACCCAGGTTTCGTCACCGGTTACGATGGTTTTAAGAAACTCTGGTTCGGCATTGGCTCGATCCAGGAGTTCCTGACAAATGCCCTCACGTTTTCGTCTCTGTTCATCAGTCAGTACCCGCGGGACGAATTTTGATGCGACGTGCGTCATGCCCAAAATGTCTGTCAAATTGTCTGACAGTATCCAAAACTAATGTTCACTTCCTCGGCTACCTCTCTAACAGTTGAAAGGCGATTAACATACACCAAATCGTTCAACAAATTGTCATTGTTGGGGTCTGTCGAAGTGGAAGGCCGCCTCGTTCACGAATCTTCATCTGTCGAGATTCTGCCCGATTTCAGACGGCTGTACCACTCAAAATACTGGCTTTGACTCATAACTTAATTAGCAATGGCTTGCTGAATCATTCCAAATGTCTCCAAATCACTTTTACTGAGTTTGAAACAAAATTTCACGCACACACGCTGTTCCTCTAGCTCCTTCTTCATTGCTGCCGTTGCACGAGGCGACGAACAGGTTAAGACACGTACGGCTGCTGCTACATAACGGCCCTACGTAAACAAACGCAACTTGTCTCGTTTTAGTTGTCCGTTGAGCAGTTTGCGCATGAACAAAATCAGTCCGATATTTTTTTCATCACACGTTGTAATTATTTCTACGCTGTATTTGAGGATTTGAGTCTCTACTTCGTGAACTTTCATGATCCCTGAATAATTAAAGTTTGTATTTTTTCATGAAAATTTAATTAAACTACTAACGGTTTCGACGGATTCGTAACATCATCTTATATACAATTTCATTGAAGATCGATAAATAGGAAAGAACTCACATATTTCAGGGAGAGAAATCCTTTATTCCCGTTTTTGGAATTCTCCAAACTAGTTTCCATTTCCTTTTGGCTTATTTTCCCTCTCTCTTTCCTCAGCCACCTGACTCAAAATATTACAGCTGTGGTTATTTTCTTCCCTTAAAATCCAGTTTTTTTTACTCCCGGCATCCCTTAAGCTTCCAATCTACGCTCATCTGCTCAATGACTACGTTGTGGAAATATCCACGCTATGCCGCACGCCTTAGTCTATTAAGCATTACTTTCCTCTTTAAACTGTCTCCTCCTCATTTCTTTCTCTCCCTCTTCCTGTGTGCCTTTACCTCAATACTCCGTCTTTAGTTTTATATCACCCATTCCCATAAAAATAAAATTTTAATGACTTAACTGTTTCGCCAACTTTACGGTATTCAACTTAAATATTAAACTTACATTGCTGGTGTATTAAGAACGTGAATACTCTGAATATACTCGTCGTTATACCTAATGTATCAAATTAATTTTTTTGTACGTTCAGCAAAGACTTCAATCTTTTGGATGATAAAAAGTGAAATGGCCGTACGTAATGAGGACACCGCTGGCTGTCATAGTTACCCCATAAGGTTAAATTGGGCGAATGCTAGGAGAAATTAAAATCTGAATGTCTAGCATTACATTGCGGCAGAAATTTAGAGATAAGGATTAGTCGTATATTATGATGGTTTTAATGAAATTTGACGCCATAAAATCATTTAGAATAGGGAAGAGAAGAAAGGGAATTCGACTACATCTACATAATACCGCGCAAGCCGTCGCAAGGACGTGTGGCACGGCGTGGTAGATCACCAGCCATATTACAAAACATTCCCTCTACATCCTCATGAACCTAGCACTCCGCGATCAACCCTAAAACCGCGTGGAAAGGGGGGCGACCGAACACCAATCATGCAACATGCCTGCACAAATTAAGAGTATGAGATGGCTAGCATCTATTCCTACGCTTAGACAAGGAAGACAGGAAAAATATTTAAAAAAGGACAGGCACGCATTTAATTCGGACACTTATTACCGGTTAGTATTCTGCACATTCCGGAAGAGGAATTCACAAATACAATAGACTTAACATACTTCGCCTAGTCCCCACCCGGCACAAGGGCGCACGGCGGAAGACGTTTGGATGCCAGACTTGGAAACCTTGTTATGCCAATCAGATGACGAAATTTATGGAAGTGAATAAAGAATTTCGATTTCTCTTAGAAATTTTATTTTGTGGTAAAAGGTAAATAGATGATAGAAATAATGACATGAGACGATGCTAATACATACTCAGGAAGAGAATTTTTAATGCATATTATCTGTATTTTGAATTTGACTAATATTATTTCCGCTTATATATTCACTCATTATTTTCTCATCTTCGCCTACTAGCTGCCATATAACCTACAGTTGACGTGATACCTAGATTTTGCCTTCAGTTAGGGTAACTCTGTCGTTCTACATGTAGCTGTGTGAGTTCAAGCACCAAGTGGGATGGGTAAAGGAGAGAACAGTTGTTATAAGAATTAGGAAAGATGAGAAAACATCCATTAAAAATCCCTGAAAAAACGTGCTAACCAAAACATTGATAGCGGAAAATCTAGTTCGAAACGAGTGGTAATTTGACTCATTAAATCATGTCTCGAGTATACCCAAAGGTAGGTAATAAAAATGAACCACCACCACTTATTCGATGTATTGTATCCCATAAGGTGAATTAGAAGATAAAGTGTCTGGATTTACGCGTTACATTCCCTACTTGTGTTTGTGTTTGGGAGCGGAGACCGTGAGTTGCATGTCCAAGTGGAAGTGAAAATTCCCCTTCTTAATTTCAATTCTAATTTGCCACGTTATTGGACAGATTTTTACTACATTTCTGGGTGTTATGTGTATGTTAGTTGATATTATATGTTTATGCATGCGTGTAAGATAAAAAGGTTTTTGCATGACTATATTCCCCTCTATGGGTGTAGGTTTGCATAAATATGTTGGTTTTCCTCGTGGTTTTATTCCCCTTTACGGATGGTAGCCTAAACCTCTCCACCACACGCCCTTGCGGTAGCTTGTGGGTTTTCACGTAGGTGTAAATAGATAATCAGCGTTTTAAGTATAGTTACATTCAAAGATATTGAAAATGTGTTAGAAAGGTAACACAGCCATTTTTAAATTATATAATAAATTAAGGGTGCCAGGCAACCGTAAAATAATGTCAAAACATTACATATCAATCAGCACGACAACTACTTCGGTTTTAAGCACACAACTGTAAGTTGTGGAAAAAGCCAATGGAATACAATCAGTTACGTGTTTTCCGAAAACAAATTCAAAGGTCGAATCTTTGAATGCAAAAATTTCAGAGTGTAAAAATCATTCGCCTTGACTGGGATTCGAACCCAGATCCCTCAATATCCGGTCGAGTGCTTTAGCCACTTAAGCTACCGAGGCGTCCTCTTAAACTCTGAAATTTTGGGGCTTTTAAATGAACTAGATGTTGTGACGAAATACCGTACATACAATGTCACAGGCATTCGTATTCGTGAGCGAGGCGCCACAGTCCACGAGGTTAAAGCCAACTTTAAACACTTATGGTGTTTACACTTTGACAAATTTCAAAGAAACTGCGGGAGATGCCGCAACAGTAACTTTTAACGGAGCCATCCGCTAATGTGCATTTCAATGCAACAATTTCAGATTTTTTTCAGATTACGATGTGCATTTCAATGCAACAATCGCAGTTTCTTTGGAATTTGTCAAAGTGAAAACACCATAAGTGTTTAAAGTTGGCTTTAATCTCGTGGACTGTGGCGCCTCGCTCACAAATACGAATGCCTGTGACATTGTATGTACGGTATTTCGTCACAACATCTTGTTCCTTTAAAAGCCCCAAAATTTCAGAGTTTAAGAGGACGCCTCGGTAGCTTAAGTGGCTAAAGCACTCGACCGGATATTGAGGGATCTGGGTTCGAGTCCCAGTCAAGGCGAATGATTTTTACACTCTGAAATTGTTGCATTGAAATGCACATTAGCGGATGACTCCGTTAAAAGTTACTGTTGCGGCATCTCCCGCAGTTTCTTTGGAATTTGTCGAATCTTTGGTTGAATCGAGCCAGGAAGAGGAAGAAGAAGATGATCCGATGGCGTGCGTCATCAAAATTGGAAAATCAATGTTAAGCAATGAAAGGTAAACTCATGGATCTCTGATTTCACCTGCATATCAACCCGTGAGCCACCGCGGGGGTTTGTGGTGGGGGGGCGTCAGGTCACCGCCCGTAAAATAGAACAAAATTGCGCATCTAAACCCACAAACACATGTCAATCTAAACCCATAAAGGCGTATATATTCCTCCAAAAACAGTTTTTAACTAACACGCGTGTAAATGCATATACTATCAACTAACATAGTGTTTAATCCTGGGGTGTGATTGCTTGTTGGTTAATGGTATGTTGTTTGCTGGACGATGGTGTATGTGTTTGCATGCGTGTTGGAAGAAGGGAGTTTTACATGAGTGTGCACGTCGCTGTGGGTGTAGTTATGCATGTATTTGTAGATTTTGCATGCGGTATTGTTCATTTTTACGAGTAGTGACTTAACACCTCCCTCCACACGCCCTTGCGGCGGGGTGTGGGGTATCATGTAGATATGTAGATGTAGATGTAACATACATATGCCAATTTCAAATTTTATGATTTCCGTTTTTTCAAACGTAATTTTTTTTATGAAGGTCCAAGTGTTCAAGCCATAAAGACTAGCATCTCTCCACACTTGATTCGACTGTTTTTCTCTCGCTGTAGCGTGAACGATTGAGACTATTATAGCTACTGTGAAGTGAAGGAGGAAGGGAATCATCGAAGCAATACGTTTTTATTCTCCCGGTATATTGATTCCGCGTTGAAAGGACGGTTGGGGGAGGGAGGGGATGGATAAGTGCGTATGTGAGTGTGTGTGGGTGTAGAGGGAGAGAAGATCTTTTTCCGACTCACTTTCTCCCCCGCCCCCGCCTCCCCTCACCCCCTCCCCCCGTCCGCCTATCTGCGCTTCACGCCTCGTCGCTCCCGGTCCTCTGGGGGAGGGCCCCACTCTTGACCGGTGGCGGTCAAAAACCCCTTCCGCCGATTCTGACCCTCTCTCCTCTTGCCCGATGCCTCTCTCTCCTCTCCCCATTTCCTTTCCTTGCTCCCCTCCATTCTACCATTTGCCCGAAAAACCAATACGAACCCACCCCTGTACCCTTTCTCGGGGCATATTTAATTCCAGGGTCGTCCATACGCCCCAACGGGTGATCAGTGACCCGTCTTTTCATATGGAATTTTTTTGGGATAATAGTGATAAAAATTGGGCTGAAATTGATCCTAGTCCCACAGTTATTATTATGAGAATCATTAAAACTACGTACATGATTTTTATAAAAAGCAAAATGAAAAAGTTACGAAAAAATATTTATTTTATTTATTGCTACAATGCCTCAATATTCTTCCAAATATTCTTCAAAGTATACTATTGCCAAAGACCTTTCCACGACTCGAAGGCTCCCTGGCAGGCGGAAGGTCCTTAAGGGTACGCGTATATGCTTCTTTGTCTAGGCTTATCTTTAGGTCCCATGCTGGTGTACTTAGAGGGAGAATTCACATTTGGGTATTGGAAACAGGCTGCTGGTGCCACGTAGAGACTGTAAGGGGGTTGGGGAATCGTCGCGATGACGTTGAAGAAGGTCTTCGCAAGCAGACACTCGACCACGTTTTTGTTTTCGTCGTCCGTCAGTACATTCAGGAGGACAAGTTTAGCGCTGATCTATCGCATCGCAAATTTTTAGTGATAATGGTGTCCACTGTCATATTATCAATCTCAATAATATCTGCGTTCATGCGCACACGAAAACGACGGTCCGAATTCAGCACTTCACCAAACGCCAGGAAAAAATAGCTTATCGATGTTCTTAAAACAAGCCTTGAATACGTAGACTTTTGAAGAATCCAGGGGCTGATACCCTAAAGAGACTTCAACTTCTGAAGCTCTGAGCCACATTTCACACGGTGTTTAAATTACTGATAACTCATATTACAAATTAACTATTTTTCTTCATACCGTATTTTATTCGTGATTTTTCTCCCCCTTTTGCTGATTATGTTGTTTTATTATCTTTTAGGGGTGGTGACATAACACCTCCCGCCCCACGCCCCTTCGGTGGCTTGCGGGGAATTGTGTAGATGTACATATACTTCCTACAGTACCAAACATTTTTCCTTCTATCAGTCTTCAACAATCCACTGGCAATCCATATTGCCTCTATCAAACTTTCCTACGCAGGAATTGTTTTGGGCCATAAGATTCTCTCCTCCGATGCTGTGTCGACAAATTTCCTTTTCTTTTCTTCCGTCCATTGATATTTTCTCATTTGCCTAAGCACCTCTACAATTGCAATCTACGCTTTGATTCTTTTGCCGAAATGATCAAATTGGCGGGTGGTACAATAACATACTCGATGCAAGGTTTGTCTAAAGGCCTATGAGGCTCATTCTGGAAAAATGAGTTTTATTCAAGTTACGTGTACTTACATCTACATCTATAGATGTAAATACATATAGTACCGCGATAACCGCCTCAAGGGCGTGTGGCGGGGAGTTATAGTTTACAATCCGTAATTAATAATAAAACCGCATGCACTTTTCCCGAATGCCTTTTTGAGCACTGCCATACCGAAGCACTGACTTAACGAAGCATGCTAGGAAGACTTGATCTACATTCACACAATACTCAGCAAGCCATCACAAAGGTGTGTGGCTTGGGCGTTAAAACCACACCAATAAAATAGAATGTTACCACATGCAAAAACAAACATAAATATACGCGGTTGCAACACCATATAGACGAATATATTCACGCAAAATTTATTGTAACTTGAATGCATCTACATCTGCATTTACCCCGCAAACCGCCACAAGGGTATACGGCGGCGGGTATTAGGTCACCACTCGTAATAAGATAAAACCACATGCAAACCAACGCACACTGAAGCGTAATATTAATGCAATAACCTTTTAAACCAGCACGTATGCAGGTATATATACTATCAACTAACACGCACGTGCACCTTAGAATGTATTAAAAATTTATCAAATAACGTGACAACTGGAATTGCACAGTAAGTAGGGGAAATTCCACTACCCCATGAACATGCAACTCACGGTTTCCACCCCGAAGGACATGGGTAAAGAACGGGAGACACCGCTGGAGGAAGCGGAAGCGTCCCACCCCCAGAGAGAGAGAGAGTTGGACACATTTGAATATATCAATAGCGTGTGCACCTACCAGACTGTACCAGATGAATGAACCAGATTGGATGAATTTATTCATTCAATCTTTCAGTTCTGCTTTTCAGTTCAGTGAATGTACCAGATGTCTACGCAGCGTTTAATCTTGTCATTACTTGTAATTCTAATTACCATGATGACTTTGATTTCTTACCATTATGATTCATCATTGTCCGGGGAAAGAACGAATACTTTTATCTATCTGTACTGAAGTATCCCTTATCCTATCCTTGGGGTCTGAACTACCTAAATACCATAGTCTGCACCCAGTAAATAAGGCAGAAGCTATTCTAGGTGGGTCCGCCTATTATCCTGACATGTGATCCCAACGAAATTTGTTGTATTAGGACTACTCCCAAATATGTAACTTCATTCGCCAGTGTTAACACTGGACCCTATCTTTCATAATGTATGGCCTTTTCATCACTTATTTCGCTCCAAAATCACAAAATTGCGCACTTGCATATGCTTGCATCTAATCCCCATTCTCTCCAGAGCCCTCTAGTTGTCACATTTACTACCGTTGAACAATAGCCATTTAGAAAGGTTCAGACCAAACGAGTTTAACGATGACATTGAAAGAAATATAATGGCCCCACTCTACTCAGAGATCCAACCACAAAGATACGTAAAATAAGGGAGAAAGATTCAAGTACAGATGATACAAATACTCATTCTTTCCCCGAATAATCATATACAGGGTTCGTCCGGAAAATAAGTGTACTGAGCTCAGGAAAAAAAATGTATTACACTTTTACATATCTTAAGCTAATATTCCTCAAAATAGGACCCTTGTGAGTCGATACACTTGTTCCAGCGGCGTTCCCATTCCTGGAACGCTTCCGCGAAGGCATCATCGGGAACCTCTCGAAGACTCGTCGTCGACCTCTTCTCTGCCCTCCACGAACATCTTGCGCCACCGAAAGATCATGTTTCTGGACATGGCTGACTCCCCGTAAGCCTGGTTAATCATACCGACAGTTTCGGTGGACGATTTCCCAAGCTTTACCGCAAATTTGATGGAATAACGATGCTCCAAAAACTTCCGCATCGCGTTTCGTGACGTGGGTCGAGCGTGGAGGTTCGCGTTAACAGAGCTCCTCACTACACCATAGCTCAGAGCCGACTGCCTTTTTCAGCGTCGCTTGCCAACATACCCCCCTCCAATCGCAGCCCGTCAGAGCGGTGCTGGGCGCGCCGCTCCAGGCGCGCCCAGCCCAGGAGTCAGTACACTTATTTTCCGGACGAACCCAAAATGTATGATGTAGATGTATTAATTTATTTTGGGAGCGCTAAACGTGTATTTTATATGAATGATGTACTTTCGAAGTTTTGTGCGTTTCCATCATGAGTCTGTGTCTGTGTTGAACTCAGTTCGTAATTCGGTTTCTTGAGCATTGAATTTTGTGACTCAAAGTGAATTTGTATTCCTTTGGTAAGTGCGTATTGCTTCGTTTCTCGTCTCGGCCAAAACGCCAACGTTTCTGCTCCTCTTCCTCGTGTTTAGACAAGAAAACCTCCGGTTCTTCCAATTTCCTCTCTTCCTTTTTCGCAAATCTGTTCTTCACGTGCCTGCAAAATGTTCCAGTTGAAACAAGTCTCGAAAATCCTTTTAATTTTAGATGCGTTAGGGGATGGCTTTTCATCGATCATTTATGGAAGGCGTGTGTCTTTAGTGGTCCTTTTTACGTTTGCCGCCCCCCACCTATGTTCATTTGTTTTATTTTCTTATTTTTTTAAAGTTTCGGTGTATATCACCCTTCCGTCAAACCATATTCACAAGACAAATGGACTGCAGTTTTGAATTAATTGCTGTTTTTTTATTTCTTATGCGGAGAGACCAATTGAATGACTTAATTCTGGCTCCATCTCTTTTTGAAAATAATGATGCTAGTCTGCATGTAGCTAACGATTGCTTTTCGCTGTTTTGCTTTGACATGCCTGTCCCTAAATTCCGTATTAATGTCAATTAATCAATGCATCCAGGACAACGAGCTACTCCCTTTTTGTCTTTTCTCCGCCAAACTCAGTCTTCGATTTGTTACCTACGAGGTATTTTTAACAATCTCAGTCAACTTTTTCCACTCATAAGTGCAAATTGTAAATGTAATATATAAACATGATTCCGGAACATATTCCATGTGCTTATGAGAACCACAGTAGGTTAGGAATAGAATGTCATATGTAATATGCCACGGTTCTATTTCAGCATTTAATCATTAACCATATCAACATAGTCAATATAACTCCTTTGATTGAGTAATTTATGGTGAAAAAACAATTTTGGACCGGCCCCCGAGAATCATTTTTGTAAATTCTTCTGTTCCGTTGATAGCTTTCTTGCATCTACATCTACACAATTCCCCGAAAGCCACTGAGGGAACGTGTGGCAGGGGGTGTCAATTCACCGCACGTAAAATAGAATAAAACCAGGTGCAAAACCAAATCATGTTGCCTCCAAACCAATAGGCTTTATCATGCAGTCGAAAAATGGTAATCACACGAAAGTAATTACTTACGTGCTACAATATTCAATGAAATGATACGTTTTTTTATATTTTGCTGTAGAACGCTTGAAAATATGGGTACATTAAATTAAAAATACGAGGGTCATCCGGAAAGTAGTACCCGTTCGTGAAATAAAGAGACAAAAGTAAATATTAACAAACATAAAAAATTTTATTTGAAAGAGGATACTTTAAACTACTTCTCAACATAATCTCCAAGCAAATTAAGGCATTTGTCATAACGTGTGACAAGTTTCTGTATTCCTGCTGCATAGTCCTTCGCCGCCAGCTCATTGAGATACGCGAGGGACCCATCTTGCACAAATTTTTGCATAATGCAGATGGTGTTTAACAATTTCATGAACAATTGTTCGAGAAACATTGGGAAAATGCTCACAGATGTCATCCATCAATTGTGACGCGCCGATCGTTCCTCACGAATTCGTCAACTGAGCTCACCAGTTGGTCTGTAATGACAGACGGTCTCTCCGAACGCTCATCGTCGTGTGTGTTCCCCCTCCCCATGTTGAAGTTGCGACACCACCGCCGAACAGACGACTCGTCCATTACATTGTCTCCATACACCTCCTTTAATTGGCGATGAATATCACATGGGCGAACGTTTCTTGCATTGAGGAATTTAATCACTGCCCTCACTTCACAACTGGCGGCGTTCTCAATTTTTTTAAACATTGTAAACAATCACAGAAACAACACAGGCAATGCTAGCGTCACGCAACTTGGCTCAGAGAAGGCAGACAAGCCACTGAAGCTATCTGACCTCGTCCAGCGGCTACTCGCGTCGTCAGCACTTCATGCGGCACGAACGGGTACTACTTTCCGGATGACCCTCGTATCATTCAGGATATCGAAAAAATATATACTCAATCAATTCTAATTATCTTCTACACGGTTGCCATCATGTTAATTTTGATCTCTAATGTTTCGCGTTAAAAACTAAATGTTCTACATCCACGCTTAATCAATAACCCCCAAGCCACTGCGGGGGTTTGTGGCGGGGGATGTTACGTCACCACTCGTAAATTAGGATATAACCACATGCATAACCAACATTTGCATGCAAAAATACACCAACAGAGGTGGATATGTTTATTCAAAAACTATTTTAACTCACACGTTTGCAAATGCATAAACCATCAACCAACATACACATACACATGCACATAGACTATTAGTGAAAACACATCCAATATCGTGGAAATTATAGTTGAAAAGCGGGAAGGGGGAATTCTACTATCACATGGACATGCAGTTCATGGTCTCCGACTCCTAAGTCACAAATAGAGATTGTGACACACCGCAGCAGGCAACAGACAGCGGAGGCATCCCCCTAAGAGAGAGAGACATGGAGAGAGGAATGGAAGGAGAAACTAAAAAACAAACAAAGCAGAGCAAGCAAGGCTATGAAGAGCACAGCATTCTTTAATGACAGTCCCATGCAGTCATGCGGGAAGGGTTTTGACAAAATACACGAAATTAGCGAAAGTGTATGCACTTGAATAAAATTAATTGTTCCCTGGATGCTGTGGATGGCAATTAGGATTTTTGTTATCTATAACCTTGCAGCTACTATCCTGTATTGTCCGTGGGAAGAAAGAGTTATTGAGTCTGCTAGTTATCTACATCTACTTAATACCCCCTAAGTCGCCGCAAAGGCGTGTGGTGGAGGGTGTTGAGGCACCACCCGTAATTAAGGAAATAAACTGCATTCAAAAGCCACAAATGAATACAATCCACAAACAAAATATTGTATACAATTATGCAGAAACCCTTACAACTCACGTACATGTATAAGTTATTAAGGTAGTCTGCTAGTTTTCTCGTTAAAGGATGAAAGAATTGAATAATTAACGTGGGAATTGCACCATTAGACGAATATAGGATTGACTTCGGTTTGCTATGCCATAGATTTCTAAAAATCTAGACATTTAAGAATTAACAGCGAGAGGAGGTGACTGGTTCAACCTTCATTTTGCTTTGCAAAGAGGCAAACAAAAAATTTCGTTAGATCATAGTATTGCAAAAAGGTTACTATAAATTATTAAATGATGTCCTTAAGACTGGGCGCGGATTGGGGCAATCACTAGATAGAATAACTTGCTGGCAGCAAAAAAATTCTTTTGGTGGAATTTTGCGTTGAGAATTGTGTAGGGGCGCAACGCCATGTGAATCTAAATGTCGGGTTGACCAACCCGGAGTCTTCGGTGAGATTGACGTTAGTTGGCCGCCGGTCGTGTCGTTCGTTGATTGAGGGCGCGGGACGTGAAGGAAATGATGCCGCCACTCCTTCATTCTTCCTCGGCAGTGTTAGGCACCAAGGAGGGGGGCCATCCGAAAACCCCCGATGAGAAAGACCGGATGTGACAGGATGCATTAAAAATAAAAATCCATCGACATTTATATTGACATTCTGCGACCCATTCAAATATAACCGACGGTTTCTGATATCGATTACTTTAATGTTGAATCCATCCGTTCTACTACGCGTATGTTAGCTGATAGTAAATTTATTTGCATGCGTGTAAGTTAAAAATGTTTTTGCATGAATAACTACGCTACAATGGGTGTAGGTTTATATAAATATATTGATTTTGCATGTGGTTTTGGTCCCTTTTACGGCTGATGACCTAACACCCCCTACCACACGCCTTTGCGGCGGCTTGCTGGGTATTATGTAGATGCACTATAAATATCCCTGACTTTACGCTGATGGTCTGATCTACTTTAGTAAGCCGGGGCCTGTAATGCACCGCAAGCCGCCGTCAGGGTGTGTGGCGGGTGGTAGATGGATGAAAGATTCAAATTTTAGCCTTAAATTCAAGCTAAAGCTTTAAATTCACGTCAAAAAAGCTTTGAATTCACGTTAATTATCAATGAAATGGTATAAAAACTAATTTAAAATTGATAAAAATGATAGAAAGGCCGTTGTAAGCTCATTGCTGATCGCTGGAGCGCCAACTCGAAAGGATTTTAGCTCATGTATTTCACATCCCGGAACATCTACATCTACATTATAGCCCGCAAGCCACCGCAAAGGTGTGTGGCGGGGGCTGTTAGGTCACCACCCGTAAAATGGAACAATATCACATGCAAAAACAGATGCAACATCGTTCTTACTATCATTCTTTGTTCTCATTTAATGGTTTGGAAAAAAAATCTCACATACAAAGTCTTTTACTTTGGAAGACGAATATAAAATGGTAGGCAATCATCGAAAGATGAAATATATTTATTGTTCCAACCGTTAACTTCCTTGTCGAAATTCGCAGTTTTTGGAATCGTCTCATGTTGATGTCAAGTGGAAAAAGAGTAATGCTTATCAATTGGATGGTAACTGAGGCATTAGAATTTTACAGAATCAATTTTCACGCCATTTTACCGAAGCAACTCGTGAGTTATTTGGCACGCAAAGATTTTCACTCTTGCTTCCTTCATAAGTACAACTGGAAATAAATATTACATCATTAATATCAAGATTATCTTGCCAACACCAACATGTATTTTGGATTATTTAGCAAAATCCAATAATGACTTTTTTTCAAATTTGATGCCACGTATGGCATAATAAATTGACTGGTATTAAATCTGTCGAACCTTAAATCTGGCAGAAGGACGCGTGATCCATTAATTAAATCCATGTTCCAAGTCAGATACTCTAAACCCCAATTTGCAAAGAAGCAATTGCCAAAAAAGCAATTCCTGTGGTATTTTACGTTTCTGAATGTGCACAGGATTTGCACATGCATTTAAATGGGTAGTATTACTGGAAATTGGTGTACTCAAACGAAATAAATTTGAAATTGCTTCCGTAGCTATTTACTGTGTCTGCGGTATTTAACGGCGCGTGGGTACTTTGAGAGTAATGCGTTTCGGTTGATCCACTGACTCTGAAAAAAAAAGCTTTAGACTCTTCCTTTGACGGAAAAAAGAGAATTAATTTAAATTCCTCGTCTTGTTTACACGCACTTCAGAAATATTTGACTCCGCAGTCCCTTTGAAGTCAGAAATAAATTAGCCGATTTCGCCCTCTCTCTACCCTTCTGGGTTGCGAGTGCCTGTGCTGTTTAGACCCTGTTTTGTGTTTATTCGCCGCTGACACAGCCTTTCAGGGCCGAAGGATATGAAAATTTAATTGAATTAAATCGCTTTTTCTTTCAAATTTCGATTTTTAAGTGGACATGGAAGATATAGTCAGAAGTATTTGCTTAAGCACAAAAAGGCAAAGGTGTCGTTTCTCTCTCACTATTTCTGTCTTTTCATAAACATTTTCATTTCTGAAGATGCTCCATATTTCTATAGACCTTCCTAAGAAGGATTTTGTGCACGTAAGGGGTTGTCTAAAAAGTTTCCGATTTCAACCTGAAGATGACGGCACTCTACAACAAAGGTTGGGGGCTGTGTTTGCGCATGCGTTGGCAGGAACTCACCTGTCAGCCTTTTGGAATACACAGTTGTTGTTTGACAACCGTTTGAGTTATTTGTTGCGTTGGTTTTTGTGAAAATGGAATACAATTAGTATCGAACTGTCATAAGTATTTGTTTTTGAAGGGGAATATGCCTACGAAAATGAAAAAGACGAGTTGAAGGCAATGTACGGGGATTCTGTAAGGCAACGTAAAAATCTAATCCCTGTAGTTTCAATTTTCTTTGGAATACCGATGCCGGATGAAAAGAATTCGGTAAATCTTCGTAGAAATTAGAAATTATCGCACCCTCATGGTAAATATTTATATTATTTACGTTGATTATTGTAGTTTTCCATTAATTCTTAATAGCAAGATTTAGATGATACAACAAATTGGAATAATGAAATAATAAATCCCCATAAATGGGGATTCATTATTATATGAGGCAGTTTGAGTGCTCGGAAAATACGGTGAGCTCCAAAACCAATAAAGTCAGGCCCCATTTTTTACGAAAAAATCTTTAAAGTATTTATTCGGACCAAAGCTCAGTTTTCACACAAAAGTCTTCAACAAAGCTAACCTTTTACTAAGCCTCAGTGCATATTGGAATGAGGTTCCGATGTAGCTGTGCAGATACATGGTTTGTATAAGAAGTATGAGGAATAGTTTCGGAAAAATAGTTTATTTTCAAATATTGCTACAATGCCTCAAGATTCTTCAAGTTACATACCTTGGGCATCTGCACTCCGCTCATCTAGATGTGAACCGTCGCCTTATCAATGCACTTCACGCACAGTCAATAAAAACTTGTGAATGATACTTATATAATCCTTTTATAAAAGCCTTTTATATATCGATGTAGATATTATGTATTATCGAAGACGGAAAGAAGCAATGTATATTGAATTCCTTAGCATGTAACCATATATTTCTCGACTTTATGTTAAGAAAAATCGCACGGTTTGCTAGGTAAATTGTTTTGCATCTTAATGCAACCGCTCTGCACTTTTTGCCAAACCACCTCCGTGTGAGGGAGTGGGGTATTATTTATGACAAATAAATAATAAATTATTTAGCTTAAGTGGAACTGAAAATCTTAACTTCTTGCTTTCCAGAAGCGATGTCCGATTTTGCTTCATAGATGAAAATTAATAATAAAATGTTTTTACCAGAGACCATTTATCGGAGACCCTTGAACTCATTAAACAGGCTCATGAGGATTATGCCTTTTACCGCGCAAGAGTTTTTGAGTGACGCCAAATGTTTAAGGAAGGCCGGGAGCTCGTCGAAGACGAGCACCGCGTCGGACGCCCGACGACCGCTCGAACCGATGCTCAGGTGGCCAACGTGAAAAATGTTTTAGACTCTGACAGGCGTTTAACCATGACCCTTATCAGTGAGGAGACTGGCCTTTCAGTCGGAACCGTCCACACCATTGTAACAGAGGATCTTGAGATAAGAAAAGTGTGCGCGAAGCTGGTGCCGAAAGTCTTGAGCGAGGAACAAAAACTGTCGCGGGTGGAAATTATGCAAGAAATTTCGGACTGCGTCCAGGAAGATGAAGATTTTCTCGACAGCGTTGCTACCCCAAAGGATATCGGTTCGACTCCATCGAGGCGGTTCAATCGGCGACGACAAAGGATCTCAACAGTATTCCGGAAACCAACTTCCAGCGGGCTTTTGACGAGTGGCAGTCGCGCCTTACACAGGCGTATCGATGCAGGATTATTTTTAAGATTATTAAGTAATTGTAATGATGGTTGAAATAAATTTTGTTATTTGGAACCAGTCCCGAGACTTATTGAACCGTCCCTGTAGTTTAGTTTAAAATTGAAGCAGACTGACGAGAAAGAATTATTTATTAAATTTTTCATGAGTCGTTATCGTAAAACAGGCTCACGTTTGCGAGTCTGCCACGCCATTCTCTAGAATAACACTTTCTATCTCGTGGAATCAAGGGAACAAAAGTATTATTAAGTTCACTAATAGAGCAGCCATTGTGCAATTGCCTAATCGGAAGAAAAAATCTCCCATACTACCCCACCTTAGGACCTCTGTGATGTCGACACAAGGTTAAGGGTTGAGAGCTCCTTTACCTAAATCCTGGGAAACTCTTCAGTGAGAGTAAATAAACTGGTTGGGCTGGTAGGTAGGTGCCAAAGGGCATAATTATGGTTCCACGTCAAGCCTCGGCTCTGAAGTCACACAAGAAACTCGCTGCTAAACGCTAACATCGACGTAAACCCTCGGCAACTCGCCGAAAAGGCATATATATATATATATATATATATATATATATATATATATATATATATATATATATATATATATATATAATGTATAACACTTAGCACTAGTGGACACAGACAAAAACACAGAAACACACAAAAAAGAGACTCACTATTTTTCGAATTTTCGGTGGTCGTTGCCACCTTTATCAAGGAGGAGAGGGACAGAGTTCTGTCCCTCTCCTCCTTGATAAAGGTGGCAACGACCACCGAAAATTCGAAAAATAGTGAGTCTCTTTTTTGTGTGTTTCTGTGTTTTTGTCTGTGTCCACTAGTGCTAAGTGTTATACATTATTATTCACGTCCGTGAGTCTTTCAAAAAGTGTTATATATATATATATATATATATATATATATATATATATATGCTCATATATACAGAAACATATACAAGGAAAAGGGATAGGACGGTTGAGGAAATATTTTTACTTTTGTGATCCGTTCGATTCCGCCTTCCCCACCTCTATTGTGTTCGTCCTTTATACGTGTTCCTATCCCTTTTCCTTATATATGTTTCTGTATATATGAGTATTTATTCGCCGTTTGGCGGGATTTCGTGTTTGAATGTGTGTATATATATATATATATATATATATATATATATATATATATATATATATATATATATAGTACAATACACAGTAACACACAATATAGAATGCCAGCAGTCATTACTTCTATATCTTCAGAGGAAGATGGATTGTTTCCGTCGAAATATCAAGAAAATACGTGTGAGTGTTCTCTTTTTTTGTGTTTCAATATTGTGTGTTACTGTGTATTGTACTATTCGGCACTTCCTTGTCACGTCTATGAAAGCATATATATATATATATATATATATATATATATATATATATATATATATATATGTATATGTATCCCTCCCATTGACTACAACATTGACGTGGTAGAAGGGCTTGTACGTTCCGATGACCCCTAGAGCTGTGCTGGCGGTAGCAATAATAATTGCTCATGGTAGGGTCACCGGAAGGAAACAAATATGAAAGGAAAACAAATGAAGAAGTACTTGGTATGGTGGGCGAAGAGAGCGTTTTGCGTTTAATTGTATATATATATATATATATATATATATATATATATATATATATATATAGACACACACACAAAAACTCACACATATATATACACATACATACATGCATAAACATACACATAGACACGTAAAATAATACAAAGTTATTTTAAACCCTGCAATCATTACATGATAATGGCATGGAATTGAATTAAAGAGACAATAAGGAAGACTCCAAAACACTCATGGTAATAATCTCACTAATTTTAAGAGAACAACCTGATTGAACTAAATTTGGCGGAAAAGGTATCAACGATGTGGTAGATGCCATTTACACCAAGTATTTATTGCTTGTCCCGCTTCGTTTGGTATCAAACTTCTCTTTCCATCCATCGTGTCCCTCTGTGGGGTGGATGCCTCTGCAGCCTGTTTACAGCACTGTGTCTTATTCCCTGCCCGTGTCTTGGGGGGCAGAGACCATGAGTTGCATGTCCATGTTTTGGTTGAGTTTTCCCTTGTTATTTCACAGTTCTTGGTGACCCCTCTTGTTTTGATGGGGGACTGTCGTATGGGTGGTTTTGGTTCATTTTCGTTCTCTTTTTTTTGCAATACAAGTAACTAATTTATTGAGTGAATTGCACATTGTTTTTAATTTGGTCTTTTTCCAGTAATAATACAGGTTTCCACGTTATCTGATACTTTCTTTACGACTGTATTTTCCCTTTTCCCTTCCTCTCCCATATCCTCTCTTGCCACTCAGCCTTCCCACCTGGTGCTCACACCCCCTGCCACACGCATTTTGTTTTTCGTGGGGGGTATTTATGTCGACTTCGTTGTGAGTTTTATAATGGCAAAGAATGTAAAATACACCCGATTTGAAAACGAGAAATAAGTTTTGATGGGATGTTTGAGCGGAAATCCTACGCAACAAAGATGCTAGGTAGGATTCGGTAAAATTAGAATAATAATTTGAATACTACATACCCTTCAATTTCACAACTCCACTGGCTGTAGAATAAATATGTGCCATACATACATAAGCAGGTCTACATGATGGGTTTTTACTGTGTTTTGGCTCATTAAACTGTACCTATAGAAACAGACAACTTCACGGAGTCTACATTCCGCGAAGGGGGTTGGTGGGACGTGGGCGGTGGTCAGGCGGACGGAGGCGTGGGTGCCTCTTGCGGCGATGGCGTTTAATTGCAGCATCATCTGCTCGGTCGAGAGAGAGAGGACTCGCGTCATGAGGGAGGGGCGGCGGCGGTGATGACAGACTTCGTGCCCGGCCCTGGGCGTCGACCCAGACGAAGCCTTTTACGCGACGGAGTGAAGGGAGATGAGCTGCAATCTTCGTGTTCATCACGGGTTTTCTCTATCTATCTTTGCGGTTCCGTAATTATCTCCTCATATGATAAACAAGTGGGGATGATATATCCAACGCGGGCGCTCTGAGGAAACAATTACTCCACGTCATCTGTTTTCAGTCTTGGTAAAATGCACCCCGACACGTAGTACTTGAATAGCAATGTGTAGAAAATGATTAAAGATCTCTTTGCACCATGGAATTCTTTTGAATATTCTATTTTTTGTAGACGCCGGTGTCAATTTGTACCAATTGAGTATTTTTATAAAAAGTGTCTATGGGGAAGAGACCGTTTTATTTTGCATGTCCATATGGTAGTGGAATTTTGCCTTCATACTATTTACAAATTGCACGTTATTGGATAAATTTCTTATTGCATCCCAAGGTGCCATTATTTGTTAGATGATATGTTAGTATACAGGATAGGATCTTTAGGATTTTTATTAGCTAAAAAAATAATTTACTTAGTAAGCCTCTCTCCTTGGATCGTATTCCCCAACTCTCCCTTTGTCCGGTTTCAGCATGGATTCTCTCTCTCACGCGCATAATTTATTGACGCCCTGCTCTTTGTTTGAAACTAATTAACTTAGAGTCTACGTTAAGGGGTCTGGCTCAGAGTGAACGAAAATCCATGTAGAGAAATACCGTTTCCATTTAGTTACAAGCGCAACATCAAATATTTATTAATTCTTAAATCAAATTAACGTTTATGGGACTAATTTATCTATGCGAGACGCATGAATATTCTGTCAAGTTACTGGGAGATTGGCTGCTGGTGATGATTGTTCATTGATTGATATGAGGTTAAGCGCAGTATATGAGCAGTAACCTTCTAGGCATCATTGGCGATATTTCATAATAAGCCAATTTTGACGTGATATGTTTGGTGATATACGTATAAAACTCTTTATGCTGATTTTTTTAATTCTTACAATGAATAATTATCTTCTTTTACTTGTTCAATTCAGCTGACAGTGGTTTTACTTTGAGCTATAGAAGGAAATCTTTATGTTGCCATCAAGACTTAGGCTGATCGAGATTGTGTAATTATTTTGGGTTTTCAAAATAAATATGGATAACTCAGTCTATGTTATCGAATCTGATCTTTGTAATATCTCGCAAAAATCTCGTTACTTACTCTAGGTGAAATATGATTATTTGGTTGACAATTGTGAGGAAATTTTGGTGTATTTAGACAGGATACTTATTGAAATAAGATATGGCCCTTTAGTTCCATAAAGCTCGGGGACAAGACAACAGAGAAAGTTCCATTTTGTTTTCTTTCTAAATAAATGGTTCCGTGAGTTTCTCTACTCCAACTACTTCTAGAATTTGAAATACTAAGGATGGAGATTGATAATATGAAAACGAAAATAATGAAAGCTCAAAAAATGTGCAATTAATGACAAATAGAAAGTTACTTTTAGGTTATTAATATTTTTGGAAGTTAAGTTATTTTCTCGATATTCCAAACTGGTTGCTATTAATTGTTATTCAGTTTTTACAGAATGTAAAATTCTTGTCTCATTCGCACCCCATTTGCCGGTATGCATAGCTATTAATTAATAAGAATTCATAAATATGTAAATATTTTAATTTTTATTTGCCCAATATTTTCTCACCGGAATTTTGGGAAATCAGATGCGAATACTTAGACTCACGGCCTCCTTCAAGTGATAAAATATTCATTCACCTTAAAACTTTCACCCAATCCAACAACGGTGAGTATCACAAGGGTTGACGAGGAAAATAAAATTATCCTTCTTTCCGTGATGCACTCAAATACCATAAAAAATTTAATGACTACGGTAGGATATATTAATTAACTAAGTAAAGCAATTAGACCAATATTAGATCTTTGTAATGTGATATACATTACAGTTCTTTTTATAATGTATCATTACATCACATATACTTACATCCCCTTTTTTAATATCTGTTAATATAGATATTTGATCTCCGAATACGCATACATGAAGAAGGTCATATTAAAAAACTGGGAAAGGTGCAAAGAAAGGCTGCCCGATATGTACTGGGGAAGCATAGGAGGATGGAGAGTGTGTCTGACATGCTAGAAAAGCTGGGCTGGGAACCTCTACAAACTAGAAGGAAAGTAAGCAGACTTTGTGGAATGTTCCGAATCCTGAAGGGGGAGGAAGCTTGGGCAGATCTTAGGAAAGAGGCGGGGAACCCAAATTTTATCGGCAGAAATGATCACAAGTTTAAGGTAAAATGCCGGGCACAGAGAACAAATTAAAAAAAATTTTCTTTTCTAAATAGAACAAATGTTGATTAGAACACCTTACCTGCAAAAATATTCGAGCCCTTTCCTAATAGAGTGTATACTTTTAAGAATAGATGTAAGGTATATACAGGTATGTACTTGTGTACGTGTAGAATGAAAGGATTTTTGCATGAATGTATATGTAACTGTGGGTATAGTTTTGTATGTGATTTTGTTCCTAATTACAAGTGGTGACCTAAAATCCCTCCGCCACACGCCCTTGCGGCGGCTTGCGGGGTATTATGTAGATTCAGATGTAGAATTTGTGGTACTTTTTATTGGGCAACCTACGCCTGATGCGAAGCATTCTTACTTATCTTTTGACGAGAAATATCTCTGCAGTATATTTAAAAAATTTTAATAGCCGAGATTACGTCTCTGATAAGGAAACTACATTATTTGATGTGAAGAGAGTTTTGCTATAGTTTGAACTATGAGGAATGTGAATTCACCCGGCTTGAAACATACATACACAAGGTCATTGGCTCCTCTCCACCCCAGAACTATTCCCCAGTGCGCTGTATGGCTTTCCGCACAACTCCCCTTATCCCGCGCGGAAGAATAGATAGGAAGGGCGGTTCGTAGAATGGCAATGGTCCAGCGACCGAAATGAGCGCCCCCTTCGTCCTTCCTCCGCATCCCCATCGTATGAAGAGATCCCCGAAACATGTGTCCGTTTATAGCGGCTGAGGGGGGGAATGGGAAAGGGCGTGTAGGTCGTTATGGCAACAGCCTCGGACGTTTGCATTTCAAAGAGAATATTGGAATTCTGATGGAGGGGCGGTAAATGGGGGTTGCGGGGGTGGGATATAGAAGGAGGTTGTTAAAAGTGTAGGGGGATGCGGCACCACCGTGATTAATAGCACTTGTACCCATTTCTCCCATTCCCGTCTGTCCCCCTGATCCCACCCTCCTCATTTTGCGTTCCATAAGAACCCCCCTTCCCCCCTGTTGGTTGTGGTCTCGTCCTCGTCGCCCCTTTGAAAAGAATAGCCCAAGGGTGGGGGGGGACTCTACTTCGGAAGGAACGACTAACCGAGGGAAAACAAAAACTCGGCGGAATATGGGGTAAGCGTAGTGATGTGATGATTTATCGTGGTGAATTCGCTCGGCGTAGCAACAAAGGAGTTTCGTTAAATTAAAACAGTTCCCATATACCTTTTTAGCTTAATTTAACAAGCAGGTTTCGTCCTTTGGGGCAATCGTGACCAGCCCATTCCTCATTTGTAGAACGGGTTGAGTAGCCGCTTCCGAATACATTGGCCTGTAGGGTCAAAACTTAAGGGTCACTTGCAACCATGTAAATATTTGTTTTGTTGAAGCTTTGAGAAAAATTTATAATTTCTAAAAACCTCTGTATTTTATTATTCGCTGTAAGTAGAGCACTTAAACTGATTGCCTTTAACTACCATAAAAACTAACTGCAATGTATACGATAGCCCTAAGTTTTACAAGTTTCCTCGGTAGCTTCGGAGAGTTGAAGTAGTTGCTGAACCAAGGAAAGCACATTAGCAATGCACCGAGAATCTTTGCTCAAGATTGGGAAGGCGTGATTTGTTTAGGTCTCGAGGCTAAAATGTCTTAGTGATTGACAATTGTGGTGTGGATCTCGGTTCTTCCGTTCATAAACATTGGACAGCTGTTCATCCATCTGTCTCATCGATTTGAGCGCATACAGGTGGCATTACTTTATAAAGTGTGCGTTCCTAAATCAAACGTCATAACTTTGTTAAATATTATTTATTTACTCCTTATTTATTTCCCTCGTTTCCCATCTGTCGCGGGGGGACGCGTCACACTGCCCACTGCCTACAGCATTGTGCTATATGCCCTACCTGTGACTTAAGCGGCGGAGACCGTGACATTGCAAGTCAATGTGATACTGGAATTTCCCCATCTTACTTTTCAATTCTGCATGACTAGACTTTTATGGCGGAGGCCTCTCGTATAAATGGTTTTGGTTAATTTTTATTCCTTTTTTCCGTAAATCAAATAATTAATTTAAATGCTGATTTTTCCCTTGTTTTGAATTAAGTCTTCTTTCAGGATGTACCTATGCAAATTGGCACGTTATTGGATGGATTTTTACTGCATTCGTAGGTGAATATGCATCTGTACGTTAATTGATAGTATATGTATTTGCATGTGAGTAAGTTAAAGAGGTTTTTGCATGAATATATACGTCACTGTGGTTGTAGGTTTGCGGGAGTATGTTGGTTTTGCAAGTGGTTTTATTCTCTTTTACAAGTGGTGACTTAATACCTCCCGCCACACGCCCTTGCGGTGGAATACGGGGTATTATGTAGATGTAGAGATTATTCTCAGCCGTAGCCTACTCGTTATGGTAGACTTGCATTGAACCTACGCGCGAATTACTACTGCACTTCAAGTCTTAGATAACGCTAAGTAGCCTTAAATCCCTTTGTTATTTCGAATCCTCTTTAGTTGCGTATACTATCTACTACACTTATTTCCATTCAATGCGTGCCTTATATTCCAGCCTCTACCCTCTGAATCCTCTATCGCAGTCCGCCGTATCCCATTTCTGCTCAATATCTATTTCGCAAGTCGCAATTTAATTTCTCCGAACAGCCATCTCTCTTTCCTCTGCCGCTGATTCTGTTTTTTTTTCCTTTTGCCCATTTTAAATTTTTACCCACTTCTTCCACACATTTCTACTCCAATATTAAATGCCATCCAAGCTACTTCGTCATTTCTTCATTGTGAAAACGCGGACAGTAGATACTGTTACCATGAACGCATTGGTAATTTGAATTTATGTTGCGGAACACGTTGTTCGGTGTGATTGGTTCCATTTATTGCATTGATTTTGAATTTATTTCATTGAGACCGAGGAAGATTTGCCACTTTCCCAGCGTATTTCCTGTCTGAATTTATCACCGGTTATCCATCCGCGCATCCCTGTCTACATGGATTTTGGATTCCAGACGCCCTGAGAACGAGTTGGCAATCCAAACACTCGCAGATATTTCGGACCTCGCCGGGGAGAGGGCTCAAGGACAGTTTTTATTGAATGTAACACTTTCTATTATTATTTTATAGTTAATATTCGGCATTCAAATGTTATGCTCTCTGGCCGCAACGTCGCCATCTATTTTTTCTAAATATTTCCTAATGACACATTTTCACTAGGCAAATTAAGTATGACCGTTTCAAAATATTCATAATATGAGAATATTCCAATTTATCAATTATTTTTTAAATATCCGAATTTATTCCAATTACCAATATAATTGGCAAATTGTTATACATACTCTGCCTTAAATAAACTGATTTGCGTTATAGTGGATTATGAATATAAATGAGTATCTTAGAGACTGCTTTTGTCTGAGCCTCTTCAAACCAACTCAACTCCCTTAAAAAAATGTGCGTGTACCATTTGTTGAGAGTGACATTATAAAGAAAGGGAGGTTCCTTCACCCTATGGTAATATATTTTTTATTATAACTCCAGTTATGAGCATGTGGTTATTGAGTGTTCGAGAGTGTGCGTACTAAACACATTTGTGAGAAGTGTTCTTCCATGGGATCGAGGCGTCTAGTTTCCGTTTATAAACCATATTTTAGATATAAGTGGTTAAAAATCACTTGTTACTGTGCTATAAGAACTTTACAACTTTTAAAAAGATCAGTGGTTTCACAGTTCAAGGAGGGTTGTGACTGTAGCTCCTCGAATACCGCACAGCAGTGAGATGGAGGAACTCATGTTTGTTGGGAATCGAAGGCAAAAGTGGGTGAGAGCAAGCGTAGTTTTTGTTAGTTTTTATCTCCACGGACTGGGGTTAAGGAGGCAATTTAATTTATTACAATGCTTTGAATATTGTGAGTTCACATTAACAAAGTATAATCACAAAATATAATAAGCAGTCTGTAATGTAGGGTTAGGTGGAAGAAGGGACTACTAGTCTCAACCTCGCCCAATTAAGTTGATAAATAAATAAATAAAAGTATATGCCGTCCAAAGTTTTAACCCTATTAGTAAATGATACAATTACATTTATGTCTATAAGAGTATACAATCCAACTCCTTTAATCGATTTTACGTAACGGATATACTTGGAATTACCAGAATTTTGTTCAATGCCAGTTTCAAAGCGAATAATTTGAACGAAAATGTTTTGGCTTGAAAGTTATCCTCGGTTTTTTTATCTCGTGTCCTCAGGGCGCCATGTACTGAATGACATTTTCTTCAAGGTTAGTTTACCTCTTTCCATGCAGTGAAATATCTTAGAATATTGTCCTCATTCATTTTTGCATTTGAATTTCCTTTTTCTTGTTTGATTATTTCAGCAAGGATATTTAATATTTCATGTGATAGAGCTTGCGCGTTTTCTTCCTCCGAGAAATAGACGATCATTTTATTATTCAAACTTTGTATAGAGTTGCTGGGTGATTAGAGTTTAAAATTGAGTGCTCAACAAACACGATATTTTTGTGATTTCTTTAATGTAACGGTGAGTTTTGAGTGCACTTATCAAAGAATATCAAAGCCCACTGTTGAAGAACCCTGAGAGAATATCCTGCGCTTAATTGGCCAATAAGATGTTCCACCCTTTCTTACATGGTTTCAGTTTTTTTTTTTAGATTAAGCATGGGGTTATATGATAGCAGTATTTGTGAATATACATAACAGATTCAGGCGAGATGTAGTGGAAGTTCGTCATTGTGAGAAAAACAAATTTGCACTTTTCCACAGATTTGAATCTGTGTAAAAGTGTCAATTCGTTTTTCTGATAGGTACATCTACATCTGCACCTGCATAATACCCCGCAAACCACCGCAAGGGCGTGTGGCGGGGGGTCACCACCCGTAAAGAGGAACAAATTTTCGCTATAAGTATGTATGAACGCAGCCGAACTAGAGACAGTTTAAAATTGTCCGTAGTTCTCATGACGGCCATTAATTTTCAAGATATTTCATAATTTTATTTTGGAAATTTTTTTCAGATATAGGATCTAAAAAACCGTTTAGGAGTCGGATATGTGAAATAGGTGTAAATTTTTTATCTGAGATTATGTGTGTTATTGTGAATGTGCTGGCAGAATTCGCTAATTGTAGACATCCACGAAATATTATTATTATTATTGGGAGTCTACAGATTTCATTTGTTTTGGATGTAACAGACTGATCATCGATATGATAGACTGATTACTTCCTGGCTCCGTTTAAAGAGTAAAGACATTGTTCTTCAACCCCGTATTCATTTTATCTTCCATCGTTTCATTTAAAACCCATATAATTTCTTATTACTTACTCGCTTGCTAAAAATCATTCCCTCTTTCACAGTATCTAGCATTCCATCACCACTTAATATATTCTTAATTCACCTTTCTTCTCTCCTTTGGATTTTCGCAACAATTTTATCCCCTCTCCAGCTTGCCTGACTCTTCTTCGTTGGTTTTTTTCTGCCAACTAGTCAACTGCCTCCTCTTTGTGAAATATGTTACACATGTTTCAGTTATAATTCATGGAATAATCAATTGAGAAAGTTTCCTGTATTCTGTACGAAATACGAGGTCGGTAAATTAAGTAATGGGACTGGCAACGTAGCGTTCGATCTGGCAACACTGGAGGCGCTGGGATTGGAGGGGCGGCAGGGGAACATGTGATCCGTCTTCAGTACGGGTTTCAACTCGCTCGAGTCATTTGGTTGCCCGTAGTGATTTTTTTTGTGAAACAGTTTTTTCTATTGTGTTCTAAAATTGAGTGACATAAATTTCGAGCAATGGTGTCATCGACCAGGTTTTGCTTGAGACTTGGGCACAGTGCAACGGAAACTCTTGCTAACCTTCAGCAGGCCTACGGAGATAGTGTTCTGTCAAGAGCCCAGGTTTTTCGTTAGTTTACAGCATTTTCGGAAGAAAGAGATTCGATTGAAGATGAACCACGGAGCGGAAGGCCTTCATCTTCAAGAACCAATGAGAATGTCGATGGAATCTGGGATCTTTGTGCGTTCTGATCGTCGGCTGACAGTCAGAATGATTGGGGAAGAGCTGAATTTGTCTCACACCACCGTTCATCAGATTTTGACCCATGATTTGGGGATGGCAAAAATCTGCCCCTAATTGGTTCCAAAAAACCTTTTGTTAGACCGAAAGGACCAGTAGTAGTTTTTGGCCAGTAAAATCATTCCTGTGGCTCCTTATTCCTCCTTATTCGCCTGACTTGAGTCCTTGTGGCCTTTTTTCTCTTCCCGAAGTTGGGATATCACCTCAATGGAACTCATTTTAGGACAGTCGAAAACATTCAAACGGCCGTAACCGACCAGCTGAAGGTTATTCCTCCAGTATTGGAGTTCCAGCACTGCGATGAGGAGTCGAAGAAACGTCTCCAGCGCTGTGTGGCTTCAGAAGGAAGTTATTATGAGGGTGACAATATAAAATTGTAATTCTATTTGAATGAAAAACTTAAACAAAAACAGTCTAATTACTAAATTTACCGAACTCGTATATCCCTAACCATTAAGGATTGAGTTCCACCTGTTGTCCAAAATTGAACTCTTCGATGATTCCTTGCCTTTTGCCAGCTCCACTAATTGATTGCTATATTTTCTCTCCGTATGATACGCTCTTTTTTTGATATTACATACATGATCTTAGCAAGACTTCCTCCGTACACGGTTAACATTCAGTAGTAATTAATCAACTCATTTATGGAGCAATAAATTGGTTTATAATCCATAATAGGAGATTAATTCTAAGACTACCGCTTCGTCTATCTGTTGAAGGATCCATTTTGCTTCCGGGAATTAAATTTGCGTAGGTTGATTGTTAGACAACAGTTTCGCCCCCAGTCCTGGAGGCGTCTTGAGGTCAAAGTGATCTGTATCGCAGTTTCGCCGTTATATATAAGAGACGCTGGCTGGCTGCTGCAGAGTGCTGTGATTGGCTCTTTCTTGGGTAGCTCTGTTTTCTCGGATCCTTCATCATGATAAGAGATACCCAACTACGTTAATTTGGATAATTCATGTAGTCCACCTAACTAATTTCGTACAGTCGTGGAATTAATTATCCATAGTTAATCTTTTAAGAGATTGAAAATTGTAATTAATACGGAATATGCCCACCGATATCGGTACACCTCTCATTAACAATTCCGATAATTGAGCATTTTATAACTAAGTTCCAAGGATTCTCTTTTTTCTTTAATATTAATCAAAAACTGCAGTAGATTATGCATTCATAATTGTTTGAAAAAATTTGCTTGGAAAATTCAATAAAATTTCCTACGATAGAAACTATAAATGAATGTGTTCTTAATCGAATTTAAATCAAGAGTGAACTTCGGCAAAGCTCACGTATTCTCTGGGATGGGACCACCTCCCACTGTTTATTTTTTTATTTTTATCAATAGATGCTCGTTCAGATTTGATCACTCACTCATTTTCTAGCTGAAAGAATCCTGGTAATACTCAATCGAAAACTATTCCGACTTACATCTCGTGTTAAGATTTGTTTGGAGAAGTGGCGCCCGGCGTATTGTTGCCGCAGCCTGCGTTCGCCATTGAATTGCTCTTGTCACTCAAAGTTAAGGAAGATCCACATGTTATCAGAAGCACTGATTGCTTTCTTTTTAACTTAATTATTCCGAAATTATTCAACAGATTCAGGCGAGATGCTTGTCATTATGAGAAAAACAAACTTGCACTGCAACTTGTTGTACACTTTTTGCACTATAAATTTACTAGTGTGTCCATTCGAAAAAACTTTGATATTCACCAAGGATTTTCCGGGAGTCTCCAACATAAATCCTGTGTTTACCAAAGAACTCCATCTACTTATGGAACTGTGTGCAAATCAGAATCATTTTTTATTCAATAATGCGTTCTGTCATCAAACGGACGGCTTAGCATTGGGATATGCCTCTCTGTCCCCACTATTAGCAGAAATATTTATGGACAATTTAGAATCACCATTATTTAACTCCGTCTATCCTTACACTAATAATATTTTCTCCTGGTATCGCTATGTGGACGACATCATCTGCGGCTGGACTGGGAGTATAAGACAACTAGACGGTTTACTCAATCATTTGAACGCCCAGCATCCCCAAGTTAAGTTCACTATGGAAATCGATTCCAGGGAAAGAGCTGAACTTAAGCTTTTATGAGTGTCATGGCTAAACCATGTTACAGTGATGTGATCATCTTAGCCAATACCTACCACCTTACGAACCAGAGACTGTTAGTGTCCAATTCAATGAAACACCGACTTGTTAATTCACTCCTTACTATAAAAAAAATTCAACCATGAGCTGGACACCATAAAATCAATAGAAGTATATCCAATGACTAGAGTGTAAACATTATCGCCGAACTATTTGAGAAAAAATTAAAACCTAAATCTATTTCACAGCTATGCTCCCTTACCCCTACACAAGAATAATCCAAAATAGGGTATCGTCTATTATTTATTGGTGATCTTTCTAAAAATATAGCCCGAAAATGTAATAAAAGAAAGTTTAGTTAATCATTTCATAATTCTCATACTCTGGTAAAAATCCTTTGCCGCAACAAAGGCGAACTAGAACCCCTCTTACAATCCGGCATTAAAAAAATGAAGTATGATTCCCGTGACATGTGCCACATAGGCCAGACCGGAAGACGTTTCAGACTATAATAAAAGAGCATCAAGGATCCTGGTGGGATTTTGTCTAAACGTCACTCCTAGCTAAGCAAATACTACAATCATTCCACTCATGTAAATTTAATCCTTAGATTCTACATAACGAAAATAAGGGCAAAATACGATATATTTTAGAGCAACTTGAAATTGTGAAATAAAATATGAATGTTCTTTTAAATGACAATACTTTTATAAACCATTCTCCTCTCCTCAGAATCCCATTTCCAGAGCAAACAGTGAAACTCCCTCTCTCATATTGACTCCACCCTTCACGTATTTCCCATCTGACCACCCCCCCCCTACCCTCCACTCTCAGTACGTGTCGAACAACCCTTCCCTGATAATGTCCTTCTTAGAATCACTTGTACCTCATCCCTCAACCTGCCTCTATCCCTTTGATGTTCCCTTCCCGCTTAACCCTAGTTTATTCTTCCCTACTTCCTAGCGTCAGGACCCCAGCTACCTGCCACCGTCCTTCCAAATAATGACCACAAGTGCTTACTTCCCCCCCTCTTTTTACCTCTAAAATACTTTACTTTCCTTGTTTCTTTTGGTTTTCCATGTTTCCTCTCTTTATCCCAGCCCACCTTATTCCTCACTCTTTTCTTCCTCCCCCCTCTTCCTTAAATGGTATAAAATGACGTATCACATGTTGAATCTTGTCCTGTACCTGAAGATGGTTCGATGAACTGAAACGCGTTGTACGTTACAAATATATTCGTCGAAAAGTGAACATTTATTTTTCTCATAATTCATTTAATCCGTCGTATTATTATGCCTCATAAGTTTTAGGATGATATATTTCATCGATTGAGTGTCATCATTTATCAATATCTGTGCCATGAGTTTGAATTCATCACATTTGTGACGTGGGAAAGGTATTTGCGAGTCAGAGTATTTATTCTAGGGTGTATCCAATGCGTGCATGCCGCGCTTACTTCGCCATCTTGCGTATTGTTCTCTACCATCGCGAGTGATTTCTTCCAAGTCGCCGGGAGAGAATGAAATCCACGAGGCCTTATTCATTTCATTCCCCTCGCACCCTTACACCTGGTGGTTAATATTACCACCGTTTAAGCCTAATCTCTCCGTAATCTTCAAACCCCTTCCCAGCCCTCCTCTGCTCCGCCCCACATCCACCATCACCCTCTCTCTCCCTCTCGTCGGTCCATGAGAGGGAATTGGCCCTCCACCGTCTTGCTCCCCAGCCATAAGTACGGCGGCAAATTCTCCCTTCGCCCCTGCCCAAGACAACTCATGCTTTCCCAACACAGCCACAGAGACAGCTGGAAAAAAGTACTTACTGTCCTTTTGGGCAAAACACCGCCTCCTCCTCTACGTAACCAATCGCTGAAATGACTTTTTAAAATATATTTTGGGCATCCTCGGGACTGAGGAGGAGACGAGGAAGGGTGGCGCATTGGAGAGTGGGGTGGGATTAGAGATTTCCGGAACACACTGACGATCGGCTTCAACCATTATCCAATTTCCGCGTTCCCCCCCCGTGCCCACCCCCCTTGCCAGCCCCCAGCGCCGCCAACGACTGCGCTTCCCATCTCCCGCCCTGCCTTTGTCGCATCCTTCCTTCCCCACCAGGCGTTGTTGTGCGTATCGAATATTTCGTGCGCACTCGTGTGTGTGTGTGTACCCCCACCCCTTTCTCATCCGCCTTTTATTTCTCCCCTTTTCATAACGCACACATATTTCGGTCGTTTGTTTCACTTTTTAATCTCCGCTGAAGTTTTATCTGTTTATAAAAAAATATATCCACGGAAAGGGTTTCGAAAATCAATGTTATCAAAGGGTATTGTGATATTTTTTCTTTTTGGCCCTTTACCTTTTGGGTTCTTCTGGCGAGGTCGTGGTTATTGGAAATTAAAAGGAGTTCTTGTTTTTGCACACGAGCTCTTAAACAAAGGAATTGAAGTATTCGTAGTTTTTTTGGAGATGATATTTATCTCCACATGTGAATTCTATAAGGTATCGCGATCAATTAGCCCACCGAAACGAGTGTCGATGAAACGCAAGCAAGCAAAGGATGATACTTGCACGAATTCAGCGGCGCGAACGAAAAGATATCTCGGAAATTCCGAAGAAAAAGTGAGTCTTGCTTTATATTTAGCACTAATTCAATAACAGGTGTTCCACATCACGTTTGGTTTACTAAAGACCATTTGTTTAGTCTTTTTTGTCCATTAAAATTTTATGACATATAATTAAGTTTTGATTGGTCTAATTTTGAAAAATATTTCCAACTATTATCATCATGCTGCGTAAAAAAGCCAGGAGTTCATATTATATGTGGGCGAGATTGATTACTGATTTCAGTCGATGAGAATCTTATTTTTAACTCATGTAATGGGATTTCTTATTTGATGTTCTAATGCGACACGGATGGAGTTGATGATAGGGACGTTGAATAACGATGTTAAAAAAAGGCTCGGAGAAACTTTTCTTTAAAACTTAGTTGCTAAGGGTGTTCCAAAAGTATTGCAATTTTTTAAAAAAAATTTAATGTACATGTTTGCACAAACACTTTAAATTCTTCAAAGTACTGTCCTTGGGCCTCCACACATTTTTCCAGCGACTCGGGCCTTGACCGGTGCACACCCTGGATGGTGTCTTGGGGGACCTCTCGCAAGATCTTCGTCACTGCTTATTATATCTATTCAATGGACGGTTCCTTTCAGGGCTGCCTTAATCCGAGGGAACAAAAAGAAGTCGACTGGAGTGACGTCAGGACTATAGGGGGGTGGGGCAACGCTGGCACCTGGTGCTTGGCCAGGAACTGGCGGACTTGTAGCGCATCGTAGCAAACACCTTTGGCACGACTTGGCGCACACTTTCCTCATCACTAAATCTTCAGTAACAACGAGCCACATTGTTGTCGGTTTTGCTGGTTGAAGGCCGCCCAGATGATTGTTCGCTGTGAACTCCTTCCCGACCTTCCATAGGGGCTTTTAACAACCTCGAAACTTGTGAGTAGAACACAGCAGAGTCCCCGTAAGCCTCGCGAATCATTTTGTTAGTCTTCTCAAGAGATTTTTTCAGTCGAGCACAAAACTTAGTGATCGCGTGACGTTGCTCGATCGTCGATTACATTTTTTCGTGACGCAGTTGGCCGCAGAGGCTTACAATAACTGATATTCTGACACTTCCACAGCTGGGAGAGCACTGAAATTTGTATTGCGGTAAAGCTAAGGGTCCTTTCTATCTACTCCAAGTAGTTTGATCCCACTCCGACCAATAAGAGCGTCGCGGGAATTTAATTGCATTACTTTTGGAACGCACTCTGAATACTCGACTCGGAAACATGGCTATTGCTGTAGGAGTATATTCGTAGATTGGAGGCTTTTTAAATGTGGGTGTAGAGAGGGTTGGAGAAGGTGAAATGGACATAAAGGAAAACAAACTAGAGAGTGTTGGGTATGTTGGCGGAGGGGAGGGGATTGCTGGGAGAAATCCAATGGAGTTAGGAAAGATTGATACAGAGCAAATCGAGTGGCAATAAAATGTTGGAAACTGTAATAGAGGGGAGAATGTTAGGCAAACGAGGAAGGGGCAGGTATAGGGATAAGCATGTTGGACGGGATGAAGGGAGGTAAAATGGATATGGTGATGAAGGGGGACTTAGGATTGTTGTAGGACGCATTCGTAAATTACAATATTATATATTAATTAGTTCCCATAAACGGTAACTTTATTAATTTACTTAAATTTCCAATTCGTGACACCGATTATCAGCAAAATTACTGTGCCTAGAGTGAAGTGTTAATTCGATGATTCCTCAGATTCTAAATATGGAACTAAATGATTTGAACGCATTGCAAGCGAATTGCAGACGGTGTATCATTATTGAAAATATCCTTTATTCCTTTTTGTTTCGTTTTAACTGATGATATTTTTACAAGTTAACTGATGATATTTTTGGAATTCCTCTCCATATTTTACGAGAGTCTGTGGTCACAGAAACTTTTTCTGCTTCCTACCTCTACTCAGTATTACGTTGAAAGCTTGTACAGTGACGTCAATGTGGATAGTTTTATCTAGGTAGAAGGCACAATCGTGGCCTAAGCTCCCACGCCCACGTATGAATTTTGAAAAATCAATCAAACCTTATTTTATATTTTCTTTTTCTTCCACTCCTCAATGAATTTATTCCGATATCCGACTTTGAAGTATTTTTGGGAAGTGTTTTTTGGCCACTTACATGATATGTATAATTCTTTATTCGTGCAATAGTCATCGCATCTTTCAGCGTCCTCATATTCGGAAAGTTGCATTTCAGTCCCTTTTAATGACGTTGGCTGAAACTGCACAACATTACACAACACTGCAACTACACTGCATTTAACAAGGGTATCATTATTAAAAAAATATGAGCAACGCGTTTATATTATACAGCTGCTACCACATTTGTAAAAGATATTTCAATTGGTATAAAATATTAAGACGTTGAACCTAGAATAATTGCAATTGATTTGTATTTCAGTAGTCATGGGGATCGAGATGGTGCGGGGGCTAACGCACTGGCTTCCCACCCTGAGGGCGCGGGTTCAAATCCCGGCGGTGTGAATATTTTTCAAAGGTATCTCGATCCCTACTTGAGGTCCTATGTGGAGAGCACTTTGAGTGAGTACGCCGTCCGTCGGATGGGACGATGGGACGCGGACCCCTTGGCGCCTTTCGTAAAGAGTAGGCTAACGCCGACGCCGGGTTTCTCTCCACCCTTCATTCTTTCCTGTCCATCCCCTATGGCGCAAATGACCTCAGCTGTCGGTCGTCTCCCCTGAAAACTACTACTACGTCAGTAGTCCTGGTTCCTATAACCTTGGGGATAAAATTAAAAGCGATGGATTTTTAATACAAATTCTCTTCATAGCAAGAAAACCAAAGTTGACCTGGAAATATGCATATATTTAGTATTCTAATAAACAGTCCAAAAAAATCCGATCTTTGCCGCTGCGTACCAATCTATGACCATTAAAATTTATTGAATATTGGTTTCACCGGGCTCTGACCTGATGAGTAGATTTGCCCGGGGAAATCACATACGAGAAATATGCGGTCGTGCTAATAAAAAATTGATTTGTAAAAAGAGAGCTAGGTAAATGCGAAAAAAAAGTGAAGGAACGATGTTTTCTTGACCTATTCAGGCCCCACCTAGAGTATGCTGCCAGTATATGGGATCCTCAATAGATAAATTTGATTTCGGCGAGCAATAGATCGAGTTCAGCGGAAGTGAGGGTTTATTTTTCAAACAATGTTATGACCAACGCAGTAGCGTTACTACTTTGCTGGAAAATTTAGGCTGGGATTCCCTTACACTGCGGTGTTTACAATATAGATTAAACTTATTAAAAACCATTTAAAGATGGGTCCTTTTCCTATGACATCAAGAACATAATACAAACCCCAACGTATTACGGGCGGATCACGAATAGAAGATTAAGGAGAAAGACTGCAAGACTGAAAGGTTTAAAATGTCATTTAATCTGAGAACAATAAGAGACCAGAATACTTGTAATCGAAATCCCCCAGGAGTCAGCTCGACACAATAAGTATTGACCTAAATCGTAGGGACTGCGTATGGTTATAGAAGTATCTATTTTTAATTTTTTTTTGCAGGTTCCCCCAACCTTCCTCCATCCCTTTGAAATACCCTAACCCCCCCTTACCCTTTCCTCTTAGTGCTGCACCCCCTGCCACACACCTTTTTGGTGGCTCGCAGGGTGTTGATGTAGATGTAGATACGCGCTTACTGCTTTTTACACTGCATCTAGGCGACTGGCAAATTGTCCCACACACATGAAAATCATGAAACGCCTTAAGAAATATGTAAATTTACAACCCCGAGCGTTTTGACTGGAACGTGATGAGCCGTCTCAGAATACATTTCTGACACCGTCTCTCCTTTCGATGCTAATTCTCTCACATGCCTCGCGAGGTCGCGATGGACGGAGAGCAAAGCAGGCGGCTGTCGCAGTGCGGCCGGCTGGGGGTCACACGCTGAGAGATACCCCATTTAGTCCAATCGTTTATGGATGAATGGAGGAGATCCAATGTTTGCGACGGTTGGGGATGATGAGCTAAGTTCCCACTGCTTCTCTCATATCTATCTACCGACATCTGCACAATACCTCGCAAGCCTCCGCAAGGGCGTGTGGCGGGGTGGTGTTAGGTCACCAGCCATGCATGCACACTCGCGATCATTCTGGAATCCCAATCATCTTACCTCTGCACGAATAATAGTTTGATCATGCACCTGAAAAATGCTAATCCCAGGACAGAAAACACTACTTGTATAACAATTTTCAATAACAGGATACGTATATTCAAATCATGCTGTAGAACTGTTCAAAAGATGGGTCTATTGAAATAAAAAGATTAACATGCTGGAAGAAACATGCAAATATCGACAAATATGTACACAACTAATTCTAATTATCTCCTACGCAATTGCTGTCATATCTTATGTTTGATCTCAAATGGTATGAGGAAAAAATGACATTTTAAATCTATCCGTTATGCCGCAAACCTCCCTGATTTTACGTCGGTGATCTAATTTACCATTGTAAGCCGGGGCCAATAATATGTCTCAAATTTATGCAGTAAATTTAACTTATCTTAAATCTATGGTCAACTAGTTGCTACCATCCTAATCCTTCCAATAGTGTCGAGACACTGCTACCTTGTTCATAACAACTTTTCACAAACCTAGCTTCCCTACGTTGTACTCGATCTATTTCCAAAATTAATCCTAACTCATGGGGATTCCATACACTTGCAGCATACTCAATCATCCGTTGGAAGAGGGGAGTGGGTATGGGATCTCGGCTCCGTGGAAGAGGGGAGGAATCGTTTGTGAGGGGGGCCTTAATGTGCATTAATGCCGGTACTTAGCAGGGTTCTATAACGGTGATCCTGAATGCCGCCATCCTCCCGGCTTCCGAACTGCTTGCTCACTCCAGGACGGCCCTCCCTCCCTCCAGGCTTTTTTCGTTCCTTCTTGCCGCGTGGTTCGCGAGAAGAGGCAGATAAAGGGAAAGGGGAGATGGACAAATGAGTAGAGGAGAGGGATTTTGAAAAGCCGTGAAAGGGGTCGGTTGGGAGGGCTTGAAGTTAATTAGTTTTGGCAAACGACTTGCGTGAATCCTTAATCGCACCCTTTTTGATGGAATATTGAAAATTAGATGAACCCCTCTTTGGGCGGGTGACCAGTTGGTGCGTCCCCTGGCCAGCCCTCTTACGCCCTGAATTAAATACGAGCGCTCTCCACACGAGGGATTTTTTGCTTCGACGAGAGGCTTTTTTTTCCCAGGGTGGAAACCAAAGCGTAACCGTTGATTCGTTCGAAATGATTCCTTCTTCTTCTTTTTCTCCATGTTGTTGCAATCCCGGGGTCAGTTTGAGCGAAGCAGGTAGAACACGCTCGCGTTTCATTGGAGCAGCTTGCCGTTAACATTCCAGATTATTGAAACATTTTGACCACCAAAGGTCAATCTTGTCCCGGTATATAATTTTCACGACGTGTTCCTTCGTGTTCGGAGTCACCCTTGTTTCAGTTCTAGAAATTTAAACGTTATCGTTAATTACAAAGAAATGGCAGGAGATGCCGCAACAGTAACTTTTAACGGAGTCATCCACTAAGGTGCATTTCAATGCAACAATTTCAGAGTGTAAAAATCATTCGCCTCGACTGGGATTCGAACCCAGATCCCTCAATATCCGGTCGAGTGCTTTAGCCACTTAAACTACCGAGGCGTCCTCTTAAACACTGAAATTTTATTTTTAGTGTTTAAAGTTGGCTTTAACCTCGTGGACAGTGGCGCCTCGCGCACGACTACGAATGCCTGTGACATTGTATGTACGGTATTTCGTCACAACATCTTGTTTCTTTAAAAGCCCCGAAATTTCATGGTTTAAGAGGACGCCTCGGTAGCTTAAGTGGCTAAAGCACTCGACCGGATAATGAGGGATCTGGGTTCGAATCCCAGTCAAGGCGAATGATTTTTACACTCTGAAATTGTTGCATTGTTGTCGTTAATTGTATAAACGTTATCGTCCGTTGATGTCTAAATCTTTAGTCTATTAACTTATACATTGCATAGTGTTTCTGTGCTGACTTTACATTGACATTTGGTCCATCAAATGATAATTACTATGCCTCTTTCAGAGAATAACCTCAGTTCAATCTTTAAAAGGGGATGTTTAAATACAGTACAGCCTTTAAACTGCCACCCTTACGACAACGCGTATTTTAAGGTAAAATTATGTATAAAATATTAAAGATTTTGTTTTTGAGTTTATACATTTTTTTACCGCTCAAATAAAAAATATTTACATTGGAAAGCACCTTTTAGAGGTACCATTTACGCAAAAAATTAATGGTTTCGATAGGTTGGTGGGGTATTCGGTCGGCTCATGGCTCTCCGTGGCGATGAATATCGAATTTGAAGATGATGCGTTTGTGGTATGTGAGGGCACCTCGGGGGTCGCGCCCTTTTTCCAGCCTTGTAATTTTCATCTAACATTAGCACCACTCATGGAGCCGGTGTATGATATCTGAAGGACCGTCCATTCCAATTCTTTTGACCTTCGGTTTGCAGTAGTCTACCACTCAAAGCGGGTTTTAAGAGACGCAGCGTATAAAACTACTCTCCTTCTATTTCTCTTCTTGTGCGAGAGTAAGTACCAAAATTCTACAATACACAGATCCACATACTCCCCAAGTCCTCTCATTTCTTCCACGATGCCTTGTTTTCCCTTTTCCACGCTCAACCCGCGTATTATTTCTCTGAATAGCCATTGAATTTCTTTCATTCTTACGTTTATATTATGTCGATAATACATGGGAGACAGACTCCAGTACAGAAAGACATAGGTATTCTTTACTCGGACAATCAGGAATCATAATTGTAAGAAATCAAAGTCATTATAGAAAAATTCATCTACATCTACTTAATAACCCACAAGCCGCCGTAGGGGCGTGTGGCGGGGGTGTTAGGGCATCACCCGTAATTAAGAAAAATAAATCGAACGCACTAGCCAAAAATTTATACTAACCACAAAAACATGGTACGCACTCATTAAAAAACCCTTACGCCCCACCCAATGCAAATACAGAAACTACCAACTAACATACGCTTGCACCTAAAAAATATACCTGATAACTTTGCGACTTGTAAAATACATGTTTTTAATATTCCAAAAGTGACCTCAGTTACTTAATTTAATGATTTTTGATTGTTCGGGGAAAGAATGAGTATTTGTACCTATCTGTCCTGGAATCTATCTCCCTTATCTTAAATTCGTAGTCTGATCTACCTAAGAAGTGTGGGGCCATTATAATTCCTTCAGCGTCATAGCTGAACTCGTTTGTTCTGAACCTTTCTAAAAGTCCAAGTCTCGCTTGTTCTCTTCGTACTTCAAGTGGTTCCCAGCCTAAATCCCCTAAGAGGCCTGTCACACTCGTCTTCTTATCGTAACAAATTTTTAACGAATCTTGCGGATTTTCTCTGGACTTAATCTATTTTTTTTGCCAAATTTTCCCCGAGGATCCCAAATACTTGCGGCATACTCCAAATGAGGCCTAACTAGAGCAAAATAACACCTCTCTTTAACTTTCTCATTACATTTTCTCACAACCAGTTCAATAAAGACGAGTTCCTTTAAAGCAGACCCGCAATATTGAATATTAGATTTACAAATCAGGACAAGATTTGCTTTTATCTAATTCTTTTAGCAACGCTTTCTTTCATAGATCACAAATACCTTCCGCGTACTTCATTTGTGGTCTAACTACAGCGAAATAACACCTCTCATTAACTTTCTCATTACACCTAACCACCATTCGTTTAATGAAGTCGAGTTTCTTCAAAATGGATCCGCATATTGTTCTGATATTTGCTCCCTATGAAGGGCGTGGTGTTAAAACTACCCCCAAATATTTAACTAAATCGGTCGTAGTTAGCACTGACCCCTCATTTACGGATGGGGACTTAACAACTCCTGCCCGTGCAGCGGCTTGTGAGGTATTAATTAAAGGTAATGCTTAATTCTTAAAACTGGTCATATTTTCATTTAATATTTCGTTGACCATTAACTTTGCCTTCACCATGGCATAAGCTTCAACTTTACTGCTTAATTTATTCACAAATGAAACTCTCAAAGGTCTCAAGTGAAGTTCATCATAAAAACTATTCCTATCTTTAAGTATTTTGATGATGCTGCCTCCTCTGGAATCCAGGATTTCCAGCTACCAGGAAAACCAAGTAATTCCACGAAATTCTTGGACTAAGTCTCCAGTTTCAATGCTCAGAAAAAGTAATGGATGTTTTCCGGAAATTTGGAGTTTTTTGGATAAGCCATGACGAAGATGTAACGTTTCCTCGGAAGAATCTCGATATTAAAAAAATGTTCAAGGAAGGAATTTCAAGGAAGTATTGTGTTTCCATGCCTCCAAACATCGACGTAATGTATGTCTTTGTCGATTTTAGTTGTTATCTTATCATTTTCATCAAATAAATTTTGAAATTATGCTGAGGAAATTTTAAATCCTGTTTTTTGTAACTTCCTGAGTGTACAGAGCGATAATTAAATTCAAAGTTCAAAATTAATTCGTTGTAAACACATAGACGTCGATAGAATAGCATGAAAAATTGATTGGAAAGATGGCTTCATGAGCATAATTAATTTTTGTTTATATTTTGATATTATTTAGAGTGTTTCATTCTGTGTTGTAATTCTTGTGGAGGGCACTTTGAGTGAGTACGCCGTCCGTCGGATGGGACGTTAAGCTGCGGACCCCTATGCGCCTTTCGTAAAGAGTAGGCTAATGCCGACGCCGGGTTTCTCTGCACCCTTCATCCTCATCTGCTCATCCCCTATGGCGTAAATGACCTCAGGTGTCGGTCGCCTCCCCTAAATACTACTACTACTACTGTAATTTTTGTCTCAATTTGTAATGTGTTATCATGAAGTAATTTTACCCGTTTTATACATGATGAAAGATCCTTATTCCATTGGCCGCTATAATTACTAGCTGTGATTGCACAATTATTCATCTAAATCTTCATAATACCCTGAAAGCTGCCGCAAGGGGGTGTGGCGGGGGGTGTTAGGTCACCATTCGTAAAATAGAACAATAGTACTTGCAAAAAGGACAACATGAACGACTACACCGACAGCGGCGCACGCACTCATGCAAAAATCCCATCATCCAACACTCATGCAAACACATTTACTATAAACCAACAAACAACTGAACCTCAGGATGCAGCACGAACGACTTTTTGGTCTATTACATCGGACTTTTAATAGTGATTGCAATTCATACGATTGCGAGCACCCAAGTCCAAAGTGGAGGAAAACCCACCAAGGCGGGAACTCGCGACCCTTGGGTTGGCAGACGAGGACGTTACCCCGCTGCCACCGGGAACGGCAAAGTGACTGTCTGAGACATTAGGGAAGAAGCTAAGATCCTGGTCAATCTCGGTCTAACCTTATGGTAACTTTTCAGCAGGTACGAAACTTCGAAATAAGGGCCAAAAATCTTTTTGTGCAGATTTGCCTCCTTGAATATGTGTTTTTTTAAAAAGTAATATATTTCGGAATATTTTTCAAAGTGAGAGCTAGAAATATTTGGTAATAAAATGTTTCCTCATAGCTATTTTAGAATACTAACTTCGTAGTCAGTCAACCTGTTGAACTCTTGGTGTGAATTTTACATCCCGAAAGTGAAAGAGCATATCAGTAATCCTTTTATCCGTCCATTTATATCTCCGGTATTCCATACCGGAGATATAAATGGAGATCATTTCAGTTAAAAATCTTTTAAATGAAGCAAAATAAAAAATAATATATACTATTTAATTTCCCCTTACTACTAAATATTCTGTGTCCAATAAATACGCGAACTGAGGCCGTAAAAACTTTATTTTGCAAAATTTAGTGTACATCAATTTTGCCCCCTTTAAAGTACTCTCCATTCGAAGGCCATGCACTGATTCCATATTCTTTCCCACTGTTTAAAGCACCCTTGAAAGCCCTCGGCAGCAGTTGGGCTTTTCAGTTTTCTCGTCGTTTCTTGCTTTATTGTGTCCACATCTTCCCAGTGATGTCCCCTCATCAGATTTTTGCATTTAGGGAACAGGAAAAAGTCTCAGGGGGAGAGATCTGGCGATTAAGGAGGATGATCAAGGATCAAGGTGATTGGATTTTTTGTCAGAAACTGGCGAGCAGTCAATGCTGAATGTGCAGGTGCATTGCCATGGTGAAGGATTCATCCATCATGTTCGGTTAAAATAATGTGCACTGTTGATTTTCCTAAATTCAGTTCATCATCTATCATTCGGACAGTTTTCCGAAGATCGGTATGGAAAAGGGATCAATGTTGTCCTCAACACAGGTAGTTGATAATACATTAATATAATTTTTGTTTTTCCATGTCGGTTTGAATATTTGAAGCACCATGTCACTCATGTTACACCTTTGAATTGTTTAATGCGTCTTATGAAGGCGGGAATGTTTTGTAAAACCTGGAAAATTAAGGAAATGTGCGATTCAATTGAGTTGACCGACCTATGAATTAAGGCTAATTTTGAAAATAATTGCCGCTTAGCCTTTACTTGATCATCTCGTTGATTATTATTTTCTCTCGTTCGTGTTCCAAACTAAGCCTTTGTGGACACATTCCGAGGAATTACAGTTTGCAAAGGACTGTGGTTAAAACAAACGCAACAAACTCTTCTAAACACACTCTTTTGTTATGAATTCATCGAAATATCCCAAAAAACACTTGGTTGTTATTTTTCCTAATCTATTTTTAGCCAAACAGCTTTCATCATTTCCCTTTTTTTCCACCGATATCACTGTTTTTCTATGCAGCATCTCTGGACCCACGCTACGTGTCACCACCTCTCCTTTTCTTTTACAAATGTCAACATTCTAGAGCGCTTTTTCTCATGGAGGTCTTTTATTTTACCCCTTAAACCTTTAAAATTGCCTTGGGACATTCTTCAACATTTGCTTCCATTGGCGACACTTGTCCAACAAAGCCTTCATTCTTTTTATTACAATATTTTCGTCAAATTTTGAGGTCGAAGGGTATCCAAAACGTTCGGCGTCTTCAACATCTTCTCTACCCTCCCGATATATCCTTGTGCTACTCAAAAACTCCCGATCTACCCATTGCATTATCACTATAAGTTGTATTGAGTATGTCATGAGTCTATTTTCCGGTTTTTCCGAGTTTCACCCAAATTTGATGGCGCTGTTCCAATAACTGGTTCATGGTGGAGCGTAATGATGTCACGTAATAGAGGTTTCGCAAACGAACGATCCACACTCTGAAAAGGTTGGGAGCCTACTTCAATCGGCCTCCAGTCTTTTCTGAGACTCTACTCCCTCGAAACCAGCCAGAGAAACCGCCACCCGTCCATTCGTCTATCCGGGAAAATATGAGTGATACTACTTTTGGGACAGGCCTTGTATTCTGCCTTCTTTGAATTTGTACCTCGCTTTTATCACATTTATTTTAAAGAACTAATATTCCTAGCTGGATCACGTGAATTGCCAGCTAAAGAAGTATACACTTAAACTCCCCCCGCCACACGCCCTTGCGGCGGCTTGCGGGGTATAAAGTAGATGTAGATGTAGAAATGTAGATTTTCTGTTTATTCTATAACCTTGGAGGTCGAACAGTAAGTTTTAAGGGATAAAAATGTTTTATGTTTACTTTACCATACGTATGTCATTAACTCTTAAACTCATCATGAGAGAAAGGTATAAAGAAACGGAATCTCATTTTATTTCCGTTATTTCATTGTAAGTATTCTTGACACTTGAAATGTATCTACATATGATACCATTTTGAAAATATAGCAATAAAAAAAGTTTCAACAGCAGCGTAAAAAAAATTTTACATGAGGATTTTTGTCGAATTTTTTCTTTATGAGCACGTTAAATAACCTAAAACCACATGCTCACCATGGCTGAGTTATTTATTATTCATTCTGTTTTTGCATGCTTCGGCTCAAAATAGATGGTGCAGGGAAATGCACATACAGTTACATCAAAGCTGAAACATTTCTTTGACTGATGTTGAGAGACGAATATGAAGCTTAATTAAATATTGACACTCGGATATGAGATAAAAAAATTGTACAACCTTTTGTATCATGCAGTGTATTTGAATTAAGAGCAGAGTAGCAGTTTCCAAGGCATAATTTCCTATTGCCTGGTAATCAAGGATTTTTATTGTTGTTTGAGAAAATTATAAGCTATTTCTAAATATTAATATCCCTTCTCAGAAATAATTGTGTTTGCTTGAAGGCTTTAAGAAGCAGTTTATTATTCCGCATGAAGTACGCTTGATTTTGTGAAATAGGTTTCATAGGTTTGTGAAATTTTTTTTATTAACAATGTAGCGGTGTTGCGACACTATTTAAAATATAAGGATGAAGGAATAAAAGCACTAGTTGATCGCTTGCCTAAGTAAAGGTTAACTTTGCTGCTTAAATTTGAGGCAGGTTACTTATCTGAGGATATCAAAGACTTATTACAGGCCCCCATTCATTTTAGTAGTTCAGATCACTACCCTAAAATCAGGGAGATTTTTTTTGCCAACGGATAGATTTAAATCTTCGCTCCATTAGAGATCAAAATAGATATGAAAGCAATCGCGTAGGAGTTAATTAGAATTAGTAGCGTAGATATTGGTCAATATTTTGCATTTCTCTTCCTGCATGACATCCTTTTCATTTAATAGACCCATCTTCTGAACAGTTCTACTGCATTATTTGAATATACGTACGTATCCTGTTATTGAATATGGTTGCAAGTAAGCAAATTATTTTATGTTATTGAAATATATTTCAAAAATGATCAAACTGATATTTGTGTAGATTTGGTTTGCATGTGGAGTTATTCTTTTTTACGGTTGGCAACCAAAAAACCCCACCGCAGGTTCCCACGTCGGCTTGCGGGGTATTTGTTAGGTATAGAAGCAGATTTCATTGGAAATTATGACTGAGCATTATGGGGAGAGTGTAATGAATTTTGGTGTGTGCTAATTAAATATATAAAAAACGACGACCGCGCCTTTTTTACCAATTGCAACCCCAAGGATTCATCCCAAGCCCACATACTCGGAGAACATTGACTGGTGATGTATATTTGGAAGATTACAAACATGTTTTCATTAATAATACACATTTTTCAATACATGTAGACACCACGTACTAAAATGACCCAGTCTTCTCAGTGAAAAGATCCTCATTCTCCGCGACCAAAGAAAGCTGGCATATCTCGGTCCAATGTGAAGGTTTTGCTAGTGCGTTTCAGTTTAGTGTTGGAAAGGGCTAATTCATTACGAATACGTCCCTCAAGGTCAAAACGTCCACAAAGATTTTTTCTACTTAAAGGTTATGAATAGGCTGAGGGTCACAGTGAGCCGAAAGAAGCCGGACATGTGGAGAAAAAATGCATGGCGTTTCCACCACGATAACGCGCCGGCTTACACGGCGCTGATGGTGACGGAGTTTTTCGACCGATCCGGAACATTCGTGATCCCGCAGCCACCCTGCCTTCTAGGCGTGGCTCCATCAGAATTTTTTGTTTTCAAATTTAAAATCAACCTTGAAAGGGCGCCGATTCGATTCTATTGCGGGCATTAAAACTATTTTTACGGCGGACCTGAAGAGGATCCCTAAGGTGGCTTACCAGGCAGGGTAGGAGAGTTGGAAGAAACGTTGGCGAAGGTGTGTCGTCAGCCAAGGCATGTACTTTGAGGGGACAGGTTCTATTAAGCTGTATCCATCGAAATAAACAAGTTATAAAATCAGCCCTGTCTTTTTATGATCACACCTTGTATTATAAAATAAATACGATATATATGGAATAAGAATGATTGTAAAAAAAGATATAAGGTTTTCATGACAGGGTAAGAATAATTTAAAATTTAAAATAGGAGTTCATTAACTAGAGTTGGTGGAACATTCTACCCATCTCGAAAGTGTTTGCACCAAAATGGTCCAAGGAGTAGGGGCGGATTGCGAGGTGAAAAGAAGCTCTCGCGAGGGGTGGGGAATAGATGTTAAGGACTCGGAGTAAAGCTGTCAAGAAACGGTTTGTTTAAACTTTGACTTGAATCGTACTTTTTTGTCGCTGATATGAATACGTTCTATAGCACGGAAAAGTGGGGTTTGAAGAAAGATGATAGCTGTAGTTCATAGACTTTTGAAATGTGGATGAGGAGAAGGATTAAAAAGGTGAAGCGGGTAGAAAGGATAACAAACGAGGAAGTGCTGGGTATGGTGGGGGAGGAAAGGGGATTGTTGGGAGAAATACAAAGAAAACAGGAAATATGGATGTTGAGCATTTTACTTGGTGACGGGATGTTGAAGACTATGGTAGAGGGGAGAATGTTGGGCAAACGAGGAAGGATGGAATCGGGATGGTGCAGTGGCTAACGTACTTGCTTCCCACCCAGAGGGGACTCAAAGGGCCGAAGGTTCGAATCCCGGCGGCGGTAGATATTTTTCAGTGGTATCCTAATCCATACTTCAGGTGCTTTGTAGAGGACACTTTGAGTGAGTACGCCGTCGGTCGGATAGATAGATAGATAGATAGTGGTCTTTATTTGGGCGAAATTGAGACCAAATGGTCTCTTCTATAGGATAGGACGTTAAGCTGCGGACCCCTTGACGCCTTTCGTTAAGAGAAGGCTAATGCAGACGCCGGGTTTCTCTCCAACCTTGAGGGTAGAAAAAGAAACTTTGCACTTCCCCATAGAGATTTATTACTACACACGACCATAGTTTCAATGTTGTGTATCCTCATCAGGTCAAAGATGATGCGCAGCATCGAAGCCATGATCGTATGAAATATCAAATCTTTATGTGGAAGTGCAGTTTCTTTTTCCACCCTCATCATAAAGAATTCCACATAGTTAAGCCTGAAACTGTTACTATGTCTCTCCAGCCTTATTTATCCTTTCCTTACAATTCCTAATGGCACAAATTACCTCAGCTCTCGGTCTCCTCCCTCAAACACAACTGCTACCAGGAAGGGAGGAGGGATTAAGGCGGAGGCTATTTTAGTGATGGAGGTACTGTGTTTATTTAAGAAAGGGATGGAAACACATCGTTGTACCTTTGTACGAGTATAGTCTATGTCCATCGATGACCTCCCTTAACCGGTAAAAACTATTAAAAATTATTGTTGCCATTGCATTCCCACTTGTGACAGTGTTTGATGGTTTCATCGTGAAATAGTTTCATCGCACTGGGTAGAAATGATTTTGCAAGCGTTTTCACTGATTAGTTATCAAAATATCATCCGATTTCAACAAAAGTGTGCCTTCGTAAATAGTGCCCAGTTAAACTACGATTTGAATGGCGTCAAGATCATTTCATCTGTTGAGTAACAAAATTTTATTTTGTTATATATTTTGTCACAAGCGACCTCGGTTTTAATTACGGTACAGAATCATCGGGCCTGATGATGCTTGAGTATCGCAGTGAAACCTAGATCGCATTATCGTTTATTTTTCATGTGGATTTACAAAGTTTTTCATTGACTTTATTCATCATGGAATAGTTCCACTAGGTTATGCTGGAAACCATTAATTATATCAAGCTATAATTCTATAGCATAATTAAGAGCATGGGTTTGGGAGAGTAAGAAAGCTTGCTTCAGAGTATTTACGCATTTGACGTATTCGGCACTGCAGTATAATTGAATAGGCGGGTGGGACCAACCACGAACAAAAGTAACGTAAGTTACTTAAGTAAAAGCATTGACAAAAATATGTTAGTCTAATTTTTTCATTCCCAATTTTATTTTACAACGATGAAAAACGGGTGGATCGTAAAAAAATAATGCAATTATCAATGTGCATGAATATTTTAGAACAATTAGCAAGAAAATCCGTGAGGCTCAAATGGAATAATTCATCGTATGAAAAGGTTTTAAAGTGGGAGTTTGTTTGATGTGCAGATGCATTTTGAATTGGCTGAATTAGATGCTGAGTGAGATAAGTTTCCCATGCTGCCAGGAGTAACATAGAGAAAAAATAAGAAGAAACCGAATCCCCTTCATTATATTCGCGAAACTGAAGAAAGCTATGGATTAAATGACCCGATAGGGAATAAAATGGCAAATTGCAATTATTGCCTTTGGAGCTTAATATACGTATAGACATAACAAAATACACAAAAACATTAAAACGGGGATAAAGCTAAGGGGTTACATAACTAAAGATAACTACTCGCATGTAATTTTTTGTGGACGGCAATACTGAAGTATATTCTTTCAGAGAAACAGCATAATTGTACATGAGACTAGTTCATGCGTCAAAGTACCCCTAAGAATTAAACTAAGGTAAAATTGATGGACATGAGTTTCCTAAATAGTCTTTAGATAAGCATGGAAGGGATTGTTAATTAGTACAAAGGAATAAACCCTTTGTAATTATGGAGAAAAAGTTGACTGTAAATAGAACAGGTGATCATGTTTGGAGGAAGAATGAGGAGATAGCATGCCTATCAGGCAAGACGACTGGATATATATACTCGTAAGACAAAGGAATTCAAAGAACCACTGATGGCAAATAACACTACCCTGGACATTAAGGAACTGTTCATTAAAACTTTAATATGGTGATTAATTTTCTACGGTGACGAGACGTGCAAGATGACAGAGAGAGCAGATTCGGAGCGATTGAAACGTAGCGCCACAAAAGAGTGATGAAAATAAAATGAGTCCACCGACAGACGGACGAACGAAGAGGTCCTTTAGGGCGCACCAACTTGGAAGAAATTGTCGAGAACATAATGGGAAGAGAAGGAAAAGTAATTGGGCACATCCTGAGGCTGAGTAGTTCACCGAAGATTGTAATGGAAGGAGCCAAAGAAGATAGGAAGCCCGTACGAAGTCAAAGGGACTGATTTTGAGAACTACACGTAAGTGATGGAAGACGTAATGGCGTGAAACGAACGATGAGGAAGGAGCCACTTGAGATGCAAAGAGAACAAAAGAGACTTGGAATTTTAAAAAGATTCAGAAAAAAACGAGTTTATCAATGACACGAAAGGAATTATTATGGTCCCCCACTATTTTGATAGATCAAACCACAAAGATAAAGATAAGGGAGATTCCATTGCGGAAAGATACAATTACTTATTCTGATAATGAGCAATCATAATAATAAAAAACAAAAGGAATTAAAGAAATATTAATCACGTTTAATTTAAAAGTCAGGATAAAATTAAACCTTGCGTAGACATCAGGTATATTCGTTGATACATGCGTATGTTAGTTGATAGTATCGTAGATGTATTTGCAAGCATGTAAATTTCAAGGGCTTTTGCATGAATGCATACGCAATGCATTTGTGGGTGTGGATTGGAAAGAGTTTGTGAATTTTATACGAGGCTTCATTACGGGTGGTGACCTAACACCCCCACCACACGCCCTTGCGGAGGCTTACGGGGTAATTTGTAGACCGAGATGAAGGAATTGCATCGTTGTCATTGAGTTGAACCACTTTTTGGGACCATACTAAGGAGATGCAACGAAGAAAATGATGGCAACACTTTAGGATGTTCACTTGTCGACCCTTAAGACCAATTACTGGTTCTTAATGAGGGCTGTGAGAATTAAAAAAATTAATTTATAAAATAATAAAAACGGACTAAAAATCAAATTCATACGCGTATATTCTCTTTGTACTGTTTTTTGTATTCACTCTCAAGACTGAATACAAAAAAAAGTTGATTTTAAAAATAATGATTCTTTAACAAGATGATTTTAAAAATAATGATTTTTTTATTTTACATTTATCCACTTCTTATAAGTCGGCTACAACTTCACCTACCAGTTATAATGTGCGGTTTACGAGTAGTTTAAACCTAACGCTGAATGTGGGTGGTAAATAAAAAACAATTAATTTAATTGAATTAAATCAATTTGATTGAATGAAATCTTAAACCCGAATGTAGTAGTAGTAGCAGCAGCTTTATTGGAGGCGACCGACAGCTGAGGTCATTTGCGCCAATAGGGATGGATGGGGAAGGACGAAGGGTGGAAAGACACCCGGCGTCGCCATTAACCTACTCTTAAAGACGCAGAGGGGTCCGAAGCTTCGCGTCCCATCGGACAGACGGCTAACTTACTTGAAAGTGTTCTCCACAAAGCACCTCAAGTAGGGATTGGGATGCCATAAAACCTGAATGTATTGCCAACGGTCACACTACGTTGAGAACACCGGTTCTCGTTCGAACACCGCAGTCAAGCAATGTCGGGCCCATACAGTACTTGGATGGGTGACCCCTGAGAACACCGGGTGCTGTTGTTAATTTCATCTCTTTGGTTGGTCCGAAGCCGCACGCCTTGCATCTTAATATCGCCTCAAGGGCCCTAATGCTTATGACTACGATTATATGTACATTTCGCCACAAGGCAACCATGTACAGGGTTCGTCCGGAAAATAAGTGTACTGATTTTTTCCCGCCGCTCCAGGCGCGCCCAGCACCGCTCTGACGGGCTGCGATTGGAGGGGGGTATGTTGGCAAGCGACGCTGAAAAAGGCAGTCGGCTCTGAGCTGTGGTGTAGTGAGGAGCTCTGTTAACGCGAACCTCCACGCTCGACCCACGTCACGGAACGCGATGCCGAAGTTTTTGGAGGAGCGTTATTCCATCAAATTTGCGGTAAAGCTTGGGTAATCGTCTACCGAAACTGTCGGTATGATTAACCAGGCTTACGGGGAGTCAGCCATGTCCAGAAACATGATCTTTCGGTGGCACAAGATGTTCGTGGAGGGCAGAGAAGAGGTCGACGACGAACCACGGCCTGGACGCCCGTCAACGACACTCATCGACGAAAATGTGCGAAAAGTTCGCGATGTACTGAACTCTGATCGTCGTCTTAGTGTTAGGATGATAGCCGAGCAGTGTAATGTGCCAAAAACAATAGTGCACGAGATTATTAGGGAGCAATTACAGATGCGAAAAATTTGTGCAAAGTTGATGCCGAAAGTGCTCAGTGATGATCAAAGACTCAATCGTTTGGAAATCGCGACACAAATTGTGGATCACTGCAAAAATGATTCACATTTTTTAGAGAACTGTTCTGTTCCCGAAGATAAAGAGGAGTTTGAAAGGAACGCGATACGGGACTTTGGACGCCGTCAAAGAGGCCGTGACGACGTGTCTTCGAGAGGTTCCCGATGATGCCTTCGCGGGAGCGTTCCAGGAATGGGAACGCCGCTGGAACAAGTGTATCGACTCACAAGGGTCCTATTTTGAGGAATATTAGCTTAAGATATGTAAAAGTGTGATAAATTTTTTTTCCTGAGCTCAGTACACTTATTTTCCGGACGAACCCTGTATGTATGACTACGCCGTCTGGCAATCATTAATCTATGTGTAATTTTAGCTTTATTTCTTTGTAAAAACTCGAATCCCTTATGAATTATCAAGAATATACTCCAACGCAAAACATGTCTTAAGTGACCAGAAATGATTGGCCGGCGAGTATTTCAAGTCCCCATCGAACTTTTACATGGATCAAACTTTTGGCCTACTTGACTAACTTTGCTCTGATACACTTTATTATTGGACAACTGTCCGCCGACCTCCAAAGCGATTCAAAAACGCTATATACGTACAAGCGTAATTTAAATATTTCTCGGAATGAGTTAGAAATAAATGGCTTACTTAAGTGAAATTATTTTATTTTTCAATATAGTTTTCCTGTGCACTAGTGCACTTGGTCCAGCAATGTTCCAATGTCTTGATATTCCATCTCGAAAATTAGATTCCTTCAGGTCTGCAAATTACTCGTCTAATTCGGCTGTTAGCTCTTTATTTGAAGAGAATCTCCGTCCACTGAGGAAAATGTTGACCTCGAAAAAGAGAAAAACATCCAATGAAGACAAATCATGCAAATAAGGTGGGTGTGGTAACAACTCGTATCCAAGTTCACATATCTTTGCCATAGCAACGACACTTTGGTGCAGGAGTGGATTGTCTTGATGAAAGATAACTTTCTTCCTTGCCAAATCTGGCCTTTTTCCATGTATCATGTCATACATTTGGCCCAGGAAGTTAGCGTAATAAATTCCGATAATTGTTTGACCAGTAGGAAGATGATTTTTCAGCAGAATCCATTTTGGATCCTAGAAAACCGAAGCCATAACCTTTGCGGCAAAGCGTGTTGCCTTTGCTTTTGCTCAAGGCGTTGAATCAGCATCAAGGTTTTTGGTTCAGCGCGGTAAAAGTTACCCTGAAATTACCGAAATGTTCACAGCTGTTTACAGTGATAATACTCAAAAGAAAACAACCGTTTTCAAGTGGATGAAGCGTTTTAAAGATGGCCGATATCATGCATGATGATGAGTATATACACCTATTTGTCTTCAATGTCGTATCTATGGGTTAGGCGGAAGAAGGGACTTTTAGTCTCAATCTCACCCAATCAAGTCGATAAATAAAAAATAAAATAAATAAATAGACATCTGTTAGCGATTCCGAGAACCTTGCAAACTACCATGGTGCATTGAGAGGTATCTTCGTTTGAAACATATGGCACAATATAAATCTCTGCCAGGTTAAGAGAGAGTCAAGCGATCTCGGTGGTGTTGTGAATTATTCTCCGGGCAAATAAGTCTAGCCAACCTTATAAAACAAGATGATAGCCACTCGGTGACTAGGCTTAGTTAGCCATAAATGTCTAAGCGTAGTTTTTACCTTTTGTGATGCGGCATACTTAATTTCATGTCGACTTCATGGTTCATCATTTGAATAGATACGGTAGCCGATGCCATTTGTACTCCATGATGTTGGTGCGCTGCCTCGCAGTCACAAAATCCACCTGAACGGAGCAACCTAGTAAAACTAATTTCGTGGACTTGATTTGAATAGATTTATTTTCATTTTTGATGATAAAGTAATTCATTTAAAAAATAGTTTACAAAAATATGGGGACTGATATACCAGAAACAGCTGTACAGTTTCCTTCAGTCTTAAATATGCGCAGCCCAGTCAAAATACTGTGCTCTTGCATCCAATGGCCCGTATATCATCAAGAAATGCGAAATCCGTGTGTGTTTTCTTGATTTTGCAATTATTTTTTTCTCAGGCCGCATTACGTACCTGTGCTGACGGCAGCAACAGAAACAGCAGTAAATTTATGTCTGTCTCAGGTGAAGTTTTAGCTATGTTAACATAGATGCAGGATATTTTGTGATAATATAATTGAATTTTGATGGACTCCCAGGTACCTAATACCAATAGTGCTCTTTCAAACATTAATTTGCAACCATAGATAGTGAATTTAGAGTATTTTATGCACGTTCTTTAATGCAATTACGGAAGTTTTGCAGCTTAGGTATTCGTCATGCAAGCACGCTTCACTGCACGATGCCCCGTTGAATACAAGTATTTGCTAATTGAAAATTGATTTTAATTTGTGAGTAAAAAACTATGCTTATCCTTTGCTGCTTATCTTTCGACCGTTGTTACCATGGTGCAGCACATACGGGACCTGCACATTTGGGGTTCTGAATCCGATGACTTCCCGAATGGATTTCAAAACTTGAAGATTCGATAGGATCGGGGAAGAAAATAGATTTGACAGAATCATGTTCTTCTACCTAATTTGAAGAACCCAAGTTGCGGTTGCATTGAGTACCAAATTGCGGTTACTTCAAAATTTAGCACTAGCTATTTGCATATTTGATGACTTAACCTACTCATATGGTAAGTAGAGTTTTTTTAGCGCACCAATGTATGTTTTCCAAGAAACTTGCAACTGCCTTTTAAAATTTCAGAATTATCAGGAAAAGGTATTTGATTTTTTTTCTTAAATTATTATTTAAATTTAAATAGTTCACGCGAAATGTTTAGCCCGAATTAAATTTGATCGTACATAAAACAATTAAATAAAAAGAAATATTATGCCAATCTTATTGGGATTAGAATGAATATCTATTTTCAAATGTATAATTTTATTTGACATTTTTTTACTTTTCTTGCCATGTACGGCACCGACATTTACTAAACTAATTAACTTAATTTATTTGGATAAATGTAGATAATCATATAATTTAAATTAGTATAATTACATACTATTGTATTCCATAGTGACATGAAGTTGGAATGGCAAATGCATTACGGTTAGGGTTCTCATTTGGATGGGTAACACTTTAATAAACTTACTCTGCTATATAACCTAAAATTTCGTATAAAATGATGAAATTTTTTGGTGAAGAATTCTGCATGTCCGGGTTTTCAAATCTAATTAATCTACGCAGCCAAATTTTTTGGTGTTTCATTTATGGGGATAATATGTTATTTATTCCTTATTGCAAACACCTTGCATTCTACTTTTTGTTATTTTCCTGCCGGTTGCATTTTTAATCTGTCGTAAACTCATTAAAATTATATTCTTTTTTATGGGTGGTGACTTAACACTTCCCGGCACACGCCCTTGCGAGGTATTATGTAGATGTAGAGTGCAAACGCGAAGATTCTTTTTAATGATTTTGGCTATCACCTGAAAAATGACTTAAATTTACGATATTCTTTCTAAACACGAAATTCAATCAATCACTGTTAGCGTGCCGTAAGCGTACATAAGTTACAAAAATCCTCGTGTTAACCGGAACTATTGGTATTTTCGTGTTTCATGCTTTACGAGCTCACAAATCCGTTGTTGCAATGGCCAAAATTTATGAATTAAATTTTGAATTGCTACTTCATGCAGTCTTTTTGCCAGATTTAACCCCTGCAGATTATTTTCTGTTCGCAAACTTGAAAAAATGGCTCGGTGGTCAAAGATTTTCCCAACCGTGCAGAAGTGATGTCGGCAGTTAATGGCTATTTTGAGGAGAAAGACAGCTCTAATTATAAAAAAGGGTATTGAGCATATTGAACATCGCTGGGAATAGTGTATAGATCTGAAAGAAGATTATGTTGATAAATACTCGTAAAATTTTGGTGTTTTCTTCGTTGGGTCGATTACATCTGGGACCACACTAGTATATCGCTTCGGAATCGTGTTCAGTAGTTACATGATCTCCATAGCTTTTATTGATTTACCTCTTGAGGCTTTTAAGCTCACAGCTGTACTTTTTCTCTTTTTCCTATTTGCCAAGTTGGCGATGGAAAAACTAACCAAGCAGTGCTGCCTCGTGTAATTGTGACGTTGATAGACTGGTTGTTTTCTTGAGTTCCTTTTCTCGGGAAGTTGAATTACCTTGCTTATTTGTGAGAAGGGGCAAAAAAATGAAGTTTGGAAGGATCCGTGGGAGAAGGCGGTTAGCAGCTATTGGAAGTGTCAGCGGAATTTCCGTCAGCGGTGCGGGATGGGAAAGGCCAGGGGTGAGTTGGGCGTAGGAATGGGTGGTTTGGGGGAGAGACGGAGGGAGGGGGAAGGGGGGGGGGGCGGAGGGAAGAGAGAGGGAGTCGCGCGAAAAAACATAAAGGATTCATTGATTGCCCTTTAAAAGCAGTTCTTTTCGCGGGAAGTAGATGGCGCCAGCATGAGGCTGTGGTCTCTCATGCACCAATCAGGTGCGGGGGTTTGCGATCGGTGAGATTTCGGGCGTCTCCGCATAAAAAGTACGAATCAGTAATTTTATGAATTTTCCAGTAACAGCTGTAATGTTGATTTAGAAGGAGGAACGCTTTTTCAAGAAAAAAGCCCTACTAGACGTAGCATTTCTTTAAACTTTTGCGAAATGGTGTTGGTCAATGCATTTTTGCCCGATATTTTATCCTCGTACAATATTATAAAAAACAACCGTTTCCCTGGTGGCCATTAAACCTGAAGAAGCTGAATCGAACATCGGCGAAACCCTTGTGTTAAAAAAAACATTTTTTTATAGATAAAATCCCGGAGATAAACGCATTAACTAACTCTTTAGTAGTTACAGATTAACCTCCATTTTTTACTTGAAAAGCCCTCAAGCAATATAAGCCATTATATGACACAAAATAGCTTGTTCAGGGCTGTTTTTCAATTATGAAAATTATTTCATATATATATATATATATATATATATATATATATATATATATATATATATATATATATATATAAGGGCGATAGGGTACGACTCATGCAAATGAGAGACGAAAGAAAAATTGGTGTCAAAGTAAACAAAGTGGTTAGATAAGGGTGCAAGTCCTCGCCAATTTTATTCGACATATACGGAGAATAAGAATTAACGGAAGCACAAGAGATTGCCATCAAAGGAATTAGGATGAACGGAGGAGAAATTAGCACGCTTCGCCAATCCAGGGGCATCGCACTTATAGTGGAGCATCGAGAAGAATTGCAAGCATTCTTGAACATAATGGATCGAGCATTGCATGAGTATGACATGGAATTAAATAAGATGAAAGAAAAAACCTAATTTGTGGAAGAGAAAACCTGAAGGTAGATGTTGCACTTGAAGATGAGAAATTAGAGCAAGTGGAAGCATTCACCTAGGTCAGAAGAACGTATATACGAGATGAAAGAAGAGCAAAGAATATCTCGTAAAAAATATCTCAAGCGGAAAACGCATTAATGATAAAAAAGCATCTGTGAAGGTTAAAGAATACTTGACTACAAACAAAAATCACTTCGCGAAAACATTCCTATGCAATGTGGCATTGTGTGCGTCGGAGACGTAGAAAAAGTAGAAAAAAATCTGATCTATTTTTAGGCGATTAGGATAAGGGAAGGCGACGAAATTTGTTAAAGGAGGTGAATGCTAAAGATTAAGTGGACATTTAAAGTGAGATATAAACAAATTAAGAAGTAAAAGGAAGACTGACGGGAAATTATGTGGTGGAGCATATTAACGAAAAGAAGAACCAGATGGATTGAATGCAACTTGATGAACAACGACTTTGAAAGAGTAAAATATAAGGGAAAATATATGGAGAGGTCTTAGGAGGAAGACCAATTGGCAATCCATTGATCGTATAAACAGGGATGTAAAACAGAATGGGTAAGCAAGGACTTAGCTGAATGAGTATGGGAAGAATAAAGGGTAAAAGTCAAACAAATTTCGAATTGAAGGACTAATGACCGTGAGGGTACGGACATGTAATATAGGGGTTTATTAACGATCAATGGGATTGATGTGCATTGTTTATTATGATTCTATTCTATATCAAATGTATACTCTTTTTTATGCACACAACATACTTTCAAAGACATTCTGAGATAGAATAAACAAAAAAATGAATGTTTAATAATATGTGACAAAGTTTGCAATTCAGTCATCTGTTTACTTATGAAGTAGAAAGACGAAATTATGTTTAACAGATTAGCTTTGGAATTTTTGTAAAGAGTTAACAGAAAATTATTGGCAATAAATGAGGCAATGCAATTTTATCAATGTCAGATTTAGAATTCCTACAAATATAGAAGTAAATACATGCTTATAAAATTACTTCATGTACGCATTAATATGATATATATATTTTATGCTTCTGCCAAGTAACTCGCTAAAATTATTAAGAAAAAGAAAAAGCTTATCTGTTCAACAAAGGGGACATTAGTGTGTTTAGAGTAAAGTTAAAATACGAACTGGAGACATTTAGGTTGGAAGCTCAGAGCGATGGCACAGAATTTCACTTGGAAGTATTATTAAATATTAAACATGATGCCAAAAGGATGTTTCTTTCATAAAAATTCGAGCAAGATAATAAGAAATCAAGGAGGAATAGCGGAGAGGCCAGAGCGGCATTTAGGAGACAAAGAAAAAGCCACTCCAATTATAAAAACAGTTTAAAACTAATGAAAATCTAATGAAGACTTCGGAAGGAAAAAGTCGTAGAGTTCCGAGGAAAAGGAAACGATGATGAGAGAAGCCTCATGTATCTTTAAAAACAACGCGTCAACAAAAAAATTAGGGAAATATCTAAATGTGCACTCATTTAAAGGCAGAAAATGGTAAAATTGTTACAGACAGCGTAAAAAAGGCCAATGCCTCCTAGGTAATTTCTTTATAAACGCCCACACCAAAATATTAGCGCTCAAAATTAAGTCCACCGCACAACAGAAGACGACATGCCTCGGGAAGGAATACATAAATAGCTCAGAAATGTCAGAGCAAACACATTTACAGGCCCGGAATAACACCATTAAATTGGCTTAGTTAGAAAGCGCCATTTATAAAAGAAGAAATGGGAATTTATTGCTAATAGCGTGGATAGAAGATGACTGAAATATTCAATATGTTCTCCCTTTAAATAAATGGTTCTGTCAGTTTATCTACTTGTACTCTTTCTAGGACTTGAAATGGTAAGATGAAGATTGATCGTAAGAAAACAAAAATAATTAAAGCTCAAAAAATGCACAAGAAAAAAGGAATAGAAAGGGAGGAATAGAAAGGAAGGAATGGAAAACCTTGAAGTATCAAGGCAAACAAATTCCCAGGCCTGGAAGAAAACTTGTTAGAATACTGATAAAACTTAAGGAAGGCATCACGATAGACATGCATTTAAAAACAGTTTTTCGCAAGTCGATAGAAGAAGGTGATACATCTCCCGAACAGAAAGTAGTCCAAATAACCCATTTCCAAAAGGTGCCACGATGGGAAGGGCCCCATTAATTACAGGCAGGCTTTCATAAGAAATCGAAAGATAAACATTTAATTAGGTTTGCGAAACAGAGGAAATTATTATGGTAGCAAATTGGCAGACATCGCTGGTAAGATAGACACCGTGACAAATAGATTCAGGGACTCATTCCTCTTTTATTGTGGAAAAAACACGCTCCAAATCGAATTTTGCATAAACTTCTCTTTAAATCCTTACTCAACGTATCTGCAATCAACTCCCTTCACTTGTAAAAGCTTTATCTGAGGCAATTCCCCTTTAAATATTCCGAACAATTTGGCCATTTGGATTAAAAACACTTCGCAGTTGGAGAAATGTTTCCACCTTTTCCGATTATATCCCTCCTATTTTTTAAGTTTTACTTCACTTTCTTTTTCTCGGAAACCTCATAACATCTGTTTTGCTTGGATTGATATTCTTTTCATACCTATCACACTTGTTTTCTAATACCACTTTTACCAATGCCTCCACATGGCCGTTGAAAATTACAGGTGATAGTTAACACCCCGGGCTGGCTCTCTTCCTTCCACTGCCCATCTCAACTCTCCATCCGGAAGAAGCATGTGAGTAGTCTGAGTCGCACACGTTACGGATAAGTTGCCTATCTCACCCATTTACACATATTCTTTCTAGTAATTTCATCAATTGTAGCCAATTAAATCTATCAAACCTCCTCTGAAACTCTACGAAACAAGTAAATATATCTTGATTATATTCCATGTTTTTTTTACATTAGTAATCTCATTACTGCTCTGGCATCACTCGTGCTTCTCCCCTTCCTGGACCCAAACTTACAGACCCCCAAGTGATCGTTTGCGCTCCTCTCCATCATCTCATCGATGATATAATATATGACCTCAGTTACTTGCAAAATATAACTTATTGTCCAATAGTCCTTTGCCCTTATATGGTATACGGCTACCTATTGCTTTCTTGGAATGGGAACTTACATTGAATTAACAAAATCTTACTCCCTCTTATTTCCTCCCTCATGAATGCAATGAATTAGATTAAAAAAAATTTCCGTCCACTTCCTCCTAATCCGTAATTTTACCCTCTGTCTTTTGGGGCGAAAACCATGAGCTGCTTCTTCATGTGGCAGTAGAATTTCTCCTTTTTAATTTTCAACTCTCATTGGCCACGTTGCTAGAAAGATTTTTACTAAATTTGTTGGTAGATTTGTGTGTTTCTTTTAATTGATAATATATGTAGCTGTATGTATGTAAGTTATAAGGGTTTTCGCATGAATATAGACACCTCTGTGTGTGTAGGTTTGTATGGTGTTGTAGGCATTGAATGTGGTTGTATTCTCTTTTACGGGTGGTGACCTAACACCTCCCTCCACGCACCCCTATGGCGGCTTTCGGGGTATTATTTAGCTGTAGATGTAAATATGTCCTTTTTATTTCATATTGGCTAAATTTACAGCCTTTTAAAATTCTAAATCCCTAAATGCTCTTTATTTTGTAAAAACGGGGATGCCCGGGTCTAAGGTATCATGATATTACGCCATTATTTCTTTCTGTGTCTCAAATTCCTAGCCCAATACCATAAACATATAGATGTTCTATTTATTATATCCATCTCGCCATCTCTTTCCATATAGATGTAAATGTAGGGAAATATTGTAGCTGGTTTCTCCTCAACATTTCTGTAAAATGAAGTTTTAGTGGTCATATGATTACTTTTGTACACTAAGCATTAATTTCGCACGTTATTTGTTTTAATAAGTTCAATTCACCCTGTCACAAAACTATACATTTGCTCTACATTATTCGAAGATATGCAAGTGATTTGTTGGCTCTGTTTAAATATTACTGGTGTCTGTAAACTAATTACGACGTTTCAGGAATGATATTTTGAATTTTATTTATTTCACTGAAATGAGATGTGAAAACTAGGTTATTCCACGCAAGATTTCAAGAATATTTTGTGGAATGATCTAGTCGTTTAGACTAGTCACGAGTCACTTTGGATTCGCATTTTTATATCTGTTCACGCGCCAACAATTGATCAATTGGGAAGATTATCAGAGCATCTGCATCTTAAAACACTTACGCTATACGGGGAACAAACAGCACACGAAGAATCAATAATAAAAAAGATTACTTGGGCATTGTAATGAAAAGATTTAGGAGCTTTGTTATTTCACGTTACTGCAACCCCAATTTGAGTATGCTGCAAGTGAATGGGATCCTCATGAAGTAGGCTTAATTTTGGAACTAGATCGAGTGCAACGTAGAGCAGTTAGGTTTTTGAAAGGTATTTATGAACAAGGTAGTAGTGTCACAACACTATTGGAAGAAATAGAATGGAAGCCACAAGTTGACCGTAGGCTTTAATACAGGTTGAATTTACTGCCTTAATTTGAGGCAGGTTACTTACCTGAAGATGTTAAGGACATATCATAGGCCCTCACTATGGTAGATTAGATAACCAACGTAAAAGCACGCAGATTTATTGTAGAACGGATAGATTTAAAATATCATTTTTCCTCGAACCAATAGAGGCTATAAGACATCATACGCGATCCAACGCGATTGTTGTCATGATATGATAGCAACCACGTTGGATAAAACTAGAATTGCTAGTATATATATATATATATATATATATATATATATATATATATATATATATATATATTAATACACCGCATGTTTCTTTCTGCATGTTACTCGTTTTATTTAATAGACCCATCTTTATAACAGTTCTATATCACGATTTGAATAAACGTATCATGTAATTGGATATTGTTACATGTAAGTACTTTCTTTCTGTGTGATCAAAATTAATCGAGTTTGAGATCAAACTATTATTGTGTAGCGGTACATAATTTGGATTTGTTTTGGTTTTATTCCATTTTAAGGGTGATGACCCCCCCGCCACACGCCCCATGGTATCATATAGACATAGATGAATGCAATCAACATAAGCATAAATTAGTCGGGAATGATTATATATTCGCAGGAATAAAATACTTGCCATGTGTGTGTAGTAACATAATCATATAGATATTTTTACTTTGAGTCAATTTTTATCTTGAATCTAACGGTCTGTTATGCTCAAATTCCTATGTCATTTTCAGCAGCAAAATTCATGTCCTAGGCAAGGGTTGGATACGATATATGGCTTGGGAATGGACGCAGTCCTTAACAGGATGAAGCAAACTTTTTTCACTTACGTGTTGCCACTTTTGTTATTAATTTTCAGTGAAACGTTTACTTTTCAACTCGAGTTGTCAAAAGTTCATTTTCATTTGTTCAAAATTTGAAATTTTTCGCTGAGATCTCTACGCTGTCTTAAGAAAGATGGATGCATAGCGCGGTGGTTGACAATGGGATCTTGACGGCTGTAATAGAGGGAAGGACGTTTGTCAAAACAGGAAGAAGCAGAGATACAGATAGGTTAGAGACAATGAATATTTGTTCGAAGCACTTTTCCACTTGATATTTTTTTAAATATTTATTTTGTAAAATAAAAAAAATTATCAAGTATAAAAGTGCTTCGATTCATTCTGTTCCACTTCCACCACACGACGCCTGAAGCTACTCAATAGGCTAGAGATGCTGGACGGAATCAAAGGAGGATGGAAGCAGTCGCATTTTAGAAAGAATTTATTGTGGTATTCGGTGGCAGATTATGTTTTCTTAGGAATACCAAATAATGGTGGAGTTTTATAGGCTGTTTCCACGCAATACCTTTTCCCATTGGTGTAATACCAATATTAATAATAATAATTCACGGCCAAATATTACAAATTTGAAAGGAACTGCGTTTAATTGTTGAAACTCCTTTTCATAATTTTTGCATGAAAAGTATCGGCAGAATTTCCTGACGTGTGGAGGAAGCTCAGAATTCAGATCGCCGCTTAAGTGCATGTGTGGTTTCAGAAGGTATTGCCATTTACAATATGGCAGGGTGCACCATTATCCGCTTCACTGGTCCCGAAAGTCTAGAAGGACGACCAAGAGTAAGGGTCGAGTGTCTGCTTGTAAAGACCTTCTGTAACGACATCGCGACGATTCCGCAACCCCCTTATAGTCCCTTGGCACCAGCAGACTATTTCCGATTCCTAAATGTGAAATCCTCCCTCCCTCAAGGGGCACCACCATGGGACCCTAAGTTATGTCAAAGAAACTTGCACGCCTACTCTTAAGGACCTTTCGGAATCAGCCTACCTCCGTGGAGCCTACGAGTCGCGGAAAAGTCGGTTGCAGAAGTGTTTCAACGATCAAAGGATGTAATTTGAGTAATTTTGAGGCATTTTAGCAATATCTGAAATAAATTTATTTTTTCCAAATATTTTCCTGACACATTTTATGCATACCATGTATTAATTGTAAATAACGAAAACAGGTGTCTTCCCTCGTGCCGAGAGGTATTTTCAGAGCTCTGTAAATGAGTTGATCTCTCGAGTTCTTCCCCCCTTCCATCTTCTTGTATGCGCCCCCTCAAAACCCGTCTTCATGCCAACTCCGATCCAAACATAACGCTTCCCCGGCAGCCACGGCGGTGAAGACCCCCGCAGCAGTCCAAGAACAGGCCGTAACTCAAATAGCACGTTTTTTTACACCACTTCCCATTGTCTGTTTTTTTGCCGACGAACTTGGTGCGCCATCTCCACTCCATGCGGGGGCACCGCGAAGGGAGGCCACGATGGATGGCGGGAATTTTTTTGGTCGCACCAAATGGGTTTGGTTTCGAGGTTCCCTCGCGTTCCTCCAACCTTCCCACCCACGAAAGATGGATGGGGAGAGAGGAAAAGACGAGTAATTATGTAATATGTCCCCTCCTCCGATCCTCCGCTCACTCTATCCACCAATTCACCTATTCGCATTGCTTTTTGTTTGAGTGGAACGAGGGCAGGGAAAAAATATCCCCCCCCCCGTGTTGGACAGAATTAAGGGGGAGTGATCAATTCTATGGCCAGCGATCGAAGAACTTGATCGGTCAATCATTCCGTAAGTCAATATTGGTCGGTCACAGACAGTGCTTCCGAATCTAATCTGCTAACGAGGGTATTTAGGGATGATAACTGAATTATCATGACGCAATTTACATTTCTCTATATCCAAAAGTTTTGGTGAGTGATATTTTAAGAGGAGATATATAGATTTTGACCTCTGAGAAGGAGACTATGACAACGCCAAACACTGCAATCACCTCGAACTCTAAACGGACGAGGATAATGGGATTTTGCATGAAACCATGTTTTAATATCTATTCAGTCATAGTTTGTGGATCAGGGCAATGACAGAAGTACAGCTAATTGTATTATTTATTGTTTTATTTCTAATTTTTTCTATTTTTTGCAATGTTTCGCAAACATTTTTAAAGGAATTATTTCTGAAAGAATTTTGTGTGAAAATTTCGAGAAAATAAAACCGTAGTGTGGTAAATTTTCAAACATAAAACAGTTAATTTTATTTGTAATTGATTAATAAACTCATTTAAAGTAAAATCATCTTGTAAGTGAAGAAAAATGTTTACGACTGAGACTATATACATATATGAGACTATATGATGACTATATATATCGAAAAAGAGAAAAATACTGCCGACTAGTTTGCGTAATCATCAACTTGAGTGGAGTGACCTTGCTTAATTTTAAAACATGCACAATTATTTGTGGAAACAGGCTAAGATGAAATAGTTCAACTCAATGAATCTCATAAATATCGCTGCACAGTCTGACTCAGAGAAAGCCACAGTTTTAGGATTTTTATTAGTTAAAAAAATCAATTTACTTAGTAAGCCTCTCTCCTTGGATCGTATTCCCCAACTCTCCCTTTGTCCGGTTTCAGCATGGACTCTCTCAATCACGTGCATAATTTATTGACGCCCTGCTCTTTGTTTGAAACTAATTAACTTAGAGTCTACGTTAAGTGGTCGGGCCCAGAATGAACGAAAATCCATGTAGAGAAATACCGTTTCCATTTAGTTACAAGCGCAACCAAATTAAATCAAATTAACGTTTATGGGACTAATTTATCTATGCGAGAAGCATGAATATTCTGTCAAGTTACTGGGAGATTGGCTACTGGTGATGATTGCTCATTGATAGGAGGTTAAGCGGAGAATATGTGCAGTAACCTTCTAGGCATCACTGGCGCTATTTCATTATAAGCCAGTTTTGACCTGATATGTTTGGTGATATACGTGTAAAACTCTTTATGCTGATTTTTTTAATTCTTACAGTGAATAATTATCTTCTTTTACTTGTTCAATTCAGCTGACAGTGGTTTTACTTTGAGCTATAGAAGGAAATCTTTATGTTGCCATCAAGACTTAGGCTGATCGAGATTGTGTAATTATTTTTGGTTTTCAAAATAAATATGGATACATCAGTTTATGTTATTGAATCTGATCTTTGTAATATCTCGCAAAACTCTCGTTACTTTCTCTATGTGAAATATGATTATTTGGTTGACAATTGTGAGGAAATTTTGGTTTAGTTAGAGATGATACTTATTGAAATAAGATATGGCCCTTTAGTTCCATAAAGGTCGGGGACAAGACAACAGAGAAAGTTCCATTTTTTTTTCTCTAAATAAATGGTTCCGTGAGTTTATCTACTCCAACTACTTCTAGAATTTGAAATTCTAAGGATGCAGATTGATAATATGAAAACGAAAATAATGAAAGCTCAAAAAATGTGCAATTAAAGACAAATAGAAAGTTACTTTTAGGTTATTAGTATTTTTGGAAGTAAAGTTATTTTTTCGATATTCCAAACTGGTTGCTATTAACTGTTATTCAGTTTTTACAGAATGTAAAATTCGTGTCTCATTCGCACCCCATTTGCCGGTATGCATAGCTATTAATTAATAAGAATTCATAAATATGTAAATATTTTGATTTTTATTTGCCCAATATTTTCTCATCGGAATTTTGGGAAATCAGATGCAAATCCTTAGACTCACGGCCTCCTTCAAGTGATAAAATATTCATTCACCTTAAAACTTTCACCCAATCCAACAACGGTGAGTATCACAAGGGTTGACGAGGAAAATAAAATTATCATTCTTTCCGTGATGCACTCAAATACCATAAAAAATTTAATGACCACGGTAGGATATATTAATTAACTAATAAAAGCAATTAGACCAATATTAGATCTTTGTAATGTGATATACATTACACTTCTTGTTATACTGTATCATTACATTAAATATACATTTCCTTTTTTTAATACCTGTTAATATAGATATTTGATCTCCGAATACACATACTATTGCTACACTCAGTATGACGTTGTATGTTAATAACATATTTTTAGATATTATTTACAATAATTTATTTGATGAGAACTTTATATCAATCAGTGAACAAACCGCATTATTATAATTGTTATAATTCTTGTCTGCATTATGTACCTTGTAATTATTTTTCAGGTAATTAATTATAAGACATAGTCATGTTTTAGCGCTTTACTATGAAGAATTGGCATTATTCTGTCTAGTTATATCAATAGTTAGGTTACTCAAAAAGTTGTATTCCATGCACGCCGTCTTAAAGTAAACGCTAATTGTTTGGCTGCATAATTAAAAAAACATTTATTTCCACAGATTAATGAAGGCGATTAGGCTCATTTAAATGATTGTAATGGCTAATGATGAATAATATTATAATTAGTAAAATATTATTTTAAGCATTGTTTTTGATTAATTATGTGAAAATGTCTGATTAAAGGCCATATTCAAATATTCCATGAAGGTAACCCTGACGTGGTACAATTAATGGGTTAACTGATACTGAACTTTACCTGGATGGGTGATTTTCAATTACGGTCAATTTTTATGTGTTATTTAACAATTTAGAGAATAACATTTAGTTTATCTTCCTTTAATAAGTTTCATTGGAAGAACTAGTTATTAAGTACTGTCTTCTGGTTCAGGTAGTTTTAATATAATCTGATCTAATAGCATCTGTTGATAACTTATAAGGTTGCAGTAGCATAATCAGAAAAATATAACTGATCAGGAGATGCTATACTGTTTCATTCATATATAAAATTATGAAATTTAAATTACTCATTCTCTTTTAATTTTATTTTATCAGCAAATTTGAGGCTGTCAAATTCATGGAGTCGCATTACTAAGGTTGATAATAAGGGGTTATAATTATTGTCTCTAATTCCGGCTTTGACTGCAATACATTTTATAGCTAAACTTATATAATTATATATCCGGATTGCTCTGGGGCAGTCAGACATTTTGAATTGAATTGTGAATTCCGTTAAGAAACGAGAAATGCGTAAATTAAAATTTAATGTTTGAATTGTAATTTATTTTGTATTAAGGGGATCTCGCAAGTAATTTCCCTTTTAGTCTTTTAAGAAAAAGATTTCCAAGATAACTTAAAAAACCAATACAAGTTTTATTTGAGCATTATCTGTTAATTTTTGCGTGAGCTTACGCAATTCATGCTTACAAACGTTTCGTTATCATTACAAAATATTAAAGGCAAAATTCTGGGTTAGGATTTACGTACTAAGGAAAATTGATTCAAATTTCAATATTATAATGTTTATTCCACAAGTATTACAGTAAATTTTATCAAAACATTCGTAAAAATTTCATCATGCGAGCAGTATGTAAGCCTTTTGAATAGTAGAAAGGTTTTCGTGAATGAAGGTTAAATTAAAGGAGTTCAGATAACGGAAACGTAGAAGCATAACTGTGTTTTCTCAAGATTTTGAGCTTATTTTTTTCTAAATTATAAATGAAAAATAGATTTCTCCTAATCCCTTTATTTTAAGACAACAAACTTTACAAAAAAGCTATAAATAAGAGAAAAAAAATAACGCTCTTAAAAATTTTTCAATCTTACTTCACTAAACCCATTAAAATGAAGGAAGTTCCCCATTGAAGAGCCTTTTAGGGTTCGAGACAGTATTTCAGCCTGACATGATTTCTAGGATACTTGTTGCAAATAAAGTTACCTAGTGTATCGTAAGGTTTTATTCCTTTTTAATGAATAATTTGATAATTGTCAACTCAACGTTAGTTCCTATTATAAAAACGTAAATAATTTATCATGTAAGAACTACAGCACAATAAGTTTGATATCCCACGCAGGTAAAATTGTTCTCAGGATCATAAACAATAGGATAGAGAGTAGGGCAAATGATTACTTAGGGGATGATCAGTTTGGGTTTAGGTACGGGAGAGGTACGCCTGATGCCATTACAGTAATGAGATTATTTATCGATAGGAATATGAAATACAATCATGAGGTATTTGCCTGTTTCGAAAAAGCGTTCGATAGAGTGAACTGGTAAAAACTAATGAGTATATTGCAGGAAATAGGAATAGATTGGAGGGAAAGGAGGCTAATCCGCTACCTGTACATGTCTCAGACGGCTCAGGTGCGAGGTGGGAACGGGGAGTCCGGTTGGGCAGTGTTAGGAAAAGGTGTAAGGCAGGGTTGCCCATTATCACCGTTGCTGTTCAACCTGTATGCAGAGGAAATGATTAAAGAGGCATGGGAAGAACTGGAGGTAGGAATGAAAATGGGCGGGGAATTCGTAAAATCTATTAGAAGAAAAAAATTTAACGTATTTCGAAGGTTGTTTGGAACGAAACGGTCAAATTAGTGGCAACGAAAAGAAAAAAATTGCGTGAGACAAAGAAAATTGCCCATGGCGGAGGGAGTTGGTGATAGGAATGTTGAGTAAGAATGCTAACAAAAGCCTCGTTAAAACTTTGATATGGAGCGTAGTTATTTGCACGGAGGGGAAATGCAGTCATGAAAGCAGGATGATTTTCGTACATTTGACGCTTTTGGAATGTGGGTGTGAAGAAGAATGGAGAAGGTGAAATGGACAGTAAGAAAAACAAATGATTAAGTACTTGGTATGGTGGTTTGATGGGAGAATTCCTGTAGAAGTAGGGAAAATGGATTAAAAGCATTGTTTGGCAGTGGGATGTTGAGGACTTAATAGAGGGGAGAATGTTAGGCAAACGAGGTAAGGGCAGGAATAGGATAGGGATGGTGGACGGAATGAAGAGAGGAATGAAGTACTCAGAGATGAAGTGGGGATTGTTGTAGAACGGAATGTTGGTATATATTTGTGTTTGGATAGACCTGAGAAATATTTGGTAATTCTGTCTATCCAAAACATACCTTAATCGTTAGGTTACCTAAAATAATAAATAACTGGAGGAATGTATTTAGTTACCGAAATCTGTACTATTAAAAAGTGAGAAATATTTTGAGCACTAAGGGAACACTCATTTAACAAATTTTAGCTGGCTATGATTGTAATTAAATATAATAAAAATACCGCTTTGCCTTCCTTCATTTATCCTTCTGAGAACATTCTGAGTGCGTTAATTTCATTAAAGTTAGCACTAATTTTCATTGTTATTCAATTTAGTGCCTGTATACGCACAGTAAATCATAAAAATATGGTACTTAAAATCTTAAACGGTGACATTACGCGCGTTTATGTTAAAATAATAAAAGTAAGTTATTCAAACTAAGTAGATTTACTGAACAGAATTACGAAATTTATAAACAATTGTGTTAAAAATAAATGAATTTCACCATTCTTTGAAATTTACAAAGGTCCATTCAATATTACATTTATAAAATTATGTTAATAAAAATTTTTATGTGAATGTTCAATTTACGCTACATTTATTTTAACGAAGCAATATGTATATTATATGTAGAGCTATTATATTTTAAATTAAATACATAACATATTTTTTTGCATGGAGAGTAAGTTTAACAACAAGTTTAATGCATGGTTGGCATTCGATTTCTCTCTGGTAAGTCTGGTAAAATTATTAAAGGATTAATGATTCATTAAATAAGGTAATCATTTGACGCCTGTAATTTAGATGCCAATTTCCTAGTGTCTCTTGTGTTTAGTACATTAAGGAG